>NC_073303.1:218023227-218623227 GCF_027595985.1 Sorex araneus
ACTGAAGAGTATACACACACACATATATCTATATCTATATATATGCCTAAATTTTATGTGACACATAATATATTTTTACATTGAAAAAGTTAGAGATATTGTTTAAGGCTCAAAAGATTCGATATTACTAAGATTTCAATTCTTCCCAGATCAGTCTTTAAATTAATAGCTATTCTAGTTAATTCACACATTGACTCAAATTTATATGGAGACACAAAGGATCTAGATCATTTTTTCCAAAAGTTATAACTGGTACCCTGACCTAACCCCCCTGTGCTAGTAGCGTAGGGTGCAACTGGGAGTTGCTTTGTTTGCTTAAAGAAAGTGTGTTTGGGCCAGAGATACAGTGTAGATATGTAGGGGGTTGCCCACTGGTACTCAGTTGACCCAGGTTCCATTCTGGCACCTCATATGGTCCTAGACGCCTGCTGTGAGTGGTCTCAGTGCAGCAGCCAAGAAGTAAGCTTAGGCACTAGAGGGCTGGCCCATATCTCCCCCGCAAATATTTTTCAGGGGGGACACAAAATAGGTTTGTTTTGGGGAGTCATGGGCCAAGTAAATTTGGGAACCTGTGGTCTAGGTTCTAGCTTCTTTTTTTGGGAGGGGAGGTGAAGGGGAAAACTACACCCAACAATACTCAGGGGTTCTCCTGGACCTGCACTTAGGAGTCACTCCTGCAGGTGCTTGGGGAACCATATGGGGAGCCAGGATTGAACCCGGGTCGGCCGCTTTCAAGGCAAGCACCTTACCCTGCTGTCCTATCTCTCTGGCCCCTAGATCCTAGTTTCTTAAAGTGTGTGTCGTGACCTCATATGGGATCACTGCTTAAAAATTTGTTTTAAAATAACTTTCTTTATGATCTACTATTGGTAAATGTTTGATCTGTATACATTTTTTATGTATCTGTATACCTAGGATCACATAAAAAATTTTCAAGTGAAAAGGGATTATGAATGGAAAATTTTAAGACACCCTAGTAAGGATATACAAACTTGGAAGCAAAGATTGCCGTCGGTGGAGGACTTAACATACCTAGTTTCAAAACTTATTATAAATGTTTGGTAATTAAGATGGTATGGTATAGGTATGAAAACAAAGATCAGTGAAAGAGAATAAAAATACAGAAAAGGATCCATGTATGGAAGGTCAATAAACTTCTGGCAGTTGCCAAAATATTTCAGTGAGGAAAGGCTGACTTTTCGGAAAATGACCCTTTATCAATTGGATACATTTTTTCTTCTTTTCTAGGTTCTTAGCTGGGTCTCTGTAAGCAAAGACAGATTTTTAAAAGAAAAACATGTTTATTAACACGTATGTCTCACATATGCAAGGGAGAAATTCATGGGAAAAATTAAAAGATTGGGTTAGTTTATATAACTAGCATCTCCCCTTCTTTTCCCTCCCCCCTTCTTTCCACCTTTCTTCTCTACCCCTTTCCTTATCAGCCCTTCCCTCCCTTCACCCTTCCCTCCCACCTTTCCTTCACTCCTCCCTTCATTCCTTCCTCATTCAGCAGTGCTCAGGAGCTTCTGGCTCGTTATTTGTGGTTTGTTCCCGATGAGGTCTTTGGTGGTGACATCGGGGAGACTAACCCATGTCTCCCACATGCCATGCATGCACACTAGTCCTTTGAGTTGCCTCCCTTGCCCCCTAACTAGCATCGTTTAACAATAGAATCTCAGTTGTTTACTTTGGGGTCATACGCAGCAGTGCTCAGGGCTGCCCCCAGCTCTGCAGACTGGGCAGTGCTAGAAATCCAGCTGGGCTTCCCGACCGCAAAGCATGCGTCTCAGGTGGCGGAGTGATCTCTCCAGCCCTGGAGTACTAAATTTTTAGAGAACTGACAAGAGAAAAGGAAGGGACTGTGTCTCTAGCAGTGGAAAATCATGACAAGGCAATCAATCTGAACTAACAGTAGAGAAGGCTAGTTTGCAAGGTTTGTTGTGTAGATTCCACTGGTGCCATCTCCAGGCTGATAAACATTGTCTCTGGTGATTAGGTTTTTTTTTTTTTTAAGTTTTTTTTTTTGGGTCACACCCGGCGATGCTCAGGGGTTACTCCTGGCTCTGTACTCAGGAATTACTCCTGGCAGTGCTCAGGGGACTATATGGGATGCTGGGAATTGAACCTGGGTCGGCCGTGTGCAAGGCAAATGCCCTCCCCGCTGTGCTGTCGCTCCAGCCCCTGGTGATTAGTTTTTACTCTTCTTAGTAAAAATGGGAGAAAGAAACCTTTGCAGATTTTTACCCTGTTCCTTGGTAAATGGAGAGAAGAGATCTATTTTGTTTCACAGTTGCCCTTTCTAAAGTAATTCCTATGCCAGATTGGAATGCTGAATAGCAAATTCTATTCTCTTCACCAAATAAATTCCTCCAACTTCACACCATTAAAAGTTAAGTCAAGGAGCTGGAGCAATAGCACAGCGGGTAGGGCATTTGCCTTGCATGCAACCAACCTGGGTTCAATTCCCAGCATCCCATATGGTTCCCCGAGCACCGCCAGGAGTAATTCCTGAGTGCAGAGCCAGGAGTAGCCCCTGTGCATCGCCGGGTGTGACCCCCCCCCCAAAAAAAAGTTAACTCAAATGGGTCATATACTTATATGTCTGAACAAAAGTGATTGCATTCTACAGGAGAAAATCATGAATATAGAATAGGCAAAGATTCCATAAGTTGAATGCAAGAAGGTCACAAAGTACAAAAGAAAAAAATTTTAAAAAACAAAGTGATAAATTTGAGTTTGAAATAAAATCTCCCTTATAAAGACATATTAAATGAAAACAAGCACAGTGCTAGCAAGAAGGCCAACACCCTACCTGCTGTACTATTGCTCTAGCCCCACAAAAAATACTTTATTCAGGGGCCACAGTGATAGTACAGCAAATAGAACACTTGCCTTGTATGCAGCCGACCCAGGCTCAATACTCAGCACCCACTGTGGTCCCTGTCAGGGGTAATCCCTAAGTGTAGAACCAGGAGTCAGCCGTGAGCACCGCTGAGTGTGGCTGCCCAAGCAACCCCCCAAATTTTATACAGAACATAAAAAAGAATAGATGGTGACGAAGAGAGGGATTATTAGGGTGCATCCCAGGTAAAGTCGTCGGTCCCTGGGACCAGATGGCCTCCTGAGCATTGCTGGGTATGATTCTAGAGCCCAGGAGCACTGTTGGGGTCGCCCTGGTGGTCCCTTGTGCTGCAGGCCAGGACAGCACCACAACCTCAGGCCCTTGCACTGAAACGGGCCCACTTTGTTGAATATCTCTGGGAGTGGTCCTGGGGCTCCCTGAGCACCATTTTGTGAGTTACTTCTCCAATATAGATACATATTAAATTTAACTGATTTTAAAATTTAACCAGGATATTAAATCAGGATAAGAGATGAAAACAAACTCAGTGTCAAAGAAGATATGGGATTGACCAAAAACAAACATGAAAAGGTGCTCAACTAGTCAAATTAAAAGTGCAAATTAAAATCATAAGATACTACTTCCACAACTATTGGCATCACTGATGTTTTAAAATGTAGCCATATACAATGTTGTTGAGGACCTGGAGTAAGTGGAGCTCTTAGTATTACTGATAGGAATATGAGGTCAGACAACCACTTTCAAACAGTTTGACATTAAAAATAGTTTATCATAATGACAAAGCCATTCTACCTCTGAAAAAAAATTCCTGTGTCCACTGAAAGACTAGTACATAAGTGTTTCCACCAGCTCTATTTGTAATAGATAAAAACTGGGAACAGCCTAGATATTACTGATCAGTAGAGAAATTATGGTTTAGCTATTCAACGGGTACTGCTCAGTAATAAAATAGAACAATGTGTTGATACACCAGTATGTGGTATTAATGAACACCAGTTTAACTGTTCTTGAAAAAAATGAAATTTAGAAAAATGTTAAATTTAAAAATATTTGCAGGCCACAGAGATAACTCTCAAACTAAGGTTCCTGTGGGAACCATGTCACAAGTGGGAATGACTCCCTACCACAGAACTGGGAGTGCCCCCAACCATGTCACAAGTGGGAATGACTCCCTATCACAGAACTAGGAGTGCCCCCAAGCACTGCCTGATGTGACCCAAAAATTAAGGGGAAAACATTGAGAGCCCATTGGGTTTGCTATGGCATTTCTTTGTCTCAACTTGAATTTTTCTAATCACGAATAGAAAATGAGATTCTTTTATTATTGTCCTTTGGGGTTCCTGCTTTTTAGTCTTTGTCAACTTTTCTGTTTGTCTTTTTCTTTTTGGTTAATAGTTATTTAAGTATACTAATACCAGTTACTTGACTGTAGCTTACCTTTTATCTCTTTATGGTTTTTAGAGCTACATAGGTACTTTTTTTTTTGGTATGCAATCTTACTTAAACACTGATTTACAAAGTTGCTCATGAGGGGCTGGAGTGATAGCACAGCGGGTAGGGCGTTTGCCTTGCACGTGGCCGAACCAGGTTCGAATCCCAGCATCCCGTATGGTCCCCTGAGCACCGCCAGGGGTAATTCCTGAGTGCATGAGCCAGGAATGACCCCTGTGCATTGCCGGGTGTGACCCAAAAAAAAGAAAAAAAGAAAGTTGCTCATGATACAGTTGTTTCAGGTATTCAGTGTTCCAACACTAATCCCACCACCTTTGTGCCCTTTGTGCCCTTCCCGCCACCAGTGTCCCCGTTTCCCACCCCCGCCAAGCCTATCTTTTGTTAACAGGCACAAAATGATTTACTTTATATTACTTGTTAAGTAGATATTTATATCACAGTAGTATTATTATAGTCATCATTTGATGATTTGCTAAGCTGTTAAATTCTAGTTGGATTAACAATAACTTCTATGTTATTGTTTTCACTCATTGAGCTTAGTGTCTTTTACACAACTTTCCCATCGAATTTGCTGTGCTCCTACTGGACTTTCAGTACTGTGAAATTTGGTGATGTCTTGTGGCCACATGTGAGCCACCCACTCCAGGAGCTGTGGAACTGGTATGATTTAGTTAATTGGCATCTCTTCAAGATTAGTTGTGGAGCTGTGAACCTGGGCCATTCACATGCCTGAGAATATCAGTTTGTGGGTGCACTTGTAGGACTCGGCCCACCCCACCCCCCAAGAATGCCCCAGAGATCTCAGCCTGGAGACCGGGGCTACAGGTCTGATTCAGCTGAGTAGCTCTATGAGCTGGGTCATAGAGCTGGATATCCCAGAGGGTGTCTGGTGTGGATGGGACTCTGAGCCTTCTGCAGGGGTGGGGGGTGGGGGGTGAGACTTAGCTCTCTTCCATCCTGAGAAGGCTCCAGCCTACCTGTGATGACATAGCTGTGGCATCTCTCCCAGCCGAGGTCTGTAATACATCATTTGGTCAGTCTTTAGATTTAGATTTTCTTGTTTTTTTTTTTCTTTTGCTTTTTTTTTTTTTTTACACAGTAACATTGCTAAATAATAATGCAAATTACAGTTGCTGGTATAGAGTATCTTCTTTGTATCTTGTTCTATGCCTCTAATTTGTTTTGAAAATTTTCATAGTTTCTTGAAAGGTAAACACAGTTATTGCTCATATAGATGAGGTTCAGAGAGAATAGTGGACTGGAGAGGGTAGTTACCTTGCATGTGGCCCACCTAGGTTCTATCCCTAGCACCCCGTATGCTCCACCAAGGGGAATCCCTGAGCTCAGAGCCAGGAGTAAACCCTGAGCACCGCCAGGAGTGACCCAGAAAACCAAAACGAAAGCTTAAAAATCAAAGACAGTAGTTTGCCAGTTACATGATTGAGTGAAAGCCTGTGGATCATGTCAAAAACCGAAGCCAGTTTAATCTGTAAATTCTGTACAGTTTCAAACAAAAGTATCAATGGAATTTGAATAAGCTTGATTAGGTAGAATATGTGCTCTACTGTTGTATGCTTTCTATATACCAATTAAGATGTGGGAGTCTGTGTTTTTTCACCTTGAGCAAGATCTGTCATTGGAAGATAGAAAGTGAATTGCTTAAATAAAATACTGACTTTTTTTTGTTAATTTTATTTTTAAATTCGAGAGGTACACAATTACAAAGTTGTTCATGATTGGGTTTCAGACATACAATATTCCAACACCCGTCCCTTCACCAGTGTACATTTCCCACCACCATAAATTTGAAAAAAATAATAATTAAAAAATATATAAACAATCTAGCAGGGCATGAAAAAGTATAACTAAAAGAATGCTGACACTTTCTTTATGAATTTTCTATTTGATATGTTCAATAGAAAGAGCACATACTTTCTCAATACTCACCTTCCACAGACCTTACCTACTGCTTCTTTTTAGGATCTTTTGCAACGAATAAACACTTTTGTTTTTTAGTCTGAATTTTTTTTTTCTTTTTGGGTCACACCCGGCAATGCACAGAGGTCAATCCTGGCTCTTGCACTCCGGAATTACTCCTGGCGGTGCTCGGGGGACCATGTGGAATGCTGGGAATCGAACCTAGGTCGGCCACCTGCAAAGCAAACGCCCTACCCACTGTGCTATTACTCCAACCCTAGTGTGAATTTTAATGTCAAGTTTGCCTTAGTTATAAGTAGATAAGCTTTCATAATCACAAGTAGGTTCCTGTTCTAAATCTTTTCTTTTTAAACATTTCTTTGGGGGCCGGAAAGATAGTATAGCTTGTAGGGCACATGCCTTGCATACAGCCGACCTGGGTTCAATCCCAGAATTCCATATGGTCCCTCGAGTACTGCCAGGAGTAATTCCTCAGCATTGCTGGGTGTGGCCCCCAAACCAAAAATAATTTGTATTTAGTAATTTTAAATTTTAGTAATTTTAAATAAAAATTTAAAACTTGCTCTGCTCACAGTTATTAGGAGTGAAGCACATTCTAGTTCTGTGTTGCAGCCTGTAGCTAAAATTATTAATTTGCAGGGGTCAGAGCAATAATACAGCTGGAGGGCATTTGCCTCGAACACAACAATCCAGGTTTGATCCCCGGTATCCCATATGGTCCCCCAAGCACAGTGAGGAGTAATTCCTGAGTGTAGAACCAGGAGTAACCCCTGAGTATCAATAGTTGTAGCCCCCAAACCAGTATATATTTGTTCCTAAAAATTCTCAATTGCCTGCTTTCCTTGTTACTGTCATCTGATAACTCCCATAAGCTATTTAAAAATTTTTGACTTATAGAATCATTTCATGGGTATTAATGGCATTTTAGAAAATTAGGTGAGTAAAAAGAATAAGTATCACATGTAAGACATACTTTTTACATATTTTAGTTTTATCATAATCATATGAAATGCATAGTATATATATATATGGTTTTTAGACTTATTTTTCTTTTCCTCAAAAACTTACACACATCATGCAAATTTATAATCATATTAATGTTTTTATTATTTTTATTGTCGGTTACTTATTATAGCCTTTTACATATTACAAATAAAACTTGTGGCCAACTTTGTGGCTCAGAGATAGAGTACTTGCTTTGCATGTGAGATGCTCTGGGTTTGATCGCCAGCATTCCCAAAAATAAAAAATACTGTGGAAAAATTTCTATAAAAATGTTTGATATATTGGGGCTGGAGCGATAGTACAGCAGATAGGGCATTTGCCTTGCATGCTGCTGACCCGAGTTCGATTCCCAGCATCTCATATGGTCCCCCAAGTACCGCCAGGAGTAATTCCTGAGTGAAGAGCCAGGAGTAACCCCTGTGCATTGCCGGGTGTGACCCCCCCAAAAAAAAAGCAAAAAAAAGTTTGATATATTTTTTATTATTGAAGGATGACATTTTAATTAAAATCATTTCAGATATACAAAGTACTGAGACACAGTACTCAAAAAGTTTCTGGTGAATGCATCTTGCTTTTATCATTTATATGACTTGGAGTTCTTGACTTCATGTGGATTTAGCTAATAATTATATTCCCCCTTCCTTTGGCCTTTTTTTTTTTTTTTTTTCAATTAAAACACCATGCTTGGTTTTTGTTTTGTTCCAGCAACCAGGGTTGCAAGCTCATACTTTTGGTTGTGATACTCCCCATGTGCCATATATTTGATTGCAGTGCTCACACACTTGAATTCAGTGCTCACTGATGTTGTATACCTTTAGTTATTGTGCTTGCACATAAACTCACTGGGGATTGTTCTTTTAAGGGACACAACTCTAGCCCCACAGTGCTCACTCATTTTTCATTATATTGCACCCAAAAGAAAAGATTTTTTTAATTGAATCACCGTGAGATACAGTCACAAAGTTTTCATGTTTGAGTTTCAGTAACACAATTATCAAACACCCATTCCTCCACCAGTGCACATTCTGCACCAGCAGTGTCCCCAGGAGACCCCCCAAAAAAGATATTTTTGCCACTGAACTATCCCCCCCAGGTCCTAATGACTTAAAATTTTTTGAAAAAAATGTTTTGAGACTCTGTGGCTTACAATGCTATTAATAATGGTTTCTCATGCACATAATTCTAACACTACATCCATCACTAGTGTATCCCCTCCCTTTGCCAAGATTACTCCCTCCCAAACACCAGTCTCCCCCCCCCCCCATACACACACTCAACTGTGTGGATTAATTTTTCCATTATGTTGCCTTTGTTGCTGTCTCACTGTGTCTTTAAGTCCCACATAGGAGGGAAATCATTCTGTATCTGTCCCTTTCCTGCTGACTGACTTCATTCAATGTGATGTCCTCTAGTTCCATCATGGAAATTGTATGAATTTGTTGTTTCTCAGAGCTGCATAGTATTCTGTTGTGTGTATATGCCATAGCTTC
Source organism: Sorex araneus (assembly GCF_027595985.1). Classification (NCBI taxonomy): domain Eukaryota; kingdom Metazoa; phylum Chordata; class Mammalia; order Eulipotyphla; family Soricidae; genus Sorex; species Sorex araneus. Next base: position 218,031,979 of record NC_073303.1, read on the forward strand.
TTGATCCATTCATCTGTAATTGGGCGTTTGGGTTGTTTTCATATCTTGGCTCTTTTACTAAGATGAACATAGGTATGCATATATTCTTTCAAAGTAATGATTTTGTGTTTGGGAGTAGCTGCTAAGAAGTGATATTGCTGGATCATATGGTTCTATTCCTATTTTTTAAATTGATCTCCATATTGCTTTCATAGAGGCTGAACCAGATATTCCCACCAATAGTGGGAGAGGGACCCACAGCCCCATACTGGCTGTTTGCAGACTCTTGGATGTGCCAGACCCTAATGATCTGAAAGAAAATAATTTTGTGAAGGAACATTAGCGTTCAAATATACTACAGTCCATTTGATCTTATAAAAACTTCTCAACATTCTTTCTGCTCCAGCTACTGTCTCATTTCTTTGAATAGTATTATTATCTAAAAGAATTATCTAATATTGCTACCCCCAATTTCTGTCCTTTTTTTCCCTCTCTTGATCCTACTCCATTTGTCTTTACTACGATCATTCTGTATTTCTAAATCCACAAATCAGTTGTAAGTTCTCATCTCATTTAACTTATTAGTCAGTATTTGACATAGTTGGTTGCCTTCTTCTGAAATGCATTTTCACTTGGCTTCCAAAATACCAGTTTTTTTCCTCACTGTGTAATCTTTCTTATTCTCTTTTGCTGTTTGGTGATTCTCCTGGACTTTCATTTTTTGTTCTACTGAAATATTTTAGACTTAAAAGTAATGCCAGGGATTCAACTCAGGGCCTCACATTTGCAAGGCAAGTGCTGTGTTGCTGAACTACAGCCCTAGAAACATTCTGCTTTTATTGATTAGTCTATATCTCCAGCCATTGCTTGCTCCCATTTTGATGTTATTTTTCTTATTTTTCAAAGTCATCTTTACTGAGATGTAATTTACATAAAGGAGCATTTAGGGGGCTTAAGCGATAGTACAGCAGGTAGGGTGTTTGCCTTGTATGTGGCCAACCCCGGTTCGATTCCCAGCAGCCCATATGGTCCCCTGAGCACTGCCAGGAGTAATTCCTGAGTGCATGAGCCAGGAGTAACCCCTGTGCATTGCCAAGTATGACCAAAAAAGTAAAAAAAAGAGCATTTACTCTTTTTAGGCAAATAGTTCTGTAATATTTGACATGTATATAGTCTTATAACCACCATCACAATCCAGGTACAGAATATTCCCATCATTTCAAATGATGTCTTTAGGCCCTTGTAGGTCAACTTCAACTATTCCCAGACCCTGGAAATTACTAATCTCCATGTTCCTATAATTATGACATTTCCAGAATGCCCTGTAATAGAATTACACAATCAGTAACTTTTAGTATGGGCTCTTAAAATAGCATGATACCCTTGTAATTCATCTTAGTTGTTTCATGTGTCAGTAACTCATTGCTTTTTAGGGCTTTATTGAATTCCATTGTGTGAGTATATCAGCTAATCCGTTGAGTCACTCAATGATACTTATGTTGTTTCTCTTTATTCGCTATTCTGAATAAAGCAGCTAAGTTGTAGAAAGGCCTACGGGGTTATTCTGTGTTTGAGTGAAGTTATGGGTTATAGAGTGATCCATGATTATTGAGTTTGATGCACTAGTTTGGTGTATTTTATTTTATTTCTGTGTTTTGGACCACACCTGGTGGTCATCAGGGCTTACTCCTGTGTCCTGGCAGGTAGAACTCAGGGGACCATATGAGGTGCCGAGGATTGACCTGGCTTGGCCACGTGCAAGGGAAGCACCTTACTCGCTGTGCCACCATTCTAGATCTAGGCCGGGTATCTTTAGTTTCATAGCTCTTTGGGCATGCACATTGGATGGTGTTTAGATGATACTGTATTAGCAGGACTTGACTAATGGCTCGTGAGATTTTGGAGACAAAGGAGAGCCCCTTATTGGTTATAAGCATCGTGGCGGCTCAAATCTAGATATTATGTCATTGATAAGGATTGAAGTGACTTCAGTGGATTTTTATTTTGTTTTAGAGGGAAAGGCCTTAATCTGTACTGTAACTGTGTTTACACAAACCAGAAGGAATTTAAATTTTTCACAAGGGGTAGGTGCCAGTCCGTGATGTTGCTGGTCCCCACGGTATGTATCCTCTCACTGGATGAGTATAAAGGACGGTGAATGTTTCAAGTGACCTTTGAGATTAGATTTAGTTTAACCATGTACATCTCTTTTCTAAAAGATTTACTTCTTTCACAAATCTGCTTTCTCATGCACACTTTTTGACCTTCCAAGTTCCTTAAGTTTTGTTCTATCCTTTAGAAAATTTGTTTTGCTTCCTGTATTTAGAACGTCTATCCTTTATCCTCTCATATATAAAAAGCCATTTATTTTACCTCTCTATGCTGCTGATGCAGTTTTTATATACATGCATTTCCCCTTCATTCATCCAATCCTTCATTCCCAATGAACATTAAAAACGAAGGAAATTTTCTAGTGGTCTGTATTTCAGACTGACTGTTTTCGTTTTCTTTTTCCAGTTTCTAGCTGGGAATTAGTGGGTGAAACATCACTCGATTTTTGAAGGACCCTGTTGTGGCCCCTTGTGTGTATTTGACACTAGTGTTTGAGGCCTCGGCAGAGTGGAACAGTGGCCTCAGAATTGAAGCTGGTCAGCAGGGACCAGAGAGGGACCTGGAGGCCCCTCCTCAGCTGGAGAAAGTGCTCCTTTGGGTGGGTGGGGGAGAGAGTTTTTGGGAGATCAGGAGTGTAAGGAATCTTTGAAACACACTTCATGGGAACCAGGCAGTTTTGCCAGGTTCATGTCACAGGCTTTATGGAGGGTTGGGTTAAGATTCAGTGAGGCGCTGGTTCCAGTGGGGGCCCTGTCTGGGGGCCAGAGCGGTAGTACAGGGGAGAGGGCATGTGTCTGGCATGCTGCCATCCCAGGTGTGGTCCCCAGCATCCCATATGTCCTCAAGCACTATGAGGACTGATTCCTGAGTGCAGAGCCAGGAGTAATCCGTGAACATCACCAAGTGTCACCCAAAAAACCCAAGGGGAAAAAAAAAGAAATGGCCTGGTTCCTGGTCTCTTTCCAGTTCTTTCTGGTCCCATTTGGCTTAGCTAGTTTTCTTCCTTTTGTTAAAAATATTGAAGGTTTTGTCTGGGAGGATGGATTGGGGGGTTTGTGACTCCTGATCCAGATTTTTATAATTTTTGTTCAATATCAGAAGCCGACTGGCCAAAATCAAGTAAAAACATTGCCAATATAGTGTATTATTGCTCGGTAGAGTCAGAATTTAAATTGATATATTTTCTAAGAGCCTCAGCCAGTGTAGATTGAAGACAGGCCATATTTTCATGGGGAATCTGAGGGGCCTCGTTTAATTTACCCTAGTTAATGGGTTTATGAATGCCCCATTTCATGCCTACTGTGAGGGAGCTGGTCATGTGATCCCAGTAGTGATGGTCTGCACTGCCAGATTGCGAGCCCCAACTGGGATCCCGTGGGGTAGTTATTTGGCTTTTGGATTGCTAATTCATCAGCACGGTGATAGGCTTGCTCTATATCACAGTTTTTCTCCTCTAAGGAACAGCAGGTTATAATGAAAACTATCACTATCCTGCCAAGTGACATCAAAGACCAGGACAAGACTCTGGAATTCTGTGAAAAATCAAGAGGGATCCTCTGAGAAGGAATCCAGTTTTCATTTAATTTGTACTAAGTCAGATATTCCCTATGGAACATGGACACTGATAATTCCAGCGTCCTTCTTAGCAACATTCTGGAGGGGAAGTTAGGGAACTGGGCTTTGGAAGGGAGGAATGTATAGGAGAAGCCAATTTGAGTGTGTTGGTGGGAAATACATGAAGATGGAACAGTGGCCTCAGGATTGAAGCTGCTCAGGAGGAACCAGAGAGGGACCTGGAGGCCCCTCCTCAGCTGGAGAAAGTGCTCCTACCAGATCTTTAGGTGGGGGAGAGAGTTTTTGGGAGATCAGGAGTGTAAGGAATCTTTGAAACAAACTTCATGGGAATCAGGCAGTTTTGCCAGGCTCATGTCACAGGCTTTATGGAGGGTTGGGTCTTGGCTCAGAATCGTTAAGATTTGACCACATGGTACCTCTGACCACTTTCACTATCACTGTATCACTGTCATCCCATTGCTCATGGATTTGCTTGAGTGGGCACCAGTAATGTCTCCATTGTAAGACTTGTTACTGTTTTTGGCATATCGAATACACCACAGGCACCTTGCCAGGCTCTGCCGTGCAGGTGAGATACTTTCAGTACCTTGCTGGGCTCTCCGAGAGGGACAGAGGAATCGAACCCGGGTTGGCCACATGCAAGGCAAACACCCTACCCACTGTGCTATCTCTCCAGCCCATTTTTCACTGTACCACTTTTCACTATACCAACAATAAAGATGAGGCTGGAGGATGGAGTTAGTGCCCAGAGTGTAATGAAGGGACCAAACCCCCTGGTCTTCTAGTTTATATTGGGACCCAGTGACATTGCAGATTAAGGTTAGGTGGTGTCTATGTGTGTGTAATGGGGCGGGGAGAGGGAGCGGCAAATTTAATCTAGTTGTTTAGGAGACAGCCCAGGAGAGAATCCTAGGGGCTGGAGTTGTCTGTTCTATGGTATGTGGAACAAAAAAATCTCACACTGTATCAGACCATTATGGCAGAGAGAAAGCCATGACCTTTCAGTACCACCAAAGAGGACCCGTGGCCAGAGGCCTGCAGGGGTCCTTTGGCTTCTGTCCTGCACAGTTGAGGAGCAGAAATTGAAAGAGAGGAAGAGGGTTCGGAGTGATAGTACAGTGGGTAGGGCATTTCCCTTGCACACCGGTTCAATCCCCGGCATCCCATATGGTCCCCTGAGCACCGCCACGCGTGATTGCTGAAACAGAGCAAGGAATAACCCCTGAGCATCCCAGGCATGGCTCAGAAGAAAAAAAGAAAAGAATAAAGAGGAAGAGATGAGAGGTCCCTGTATGGGATTGTAGGTTAGGTATTTCTGCAGGGAGGAAAGAATTTTACCAAAGACTAGCTTTTGGTAACTTCTTTACCAAATTTAATTTACTATGAATTGACTAATTGAATTTACTATTAATTTATCGATTTGTTAAAGTAATCTCCTTTACTAAAGAGGAAGGCAAGTGAGAAACAGGTTGGTTGAGTGCGCTGTGGGAGGCGGCAGGAAGGAGAGGTCTGCGGGCTGGAGCACTGGCACAGCTGGGCAGAGGAATGCTGCCTGCGGGTGGTGTTTGTGCCACTAACAGTAGTGGGGATTTTTTAAAAGTATATAGAAAAAGGAAATTTCACCTAATCCTCAAAATTTATTCCTATATTTTCTTCAAACATTTTATGGTTTTTACATTTGGCAATTAGTTACAGAATCCATTTTGAGTTATTTTTTTGCAAGAAGTATAAGGTTTTGGTTGAGTCCTTTTTTTTCTTTCCTTTTCTTTTTTGGTCTCACTCGGCTATGCACAGGAGTTACTCCTGGCTCTGCACTCAGGAATTACTCCTGGTGGTACTCAGGGGACCATATGGGATGCTGGGACTCGAATCCCGGTTGGCCGCATGCAAGGTGAACGCCCTACCCGCTGTGCTATCGTTCCAGCCCTGTATTCTTAACCTAGAGTCATATCCCTAACTTCAGGCAGAAAAAGCCACATACACCTGCAGCAAGCACAGTTACAGAAGCAGAAAGAGAAATTATGCTGTATTAGGACACTCGCTTCCCATTGGCTGGGTGACTTGGGCCTCACTCCAAAGACTGTTGTCCAGTTCTCAGAAGACCCACCCCCCTTCTCTTACCACAGTCTCTCTATCTCACTCTTATGGCTTCTGTCACCACATCTGCTAAGCATTTTACTGACACTTTAGTAAAATCCCTGGTCTCTCTAATTATCTTTTTTAATGTCTGTAGGATATATAGTGGTTATTTTATTTATTTATTTCTATTACCAATGTCTGTAGATTCTTTCAATCTTTCATGAGCCCTAGGAAATACAAACATTAGTACCAACTACTGGATGTTGAAAAATGAGATGTTAAAGACTTAATAGAATATATAGAGAGCTGGGATCTGGGCCTGCGTCTTCAAGCTCTAAAATTCACAGTCACCTACTGGCTATGTTTCAGTTGAAGTTAGAGTATTACTTTCCTCATTAGAGATCCCTTGATGTCCCTATTTACTTTTCAAAAAAATCTAGCATAACACCGTGATTTACCAAGTTGTTCATAATATGTAATATTATTATATATATTTTCAGGAATTAAATGTTCCAAAACCAGTCCCACCCCCAGTGTGACCTTCCCTCCACCAGTGCCCCCAGTCTCCCACCACCCTAGCCTGCCCCCGTGCAGGCAGAAACAGATGCTTCATGTTGTTTGTTACACTACAAAGGCAAATGGAATTATTGGAAGTTTCAAACCATGAGAAGAAGGGGTGTGATGGTCCTGTGTGCAAGACACAGGGCTTGAGCATTCGGTGGCTGAGAGCCGCTTCCCCGGGCCAGCAACAGGCAGCGGTGGATGGACGGGCCAGGGACCAGGGGAACAGGAACTCAGGCTGGGCAGCAGTTGGTTTATTTCTCTCTCCTCCCCAGCGTCGTCCACTCTCTCCCTTACGGTGCAGTCGTGGTCATCGTTTTGGTCATAGTCACAGACCCAGTCATCGCAGTTCTATCATCCTCGTCTTCTTGTAGACCTCAGAGTCATCTCCTTGGTTATATCTTAGTTTCATAGACCTCTGCTTCCAGTCGCCATCATCATTGGCTCACCATCCAGTCCCAAAGGCTCCAAAGTCTCCGTTCTCCTCCTCGTCTTCAACGTCTTGTCTTCAGCATCTGGCCTTCAGCATCTAGTCCCGACTCTCATTCCCAACATCTAGTCCCAGCATCTCGTCTCCATCTCCTTCCCAGAGTCTAGTTCTGTTCTTAGCCCTTACAGCATAGTTACATAGAAATCATGAAGGGTGGGGACACAAAGGTGGGGTTGAACCTTTGTTATCATAACAAAGAGATATAAAACCTCTCTTTCAGGAGATTAACTCAAGGACAAAATCTCATTTGAGGATTCAGCACTCCAGATTACTAAGAGATTCTGCTCAAGGTGGGATTCCATCCAGGGTGTATTGCTTTCTCCTTTCCACAGCTAGTAATCCATTTAAACAATCATAGTAAATTTACTTCTTATAATCTTTCTAGCAATGTCATTCTGTGTGAACACAGTAAGAGATATATTAAGCTTAAAGGTTGGCTCTTCCTGGGGAATGTATCTCACTATACATTCCAGACCACAGTCCTCAGGCCAGGTTAGTCTTTCCTAACCCCAACAGGGTCCTTCAGTTACTTCTTTTTTGGGTCATGACAGAGTTTGTCCATGACCTTGCTCTTAACTTATAGTTAAGTATTATGGCGCTTTGCCTGGCCCATTTTTGATGCCAGGGTAGCTTACAGCTTGCCCTGGGTCCATCCAGTCCCTCGTCGGGACCCTGCTCTTAGAGTACTAGGAAGTAAGGGCAACTGAGGCTTAAGTAAATGTGGATGCCCAGGAGTAAATATTATTTTGGAGTCAGTTAACTCTCATGTTACACAGCACAGCATCAACTCTCTTCCTGTGTCCATACAAAAAGTACATTGCTAAATAAACCATGCAGATGACATAAAGGAAAGGGAAAAACAATGTAGAATTATTAGTGCCTGGTGGAATTGTGGAATTGGGTGTGCCTCAGCTGCACTATAGTGGGAGTGGCTCAGTAAACCTTAAGCTCCCTGCAGGGGCAGCAAGGACAACCCAATTTTTTAATTTTTTTGCTTTTTGGGTCACACGCGGTGATGCACAGGGGTTATTACTTCTGGCACTGCACTCAGGAATTACCCTTGGAGCTGTTCGGTTCCCACATGGGATGCTGGGAACCGAACCCGGGTCAGCCTCGTGTAAGGTAAACGCCCTACCCGCTGTGCTATTGTTCCAGCCCCTGGACAACCCAGTGTTATCCAACAAATTATCAAAACTTAGATCAGTAAGAATCAATTTGTGATCATTGTTCTGTCTCACAGTGATGCTATATTGAGGATCCACTGGTCAGTGCTGGTTCGTGCTGCTTGCGCCGTCTGTGTTATTATTTAGGGTCATTGAACTTGGTGGTCTTTTATGCAACTTTCCAGTTGGATTTGCTCTGATCCTACCGGGCTGACATTACTGTGAAATTTTGAGGTGCTGTGCAATTACATATGTGCCCTCACGGTCCAGGAAGTGTAGACCAGGAACAGTTTGGTGGCCTGGCAGTTTTATGAGGTTCACCATGGAGCTGGGCTGTTGCTGTGTCAGAGGGTTCCGGGTACGGAAGTGGGCTACTGTGCCGTCAGGCCGGGTTGGGAATCTGTCCATCCTCATTCTAAGGCCCCAGGGTTCTCGGCCCAAACCAGTCTGTGTGGGAAGATGCAACGGTATCATGTTCTTTTGGAGATGGGATGCTGGGCTTTTTCTCTGCCCACTACATGGCAGGTATGGAGATCATCTTTTTTTTAAAATTCCTATTGCTATTTTTCTCTCCTTTGCCAGTCTTGCTAGATGTCAGTTGTATTGATTTTTCAGAGATCCAGCTTTTGGTTTTACTATTTTTTTTATTTTGATTTTAATTTTTATTATCTTTATTCAGATTATCTTGTTTTTAGTATATTGTGGGAGCAAAAGGGGGTCTCTCGGACTGTGTTTAGGAGGCCCAAGTCCCCGCCCAGCACGTCTGGCCAACTGGTTGGCAGTTCGGTGCTGGGGCTGGAGGATGGGGTGCCGCTCAGCCACGCAGGCGCAGAGAATCATGCAGTGACCCCGTGGAAGGCCAGACCTAGGAGTTCTTGAGGGCCTCCAGGACTACATCTGGTGATGCTTAGGAATCAGTCCCAGGGCCAGCCGTATGCAAGCATGGGCCCCAACTCCTGTGCTTTCTCTCTAGCCCCTGTCTTTGGTTTTCTTTAAGTAGAAAGATTGTTGATATGAAATCTTTCCCTTTGCACATATGGGTGTGGAATACCAGGACACAGTAGCACAGCATGAGTAGCCGAAACAAGAGAAGATTCTGTTGCAGAGCTCTGGAGGCAGAGTAGGGTTCACTCTAAAACTCCTTGGTTTGCAGGCAGCCACCCTCTCACTGAGTGCCTTCATGGCTTTCCAGTGCATCCTGGAGTAGAAGTCGACTCTCTGGGCTCTTTTCCTAGAAGGGCACCCATCCTATTGGATCAGAGACCCGTCTGGGTGACTTCATATACTCTTAATCACCTCCTTAGATATTCATTACAAATAAGGCTTCACTTAGTTGACACCCTTCACAGAGCTGCAACATTGGAATGTTGGCGGGATGTAAATATTCAGCATATAGCACTCACTTTTTTTTTTTTTTTTTTTTGCTTTTTGGGTCATACCCGGCAATGCACAGGGGTTACTCCTGGCTCTGCACTCAGGAATTACCCCTGGCGGTGCTCAGGGGACCATATGGGATGCTGGGAATCGAACCCGGGTCGGCCGCATGCAAGGCAAATGCCCTACCCGCTGTGCTATTGCTCCAGCCCATCAGCACTCACTTTTTTTAAAAAAATAAACACTTAAATTTTTGATGCAAATTTTGATTTTATACTTATATTTTGTTCAGTTTTAAAATGTGTTCCCAGGCTGGAGCGATAGCACAGCGGGGAGGGCATTTGCCTTGCATGCGGCCGACCCGGGTTTGATTCTCAGCATCCCATATGGTCCCCCAAGCAGCGCCAGAAGTAATTCTTGAGTAAAAAAAAAAAGCCAGGAGTAACCCCTGAGCATTGCTGGGTGTGACCCAAAAAGAGCAAAAAGCAAATAAACAAATAAATAAAAATGTTTTCAGTTTCCTTGAGAGTACCTCTTTCATCAGTAGATGAAATCACTTAGAAATGTGTTGTGTAGGACAGAGAGCTAATATAGCAGGTAAGATGCTTGCCTTGGCTCAGATAGAGAAGGGACCACCAAGTAAAGGGTGCTTGGAGGGCCCACTCGGGATGGGAGATGCGAGCTGAAAGTAGACTATAGACTGAACATTATGGCCACTCAATACCTATATTGCAAGCTACAATACCTCAAAGGAGAGAGCAAAAGAGAATGCCCTGCCACAGAGGCGGGGGGGGGGCCGGGGGGAGGAGGAGGATGGGATGGGGGCAGTGGGAGGGATACTGGGACCATTGGTGGTGGAAAATGCGCACTGGTGGAGGGACGGGTATTCGATTATTGTATGACTGAAATGTAAGCACAAAAGTTTGTAACTCTGTAACTCCTCACGGTGATTCATTTAAAAATTTTAAGAAAAATAAAAAAAAAAAACAGGTAGAACTTAATTAAAAAAAAAAAAGATGCTTGTCTTGTACATGGCTAAATAGTGTTCAGTGCCTGGCATCACATATGGTCCCCTGAACCGTACCAAAATTGATCCCTGAGCATATTCAGGAGTGACCCCTGAGCACAGTTTGGTGTGGCTTAAAAAGACAAATGAAAAATAAACAAAAAAAAGTATTGTTTAATTTTTAGGTGTTTAGAATTTTGTCCTGTAATCTTTTCTAGCTTCCATTATAGTCCGAGGATATGCTTTGTATAATTTGAATTATTTTAGCTTACTAAGTTTTTTTTAAATGTCTTAGTATATATAGTCTATCATTTTAAATGTTCCATGAACACTTGAAAACATCCCTAAGGCCTAGGTAGATAAGTCAGTGGTAGTGAGAGGAAAACAGACTCAGACTAGAGAGCACCCCTGGCAGCTAAGTCTGAGTGACCAGACGTAACCGCAGACTGCATTTGAGATGTCCTCAAGGGGGTTTTATGGTTATAGGAATATCCTCCAAATATGCTCATGTTGATGAGATAGTCTCAGACTTACTCTGCAAATGACATGCTTGAGAATTTCTGCTTCTGTACTGTCCCGCCAGATGCCTGCAAATATCCCATTTCCCTACCAGACACCCTAGAGCACGGAACTCCCAACTTTGGGGAGCAGCAAACACGAACTCCGCTGAGTCTGCGGGCATGATAAACTTGAGTCCTTCCAACGCTCAGCGCATGCTGCTTGGTTTTTCACCGGATCGTAGTGAGAATTTCCTCAGCTGTAGGGTCTGAGCTTTGAGTGCAGAAGGCACCCAAATTAGGTTTGATCCCTGACAGCAAAAGCAAAAGGAGGTGGGGGAGAATGTTTTGGTTTTAGTTGTAATGTTTTAGAAATCTCAGTTTGTTCTTATGTGATATTACTCAGTTCTTACATGTTCTTGCTGACCTTGGTCCTACGATTGTCGGTTCGTGAAAGAGGGGCCTGTATGAAACAGGGCAGCAGCCTGTGCAGAGCAGCACTTTAACCCCACCTCTGTACTGTCTTTTTGGTCCTCTTTCAGTCTTTTAAATCTTAAATTACTACACTTTATGTTTTGGACAGTTTTGATTTTTCAGAGAAATTGCCAAGAAAATAGAGTTCCATTCTGAGGGAGATGCCAGCAGGTTCACACGCAGGAGGGAGACAAGAAAGAGGGGAAAGAAGGGAGAGAGGAAGAGAGGGAAGGAGCAAAGGAAGGAAAGAGGCAATATAGAGTTCCCATATACCGCCTTCCCGCCCTCCCTGTTGCACACGTTTTTTCTATTATTAACATTTTACATTACTAAAAAACATGTGTTACAGTGATTGATCAATATTGATTAATCATTAGACTTTCTGTTTACACACAGTAGGGGTCTGAATACACTATTAAGGTATAATGTCATTTATCTAGTATTAAAGTTCCAGGAAGAATAATTTATGCAATTAGGAAAACTAATATTTGCTTTTAACCGATTTCTTTATATTTGAATGCGTTTTTAATTTATCAGGACATTATTTGTCTTTTAATTGGCCTTTTAGGCCATCTACATTTAATTTCATTATTAATAGGATTAGTCTTCAGTTTACTATCTTATTTTTCCTTGTTTTATTTTTTAATCCTCTTGTTCCCTTTTCCTAGCCTTTAAGTCATTTGAACATTTTGTAGTATTCCTTTTCTAATGTGTTCATTAGCTATTTACTATAGAAATGTGTTGCTTAATGAAGGGACACATTCTGAAAATGCATCATTAGATGATGTCAACATCAGAGATAATTACACAAATCTAGGTGGTACTCCCTATCCCCTACCCATAATGTTATAGTTGCCCCTTTTTTTTGGAAAGGAGGAGCCACACCTGGCACGATCTGGGCTCACACGGGCTCTTTGCTCAGGGATCACTCCTGGCAGTACTTGGGAACCGTATGTGCTGGGGACGAAATCAGGGTCCTCTACACGCAAGGTAAACACCTAACCCCCTAACCCCCTACACTGTCTCTTCAAACCCATTATAGTTGTCTTATCATTGCATTTGTTTACATACATCGAAAACCCCACGAGATGATTTAGCGTTTTTTCTTTTAAAAGAACTTAGTACAGGGGGCCGGAGCGATAGCACAGCGGGTCGGGTGTTTGCCTTGCACGCGGCCGACCCGGGTTCGATCCCCGGCATCCCATATGGTCTCCCAAGCACCGTCAGGAGTAATTCCTGAGTGCAGAGCCAGGAGTAACCCCTGAGCATCGCTGGGTGTGACCCAAAAAGCAAAAAAAAAAAAAAAAAAAGAACTTAGTACAGTGGTGGAGGCAAATGGGCACTACAGTGGCCTGGAGTTGGGATATCACACGCATGAAGCCCTCCACTGACTCTCTCTCTCTCTCTCTCTCTCTCTCTCTCTCTCTCTCTCTCTCTCTCTCTCTCTCTCTCTCTCTCTGTGACTGTCACTTATTTAGGATAGGTTTGCTAGCAATTAATTCACTTAGTTTTTCCTAATCCTTTTTTTTTTTCCAGTGGGGGATACACCCAGCAGTGCTCAGGCTCTGCACTTAGAGGTTACTACTGGCAGGCTCAGGGAAAACATGGATTGCTAAGGATCAAACCCAGGTTGGACACATGCAAGGCAAGAGCCCTACCCACTGTATTATCACTTCAACCCAAATTTTCTTTTTTCTTTTTTTTTGCTTTTTGGGTCATACCTGGTGATGCACAGGGCTTACTCTTGGCTCTGCAGTCAGGAATTACTCCTGGTGGTGCTCAGGGGACCCTGTGGGATGCTGGGAATCAAACCCGGGTCGGCTGCGTGCAAGGCAAATGCCCTACCCGCTGTGCTATCGCTCCAGCCCCCCAAATTTTCTTCATCTTAACATTGTCTTCATGTCTTCATGTTTTCTTTATTCCTGGAGGATTGTTTCTCAGAAGAGAGAATTAGTATGTGTGGTTCTTTCCATATCTGTGAATGTTGTTTCTGGGCTGAGAGGTGGCTCGGAGGGCTGGAATATATGCTTTGCATGTCCCAGGTCTAATTCCTGGCACCACATGATCCTGAAACACCAGGAGTAACCTCCTGATCTTGGAGTCATTTCTGAGCACTGTAACGTGTGTGCCCCCCAAAAAAAACAAAGAAACATTACTCAAGAAGACATTGGGCAGAATTATAGAAAAGATACTTGCAGGCAAAATTCCCCCTGCAAGTGCAACTTGACATCAACTACATAGCTCATTAAATGAAAAACAAAAACAGTTGTTGGGCCAGAGAGAGAGTACGGCAGGTAAGGTGCTTGTCTTGTCCTCGGCAGATCTGGGTTTGATCCCCAGCACCCCATATAGTCCCCCCAGCCGCAGGGGTGATTCCTGAGTGAGAGCCAGCAGTGACCCCTGAATACCATAGGTTGGGCCCCCAGTTCTCCCAGCCTGGTTTGCTTGAGACAGTGCACCTCTGTCTACGTGGATTGCGGCCTGGGGCGGAATTGAGAGACGGTATCAGTAAGTGAGCAGTTCCCGAAACAGAATGGCGCACACCGCTGCTGCCATTACTGAGGACAGACCTGTCCCAGCAGGGTGGCGCCAGGGTAACCCAGTCAGAGGCACACACTGCGCCGCTGGCGATAAGGAGCGCTGAGAGTCAAACCAAGTCCTGCAGCGTTGTGCTGGTGGCAGCCAGACCAGCACCGCTGCTCCCACACCCGGCACAGCACCCAGCTGGAGCCCAGAGACTCAAGCAGCGTAGTGGGCTGAGGGCTGGAACAGGGGCCATCGCGGTCAGGGGACAGGGTGCATCTTCCCCTTGGAGCTTCTCATGGCCCCATCACCATCCCTCTACCTCTTCCTGTCATAGACAGAAACAAAGGAGAGTCTGTACACGAAAGCCTAATGCCACCTGTGGGAAAACAAAAGTAGTGAACTCAGATCCACACTCGGAAAGGTTCTGCAGGCCTCCAGTACACAAAGGAAGACAGCTTTAAGTAGCTGGAGGTGGCTCAAAGGGCTGGAGTGCCTGCTTCGCATGTATGATCCTCAGGTTTAATCCCTGGCCCCACATGGTGCTTGAAGCAAGAAGTTTCCAGAGTTTGATGTCCAGTATCACATGCTTCCCCCAAACACCGCAGAGAGTGAACCCAAAACCCAAACCAACAAGAGCCGGAGAGATAGTAGAGAAGGTGGGGTGCCTGCCTTGCGTGTGGTCAACCTGGGCGCTGTTCCCAGCACCACACGTGGTCCCCCGAGCCATTCCAGGAGTGATTCCTGAGTGCAGAGCCAGGAGTAAGCACAGAGCACTGCTGGGTGTGGGCCCTCCCACCCACCCCACCCCCCCAAAAAAAATTAAAAACCAGGGGGCTGGAGCGATAGCACAGCGGGTAGGGCGTTTGCCTTGCATGCAGCCAACCCGGGTTCGATCCCCAGCATCCCATATGGTCCCCTGAGCATCACCAGGGATGATTCCTGAGTGCAGAGCCAGGAGTAACCCCTGTGCATCGCCAGGTGTGACCCAAAAAGCAATAAATAAAAAAATAAAAATAAATAAAAAAAAAAATTAAAAACCAACAAAAGCCGACTACATTTCAAAGCAGTGGTAATTATAGCATGGTAATGGAATAAAAACCAAGTGGAATAGAACAGGCACATAAACCAACGAAACAGAAGGAGAACCCTGGCAAAAGACACCATACACGTACAGACAACTAATATATAAGAGAACCAAGTGAACAAAATGGAGGATGAAAAGTTTCCACAACCAAAGGTGTCGGCAAGATGATTCTAAAGGCTGGAGCACAGATGTTGCCCTCCTTCCATCCCTGCCGTCACATGGTTCCCTGAGCACCACCAGGTGGAGTGCCTCCAAAACACAACAACAAAGACAAGTGGCTGTTGAAAATGAAACTGCCACATGCAAAATAAAGGAACACGATCACTCCTTAGCACCAGCTACAAAAATTTACATAAAATGGGGCTGGCTAAAGTACAGCAGGTAAGGTGCTTTCCCAGGCTTGGCCCCAGGCCCCCTGTTCAGTACATTAAGTCCAGCAAGGAGTGACCCCCGACCTCAGCTAGAAGTAAGCCCTGAGCACTCCCAGGTGTGACCCTGAAACCAAAAAAAAAAAAACCTCACTCAAAATGGATTAAAGACTTATCTGTGGGCTGGAGAGATAATACAGGGGTTAAGGTGCCCACCTTGCACTTAGCTGACCTTTGTTCAGTGATGGACAGTCACCACATATGGTCCCTCATGTACTACCAGTTGTGGCCCCCAAAACCAAAAGGGGGGGAGATGTATTATAACTTAAACAATAAAATGGAAGAAAGTCTAGATTATCTGTTTTTCTCAGGGCCTCAGCATCTAAGAGTAAGGAAAACAAGCAAGAATAAACAAAAGGGAACTGCCTGAAATTAAACAGCTCTCATGGGGCAGGGATGGCTTTATAATAGACCGTATGACTTGCAGGTATGCAGTCGTGAGTTGGATCCCCAGCACTGCCCCACACGCGGAGTGCAGTCCCAGCACAGCCAAGGGTGACACCAGACGGGCACCACAGCACAGCGCACGCGCCCGCAGCTCGGCATGTGACACACCCCTGGTAAGTACTCGAGTGTGAGGCCTCAGCAGCAAAGGAAAGGGGGGATTACTTAACTGATTCATTAATTTTTAAATAAGTATCATAAATTAGTCAAAATGATTTACCAAAAATACAAAATGTGAATTATAAAGCTTTCACCCAGCAAAACTATGACACAACCAAAATTCATCAATTCATCGTAGAAATTGGGAGGAGATATTTGCACATGAAATACCTGACTAAAAGATAAAAATTCAAAATGTCAAAACAACTCAGAACCTTCACAAACACAAAAGTGACCGAATTTGGGGGCTGGAGAGATAGCACAGCGGGTAGGGCGGGTAGGGCGTTTGCCTTGCACGCGGCCACCCGGGTTCAAATCCCAGCATCCCATATGGTCGAGCACAGCCAGGGGTAATTCCTGAGTGCAGAGCCAGGAGTAATCCCTGTGCATGCCAGGTGTGACCCAAAAAGCCAAATAAATAAATAAATAAAAGTGACCGAATTTCTTTTTTGTTTGTTTTTGTTTTGGGGCCACACCCAGCGATGCACAAAGGGAGTTAGTTACTCTTGCCTCTGCACTACTCCTGGTGGTACCTGGGATGTCAGGGGTTGAACCCAGGCTGCTGTGTACAAGGCAAGCGCCATACCTGCTATACTATCTCCCTGGCCCCAAGTAACCCAATTTCTAAAAAATGGACAAAAGACTTGAATAAACAGTCCTTCAAAGAAAACATAAAGCTATCCCACAGACGTGTGAAAAATGCCCAGAATAACTTTATTAAGTAAATGGCAGTCAGAACCACAATTACAAATCTCCTTACACTGTGAAAATGGCCTGTATCAATAAGTTTGAAAAACTCAGGTAATAGTGAATATGGGGAAGCTGGTATACTTTTGGTGTAAATATAAGTTGTTTTTAAATTACAAGCTTATTAGCTTATAACTAATAAGGAGAGTATAAGATTCTCATTTTCCCTGGATAAATAAGAATGAAAATTTCATATGATTAAGCAATACCATCCCTAGACTTTATCTGAAGGACATGAGAATACTAATTTAAAAAGGTATTTGCACCTCTACATTCACAACATTTTCACAATAGTCAAAACATGGAATCAACCTAAATTCTCATGAACAGATGACTGGATAAAGAAGCTTTGGTTCTTATGCTCATGGAATGCAGCTCTGCTATTTTTTAAAGTTTTGCCTAGGGGGCTGGAGTGGTAGTACAGCAGGTAGGGTGCTTGCCTTGCATGCAGCTGACCTGGTTTGATCTCTGGTATGCCTGTCGTTGCCTGAGCTCACCAGGAATAATCCCTGAGCATCTCCAAAATACCTAAAAAATGAAAAGATGTGCCCCAGCCAGAGAGATAGCACAGTGGGTAAGGTTCTTGCCTTGCACCCTGGTTTGATCACTCACACCGCATATGGTTCCCAAGCAGGAGTGAATCCTGAGCACAGAACCAGGAGAACCAGGAGTTAGCCCTAGAAACAGGGGAGTTGTGGGGCGACGGGGGGGGGAGGGGAGGGTTGGAAAGTTGTATCTTTGGAAACAAGATGAATGAAACTCGAGATGTACTGAGTGAAATAAGTAAGGAAGTGAAGGACATCACATGGTTTCACTCACATGTGACGAATTCATATTTTGGCAGAAAACTGCACAATACTTCTAGACTCACTGAAAGTGTGGTAATTACCAGGGAGAAAGGGGTGGGAGGGTGGAGGATGAGCAGAGGGGTCTTTTTGGAGATAGGGTGGCACTGGAACTTGGGTGGTGAGGGTGGTGACACCTATCGACATAAATAAATACAAAGCTGAATCCCCCAAATTTCATAATTTTATAAATTTATAAAATTTCATAAATTTCATAACTGATAAATTGACAAAAAATTACTAGAATGTTGTTCCTCTTACTGCCTTCATAATGATTTGTTTTTGGTTTGGTTTGGCTCCCAAGCACTGCTTGGTGCCCCAGGGATTAAACTCAGGGTCTTGCCCACGCTAGTCACATCCCCCAGGCTCAAGTCTTCATCCTTCTTTTGATGGGAAGTACAAAGGCATTCAAATTATTACGGCCTTGGGCTGGAGCTATAGTACAAGCGGGTAGGGCATTTGCCTTACGTATGGCTGACCCGGGTTCGAGCACCAGCATCTCATGTGGTCCCTTGAGCACCGCCTAGAATAATTCCTGAGTGCAGAGCCAGGAGTAACCCCTGTGCATCACCGGGTGTGACCCAAAAAGAAAAAAAAAATTACTATGGCCTTACAAGTAATCCACAGGTCAGGGAGAGATGTGACATCTGGAAAACTCTTCTGTCCCTGGCAGTGGGGAGAAAAAATATTAATGCATAATTTTTCTTCTGTCTGCTTTCAATTAAATTTTTTCTTCAGTTTAAAGCTATTAGCTTATGACAAATCTAGGAGTGGATTTTGTGACATTTGACCTACTGGAGGATTGCTTCTTGATTATGTACAGTTCTTTTGTCAAATTTGTAAAGTTTTCAGCCACTATCTTTCCAATTATCTCCCAGCACTCTTCCTTTGTTTAGGAATACCGATGGCCCAAATGTTAAGACATTTGATATTGTCCTATAGGTTTTTAATAATTTATCCACTTCACCCCCAGTCCTTTTTCTCTTTATTGTACAGATGTTTAGTTCATATTTGATACACCAAAAATACGATGTTTTCAAATTTATCTGTTTCCAGTTTCAGTTCTGTTTCTATTCAAATTGACTCACTTCTCTCATTTCTGTTATATTGTTGAACCCCTCAAATGAGTCTATACCCAAAGAGATTGTACAGTGGATTGGGGGCTGGAGCGATAGCACAGCGGGGAGGGCCTTTGCCTTGTACGCGACGCGACTGACCCGAGTTCGATTCCCAGCATCCCATAGGGTCCCCTGAGCATTGCCAGGAGTCATTCCTGAGTGCAGAGCCAAGAGTAACCCCTGTGCATCACCGGGTGTGACCCAAAAAGCAAAAAAGAGAGAGAGAGATTGTACAGTGGGTACGGTGCTTGCCTTGCATGTAGTCATCTTAGGTTCCATCCCTGTCACCACAGATGGTCCCCTGGTCCCTGCCAGGAGTGATCCCTGAATGTAGAACTGAGCATAAGCACTGAGCACTCCTGGCTGGGGCCAAAAAAACTAAACAAAAAAGAGTTTACATTTTGATTGTCCTAATTTTTTAATTCTAAAACTTCTTGGGTTTTTTATTTCTCTTCTTTCTTTCTTAATTCTTTTACTTTCAGGATTGTTTGGTCTAACTTAGAGCATTTTTTTAATTAGCTGCTATAAGACTGAAACAATTACTATATGTGTCACCTTGTATCTGTTCATCTCTTCACATAAAATTGGGATTGCCTTTGTTCTTCATATGCCAGATAATTTATTTTTAGTATTGTATTGCAGAGGTCTAAGTCTTGTTTGAGTGCTATGGTAAATGCTGACTTTATTTTAGCTGACATTTGACCTAGTTGGGTTCAATTTACAAGTTCTGCCCAGTTTTCAGTGCATGATAATTCCAAAGTCATTTCAGCTTCCCTGGTGCTGTTTAGATTTTCTTTGCTTGTATGTTACTCATTAACTCATCTGGAACTTGCCTTTCCAGGCAGTGGCTATTCCATAGTTCACGGTGAGCTTTATGGTAGAAGATACATGCCGAATTATTTTAGATGTAAAGGGTCATTGTGAGACTATCTTAGATAGTTCACCTCTGTGTACACACACACACACACACACACACACACACAGACATATACGTCTGTGAGTCTGGGTGACTGTTGTACGTTTGGGTCACACCCCGTGGTAATCAGGGCTTACTCTGACTGTGCTCAGGGATCACTTCTGCAGTGCTCAGGGAACCATATGTGGTGTCAGGGACTGAATCCTGGCCAGCCACATGTAAGGCAAGCACCTGTAGAGATCGAGGTGCTATCTCGCCAACCCTTTCATCCTATTTTCACAGGTTTTTTGGTAAAAACTTTCTCAAGTCAGAAATTGGGAAGGTAAAAAAGAAACAGGGGCAAAATCATTCCTCTGCTCCCCGTGGTCTCTCCTGCCACTGAGCAGAAAAGCCAGACTCCTTTAAAGTGGTCTGCTCAGCCCTTCAGAATGGACCTTCTGACGTCCAAAAATGACTTCTCATTCAGAGTAAAAAACAGAATTCTTTCTTCTTCTCCTTTCCGTCCATATTCTCTCCTCCTTTTCACCCCCATCCTCCTCTGCCACCCTCTCCCCTTCATTAATCCGTCTTGTTCCTACAGTTAATTGTATCTGGCCTGCAGTAAGAACACAGACACACAACAAGTGTATGTTTGAATGAATGGCTAACCTTGTTTTAGTTTTTTTTTTCCCCATTCTGATCAGAATGCCTGGATCATACCCATATGTTGTTAGTTTGCTGTTTCAGGGATCAAACACAGGGCCTCACCCATGCAAGACAAGTACTTGGACACTGAGCTATATCTTCAGCCCCTCCATATGTCATTTTGTGCTGTAATAGACCTTGTACTGCCTGTAATATCTGTTACTTCTTGTAGCACTGGATTATTACTCCCTGTGCATGACTCTTAAAAATCTGTCGTAGGGCCAGAGAGCGTACAGCTGGTCAATCTCTTTCCTTGCATGTGACTGAGCAGGTTCATTTCCTGGCACTGTCTGTGGTTCCCTGAATTCCACCAGAAGTAAACCCTGAGCACTGCTGGGTGTGGCCCCCAAAACAAAATGAACACAGGGGAAAGAAAGTAAAAGCAATTCGGACCTTAAAGTCCTTTCTAAGTCTTCTGTGATCTAGAACTATGTACATTTTAAAAACTCTTACTCTTCTTGGGGCCGGAGCGATAGCACAGCGGGTAGGGCGTTTGCCTTGCACACGGCCAACCCGGGTTCGATCCCCGGCATCCCATATGGTCCCCCACGCACCGCCAGGAGTAATTCCTGAGTGCAAAGCCAGGAGTAATCCCTGAGCATCGCTGGGTGTGACACAAAAAGCAAAAAAAAAAAAAAACCTCTTACTCTTCTTTGTACCACTTACTCAATCTTAACCTACCTATCAGCATTCCCCTTACTCTGTTCTTATCTTCCCTTTCTGTTTGTTTGTTTTTTTTTTTGTTTGTTTATCAGTTCACGTTTCCTCATTACTGCATTTTTTAGCCAGAATTTTTCTCCTCATCCTTTTGGGAGTTTGTATGGGTTTAGCTATTAAGCAGCCTGTGCTGCCTTTATGTCTTCCCCCAAATGCAGTGATTTTGTTAATATGACTTGGTACAAAAATCATCTGTAACTAGGTTTGGTCTTAACTTTCTTTAAGGTTCAACCTCATAGCTTTTCCTCAAAGGCCATTTATCTGGTCTAGTATAGGTTGAAAAAAAGGCAAAGCAATTTTAAAATGAGCTTTCAATCGAATACTTCTCTCCAGCCGATTCTTCTTCTCTCATATGACTCAGTTTGGCATCTCAACAGAAGCAGCAGGGAAAGTTGCTGCTGTGTCTTTAAAAGCTATCCTCAGCGCAGTGTGGAGGCTGGCATGTCGCTCAAGTGCTTGAATGAGAGCAAGAGGCGGAGGTGGAAGGGGGTGCTCTCTCGCAATGCAGCCTCTGTGTGTGAGAGGGAGAGGGTGAGAAAGAGGGAAGGAGGGAGGGTGGAGAGAGGGAGGGAGAGAGAGAGGAGAGAGAGAATGTGACTGTTGGCAGAGCTCTAGGTGACATCCCTCCGAACAGCTGGGCCATGGTCAGCTTCAGAGCTGCTTGTCAGAGCAGTTAGCTTGCTGGGGACGCTGCAGCAAGGACCAGGAGCGTTTCATTCAAGGGTGAAGGGGCGGGAGGGGACTGTGCAGGGGTGGGAAAGAAGCACAGGTTTCCCAGAAGGAATTTCTTCCGGCAATATTCCGGCAGAACAGATTCTTACAATGAGGTCTCCATTAATAATGTGAGCTTGCCGTTGGTTTAAGTGCAGATCCATCTGGGGTGAGTTTTGGATAATTTTCTTTTTTTTTTTTTTTTTAAATGTAAAAAGTCCTTGAACTCCACAGACTGGGTAAGGAAGAAGGTAGAAAGAAAAGATAGGTACCGTTTGGGATGGCCAGCTTAGCTGTATAATTCACGCTAGGGAAATCAGGAAATTTTCAAGTATTACATTTTGTGAGAATATTGGGGGTGTTTTTATTTGATTTTTTTAATCTAAAAATTAATTTTTCAGTGGGCTTGCTGGAACTCTCACTCTGTGTAGATTCTGTTTCTTCCATGGCTGTTTCAAACGATGCTTCATTCAGACTTAGCTTTTGAGAATAGTGGTGGTTTCTTTTCTCTTTGGTGATGCTGTTGACGCACATTGCAGGAAGCAGGGAATCCCCTATAAATATCCTTCACTGTGTCATTCCACGGCTCTCCACATCCGGCTGGTGACTATGTCTCTGTGTCCTATGTCTTTACATAACTGTCCCCTCGTCTTTAAATGTAATAAGAAGAAATATGTCGCCTTTGCTGTATCTATGAAGCTTTCTTTTTTTTTAATGAACATCTTGGAGGAATTTGTTCAGTCTTTCTAACTGAAACATCTTTTGTTTATGTGTTAAGGTTGTCGTAAGAATTTCCTGTGGGTTTACTGCTGCTTATTTTGGATTACTTGTTTATTTCTTATGATTGGCTTATTTTTGATTGCTGGCCTTGGTTTCTAAAGAGTGCAGAGATGGGATTCCCTCTATCTCCAGTGACGTAGTGATTTTGTTTGCAGTCTTTTTCTTCTGAGAGGGAGGGGACAAAGAGAAGGAAGAAGAAAAATCCATCTGAAGCGGTGCGTTCTCCTATCTATACCTTGATGATAACTGGGTTTCACTGAACAGAATTGAAGCCAAAATAGAATGTTATTAATGATAGGGATGTTATTTTGTTCGTTTCCTTTTGGAATAGGTTGGTACCAAAGTCAGGATTGCTGAAATAGGCTGCCTGAATTAACTCTATCATATCCTGCTGCCAGTGAATTGCCAAATTTTAAAAAACTAAATATGGTTTGAAAACGGGCTGGTTAGAGGTTTCTGGGACCTAGCATACATGAGTAATCTAGATTGAGTTTTAGAATTTGGAATTTTTCTACCTTTCTTGCCTTTGTCCTTAGCAGGCAGCTTTGTACACTGTTTCTCAGATCTCAAAAATAGGTAGTTATATAAAATCCCTTATCACTGTAGTTGAAATAAAACTCTTGTTCTGAATGTATGGAGTTGGAGCAAAGCTTTAAAAGAAATTGTTAGATTTACTCTCAAGTGTGAACCTATTTTATCTCTTTTTGGAATAGATGTTTGGGCTTTCAGTTCTGCTTTCTGCAGCTCCATTATAATAACGCTGATCTCTGGGGGACCGCTTGCCACAGTCATTGTGAAAAATTCAGTAGGTTAAAGGAGATCCGAGAGATCAGCCTAGGAGAATTCAAGGTTTACCTGTCTGTGGATGTGTTTAGATAGCAATTGTAGAAAAGTGCTTTTTAAAACTTGCTGGTTTGTTTTCTATTCTGATAACTCGTTTGTGTGCTGTGCCTTCATTTATTCTCATTTCTGTGTGTAAAGTGAGGTGAGGAGTGTCTGCTTTTCAGTGTACATGACCCATTCCTTTTTATATTTCAAAAGGGGGGGGGGCTGGAGCGATAGCACAGCGGGTAGGGTGTTTACCTTGCACGCTGCCGACCTGGGTTCAATTCCCAGCTTCCCATATGGTCCCCTGAGCACCACCAGGAGTAATTCCTGAGTGCATAAGCCAGGAGTAACTGAGCATCACCAGGTGTGACTCAAAAAGAAAAAAAATAAAAAAGGGGGGGGTGACTGGGTGTGACCCCAGCATGCTCAGGGACCATGCTGTACCAGGGACCAAATCTAGAGTCCTATAAATGCTTTGCACATTTCTGGATCATATGTATTCCTATTTTTGTTGTAGTTAAATAACATGAATATTTATTACAGCCATAAATATTCCAGACTAACAAAATTCTTAACTTTATTCAGAAAGAAGTAGGGGAGAGTGGAAAGGAAGATTATCCTATGGCAAAGCAAAAGCGTTCCAGAAGAGTAAGTTGTCTAGAAGCCTGCTAGAGACTGGAGCTACAAGGGTTAAGAGAAATTCCACCACAGCCTTGATCGCAACATTGCAGCAAATATGTGGATAATTTCGTGTTAGCTTTTCAGGAAACCCCTGTGGTGGACAACCCTCATTAATCGTTGCCGGGAGACGTCCTGACGTCACAAGGAGCAGGGCCCCGTCTGCAGTGAGGACAGGAATAGCCTTTGAGGGGGAAGAAAACTGCTGTGAAATTAAAAGATGACAGTTTCGTTAACTTAGTTTTCCTTCCATTTGCGAGTGGGTGGGATAGACCTAAAGTATTTCTTAAATGTTTCAATCATTAGCAAGGGGAAAATTACTAAGAGATCTTTTTATTTCGATTGAACATACCTTTTTAAAAAACACCTTTGATTTTTCAAGGTTTTGGAGAAGAAAGATTTCCTCTTTAAAAATTTTTTTGCTTTGCGGAAAACCTCAAGAATTACTTTTGCAAAAAGTGATTTTAGTATTACCTTCTTTTGATAATGAGAAACATGAAATACAATTGGAAAAACTTTCTGGCAAAAAAAGAATAAAGACTATTTCTTAACTACAGGCTCCTGTTCTGGGGTCCAGGGAGCTTGGGTGGGTCTCTATATGCAGGAACTTTCCTTGCATGTAGAGGCCCCAGGTTTGTCCCTGTGCTGCACCGTCATCCTTGTCACCCTCTGCACCATTCGGGCCCCCCTCCCCCCACCGGCAGCATCACATGACCAGCCTGAGCTCCAACCTTAGGCCTACACGTATGGGCCTGGAGGGGCTGGAGCGATAGCACAGCGGGGAGGGCGTTTGCCTTGCACGTGACCAACCCGTGTTCGATTCCCAGCATTCCATAGGGTCCCCCGAGCACCGCCAGGAGTAATTCCTGAGTTTAGAGCCAGGAGTAACCCCTGAGCATCGCCAGGTGTGACCCAAAAACCAAAAACAAAAAACTGTATGGGCCAGGAATTGAGTGATCCCTGGCCCCTGAGCACTGCTTGAGAGCCCCCTCAAAACAACCACAAAAATTGCTACACCTCCTTTTCTCAGGTGCTCTCTCCCACCCAGCAGCACCCACTGTTCTGTAGCCTGTTACAAGTTGCCTGTTTGGAAGAGCTTGGTGGCTAAAATGCGTGACCACTCAGAGGTTAGGCTGCCTGACAATGTCCATCCAGGCCAGTCACTGGTTATGTGACCTTGAATTTTACGTATGGAGAAGTGTGCTCCATTTGTTCATACATAAAACATTTGAAACAAAGAGAATAATTGTGCTCATCCTGTAGCACAGTTTTTTTTTAAGGATTAAAAGATTTAATGCATGTAAATTATTTTAAGATATGCCCAGGTGGTCTTAAAGGCTCCCTTAACATTAGCCATTAATATTTTGAAATTAAACAGATGCCATTATATCTTTATATCATCTGTAATTAAAAAAAAACAGAAGAATTGTTTTTTTGTTTGTTTGTTTGTTTGTTTTGGGACCACACATGGTTGTGCTTAGGGCTTACAGCTGACTCTGCATTCAGGGGTTTTTCTTGATGGGGCTCAGAGGACGATATGGGGTACCAAGGATCAAACCCAGGTGGGCCAAGTACACGGCAAACGCCCTACCTACTGTACTCTGTCCAGTCCCCAGGGGAGATTTTTGATCTGTGGAGGAAAATGTTTTGAATGAATATAAGCATGATCTAAATCTTTGTCTAAAATGGACAGAGTTGGTACTTCAGGGAGTATCATTTCTGATTAATGCTTTAGACCATGTTGCAAGCATGTTCCCTCAAACTAAGTTGTGTTTTTCTTTCTTTGAATAACATATTTACTTCTATAAGTAATGGTTTTCTTTTGTGTTTGTTTTTGTTCTGTAGCACGAAGTCTGATGTACTGTAAAATCTTAGGAGGAGCACTAAGCCAGGAGTAGCCCCTGAGCATAACCAGGCGTGGTCACCAAACCAAAACAAGTCATAATCATAATAATGAAATCTTAGGTTACTTGCCTTTGGCATCCTCTTCTGAAGTTCTGTATCCTCTACCTTCCTCCCTGTAAGTGTGTGTAGTATTCTCTTTCCGTGTACTTATTTATTCACGTGGGGCCACATTGGCCCGGCTCAGGGCCTGCTGGCTCTGTGCTCAGGAGTGACCCCTGGTGGTGCTTTGGAGGGAATATATATGGTGCCTGGGGGTCAAACCGGGTCAGCCTGATGCAAGGTAAGCACCTTTACCCTGTACTGTCCTCCTTTTCCCATTTATGAAAGTATAAAATTTAAATAAGCTACAGTGTATAAAATCCCCTTAAAATCACTTAATCAAATCTAGGATCTTAAATAGACCAAATGTTAACCACAAGTACTAAAATATCCAGTATCCCCATGCCTTCTTACCTTCTTTTAATTTCATATTATTAAAGATCTAGAGAGATTCCTTTGTGGCTTTTTTTTTTTCCAGTGGGGAAGGCACACCTGCCTGTCTCAGGATTTATTCCTGGCTTTGCTCAGATCACTTCGGGTCGGGCTCGGGGCCGCACATGGAGTCCTAGGGGTCAGGCCAGGTCGGCCATGTGCAAGCAAGCACCCTACCCCCCACTCTCTCTCCTCTTTCCCTCTCCCCGGCACCCCCCACCACACACTGTGCCTTTTTCTAGTGAAGTCAACATTATTTGGAGAAATGAAGGAGAGGAAGGGAGAGGAAGACAGAGAAGACGAATCTCAGGTTGAGGTGCAGGCAAATCTCTAAGAGAAGAAAGAGATGTTTAAATATTTTAAATGGACTTGATGTTTCGAGGAAGGTAATTTGGGGGTACAGCGACAAACCCCACGGTATTCAGGCTCTGTGCTCAGGGTACTCTCCAATGCTAGGAATCAAACCAGGGTTGGATTCATACAAGGCAAACAAGCATCTTACCTCCTACACTGTCTCTCCATTCCTAAAAAGGTATTATTTAATGGCTTTTGGGGCTTCACCTTTTGGGTTGCTCTCTATACTAGTAGGGTACAGAGACAACTTTTGTAACATACATGCTCAATTCACTATTCTTCACAGTTAATTTTCTTAGCCCAGTGAGCTTTTTTTTTTTAATGGGATTTTTTTTTTTTTTTTTTTTTTTGCTTTTTGGGTCACACCTGGCGATGCACAGGGGTTACTCCTGGCTCTGCACTCAGGAATTACCCCTGGCGGTGCTCAGGGGACCATATGGGATGCTGGGATTCGAACCCGGGTTGGCCGAGTGCAAGGCAAACGCCCTACCCGCTGTGCTATCACTCCAGCCCCTTTAATGGGATTTTTGTTTTGTTTTGCTCTTTTTCAGTACTGGGCCTTGAACCCAGGGTCTTATAGATGTAAGAAACTAGTGAGTGTGTACTCTTTCCTAGTAAACATTATGAATGATAGTGTGACTGCCCTTGTTTCTCTTTATTAACTAGGCTAAACAAGGGGGGATGTTTTGTTTGTTTTGGTCTAGGAGCCATACCTGATGGTCGTCAGGGGCTATTCCTGGGTTGATGCTTGGGATTGCTCCAGCATGCTCCAGTTATACATGCAGTTCATCCAGGTACACATGCAGTGCTCCAGGTATACATCCAGTGCATACATGTTTTGCATTCTAACCTTTGAGCTAGCCTAAGGGAGAAACTTTTGTGGTTTGGATCATACCTAGAGATGCTCAGAGATCATTCCAGGCTCTGTGCTCAGGGATCAGTCCTGGCTCTGTGTTCTGGGGACTATATGCAATGCTGGAGATCATAATGGGGTCTTCTGTACAAGATAAACCTGTACCCAGTGTACTAGAGCTCTGGTCCCAGGAGGAAACTTTTTAACTCTCAAACTCTTGAATGTTGCTGGTGAGATAGTACAGTGAGTGCAGTGCTTGCTTTGCATGGAGGCTGACCAGGGCTCAATCCAGGGCATCACACATGGTCCCCAGAGACCTGACAGGAGTGAACCATGAGCACTGCAAAGTAGCAAAAACAAAACCAAAAAAAAAAAAAAAGGGAATATATTTATCCTAGAGAATTGGGAAAAACTGTTAGAATCTTAAGTTAAAGAATCTCATGCACTATCATTTCATTATAAAAATTAACAACATTGGGGCCAGAGTGATAGCACAGCTCTCAGGAATTACATTTTATCAGTGAGTTTGCCTTTTATATACTTGTTCATGTTTCATATCAAGATAAACCAATTGTGTTTTTCTAGTCATAAGAATACCGTTTTTACTTTGTTTTTACTTTATTTTGTATTTATCTGGTCGGGGCACCCAAGTGGTACTCAGAAGGCGTTGGGGGACCCTTTAGCAATTCTCAGTCAAATGAACCAGCAGTTCACTTGAGGGTGTGACGCTGCTCAGGTCCTGTGATACAGGGAATTACGCCCGCCACCCCCTCAGTGCTCGGGCACCTCCAGCCACACCCCTGCTGATGCTTGCGGACCCCCAGGGCTGTACCCCAACAATGCCTTCTATTGGGGGGGCCCACACTGGTGATCCTCAGGGTTACTCCTGATTCTGCACTCAGGAATCACTCTTGGTGCTCAGGGGATCATAGGGGATGGTGGAGATTGAATTCAGGCCGGCCGCATGCAATGCTAGTGCCTTATGTGTTGTAATATTTGTTGCTCTGGATCACTCCTGTTTTCTTTTTAAATTTAACATTATTATTATTATTGTTATTGTTATTATTATTATTTAGTTTGGGGTTACACCCAGCAGTGCTCAGGAATTACTCCTGGCACTCAGGAATTACTCCAGAATTACTCCTGGCAGTGCTCCAGTAACCATATGGGATGCCGGGGATTGAACCCGGGTAAGCCGTGTTGTAAGGCAAGCACCCTACCCATACTATTGTACTGTTGCTCTGACCCCCCCAGTCCTATTTATTTTTAAAGTCTGTCATTTTTGGGGCCGGAGCGATAGCACAGTGGGTAGGGCGTTTGCCTTGCACATGGCCGACCCAGGTTCGATCCCCGGCAACCCATATGGGCCCCCAAGCACCGCCAGGAGTGACTCCTGAGCATCACTGGGTGTGACCCAAAAAGCAAAAAAAAAATTAAAAAATAAAAAAAATATAAAGTCCATCATTTTTGTTGTAGTTTAGGTAACATGGAAGAATCACTGTCACTGTCATCCCTTTGCTCATCGATTTGCTCGAGTGGGCACCAGTAACGTCTCCATCGTGAGACTTGTTACTGTTTTTGGCATGTCAAATACTCTTCTATTGTAATTTTGGAGGGAAAGGCAGAATAAACAATTACTTGAAGCTGAAGGGTAATGTTTGTGTGGGAGGAGGGTGTTGGGCCACGCCCAGTGGTACTCAAGGCTACTCCTGGCTGTGTTGGGAGGTCACTTCTGGTGATCCTCAGGGGAACTATGCGGTGCCTGTGGCAAATTAGGGTTAACCATATGCAGGGAAAGCACCTTAACTCCTGTACCACATTTTCAGTCCTAGGTAGTCACTCTTTGATACTTAAAATTATTTTTGCCACAATTTGCAGTGGGCTGGAGCAATAGCACAGTGGTAGGGCCTCTGCCTTGCACACGGCCGACCCGGGTTTGCTTCTCTGCCCCTCTCAGAGAGCCTGGCAAGCTACTGAGAGTATCTCGCCCGCACGGCAGAGCCTGGCAAGCTACCGGTGGTGTATTCGATATGCCAAAACATGGAAGAATAACATTTTAAAATCCTTCCTGTTGCTATATAAAAATAAAATTTCAGATTATGTTAAGGTGAAGATAAATGTCACGCCCTATACACATTCCTAACCCTAGTTTTCATAACACAGTTGATGTTCAATAAATGAGAGATGCTTCTGTTGTAATTGAGAATGGTACCCCAAGCTTTCTTGTTTGAAGGGAGAAAAGAATCAGGTTCATGCAACTTTTGTCCTCCTGAGGTCAGTAAATATGCTTTTCACCTGACCCTGGATTTTAAAATAAATAGGCAGCCATAAGAAAGTGTGTAGAATGAAAGTGAAGTGTTTTTGTTTTCCTTTAGGAAATTGTAGAGGAAATTGGTATAGTGGAAGACAGTAATTGTACTTATTTTGCAGTGACTTTGTGTTGTTGTTGTTAGCTTTGATGTAATTTCTGTCTCTGGCCCCAAGTTGCTTCTACCTACCCTTTCTGGATTACCCTCCTAGGAATTCTAGGAAGGGCGGAGGAGAGAGCTGGGTGTGCTGAGTGCCTGCCTGCTTTTCCTGGAGACCTGGCTCTGACCCCTGACACTGCACGGACCCCAGCGCGTCCTCCCACCCCCAGCTCCGTGCATGATTACCTCCAGCTGTACTTTATGCGGTTAAAAAAAGTGGGGAAAAAATTTCTTGGGAAATTTGAAATGGCATTATAGAGAAGGTTATATCCATTTTAGGAATTTCTGAAGCTCTTATGTTTTTCATATTAGTTGACTTTTATGGGTCCCTTGACCAAAAAAAAAAAAAGGACTGCACCTGCCTTATTTCTAAGACTGCACTTGCCTTATTTGGACTTATTTGGGTACTGAGATATGCATGGAAGAAACTACATTTTTCACCTTCAACGTGTAAAAAAACATAATACAAACACATCAGAAGCTATTTTTACTGGGAAACTGTGTCAGATATTTTTATTTTGTTTTTTTTTGGGGGGGGGGCAACTCCCAGCAGTACTCAGGGGTTACTCCTGGCGCTGTGTGCAGGAATTACTCCTGGCTGTGCTCAGGAGACCATATGGGATGCCAGGGATTGAACCAAGGTCTCCCGTGTGCAAGGCAAACACTTTACTAGTTGTGTATCTCTCTGGCCCTAAGCGGCCCTAAGTGTCAGGTATTTTGACATTTGATTGTTTTTTTTTATACTCTGTATTCTTAAAGTAAGTAACATAATAAATACATGTTCAGTTAATAGTTATGGAAAGATTAACTATAGTCTCAGCACCCTGGCATTTATGACTGAGGCCATTTTCTCCTCCGTCTTACACAGTGATGCCACTGAACTGTACACTTAATATTATTTAAATGGGGACCAGAGGGACAGTATAGTGGGCCATCCGCAGGGGTGCTTGCCTCACACAAAGCTGACCCAGGATCAATCCCTGGCACTCCAGATGGTCTCTTGAGCCTGCCAGGAGTGCAGAGCTAAGAGTAAGCCCTGAGCACTGCCAGGTGTGGCCCCAAAACAAAACCAAAAAATGATTAAAATGATCATTCTTATGGAATGTATTTTTACCATGATTTTTGAGATGCCGTGTCTGAAATATGTAAAGAAAAAAGGAATACCCTTTTTACTTGGATGGATTCTAGACTGCTAATGGTGCCGCTAGGAGGAAGGATGGATGATTTTTTTTTAACCTAGCCTCCTCATCTACTTTGTAATTATCTTGTTTCCTCTATGTTTCAAGGAGATCTGCAGTGAAGGAGAAAGAATGGGGGCATATGGAATGTGACGAGCAAATATATATAATTTTCTCACTTAGACTGTGCAATTTTTCTCTAGAAGCATATAGGAGATAGTAAAGGAGGAGAATGTAAAAAAAAAAGAAGAAGAAGACAAACTACAGAATTCCAAGGACTGTATGAGCTGACTCGATTTGAGAATATGGTGGATAAGAGGTTCAGATACTTGAGTTTTGATGTTCATTTTAATGTTTTGTGTTTTCAAAGTGGGACCAGAGCAGTAGTATAGCAGTTAGGGCAGCTGCCTGGCAGGTGGCCAACACAGTCTCAATCTCGGGCACCTCAGGTCCTCAGAGCCCGCCAGGGTGACCCCTAAGGCCAGAAAGACAGGAGTGAGCCCTGAGCACCTCTGGTTGGGACCCCTCCCCTCCAAAAACAATAGCTATGAGCAAAATACAGATATTCGCCATCTTAAAACTTTCAGCTTCCTGTTTATTGTGATATGAAAAACTTCAATATTGTGATTCTTTCTCCAGGCTGCCCTTTCCTTTCATGAATCCATCAGTTTCTCCTGATGTGACTTTTTCACAGTCCAAGCACTCCTAAGTTTCACTACTAAAATTCAACAAGAAAAAAATCCCCAGAACTTGGGAGATTCCTTATTATTTGCATAGATTCATTGTTATTGCTGTTCGCCCTTTCCCCTGCTGTTCATTCTTAGTATACCAGAATGGGAGTATTTCTTACTTGTTTGTAGAAACTGCTCTTTAACAGCTTTAGCAGCAGTTTCTGGGGAAAGTGGTTTATTTAAAAAAAAAAAAAAAGGCAAGAGGGAGATCTGAATCTTGTAGCTCTTAGTGATAAAGCCTGTTGCCATGGAATTGTGGATCAGATTGGCTGACCCAGGGGCCAATGAGCAGATAGAACAAAGACACATCATCATTTAACCTTGCAGAATTCATTTACACAGAGAAAAATGACATTAAAACTATAACTATATAGAGAGCTATAAAATGCTTCAAGAATGATGTAGGGTATTTTTCCTTTTTCTTTTAAAATTTTCTATTTAAACATTATACTGATACATTACCTACTTAATGTGATTGTATTGAGAGAAAATATAGTAAGAAACACCTATCACCTGTCTGTGAATTAAGCTACTGCTGCAGCCACTTGGATTTATGCCAAATCTAAGTCAAATTCTGGTCTTAGGGACCAGAGATTTGTCTTTATAGCTGGGGTGCTTTGCTTATCTTGGTAGCTTTAACGCTGAGTCAGAAATTGGCAGGTTTTTTTTTCCCCCTTGTTTTTCCTTCTGTCTTTTCTATCCCCATGTGGCAGATTCCTGATGGTGTTATATTTACATTCCATTTGATGTAGGGTTAGAGAATATCCTAGGAGTAGCTTGAAGGTTTTCCATCTCCGGTTTCTTGCCTGTTCATGTTTATTGACATAGGTCTGGTAGATTTCACCTTACTTAGCTCCTTGTCAGAACAGTTTGTGGCTATTTTCTCCTGTACTTTACTTCTTTAGAGACTGAGAATGGTTCATTCATATAAAGAAAATTCCTACTATAGATCTTGTAAATGAAGAAAGTCAGGAGTTTGTGTTTCTCTTAGTTATTACATAAGGGATCCTTGAGAAATTACGAGATATTACTTCTCTTCGACATTCGCACATTTGGCTATTTACAGACTGGAAGGATCGAGAAAGAGGTACATGAGGGGAGGGGCCAGAGATAGCGTTAAGGACTGAGTACATCTTTGCATGTGGGCAACTCGGTGTGATATGCAACTGCGCGCTGGTCTCCTGAGGTCTGCCAGGAGTAGCACCAAGCCGTGCAGAGGGAAGGAGAGGAGGGAGGGAGGGGCCGTGAGGAGGCTGAAGATGTGACTCAGTGGTAAGCACTTGCCTTGCATTCATGAAACCCTAAATTCAGTCTCTGGCGTGGCAGATTATATAGAGTAATAATGGCAAGGTGGGGAGATGGCCTAAAGGTCTACAGCACAAACTTTGCAGGGCCCCGAGTTCAGTTCCCAGCACTCGGATTTACTGGGCCAGCATTGCTGCCAGGTATGGGCCAAAAACAACAAGAAAAAGAGGTTCATGAATTTTATTTTCCCCTTTTTTAGCTCTTCAAATCTCTGTCAATGAGTTGTGAACTTTTCATTATACTAATACCTTATGTCTCGGAGGGAGAAATTTTTTTCAGATTCATCTGTTAAGCAGAGAGGAACTAAATCACTTCTTTGGTATGTGGTTGAGTAACCTTTCTCGGGGAGATGTTCGGGAAGTGGAACAGTAAATTATTTGAGGTTTTGTCATTTTAGTTGTAACCAGAGGAAGGCAGTGAGATGGCATTGAAATAATGACCTGGAAGTACTGACAGGTGAGCAAGTCACGCTGGTATCTGGGAGAAAATGGATCCAGATAGAAGGAAAGAACTGTAAAAACAATTTCCCTGACGTAGGTTTAAGGTACAGACAGGAGCCTGTCCCACTGAACTTTGAGAGTGGGGAAGTCATCTGAAGTCAGAGGACAAACTAATGTTCAGATTACTTAAGGTCTTGTTGGACTTTTTTGGGTTTTTTTCTTTGCTTTTTTGGGTCACACCTGGCATTGCACAGGGGTTACTCCTGGCCCTGTACTCAGGAATTACTCCTGGCGGTGCTCAGGGTACCCTATGGGATGCTGGCAATCAAACCCTGGTCGCTGCGTGCAAGGCAAACACCCTCCCCCCTGTGCTGTCTCTCCAGCCCCTTGTTGGAATTTTTAAGGACTTTGACTTTGTAAAATGGGAAGCCCACTGGGGGGTTTTGAGCATAGGTGTAATATGATCTGAAAATGTTTTTGCACAATTAACTCCTGCTGCTATATTTAGAAAAAACCTTGAGGCAGCAGTACTTTAAACAGGAAACTAGTTAGAAGGCTAAGACAATCTTGATATTTTTAAAAAATATATATATATTTCTCCCAGCATCCCATATGGTTCCCTGAGCACCGCCAGGAGTAATTCCTGAGTGCAGAGCCAGAGTAACCCCTGTGCATCGCCAGGTGTGACCCAAAAACCAAATATATATATATATATATATATATATATATATATATATATATATATACACATATATATTTGTTAAGAATCATTTACCTAAATTGATAGCACAGGGATCACTCTTGGCCATGCTGTGGACCGCATGGTGTCTGAAATCAAACCAGCCAGCCACACGTAAGGCAGATCCCTATCCTGTCACCCCAACCCTTAAACGACCTTTGGGGCCACAAGGGCTGTTCCTGGCTCTGTGCCTGGGGTGATCCCTGGTAGTGCTCAGCCATTTGGTACTGGGCATTTGGACTGGGGTCAGCAGGGTGCAAAGCAAGCTCCTTAACCCTTGTACTGTCTCTCTGGCCTCCAAAATTAACTTTTTAAAAGCAATTCTTAAAATGCCAAAGTATTAAGAAAAATAGGAAGTTAAGTATAGGAACTATAAGACAGATTTACCTTTTTTTCCTTGCAGTTTTTTACTTTCTGATTTTTTCTTAAAATAAGAATCTCACCCATATCGGGTAATGCAGATTCATTAATAATTGGGGGGAGGGGTATTTGCAAGATGCCTATTCTGTGTGGAATTATATTCATTTATAAGTGAAAATCAGTACCAGTGAGTAGTAAAAAAAAAAAAAAAAAGTGTCACTCTGGGACCAGAGGGATAGTCCAGCTGGTAGGCCACTTTCCTTGCATGTGGCTCACTGGGGTAGAGCCCTGAGCACCACTAGCTGTGGTCCCCAAAAGGAGGAGGAGGGCGAGGTGGGAGTGGGGGAGGGGGAAAAGCAGCTTAAATAACATTAAGTTTTCCACGTACTGGAGACTAGAAGTTTATAATCAAGGTGTAGGCTCAGAGGGTTTGCTTTCATCCAAGTTCTCCTCCTAGAGACTTGCAAGCCATTTTCTTACGGAAAACCACACATTCTGCTGTCTGTGCTACTCGATTTTCTTTTCTTTCCTTTTTTTTTCTTCTGTCCTTTTCTTTCCTTTTCTTTTCTATTCTTTTCTTTTCTTTTCTATTCTTTTCTTTCCTTTTCTATTCTTTCCTTTTCTTTTCTTTTCTTTCCTTTTCTTTTCTTTTCTTTCCTTTTCTTTCCTTTTCTTTCCTTTTCTTTTCTTTTCTTCTCTCTTCTTCTATCACTAAATTAGTGATAGGGAACATGCTGAAATACCACAGAATAGGTCAATTGTCTTTTCCTTGGGGGGAGGGTGTTTAGGGCCTGCTCCCAGCTCAATGCTGGGGGTTGAACCCAGGACTTCAGCATTCAAAGCATGTGCTCCGTGCCATTGAGCTATCTCCCTGGCTCCAGATTTCCTCTTGTTACAAGGGTGTTAGATCTGATTAAGGCCCACCCTAGTGGTTTTATTTTAATCACTTCTCTAAAGGTCCTTTTCCTAAGTACTAGCGACCTGAGATACCGGAGGTTAGAACTTTAATATATTCACTTGGGAGGGTGTGATGGGAGAAGGTGAGGAATGTGAACAGAGTTCAAGCCAAAATGTCACTTTTACTTAGATTTCATGAACTAGAACTTAGTCGTATACTCATTAAGCTACGGGATATACATGGGTTTTTTTCCCAGAAGCCATGCGCCCAACTCAGAATTAGTATTAATGGTAACAGAAATAGGAATAATTGACTATTAGGGTATAAATTGCAGACTTTCCTTTGCCGTTTGAGGACTAAGAATTCTTAATACCTTCAACCTTCATGTAAGATTATATTATACTTACCTCATTTCTTTTAATCCTAGTTTTTAATTTTGAGTGATTGATATTAAGTTGTTGACATGTTTCCTCTCCACCTGACAGGTGGTGACATTGATCTTTAAGGTCATCACAGCAGGACAATATGGTTGGCTATATTTATATGTAATACTTGACAGCAGAGTGTAAGTTATATATATTTTTATATATGTATGTGGATGCAATAATACTTGCTTTAAATTAGTGATAGGGAACATGCTGAAATACCACAGAATAGGTCAATTGTGATTTTACTTTTCTTTCCCAGAATGTCTTATCTGAATTGAGTTAGGAACAATTTTGCAAAGTCATGGGGGAAAGCCATAAATTTTCAAAGTCCTTTCGGGTTTCTAAGACTCTGTGATGTTTTTTTCTACGTGATGTGTTACTCTGATAAAACTAAAGAAAATGGAAGCCGCAAAGGGAAAAGCCTCCACCCATACTGCCGCCCTTTATTTGAAGAAGGAAGAAACTTCATTTGTTCTCTTTCACTGAAGAAAGTAAAATGGACATTTCAGGCCAGGGATGTAGAGAAGCCAGTGGAATTCATAAAGCCCAGCTAACACTTTAATCCACTGATGAAAGGTGGTGCCCGAAGTTCTCATTTCAGAACACATAGAGCCACGACAAATAGTGAGCACTGTAAGAGAGCACATGACCAGAACGTTTCAGTCTTGCTTGTCTCTTTACTGAGCCTAAGCCATTGCTATGGCCCTGTGACCTAGTGATGGTGTGGCTTCGCTAGTCGTTTAACTACTCCGAATGTATGACTGAAGTCCAAGAAGGACCGCTGGACTGGGCTCGCTCGCTGTCTCGTTCCCTCTCCCTTCCTCTCACCCTCTCCCCCCACACACACACACTCACCACACACTCACACACACATCTGTAGACATCTCCCTCTCATTTAAAATTAATGTATGAAGTACACAGTTCTTAAACACTCAGTGAGTCCTGATGACTGTGTACATCCATGTGATTATTACTCGAAACAAGGTGGAATATTTCCATTATTCCTGAAAGGCCACTATGTCTGTTTCCATTTGGGGGGAAATTTGGGGGCGTTTTACTCCAAACCATAAACAATCATTTTCTCAGTTAAATCACTATAGGTTAGTTTTGCCTGTTCTTTTGTTGCTGTTGTTGTTGTTTTGTATGGTTGATTGATTTTGAAGCCACACCTGGCAGTGCTTAGGAGTTATTCCTGGCTCAGTTCTCTCCCAGTAATGCTTAGAGGATCATGTGCTGAGACTTGAACCCAGGTCTCTTACAAGAAAAGCAACCTCAGAAGCCCTATGCTCCCTTCCCTGGCCCCAGTTTTGCCTGTTCTTGATCTTCATATAAGTGGACTTATGTAGTATTTTTTTCAGAGATCCTCTTTTACTTAATATAATCTTGAGATGCACCATGTTTTTGTAGATGTCAGTATATTCCAGCTAAGCTCCCTACTGGTGGTGGTTGGAATTACAAAACAGAACAAAACCACCATGATTAAGATTCATTTGGAGGGGTGGGGGTGCTGATGGGATAGTGCAGCAGGTGCTTGCCTTGCTCTAGGCTGACCCAGGTTCCATCCCGGCCACCGTCAGGAGTGATTCTCAAGCACTGCCAAGCGTAACCACAAAAACACCACCAGAAATTCACTTTCTGGGTGTGGGCTCTGCGCTCAGGGACGACTAGCTATGGGCTCAAGGCAGGTGCTTCTGCTGCAGCCCAAGGCACGCATTTTCTGATTGTGAGTTCTCCGAGGAAGTTCATTTCTTTTAATAGTTGATTAGTATTTTGTGTATGAATGCACCACGATTTGTTTATACATTCTTCTGAGTCCCTAACTTTCAAGTGATGGTATAAACACAAGTGCCACTTGGGATTAATGTACTTATTTTTTTGGCTGATCAGTTACCGTTTATTCAGTCTTCCATCCTTCTCACCTCCCACACTCCCGGCTCCATCCTCTCTCTGGTCCGGATTAATGTACTCTTGATGTACAAGTTTGTAAAGATTGGAAGTTTTATGGGAAGTCTGCAACGGTCTGTCAGAATATGTAGCATCTGGATGTTGGTCTAGTGTTTTCCTCTGGTTTACATTCCTCCTGCATGCCCCTGGAGAAGTTGAAACTGCCCTTCTCTGAGTATCCCTTTTGCCATGTGTTCTTTTTGGTTCAATGCCTGAAAAGTTGTTTGTAGAGTTGAGGGAAAGGTATATACTCTCATTGTTCTCTACAGAGTACTAAGCTTGGCAGTTAAAATTTCATGGGGGAAATGCAGTATTTTGTCTTGAAAAATAAAAAGGTCAAACCTTGACTCCTGATTATCTTTCTCTGTATCATCCTGTTTCCTTCCCTCCTCTCCTTGTTCCCCATTTCTGATGCTGCCTGTGCAGCCTTCAGCCACTGAGGACCCCCAGGAGACATTCTGCCTTAAAATCAGCGCTGTTTGCTTGGGTAAAACGTACAGTGTGCACAAGTCAGTTGCTGAAAAGCACACGGGAGCATGCGTCTTTGCTTCCTTCCAGTGAAGCTACATGTCACATAGTTCTTTCTTCCTTTCCACCCACCACACACTCTCCCAAGCCCTTCATTTCCTCTCTGTGCTGAAAAAGCCATAAAGACTATTTCTCTGCCTCCAAACCATTTCTACTGGCTTTATTCTTCCCTGTTAAGGCATTTTAGGTGGTGGGGGGGAGCGGGGCGGTGCGGGGTGGAGGTGTTATAAACTTTCATGTCCTTTGGTTGCAACTTTTGCTTTGTTTTGATTACAGTAATTCTATACCTTAAGAGTAAGGCTGCTTTTTTTGCATAGGATTTAAAGATAAAGACTGGGAATTATTGTACTTTAAGGTATTTTGTAGAATAAGAAACCCATCGTTCAATAATTAAGGTTTTCACAACACCCAAAAGGAGAGAGAGAGCAAAAGGGAACACCCTGCCACAGAGGCGGGGTGGGGTGGAGGGGACGAGGTGGGGGTGGTGGGAGGGATGCTGGGACCATTGGTGGTAGAAAATGGGCACTGGTGGAGGGATGGACACTCGATCATTGTATGACTGAAACGCAAGCAGGAAAGTTTGTAAGTCTGTAACTGTACCTCACGGTGATTCATTAATAAAAATTTTTTTAAAAAATTAAGGTTTTGAGTACAGTGTGCCTTCAAATGTATCAAGTCTGGAATAGTAATATTCTTTATGAGAATAGTAATTCCCTTATTACTAACCCTTATTAATGGGAGGACAGCTCCTTTTTAATTTTATCTATTGATTGAGATTCTCTAGTTTACAATACTGTTACTAATAGTTTCTCATTCATATCATTCTAACAGCACACCCTCACCAGTGTACACCTCCCTTCCCCATGGGACCAAGGCCACCCACAACTCAACTGTGTGCATCATTTCTCTAGTTATGTTGCCTTTGGACCTTTGCTACCCAGCGGCCCATCTTTAAGCCCTACATATGAGAGAGCATTATGTATCACTTTCTTTTTTGTTTTTGATTTTCATTTGGGGGCCATACCCTGCAGTTCTCAGAGATTACTCCTGGCTCTGCACTCAGGGATCACTCCTGGTGGTGCCCGGGGGACCGTATGGGATGCTGGGTATTGAACATAGGTTGACCACACGCAAGGCAAGCCCCCCGCATGCTGTACTGCCTCCCTGGTCTTCTATCACTTTCTTTCAGACTGACTCAGCATGATGTCCTCCAGTTCCATCCATGTTGCTGCTGCAGATTTCGTGATCTTGCTCTTTCTTAGAGTTGCATGGTTATTCAGCTACCGTGTGCATATATACCATAGTTTCTTGGTCCACCCATCCGTAGTTGAGTGTTTTGAGTTGTTTCCATATCCTGGCTGTTGTGTAAATTCAGGGATGAACACGAGTGTGCATATGTACTTTTCAATTACTGCTTCTATAATTTGGAGATAGATGCCAAGAAGCAGTTTCCCTGGGTCGTACGGTAGTTTGATTCCTGCTTTTCGGATAGGTCTCCGTGTTGCTTTCCATAGAGGCTGAACTACACGACACTCCCACCAGCAGTGGAGGAGGTTCCTTTCTCACCGCGATGTAGCCAGCGTGAGATGATAGCTCATTGTTGTTTTATTGGGCATTTCTCTAATCATGAGTGACGGTGAACACCTTTTTATATGCCTCTCAGCCATCCTGTGTCTTCTTTGGGAAAGTGTCTGTCCACTGCCTTGCCAGTTAGCACAAGAAGTAGTCCCCAGACCCTTTGAACACTTCTTGTGTGACAAAACCCCACCAAAACAAGAAAGCTTGAGGCTCTTGTCTAGGTGGGGTTTGTGGAGCCCCCTCTGTCCTCTGACAGTGGCCTGCCTTTTTGCGACTGTGAGGGAGATGAGAGGCAGACGCTCAGGTTGAAGCTTAAAAGTGACTAACTGAGCCCTAAGTCACAGGGACAATGTCATCTTAAGATGTTGAGTGTAAATATCTTAGTGTTGAAATTTCTACACCTGATTCAGTCTCATTCTGTTTTGAGACTGAATAAACATCCTCCAGAAGATCTTAACCGCACCAAATCAGCCCTGGGCTGAAGCAGGATGTCTCTGCGCATTTTACCTGCCACAGGTGCTGGGTGGATTGGCACAGCCTTCACTGTGGGAGCCGGAGAAGATATGCCAACGGAGGCTCATTTCAGAGGTTTTTTGAACCTCATCTTCAAAGTCACCAAGGGATTGAAGTGATGATGACTCTACTCCAGAAAGTCTTTGGCAGTTAATGAAATTAGGGTAAAACTAAAAACATGCAGAATTCCACGGTTCTGGTGCCCTGGGTGTAATTCATGTGGTAGGACCACAGTAGGTACAAGTTGAAAATCATATGTGCTCCTTCCAGGAAGGCTGAGGGGAACATGCTCAGCCTCAAAGAACATTTCCCTTTCAGTTTCCTTTGAAATCAGTCCATTTCCTTTAAAATCAGTGTCTAGGGTTTGAATTTTAACACACAAATGAATTTTTTTTTTCTTTTTGGGTCACACCTGGCAATGCACAGGGGTTAATCCTGGCTCTGCACTCAGGAATTACCCCTGGCGGTGCTCAGGGGACCATATGGGATGCTGGGAATCAAACCTGGGTCGGCCGCGTGCAAGGCAAACGCCCTCCCCGCTGTGCTATCACTCCAGCCTCCACAAATGAAAATTTTAATTAAAAAAGTGAAAGTTAGGGCTCAGAGAGAATACAGCAGGTAAGGTGCTTGCTTTGCACAGGGCCAGCCTGGCTTCAATCCCTGACATCCCATACGGTCCCCTGAGCACTGCCGGGAGTGATACCCGAGTGCATTGCCAGGAATAACTGGCAATGCCGGTATGGCCCCAAAACAACAACAACAACAAAAAAAAATTGGGGCTGGAAGGTGTAACTTAAGTGGTAGCGCTCATGCCCTCCCCAGGGCCAGCACCTGAGGGTCGCCATGCTCAAGTGCCAGACAGTATAGTCACCTTCTGCCCCGAAAAGTCCCGGAGTTGAAATATATATATAGCCCACAGGTCACTATTATAAATAGACTTTTTTTTTTCTTTATGGGTCACACCCAGCGATGCTCAGGGGTTATTCCTGGCTTTGCACTCAGGAATTACTCCTGGCGGTGCTTGGGGGACCATATAGGATGCCGGGGATTGAACCCGGGTCGGCTACGTGCAAGGCAAACGCTTTACCCGCTGTGCTATCGCTCCGGCCCCGAGACTTTTTTTTTTTTTTTTTTGTCACTTAGTTAACAAGATACTAAGTGCTTTGGCTCAGAAACAGTGTTTGGACACCTTGAAGTTTGTCCAGGTAATCCAATAATTGAGTCTTTTCTGACCCCTGAGAGCAGAGGAGCTGCACGGTGTGGCCAGTCTGATAGAGGAAATACACCTGTTTGGTCAGTGGCACCCAGCATGGGAAAAAATTATGATACTGTATACTCTTCCATATTACTTTTTCTTTTTTCTTCCCCTCAGTCTTATTGATACATAGTCTATGTATAAGCTTATGGTATGTCACATAATGAATTGACATACATTTGTTGTGAATTAATTATCACAATAAGTTTTGTTAACATTCATCTCCTCGTATAATTTCATTTTTCCCCTTTGATGAGAAATTTTAGGATCTACTCCCTTAGCAGCTGCCAAGTAGATCATAGAGTGTTAACTAGAGACACCATGTTGTACATCCCATACCCAGTATTTTTTTTTTTTTTTTGCCTAATAACTAGAAGTTTGTCCCTTTTGATTATCTTCACCTAAGTCCTACCCCTTTTTTTATTTGGTAGGGGCTTGGGTTTAGGGACTATACCTGGTAATGCTCAGGGGCCTCAGTATTGGGGCGGGGGGGGGGGCGGTGACTGTGTGGCAAGAAATGATTACAAGCCTTTGAGCTGTCCTCAGCCCCTTACTCTGTTTGGGCCACATCTGGCTGTGCTCAAGGCTCACTTCTCACTCTGCACTTAAGGATCACTCCTGGCAGCCCAGAGTCAGTCCCTGGCACCATATGGTGCCCCAAGTACTGTTGGCAGCAGCCTAAACACTGTTGGGTGTGGTCCATCCTTTGGAGGGAACAGGGAGATTAAATGAGATTATATTTAAGAATTCTAGCCTGGGGGACAGCTCAGTGGCAAAAAACAAAACAAAACAAAACACCTTGCCTTAAAAGCAGAAGACCATCAGTTCCAGATGCCGCCCATGCACCAAGCATGGCTGGCTGTTGTGTTCCTTGGGATTACCAGCACACGAGCAGTGTATAGGCTCCCTGCAGCCAGTGTGCGGGGAGCATCACAGCTTGGGGGGTGTGAGCCCCGGAACTGAAGGAGTGCTGCCTTCCACGAGCTCAGGTACCCGCACCACAACTGAAAGGAGAACAGACATTTCGACCACATGTCCCAGCACTGTAGCCAAGCATGTGTGTGACGTCCCTCTGCCCTGGCAGCAACAAAGGCACGGGAGAGGGGAGGAGCCTGTCAGTCCTGTTTTTAAGTTTCCCAGCCAGAAACTCAGAGGAGGCCTGTACTGGCCTTTACTGTACCTCGAACTGAAGAGAAGAGAGGATCGGTTTACCCAAGGGCACCAAAGATGAGACGTACAGGGTGCTGGTAAAAATTATATATTGGTTTAATCATTGGTTATGCCAGTTCCCCTGTCATAACTAACGATCCACAAAGCTTTATAAGCCATGCGTCTTGTAGGAGCCTACCCATTCTGAATTAATTTTACTTTATTTTTTGGTCAGGTTTTTTTTTTTTTTAATTTTTTTGCTTTTTGGGTCACGCCTGGCGATGCACAGGAGTCACTCCTGGCTCTGCACTCAGGAATTACCCCTGGCGGTGCTCAGGGGACCATATGGGATG
The DNA here is from genome assembly GCF_027595985.1 of Sorex araneus. Classification (NCBI taxonomy): domain Eukaryota; kingdom Metazoa; phylum Chordata; class Mammalia; order Eulipotyphla; family Soricidae; genus Sorex; species Sorex araneus. Next base: position 218,075,404 of record NC_073303.1, read on the forward strand.
CTGGGAATCAAACCTAGGTCGGCCGCGTGCAAGGCAAACGCCCTACCTGCTGTGCTATTGTTTCAGCCCCCATTAATTTTTTTTTTCTTTTTGGGTCATACCTGGCAATGCACAGGGGTTACTCCTGGCTTTGCACTCAGGAATTACTCCTGGCGATGCTCAGGGGACCATGTGGGATGCTGGGAATTGAACCTGGGTCTGCCGCGTGCAAGGCAAACGCCCTACCTACTGTGCTATTGCTCCAGCCCCTAATTTTATTTTTTAAATAGAATCTTAGGGACCAGAGTGATAGTACAGTAGGCAGGGTTCTTGCCTTGCTCATGGTTGACCTGGGTTCGATCCCCAGCATCCCATATGGTCCTTCAGTCCCCACTGGGAGTGATCCCTGAGCACTGAGCCAGAAGTAATCCCTGAGTGCTGCCAGCTGAGGCCCCCAAACAAAAACAAAACAAAACAAAACAACCCAAAATAATATATAGGCTAGGGGGCTGGAGCGATAGCACAGTGGGTAGGGCGTTTGCCTTGCACTCGGTCAACCCGGGTTCGAATCCCAGCATCCCATATGGTCCCCTGAGCACCGCCAGGGGAGATTCCTGAGTGCATGAGCCAGGAGTGACCCCTGTGCATCGCCGGGTGTGACCCAAAAAGCAAAAAAAATAATAATAATATATAGGCTATTTTCCTCTGTGGTCAGTTTTTCCCTATGTCGCATCTTTCAGTTGAACTATCAAGTCAGGGCTGTACTTCTGAGGTAACATGCCTGTTCACATGTATGAAGCCCTTATCCCTGGGCACCACAAGACAAACGTCACCTGCATGTTTTTGACTGTATAAATGATACTTTGGCGTTCAAAGGGGTATTTGTCTAGCCTTATACAAAGGATGTCTCTAGGCAGCTACCCAGGAGCCACCAGAAGGTGGACAAAGCAGTATTTTTGCCTAAGGGAGGCCAGGAGGAGGTCGCCTGTGCTTCTTCATAGCTCTATCTTTTAAGGGTCTTATCCTTTAAATTTATTTAAAGAATAAAATATTTAATGTTGTGGTTTTCTTAAAGCATTGCCATTTGTTTAGCTCAATTTCTCAGACCGTGGGGAACATGACATTGTACCTCTGAGGGTTTGCTTATTTTGCAAAGGAGGAGAAGACACATTCAAGGTTGAAGTGCATTCAGTTTCTCGTCTGGATTAACTGATCGATGGAGCTGAGCTTATTTAACTTCAACAATTGCTTAAGAACCCGAATCTACATATAGAAGATCAATTTTTGTTTGTGAGTTAGGCTTTGAGAGCTGTGTTGACATTCACAGGCTTTCTCAGGTAGAAACTAAGTGATAAAGAGCCAGCCCTGCCTTCTCTGCACAGACACACTCCGTCACAGTAGGTGACAAAGCAAAGGTTCTCCCTCCCGGACAGACCCGGCCTTTGAGAAAGCCAGGGGACTGCAAAATTCTCTTCTTGCTTTTTTCAGCTTCCTTGAAATAAAGGAAAGAATTTAAAATTCCATAACCACTGTCTGGTTTTGCTGCTTTCTAGTGGAGAGACAGCTGAAACTGGTAACAGTCTATGGTTTATGTTGAAGTTCTCCCGGGGAACGGAAGAGTTGTCCTCTCTGGTGATGAAATAGAGCTTCATATTTTCTTTCAGCCTCTAGTAAGTTCACGTGATGGAATCCTCAAGCTGAAAATGAGCAGATTTTTAGGGAATAATTAAGGGCTACTGCCCTTGTTAGGGAGAGTAAATAAAATGCTAAGGAGACTCAGATTCGTTACATTGCTTTAGAACTGAATCCTGGCAAATCTCAAAACAAGTATGTTAAGTAAAAGAATCCAGATGATACGTAACGTAAAATTCTAGAAAATTGGACTGAGATGCAGCTAGCTCAGTGGTAGGGCACATGCCCTGGACGTTTCCCCTTGGTTGACAACGTTAAAAAAAAAAAAAAAAAAAAAGACTCCCGAATGCAGACTAACGTGAGGTGTGATAGAAAGCAGAGCAGGGTCTGGGGAAGATGGGCAGTGGAGAAGGGCATGAAGGCATGGCAGGAAGGCAGGGGAGGTATGAAGGAGCAGGGGCAAATTTGAGGTGATGAGATCGGCGACTCTCTTGAGTGCAGTGGTGATTTCATGGGTATATGCGTGTTCCATAACTTGGAGGTGTCGGTCATTGGTAAAGCACTCACATGTTTGAGGCCTGGGTTGGGTTCCCTGGACTGCATCATTCCCCAGGCTTGACTGGGGAGCAGCCTCCGAGCACGGAGCTGGGCATAGCCACTGAGGACAGCTGGATGTGCCTCTCCCAACAACAACAACAAAATAAAAGTAGAAAAAGAGTCCCTTAAAGTATTTTTTTAAGCAACCTTTATCAAAGAATACTTATTTTAGACCAACGGGAAGGTACTGAAGACTTGTGTGTGAAAGTCTTAGTGTGTGCCGGGTCTTATGCGTATACGCCTCTTGTTTTTAACAAATTAGCAAATTCCATGTTTCTTTAATTGTCCATAGAGACTCCTGTACTCTATTGAAGAAGATGTCTAACAGTAACACTACGCAAGAGACTTTAGAAATAATGAAAGAATCAGAAAAAAAACTGGTGGAAGAATCTGTAAACAAAAACAAGTTTATAGCTAAGACTCCAAGCAAGGAAGAAATTGAGAAAGAGAGTGAAGATTCCGGTTCACGCCAGGAGACACAGGTAAGGTACAGTGTATACGTGACTCTTGTGTGTGTGGTTTTTTGTGTGTGTGTGTGGGGTGGAGGGGTGGGGGGATAGTCGGAGAGGAGGTGGCAGGAAGACATGCCTGGCACGGCTCAGGGGTTACTCCTGGCTCTACACTCAGCAATTACTCGTGATGGTACTCAAGGGACCAGATGGGAACCTGGGGATTGAATCCATGTCGGCTGCATGCAAGGCAAACACCCTGCTGTACTATTGCGCCAGCCTTATTCTTTTTACATATGAATATAGCTTTAGAGGTGGCATTGGGGATCTGTAGGAAGCCAATCACTTATACCAACATTCAGTTATTTTTTGTTTGTTTGTTTTGCTTTTTGGGTCACATGTGGCGATGCACAGGGGTACTCCTGGCTCATGCATTCAGAAATTAACTCCTGGCCATGCTCAGGGGACCATATGGGATGCTGGGAATCGAACCCGGGTTGGCCATGTGCAAGGCAAACGCCCTACCCGCTGTGCTATCACTCCAGCCCTCAACATTCATTTCTTTCTAAAAAAAATCTAAATTCAAAAAAAAATAAAATGAAAAAATCTAAATTCAGAGAGCAGAGGGACAGAAAGCTAGTACAGCGGGTAGGGCTCTTTCCTTGCATACAGCCAACCTGGGTTTGATCCCTGGCATTCTGTATAATCCCCCAAGCCACACCAGGAATGATGCCCTAGTGCAGAGCCAGGAGTAATCCCTGAGCCTGGATGGGTGTGTCCAAAAGCAAGTAATAATAGTTAAATTCCTGGGACAGAGAGGTATCTAAGTGAACTGGAGTTTCATGCTTTGCATGTGGAAGGATTGGATTTAATCCATTGCAGAGTGTCCTAAGCACCTCTGGGAGTAAACCCCCAGCACAAAAGCAGGAATATTGCCAGCACCTCAATGTGTAGCCCCTAAGTCCCTGCCAAAAAAAAAAAAACACATTTTTAAAAAATTCCGCTTTCAAGAAAATCTCCTTGGGACTGGAGAGATAGTACAGCAGATCAGGCTCTTGTCTTGCAAGCGGCCAACCCAGGTTTGATCGCTGGCATCCCATATGGTCCTTTAAGCACCACCAAGAGTATATCCCTAAGTGCAGAGACAGGAGTAATCCCTGATCATCACTAGACATTGCCCAAAAAACAAAAACCAAAAGAAAGAAAATCTCCTTCCCCCTTTTGTCATAACAACTGTGGAGTGAAGCCTGTAAAGAAGACGGGAACTGGAGCTGGAGCAATAGCACAGTGGGGAGGGCGTTTGCCTTGCACGCAGCCGACCCGGGTTCGATTCCCAGCATCCCATATGGTCCCCTGAGCACCGCCAGGAGTAATTCCTGAGTGCAGAGCCAAGAGTAACCCCTGTGCATCGCCAGGTGTGACCCAAAAAGCAAAAAAAAAAAAAAAAAAAAAAAAAAGATGGGAACTGCTAGCCCATTTGGACCTGAGTTATACTGATTCTTGATACACTTTGCTATTTTTAATAACTAAAAAACAAACTATACAAACCTTTAACAAGTCATAGTATGTCTCATACAATAACACCTAAAACTAGGGCTACCTGGCTTTAGACACTGTGCTAGATTCATATCCTGGTCGTGTTAAAACAGTCAGCATTTTCTAGATCAGAAATAGTTTTTTGCCACCACCCGCCCAAACAGAGCCACAGCAGCTGAAAACTTCCATAACCCAATCACCGCCATGCTCACAGCCAAACTCCACGGGCTCAGGACGGGAAGAGCCTCATCCAGGAATGAATCTACTGGAAAACTCAGGTGTGCGGATTTGGTGACGAGAATCTGCAGGCTCTCACAGAGTCAGGATGGATGACCTCCCCCATCCCCCTGTTCTTCAGTGAGCCTGGCAGTCACACCTGCGAGCTGCCTCTGGCTCCATATAAGCTCATTAACCAGCCGTAATTCAGAAACTCATAAATAAATCTTGAAAGAGATCAACAAGCTGCAGAGGTGCTTCCAAACCCCAAAGTCAACATCCAGTAAAAAATTTAATCACCCTATTTAAAATTATAGAATTCCTGGAGTGCACAGCCACAAATGCATCATACTCTACAAGAGACACGTCATACTCTACACCACTGATGTACCAGGAGTTGTGTGCCACATTCGATGGGGACGTAAAGCAGAAGACAATCAGTCTCAATTAAAATATTAGTACACAAGGCTCAGTTTGTAACATCTTAATAATCTCTTATGCAGGGGGCTAATGGCTCCAGGGTGAGATATTACAATCTTCACACTTTCTTCTAAGGAAATATTTTTTGATGATTTTTAGTGAATTGTTTATAACAGGCAATACAAAATAAATTATTTAGGACCTGCTATTGGGGCAGGCTTGGGTAGTGATTTGGAAAATTCAAAATAATGGTGGTGGGAAGGTGTTGGAATAGTGAATGTAATCATTGTTGAACAACTTTTTGTTTTGTTTTGTTTTTGGGTCACACCTGGCGATGCACAGGGGTTACTCCTGGCTCTGCACTCAGGAATTACTCCTGGTGGTGTTCAGGGGACCACATGGGATGCTGGGAATCGAACCCAGGTTGGCCATGTGCAAGGCAAACACCCTACCCGCTGTGCTATTGCTCCAGCTCGCATTGTTGAACAACTTTATAAAAATTAAAATTGTTTTAAAAAATAGTTTTTGAGGGGACTGGAGCAATACACAGCGGGTAGGGCGTTTACCTTGCACGCGGCTGACCCAGGTTTGATTCCCAGCATCCCATATGGTCCCCTGAGCACCGCCAGGAGTAATTCCTGAGTGCAGAGCCAGGAGTAACCTCTGTGCATCGCCAGGTGTGACCCAAAAACAAAATAAAATAAAATAAAATAGTGTTTGAACTTGCCACTTGGTATGGGATTCAGAGGAATTCCACTCTTCAGTTGCCGTGTTTCGTAGCACTATGCAGATGTGATGGCCAACCTCCTCCAGGCCTTCTCTTTGGTACTCAGCCAGCCCAGACTCCGAGCTGATCTAGCTCACGTGTTCCAACCCTACCTATCTGTGGTCACTGCTGGTTTCCTCTGTCATCAAGCCCATATTTTGTATATCTTCTCTTCGTGACCAGTGATGAGTGAGACTGGTCTTTATCATAGGCTTAGGAAATAGACTGGTAACTCTCAGAGGTTTAAAAAGCAATAGCTCCACAAGAGGAAAACTGCCAACCCAATCAAAAAATGGGGTGATGAAATGAACAGAAACTTTCTCAGAGAAGAAATCTGAATGGCTCAGAGGCACATGAGAAAATGCTCTGCATCACTAATCATCAGGGAGATGCAGATCAAAACAACAATGAGATGTCATCTCACACCATAAAGACTGGCCCACATCCAAAAAAAAAAAGCAACTGGTGTTGGCATGGATGTGGGGAGAAAGGAACTCTGCTTCACTGCTGGTGGGAATGCCGACTGGTTCAGCCCTTTTGGAAAACAATATGGACGATTCTCAAAAAATTAGAAATGGAGCTCCCATTTGACCCAGCAATACCACTCCTGGGAATATATCCCAGAGAGGCAAAAAGGTATAGTAGAAATGACATCTGCACTTGTATGTTCATTGCAGCACTGTTTACAATAGCCAAAATCTGGAAAAAACTGGAGTGCCCAAAAAGAGATGAATGGTTAAAGAAACGTTGGTACATCTACTCAATGGAATACTATGCAGCTGTTAGAAAAGATGAAGTCATGAAATTTGCATATAAGTGGATCAGCATGGAAAGTATCATGTTGAGTGAAATGAGTCAGAAAGAAAGAGACAGACATAGGAAGATTGCACTCATATGTGGATTATAAAGTAGCAGAATGGGAGACTAACACCCAAGAGTAGTAGAGATAAGAACCAGGAGGTCTGCCCCACAGCTTCAGCAGAGACAGAGAAGGGAACACATAGTAGAGGATGTTTGGAAGACCCACTCAGGTTGAAAGCTGCGTACCAAAAGTAGACTATAGACCGAACACGATGGCCACTCAATACCTCTATTGCAAACTACAACACCCAACAAGCGAGAGAACAAAAGGGAATGCCCTGCCGCAGAGGCAGGGTAGGGTGGTGGGGTGGGCGTGGTGGGAGGGATACTGGGAACATTGGTGGAGGTGACAGGGCACTGGTGGAGGGATGTAAATGAAATGCAAACATGAAAGTTCATAAGTTTGTAACTACCTCACGGTGATTCACTAATAAAAATTTATTTAAAAATAAATAAATAAATAAATAAATAAATAAGCAATAGCATGGGCTGGAGCAATAGCACAGCGGGCAGGGCGTTTGCCTTGCACGCGGCCAACCCGGGTTCGATTCCCAGCATCCCATATGGTCCCCTGAGCACTGTCAAGAGTAATTCCTGAGTTTATGAGCCAGGAGTACCCTGAGCATCGCTGGGTGTGACCCAAAAAGCAATAAATAAATAAATAAAAAACAATAGCAGGGCCGGAGAGATAGTTCAATGGGTAGGGTGTTTGCCTTGCACGCAGCCAACCCAGGTTCAATTCCCACCATTCCATATGGTGCCCGAAGCACGCCAGGTATGATTCCTGAGTGCAGAGCCAGGAATAACCCCTGAGCATCGCCAGGTGTGACCCAAAAAGCAGCAAAATAAATAAAATGAAAAGCAGTAGCAATGTTTTGAAGGATCTAGAAGCTTAAAGTATAATTTCTCCTGTTGAGAAATTCACCCCACCCTGTCTTTAAAGAATTAAATGGCAACACTATAAAGAGGTAAATTAAAATTAGGCAACTCTAAAATATTTTGTTTTCTAGCTGCATGCTTTTCCCACTCTCTCCTCTGACCATATGTCAGATCTCCTGGCTGCCCTTCTTACCATTTTCTTTTGTGTGTGAGTTATCATGTCCCTGATCCCCCAGAGTTTGCGTAGACAGTGTGACTGTTCCAGTTATCCTTCCCAGCCTCTACTAATGCCAATAGTGGTTTTAAAAGATGAGAACAAGGGGCCAGAGCGATAGCACAGCGGGTAGGGTGTTTGCCTTGCACGCGGCCGACCCGGGTTCGATCCCCGGCATCCCATATGGTCTCCCAAGCACCGCCAGGAGTAATTCCTGAGTGCAGAGCCAGGAGTAACCCCTGAGCATCGCTGGGTGTGACCCAAAAAGCAAAAAAAAAAAAAAAAAGATGAGAACAGATCGGTGGCTGATAAATGTTTAATTATGTGCCGTCACAGTCCATGTAAAACACAATTGGATGAATTTGGGGAGCAAGTTACTCTGTCCCTGGATACTATTGTCAGTGCTTCTGAAGCTCTGCTCCGTGTCCTTCTTGAAGAAAAGATAGGACCTTTGTGGGTTGGCTTCGTTGCTTTGTCTTTTGTCCACTGCTGGACAGATTTTCAATGCACTTGCTAACGTCTTCACCTGGACGCAGGAGGAAGGAAGTGGGCGGCTGGGAGGGCACCTGCTCCCTCTGGCTCCTGGACGCTGCCCGCGCAGGCGGAGCGGCTGCCGCCATCTGCTGGAGCTCCTGCTCCTGCTCTCAGGTCCTGCTGACCAGAGGCCTCCTTCTAACATCCCTCATAGCGTATAATGGTGTTTCCTGTCAACAGACATCCTCCTCCTCTTCTGCCTTCTCCCCCCACGGACAGACGTCTCCCCAGGAGCCTCACTGCTACTGTCAGGAAGGTGCCTGTCACAAAATTGGTTGTGGAAAGGTCAGGCTGGAGGAATAAAATAGCATGTAGGGCACTTGCCTTGCCCACAGTCAACCGAGGGTCAGTCCCTGGCATCCCATGTGGTCCCCTGAGCACTGCCAGGAGGGATCCCTTTGTGCCAAGCCAGGAGCAAGGCCTGAGCATAACCAGGTGTGGCCCAAAAACCAAAAAAGGAGAAAAGAAAGGAAACTTGTGGAAAAGTGAGACATTAGACTTAGATCAGCAGTTCGAATGCAGAACCTCTTTTTCCCAGAAACCTTTTTGTGCCATCAAGAGGCAAGTTCTGGGGCCAGGGAGAGAGTCTAGTAGGCAGGGCTCTTGCCTTGCAGGTGGCCAACGGATACGGGATCCCCAGCACCCCAGATGCTCTCCCAAGCCCGCCAGGAGTGATCCCTGAGTGCAGAGCCAGGAGTAACTCTGAGAATAGCCAGGTGTGTCCCAAAACCGAAAACAAAAGTTGAAAAAAGAAGCAGGTTCTCAGATTCATTTCTGAATGGGCAAGTTCTGACTTAACACATGCTGGAATTAGGTGGGTCCTGGGTCTGACTCCTTGCTGGGCTCTCTGCCTTTAAACATGTAATCCCTTCTGATTCATCTGTCATACTGCTTTAGAAAGATGCCTATGAAAATAAAGATCTGATTGTTGATTATTTTCAAACTTAGTTTGTCTCATTTCCCATGTCTGCCAGTTTTCTGCCTCAGGTATCCTGTTCTTCAGCATTACCTTATTCCTTGGTTCCTTATAAACTGTAGGAACTGAAAAATGTGGAGGGAACTTGCTTTTTTATGGATTTTCTTTATCAATGGTTCCCTCCGTGGTATGCTTACCTTGGCTTCCTCTAACCCCTGAGCCCACCTGCCAACCTCTGATATGTATATGTCTTTCAGAACTCAGTCCAGATGGATGTTTCTCCAGGAATCTGTCCTGGACAACCTTACTGATTGCAAGTCTGTACTGTTTAATTCTCCAGTGAAGGTCTGTCTGCTTCACAGAACCAGAAGCTCCATGACATGCTGGATTAGTTCCCTTGGGGCTCACCCTTGTATCTCTGAGCTGCATCAGCACAGCTCCTTATCAGCAGTCAATATTTGTAAATGTATGACGTTATGGATTGATAGATCTTAATTAGACATTAGTGCCCTGTGGCCCTCCAGGAGTGCCTCTATAATGCACTTAATGTACTGGGCTGTAATTTATCTTCTCCAACACGGTTATGAATTCCTCTTTGAAGAGATTTGTGTCTTCTATGTCTGTATCCTCCAGTAGTTATTATGGTACCTGGTACATATTGGGCTCGCAGTATGTGTTTGACTATTGAATGAAAACAGTCCCTTCTGGGAAATGAGCAGGTTTCATGTGTTGCTTGGCGGGTTATAAATTAGTCGGGCTTCTTCGTGTGAAATTTGATAATACTTGATAAGCTTTTTTAAGGAACTAAAGATAGAATGTATTTATGGATATGCTAGTGTTATTGAAGCATTGTTTCAATGACAAAATCAGAAGCATCTTAAATGGTGTAATTTAAGAAAGAGCCTGTTCAAAGGAGCTCTGTCACAGCCAGGCAGTGGACTGCTGAGGAATCCATTAAACAGTTGGTTTTCCCTAGCATGATATCCACAACAAGAAATTTTTTTTTCCTTTTTAGGTCACACCTGGCGATGCACAGGGGTTACTCCTGGCTCTGCACTCAGAAATTACTCCTGGCGGTGCTCGGGGGACCCGATGGGATGCTGGGAATCGAACCTGGGTGGGCCACGTGCAAGGCAAACGCCCTACCCGCTGTGCTATCACTCCAGCCCCCCCAAAAAGAAATTTTTTTTTTAAAAAAAAGAAATTTTAAAACAAGCTTGAGAAACAGTATGTAACAATACATTTTTGGGGAGGGAAATATACTTTTTAGTTTAAAAGCAAACCTACATATATAGAGAGGTACAGTAATAAGTTTATTCATGCATAAAAATATCTCTGGACAAATTACAAGAAATTAAATACTCATTGATCTTTTGGGAAGGGACCCGGATAACTGGTCGAATGGATGTTTTTTTATATCTGCGCCTACCCTCTTCTCATTATGCCTCTTGAATGTTTGTGCTCTGTATGTGATATTGCCTATCAAAAATAGTTACAGTTGCCAGAGCACTAGTGCAGCGGCTAAGGTTCTTGACTAGGATGTGGCTGACCCGGGTTTTGGTCCCTGGAACCCATTGGTGATCTCTGAGCACCACCCTCAGGAGTGTTTCCTGTGCATAGAGCCAGGATTAACCCCTGAGCACCATGAGGTGTGGCCCAAAAGGGAAAAAAAATTTACAAACACTGCTGCATCTTTCTGTCTTGTGACTCTTCCCTTGCCCTAAGATCTTGACACTGACCGGGTTCGTGATCATTTCTTTTTCTTTCCTTACATTTTCTTGGTTCTCTGTTTCTGCACTGTGGCAGTGTTGTTTTGGTAAATAATAAGGAAGTCAAAAGAAAGAGAAATCCTTTCCTACCTGGATCCAAGCTGATCTCTGCCTCTGTCTGTTCCTCCCACGCCTGCCCGCGGGCTCCAGTCTTCCGGACCCTCCAGCACAGTGACTTTCACCCGAATACCTCGGGTGCCCTGAATTCTTCATCTCAGGCATCACCACTCCCCATCCGCTTCTCAGAAGCACCGTTTTGACTCCTCAGTTGTTCAGAAACCTTACCAGTTTCCTCTCATTCCGACGGACGAAACCGCCGCCTGCCCCACCTCCCTTGTTCTGGAGCGCTTGCCCTTCCCTTTCATCCTCCCGCCTCTTCACCCTGTTCTGTCTTAAATTCCAGACCGAGACCGTCTAGGAGAAGTGGGAAAGTTTTCATTCAGGAAGGGAACAGTTGACAAGAGTCCTCATTCCATTTCCATTGGGACCCGTGTCATGTAGCAAGTTAGAATTCTGAAGCATTGTCCCGTAAATGTATTATGATAAGGGACTGAAGAGCTGGTATATGCAGCCAATCCCGGTTTCATCCCCAAAGACTGCCAGGAGTAAGTAGCTCCTGAGTAAGCTGGGCGTTACCTCACCCCACCCCCTGAAAGATTTAGTTAGGGGCCAAATTTCACATCCATTATGGTTTAAGTAGACTCTGGTGAGAGAAACTTGGTGAAACGTCTCCTTTAAGTAGACTCTGGTGAGAGAAACTTCTGGAAATGTTAAGACCATAGCAGAAATGCTCTTACTCTGCTATGGTCTTAACGTTTCCAGAAGTATGTTAATCAGGAGGGGATTCTGTGGTTTATCTCAGAGTAGCTCATAATTCTTTTTTCTCTGAGATAAACCCACTAGCCAGTATCTTCCTATTTTTTGTCTTCATGGTGAGTGGTAATTTGTCAGTGTTCCGTGTCACAGTTGCTAGAGCCATGTATGGGGACAACCATGGGAAATACGTCTTATCAAATTCGACTTTTAAAAGGATGTTTTCAGTTAGTGCTTTTTCTTTATAAATTTATATTGCTTTTGACTAAAATCCTGATCTCCCCCACATTTACTGTCTTCTGATTCTCTCCTGACAGAGGCGGACATCCAGCCATGGCCATGCCAGGAAAAGAGCCAAGGTGAGGATCCTTTCTCTGTGGCTTCCTTTCTGGTATTACTCATAAGACATTTCACAAACAGACACCCCCAGTACCATTTTACACGGGTTATTTATAGGTCAAACTGTCGTCCCCACATTTTCTGTTCAAATTGTGTCCATTCATACACCTATGTGCACACACACAAGACACACATGCACATACACATGTCCTTTTGGGGTGTCTTTTTCTCCATTATTTCTAGTTCAGTCACAGAAATATCTACTAACTGAAAGGATACCCACCTCGGGTCTCCCACAGTGAGTCAGAGTAAATTATTGCTGGTTTTGTGTAATGTCAATCTCTCATATCCCTTTTGACTTCACTAGGACAACAACTGTTTGTTTATGAGTTTCCCCCCCCCCTATATTTTTTTCTTTCCCACCTTCCTTCCCTCACTCCTGTTCATCCTTCCCTTTCTCTCTATTTCCTCCCCTTCCTTCCATCCTTCCTCCCTCCTTCCTCCGCTCGGAGTTTTCTTTAAGATATATCCTATCCCATAAACAGAAATGACTAAACATTTTTGGACATTCTAAAAATACAGAATTTTTTTATGTTTTACTTTTTAGATTGGGGCAGAGAGGGAAATTTTGTTTTTAATCATTATTCGATAAAATGATCACATCACTGATTATTTTAAGCGATGTTGTCAGGGTGGGCTATATGTGTTAGTGTGATGCCTTTTGAATTAGCTGGGGAACAGTAAACTAGTAAATTTTTTTTTTCCAGTGGGAACAGTTGTCACTAGAAGATAATAGTTAAACCCTTTTCCCCTAGAAAAATAAAAAGTCAGCACTTACTGACCCAGCCAGTATGTGGCTTGGGTTTAAAGACCACAGCTTAGGGGCTGGAGTGATAGCACAGCGGGTAGGGCATTTGCCTTGCACGCGGCTGACCCGGGTTCGATTCCCAGCATCCCATATGGTCCCCTGAGCACCACCTGGAGTAATTCCTGAGTGCAGAGCCAGGAGTAACCCCTGTGTGCCTGTGCATTGCCAGGTGTGACCCAAAAAGCAAAAATAATAATATAATAATAATAATAAAGACCACAGCCTAGGGACCAGTACAGCAGGTAGGATGCTTGCTTTGCACATGACCAGCCAGCTTCATTCCCTGGCAACTCAGTTGGTACCCAGCAAACCCCCTGGCCCCCACCCCCGCCCAGGAGTGATCCCAGGGCACAGAGCCAGGAATAAATCCTCACCACTCGTGGATGTGGCAACAAAACAAAACAAAAAAGACCACAGATTATAAATTGACTTCATGCCTTACCTTTCATGGTCTAGTCCACAGCAATGGGTTTGATATTAAAATTCAGAACAGGGTTAGAAAAATAACTCAGTGGGCTGCTTTGCATGCAGGAGCCCCTGGTATTCCCTGGTCCTCTGAGCACCGCTGGGAGTGAACCCTAAGCATAGAGCTGAGAATGGCGTGACTCTCCCACCAGTCCCCAGCACTGCTAGTTCTAGCCTGAAACAACAGCAGCAGCATTCAGAGCAAAGGGTGTTCACTGCTGCTTCATTTCTTTCCAAAAGGTTTGAAATAGGTTAGATAGTTAATATCTCTATTCTTCAGCTAAGGAAATTTAGGATTGCAGAGATGAAGTGTGTTTGACACTCACTAGTTCATGGCAGAACCAAACTAAAAGTCAGTTCTTCAGACTTGCAAGTTCTTTTCGTTATACTGAACTACCCAGAACACGCATACCAAATCTGGCTCTTTTCTATTCACTGTGAGCCTTCATCTTATTGAAAGAATCCTCAGCAAATGTTTACAGGTAGATTTCTAATGAGTCACTATGCAAATTTTAGCTTGGGGATCCCTAGGAGAACATTGATTTGCGCAGTGAATTTCAGTTCCCGCAGGGATTATTCTCCAGCCATCAGAAAGAAATGAAGTGAATTTCCTTTTTATCATATTAATCCCCAAACGTTAGGATTTTCTTTCTCTTTATTTCTTTCTTAGACATTTGGCACCTCAAACTTAGCATCATCTACACTCCTTGTCTACACTGTGTAAGGCTCTTGTTTGATACGGACGTCTACTTTATTTGATTTAATTCTCACGGCAAATGAGTATTTGTATCCAGGTTTTATTGTAGAATTATGGAAACTGAGAGGTCAGTAGTTTATAAGAACAAAATCAAAAGCAGAAGCTAGGACTTTTTTTTTTTTTAAGTAAATAGATTTTATTTAGAGGTTTCTGAGGGAAGGAGGAAGGGATAAGTGGGAGAGAATAGTAAGAATAACGCGTTCAAGAGAGGACTCGAGCTTCTCCAAGGGTGGAGGAGGCCCCTACACATAAGTGAGCTTTAGACACAAAAGTAAGAAAGCATGAAAGTACACATCGCAAGAGGGGAGATGCGGGCGACACATGTGCTCGGGTGACACATGTGCTCGGCCACCAGGCGCAAGCAACACGTGGGCTCAGGCAGCATATGTGAGCCTAGGACTTTTTTTTAATGTAGGAGTACTGCTGTTTCTTCAGCCACTGATTAAGCTGACTGAAGGGGCATGAGCTCCACAAGCTGGAACCTTTCTCCTAAGCTCTGCTGCTCCATGTTCCTGGTATACTTCTGAGTCTAAAATGGAGCACTGGGCTAGGGACAGAAGAGAAGGTAGTCGTTTTCCTTCTCTAACTAAAGTAACTATTTCATTTTGTATTTCTGCTGCCATCAGCAGAATTATATTTCAAGTGAAGCAGAAACAGGTGACTAGACCAATTTGGAGAAAAGAAACAAAACTACTTAGTGGAAGCACAAGCAGACTCTAAGAGATGCCCTTCATTCAGCCGAAACCTTTCTGAATGTCCACCAAGAAGATGTATATTTGTGTTTGTGTTTTTCAGTCCAATTCCAAGCTCAAGTTGGTACGAAGCCTCGCTGTATGTGAAGAGTCCTCTGCCCCGTTTGCTGATGGGCCACTGGAATCCCAGGTAGATTCCTTATAAAAGTGTTGCTTTTCAGCTTGGCCGTTGGCTGGGAAAAGGTAATATAGCAACCGCAGCATCAGCTGTAGACTTGGAAAGAGGGTAAACGGAGCTTCAAAGCGGACTGCTGCTGCTGCAGTGAAACCAAACATGAATAAGAGCATGAAGAAAGAGCCTAGTTCTTCACATCTGGACCACCCAGGGTGATGCGGACAGGAGTGCCCAGGGCGGGATCTTGTTTCCCCACCCACACCTCTTCCTTCTGTTAGTTAGAAGCAGTGTCATCCAGTTCCGATGCCAAGAACAGCCCGTGTAACTGGAGCTCTCCGTGCAGAGGGCTGTGGCTGCTGGCACGGAAGACTTGGCCTGCGCTTTGGTAGAACAAAGGCGAGTAGGAATTAAGCAGACACTCCAGTAAGAGGATGCTGCCACCCCAAGAGTTCCCTTTTTGGGGATTTTAAGGGTGGTGGTCTAGAAGACTTAAAATCTTTTTCTCCTTTGATTACGTTTCTTTTTTTCCCCCTAACCCAAGGATATCATTCAGTTGCATATCAGCTGCCCCTCTGACAAGGAGGAAGAAAAGTCCACAAAGGATGTCTCTGAAAAAGAAGACAAGGACAAAAACAAAGAAAAGGTCCCAAGGAAGATGCTGTCTAGAGGTGAGGACACCCTCTCTCGCACCTCCCAGGACCTGGCTCTGCCGTCTCCTCCCCTTTCACCCTGCGGCCTGCTGGCCTTTCTGGCCCCGGAGTTCCCAGTGTCCCCTGCTTGAGGAAGTTGTTCACGGCCTGCATGGTTGTTTGCAGAGCTACCTAACTCAGTTATTTTCCTTGCAGTTCTGTTGTCCCTGCCTGAGGGAGTCACGGTCATAGACAGCTGCCCCATCACCCCGTCCGCATTGACACTGGTCATAGGAGGACACTGGCTTTTTTTTTTTAAATGTTGTGGATTTAGCAGTGACACTGACCATCGTCAGAACCAGAGTCTCCAGTTACCCTTTATATTTGGGTTCTGAGATGCCTGGACTGAATTTTATTTTTTAAATAGTGCAGATTTGGAGGTTTTTGTTTGTTGGCTTGGGGTTCTGGGGGGGTTTACTTTTTATTTGGTTGACTGGTTGGTTGGTTTTAGGCCACAACCAGCAGTGCTCAGAGGTTACTCCTGGCAGGGGACCGTGTATGGTGCCAGGAATCGAACCCAGGTCAGCTGCATGCTAGCACCCTGCCTGCTCTACTATTGCTCCAGCCCTTCAAACTTATTTTGAACATCACCCAGAGGTGTCATTTCTACCTTTTTGATTCTCATTTCTCCTGAGCAGATTATGGGTTTCAGCATGGGATTAGACATCTAAGCAGATTTATTTATTTCAAATTTTATTTTTTGTTGTTGTGGTTGCTCTAGACTCCAGCCAAGAATACACAGACTCCACTGGAATAGACCTACATGAATTTATTGTAAATACACTGAAAAAGAATCCAAGGTAAGAGCATGATTTGATGGAAGGGGAAAAGGAGCCAGGCAGGAGTCCTAAAAGGCCAAGTAACTTTGCAGAGATGTTTTCTAATATTAAAATCTAGAATACCTGCCCCACACCCTCATTTCTCTCCACTGTAGTTTTATTTGAGGGATTTTGAATACTCTCATATTGACATTTCTGCTTTCAGAATAGTTGGGGAAAATTCTGTGGAGAAAGAAGCACAAAGAATGCTTGGGAGTACTATTAAAAATCACAGGAGAAAATAAGCTAAAAATCATAATTGCTTTGTATAGAAGCTAAAATCACAATTGCTTAAATCCTATAATAAGCAGATGAATTAGAATAATAAATAGGTGTATAAAATATGTATTTATATGCATATGACTGCCAACAGACGTAGGTGTCAAATGTAGCAAGCAAACTATATAATAAGAAGGCTCTGTCAAATGAATACCTGATTATTTTTCTTCTTAAAATAATAGATGAAGGGGGTCAGAGTGATAGTACAGCAGGCAAGGCGTTTGCCTTGCACGAGGCCAACCTGGGTTTGATCCCCAGCATCCCATATGGTTCCCTGAGCACAGTCAGGAGTGATTCCTGAGTGCAGAGCCAGGAGTAACCCCTGAGCATCGCTGGGTGTGAGCCAAAAAGGGAAAAAAAGAAGACAGGTCAGGGATGCCCAGAGTTCAGCATTTTTAATCCTCTGTAGGGATTTGAACCTGTCCCTCCCTTCAAGTTCCCTAGTAAGCAACTTACATTTTCAATCCTTGTTTTCAGTGTCTTATCGAAGGTCTGCTTTTTGCTTTATTTTAACTTTTTTTTTTTGAACAGGGACAGAATGATGCTGCTAAAATTAGAACAGGAGATTCTGGAATTTATTAATGACAACAAGTAAGTGACCTGAATAAAAATACACATCTAGAGATGGGTGGGGGCATTAAGGGCATTAGGAGGAAATTTAGTACACCTTTAAAATATCCTTTCATGTTTCCTTAAAGTCTGATAGTGACGTAGTTACTCACTGGGAACCAAAGATACTGAGAATAATCAGAATGGATAAGAGAGGTTTTTATGGCATATATTTGCACTAAGAAATAATTTCTATCTTTTCAGCAAGATGTCCTTGCCCTTGTCCCCTATTGTGTTTTTCTTAAATGTCTCCCTCTCTTGCTTTGTAGACTTACCATCAAGGTGGGTGAGAGCTTGGACCTACAGAATAAAGAGGATAGTGGGCCAGAGTGATCCAATGTGTAGATAAAGAGTCTGAGAGAGGATAAGGGATGTGTCTCGAGTGTTAGAGCACACAGGTTTCAGCACCAGCCCCTGCACCATACGTACCCAGCCCCCACCCTGACCGCTGCCCAGCACCCTGGGTACAGCCCTAGATGCCCCGAGCATGACCAAGAGTAGCCCTCACAACAGTAGCCAAAAAAAAAAATTAAGATGAAACTTTTTGCTTCCCATTGAGTAAACATATTCCTTATACTACGTTTCTCCTAAAAAACTACCCTCTTTAAACACTTGTAAGAAAAACTACAATCGGCTGTTCCTGCTGTTACTTTTTTTTCCCTCCCCGGGTTTCCCTTCAGTAACCAGTTCAAGAAGTTCCCTCAGATGACCTCATATCATCGGATGCTATTACACCGGGTAGCTGCCTATTTTGGGATGGACCACAATGTTGATCAGACTGGAAAAGCCGTCATCATCAACAAAACTAGCAATACAAGAATGTAAGGGAATAAACCACAGATGGGGAAGACCTTCCTGGGCAACCTTTGAGTAGAAGGATTAAGATGTCTCCCTCTGAGGAGGGGGACAGCAGCGGGGGCTGTATTATATCAATTCCTGGACTCTATGAGACTTCAGGATATTCTTCTTTGGAAACTGCTATTACCGGCCCTTGGCCTGTCTTCGTCTTCCCCTATAGGACAGATATATATAACTTTAGAGGAAGACAAGTTTATAGATACATAAATAACAAGATCTGAAGATTGTAATAAAAGCTTCATGTGCTATTTTAGATGTTTGACTTCTGTAATCCCAAGTGACAGATGTGGAATTGAAGAGAGCTGTACAAGAAGATTTGCTTCCTAACAAAAGTCTTTTTTCTCCCTTCCTTCCACATTTCTCTTCCGATCCCAGCCCTGAACAGCGATTCTCAGAACATATAAAGGATGAAAAGAATTCCGAATTTCAACAGAGATTCATTCTCAAGAGAGATGATGCCAGTATGGACCGAGATGATAACCAGGTGAGAATGGGAAAGGGGCGGGCGTATGAAAAGAGACTGCAGTAAGAGAAACTGGGAGGGGGAAGAGAATTTTTGTGGCATGAGTGAAATCCGAAATACCTTTCTATGGAAAAATATATTGAGCTCGACCGAGTTGGCCCTGGCTTAATGTTGAGGACTGACTTACTTGCTAAGCTGAACTCAGAGAATCATGGTGCTGAGGTTTGCTGGGGTTTCTCATTTGACCTGGAACTCCCCGGCTCTGCCACTGACTTCTAATTCCATATTATTTTTGGATAAAGCAAGTTCCCTTCCTGCCTTAACCTCAATTCAGCTGGTGACTTCATTCTTTTTTTTTTCTTTAATAATTAGGGATTTCTTGGGGAACCACAAAAAAGCTACTTTATCCCACTTCCACTCTTCTCCTAGCACAGGGATAACCTTGAACTGGCAAAGTTATAGTGTAATTTACCCGTTTATGAAGGCGTTTCTGATCCCTTCCTACAAGCTCCTTAATCTTTTTCCCAATTCCTCCCACCAAGGTGAGTTCATTTGACCTTTGATGCTGGGAGTCTCAGGCAGTATCCCCTTTTTAACTGACTCCTCGGGGAGTAGGAAGTGAACAGTCCGTCCCATCCCTCCATTTATGAGCCTAACTGTGGCCCACTTCTAACTCGCCCCTGAAGGAAGATCAGAGATAAATTTACTAGCCACATACAGGGTTTGCATCCAGCCTATTTCTGCCTGGCCACCAAGGGAGGGTCGGTGGAGATCTGGGATTAGGGTTGGGTTGAGGAAATATGAGTCATGCTAATTAGCGATAACTTTCATATTACCTCTAGGGTTAGAGTTTGTGTGCTTGGGATATCCTGTGGTCTTATGACCAGGGCTTTTCCTGATTACTACTGTATGTATGTCTTCAGGAGTCCTTTTGAGGAAAGCGCCTTTATCTATTGTTGGACAATACATTTGGTTTGATTGAAAATTTTTAAAAGTTAAAAAAAAAAAGTTTTTTTAAGAAAGCAAGAAAGAACTTTT
The DNA here is from genome assembly GCF_027595985.1 of Sorex araneus. Lineage (NCBI taxonomy): Eukaryota > Metazoa > Chordata > Mammalia > Eulipotyphla > Soricidae > Sorex > Sorex araneus. The sequence goes on from NC_073303.1 coordinate 218,095,035, forward strand.
CCATCCCGATGCCCTTCCCTCTGTTTTCTCAGAACCCTTTTCCCATGTCTCAGGAAAGATTCAGGCCTAGAAGCACGCTGGGGCCGAGTGAAATCGGCCTCTGAGGAACCCTGCATCTCTCGGCTTCAGGCTTGGTTCAGAATAGAACAGGCTCTGTGTACTTTCTGTCTGTGATATTCATACTAAGCTCAGCAATTGCTGTTTTTTAGAGTATTTCCCTCAAACTAAACTTAATTTCAAATGCACAATATCAATTATCTCTTTTTATCCTCTAACCTAGTATATATTGGGGGTCACCAACCCCGTGTGAAGTATATAAGAAAAATGGGGCAAAGAGATGTTAAGTGACTTACCTAGAGTGGAGTCATGTTAGACGAAAGTAACAGAGTTAATATCCTTGTCCTGCCTGACCTCAAAGTGCATCAGACTCTTTAAGTTTCACCACTCTCTCTGCCACGGGTTTGCCAGTGCTAGGGGCCAAGGGTAGTATAGCGCCTTGATATCCTGTGTCTTCTTGGAATGGGATTTGTGACAGGACAGTTAGTAGAGTTCAGGCTCTGAAGGCTTAGGGAAAATGAAACCAGGTCCCTCTGGAGATAGGTTAAGATCAGGAAGAAGAGATCAGAGCCGCAGTCTCCTTGGTTGCTTTACAAGCCTCTGGATTGACGGTCAGAATCTTTCGTGACCTGAGGACATTCGTTTGATGGGCTATTTCCACCAGAGCTTCTTGCCTTCAAAAGCCATAAGGATGGGGACACTAGGACATCCTTGCAAAGACAGTGCTCCCGACTCACAAACCAGGGAGGAGTAAGAGAGTTAGAGAATCAGAATCAGGAGAGTTGGGTGGCAGAAAACCCACAGTGGTGACCTACCTGGCCAGCCCTTCTAGTTGACTTACTACATTGTTCAGGGATTGTCAGCTCCTCTGTCCTCCGTCTCCTTTTCTCTTTCTGTCACTGTGTTTCTCCCCTCCACCCGCCATCCCTGTTTCTCCATACATCCTCTCTGTGCTACTCTCCTTTCTTTCCTCTTTTCCTCTTTGTGTTGTTCTCTACTCTTTATTTCTGTAATTTCTGTCTTTCCCTCCCTCCAGTTGCTATCATTGAGATGAGAAAAACTCCTTAACCTTTAACTCTAGAGTCAGTCTTGAGATTTCAGTGCCGAGGCCCTCTTTGCTGAGCTGTATGTGACTTGGGTCTCCAGGGTCTGGCATTGATTACTAAAGAAGGGATGATGTGAAGTCCTCGTTCTGCAAAACTCTTCTCTGCATTCAGCTCTGCTAATTACCTATTTCTTCTCCCTCTCTCGTCTTCCTGTCCCTTGCTTTCCCCCACAGCAATGTTCCTATTCTCTGAGCTATTCTCTTGAACCTTGCTGACTGTAGAATACCCAATTACTTTAGGGAAGCAGCCCAATCCTTATAAATAGTTGTTCTTGATACTCTGGGGCAGGGGGTGGGGAGATAGAGAGACCCTCACCATCCAGAAAACTGATCTCCTGAACTGTGTGGTTAGATGTTCCCAGTGAAATCTGCCCAACACTGGAAGTTTTCTTTTTATTTTTCCATTTTTTGATGGCAACTATAAACTCTCCCGGTTTCTCTTCCTTGCTGGTGTGCAGTGAGCTTGCAGTACGAGGAGAACTTAACTAGCTTAATTCTGCTCATCGATCTAGATCAGAGTTCCATTGCAGGATGGAAGGAGGAGCAAGTCAATAGAAGAGAGAGAGGAGGAATATCAAAGGGTCCGAGAGAGAATATTTGCCCGAGAGGTAAGTGTAGCTTCTGAGAGTTGTCAGCCCATAGTTTTTAGCTCTTAAGTTTGGAACTGTGACTGGAATGAATCCTCCGTAAATGTTTTATTGATTTTTGCTTTTTGCTTTTTTTAACCAACATCAGCCAACCCCAAATTTGATCTCTAACGTTAAATCTGTCTTATTGGGAAATTGCAGATCTTTTATTTGTATTTGTATTACTTTTAATATATTCTGCTGTGTAGCACACAAAGAGAACAAATGGAGTGGCTGAATTTGGTAAATATAGATTGAAAATAGAAGTGGTTTTGGCAAAGCTTATGAAAGGGCCCTGAATCTTGCCTATTAAACCCTCCTGCCATTTACCCTCTTTCACTTTCACTCTCCATTATGGGTATCTTTGCTTCTCAGTGGAAGACTTAATGTCCAAACAGCCTATGCATTCATCTTGTTTGGCCAGCCTCATTTTTTCAGGATATGATGGTGATTGTTAGAGCACAGATCCACCATCCATTTCCTAAACTCCACATTCCACCTGCACAGAGGGTACCGTTCATTATTCTCGCTAATCCTTCCCTAAATAGGAAGTCTCTTTCTGCCCATATTTCTTACCTTGCTTCTTAGACTGGGACTGGTTCTGTGGGCCAAAAGGCAACATGAATCATTTTAGGCAACTTTATTTTTAAAATGTGTGGTCCATATCATATGTGCTTGATACCCCTGTACCTGAGGGCCCCTGCCAACCAGATTGAAGAAAAATGTAGCAGAAAATCAGGAAGGTTGAGAATAGGTGAGAGAGGGCCATACCTCTCGGAAACATAGAGTCCAGGTTATAGCATTATATGTCTTCCTGTAAAATTAGCAACCAAAAGGAAGAGCCAGGCTCCCTTCGTTGTCCAAAAATGGCCTATTTTTAACTGATACGCTTAGATGGACACTGCTCTTCTTTCATTTTCCCAGTCTCCCTCCCTCACTGAGACTATCTGTAGTTTTTTCATTATCACTTAGCTAGAAAAATAGTTTCTGACTCAAGGAAACTGAATTCCCCCATGAACTTGCTCATTTATCCCAGGAGATCCAAGAGTTCCAGGGCCCTTCACCAACATACATGATAAACCTGTCCTGGGAGGAGTCAAAGGAGAAGGAATTTTCTTACTCTCTTATATAAAATACTGCCATTCTGTCAAGAAAAAAAAAAAAGTTGTCCTCCAAATTATTCATAGTCTTTTAAAGAGGTTTTTCTACGTTTACCTGAAAATCATTCAGGTGGGGTGAGAGGAGAGGAGTTGTATGTATACATGACTGGCCAGTGATGACCCCAGGTTATGGATCTAGCATGGTGGCAGATGGTAACAGCAACCATTTATATAGTACTATCTTTCTGCCACTATCCATAGCACTTTACGTCAATTAATTTTATCCTCACACTAGGCCTATGACGTAGCTTGTATTATTTTCCTCATTTTTCTGAACAAGGAACTAGGCATAGAGAGATTAAGTAAACTCCTAAAGCCATACTGCAAGTTAATGCAAGAACTGATGTTTAAATTCAAATAAACAGATTCCAGAGGGGCTGGAGCCATAGCACAGTGTGTAGGCGTTTGCCTTGCACTCGGCCGACCCGGGTTCAATTCCCAGCATCCCCTATGGTCCCCTGAGAACCACCAGGAGTGATTCCTGAGTGCAAAGCCAGGAGTAACCCCTGAGCATCACTGGGTGTGACCCAAAAAGGAAAAAAAAAAAACAGATTACAGAATTTGGTGGGGGGTGTTTTTGTGGTTATTTTTGTTTTTTGGGGTTTGGGTTTTTGGTTTTTTTTTTTTTTTTCCTTTTTGGGTCATCCCCGGCAATACTCAGGGGTGATTGCACTGTTCTGCACTCAGGAATTACTCCTGGCAGTGCTCAGGAGACCCTATGGGATGCTGGGGATTGAACCCAGGTTGGCCGCATGCAAGGCAAACGCCCTTCCTGCTGTGCTATTGCTCTGGCCCCAAGTGTCCTTAACCCATGAAGTGAACCCCCTCTCCCTCTGCCCTGGGCTCCTTCAAGTCAGAAGTGCCAGTGGCATCATAGGCAGCTGTCTGTGTTGAGTTTCTCTGCTTTACTGTCACTTGGGAAATGCTGTCCCACAGTGTCCATCATCGGCAAAGCCACAGATAATCCCCAAAACACAAGAAACTTTTAATAGGGTAGCGGGGCCAGTTATTGATAAGACTGGAACATTTGATAACAAAGTCAAAATTAGCTCCTCACTCCTTTTTTCCTCCTGGCTAGTTCTCTCAAGCCAAACACATACATATGTACATTAGGATTTATCACTTGCTTTTCTTTTTACTCTTGATGTGGTAGAGGCATCAGGAATCTCAGAGATATAGATAAGGAAAGTGACCCAAACCAAACAAACTCCAAGACTCCCAGGTGAGGGGCAGCCAAAGGGGACTGATGAAGGGTGGGCCTGTAGCTCGGGCTCAGGGGGAAGGAGAGAGTGGCCAAAAGAAACAGGAAGTGGCACGAAGGGTGTTTGGGCTGCAGTGCAGCTCCTCGGGGGCCTGGGCTGTGTACAGGGAGCACTGCCTGCAGCTCAGCCGCTGGACACTCTCGGCAGCTTTTCCCAAGGCCCGGGAGTCCACCACGGTGGCTCTGTCGGGGAATGAGTCCCAAAAGGAGTGTGTCAAGCTTTCAATTTTTTCTAAGTTTGTTTCTAGACTCTGAAAGTTACCTGCATTCCCAGTTTCTTCCTCTCCTTGGGTCTCAGGTCGAGTGTCTTTCCTGCTAGACACTGTAGAGGACAGAAATGACACTGAGAATGAATGACCAGAACAAACTAAATTCCTTTCTCTTGTCCCCGTCCCTTCCTTTGAACCCGCCTTCCAGGACCGAGCACACCAGCCGTTGTGCCCCGCTCACTCTAGAGAGAATAAACTCAGGGCTGACCGGGATAGAGCAGCTAGGTTAATATTTCCTCTTCCTCCTTCCCACGCTCCTCCCTTTCTTTCTCAACCTCTCTTTTAAAATGCTCTGGGAAGGCTGCAGAACCAAGTGTTCTTTCCCACTAAAGGTGAGAAGTCAGTTTGGGTGCGCGGGTGTGGAAGGTCCTCTGTCCCTGCACCCTCCCCCCCGTTGGGCGGTGAGCTTGGTTTGGACCTTGGGTATTCATAGCATCATGGACACCCTTTTCGGTTATGCCATGCTGTTTTCTTATAAGTTATTTTCCGTTTTCTCCCCTCCACCTAGACTGGCCAGAACGGATATCTAAATGACATCAGGTTAGTACCACTTAGCATGTTCCCTGCTTCTCATTGAGCTTTGTCAGTGAGGTTAATATACTCCTGTAATGATGCTTTTCTTTGATGTTAACCAACAGACTCTCCAAAGAAGCCTTTTCTTCTAGCTCTCACAAGAGAAGGCAGATTTTTAGGTACCTCTGTGTGATCTCTATCTCTCCTTGTTCTGTTTCTGTTTAAGTTTTATTTTGTTTCGCTGTACTCTTCCCAGCGGAGGGAGTTTGCTCCATGCATGGCTGCTTGTGGAATAACTCAGTTTGTGGTTTTTGCAACATTAGATATTTTTCTCCCTTAAGTAAATGGCTTCTGCTCGATAATTTATTTTTATTGTTGCTGATTTCATTTTAAGATGTGGATAGGTGGTGAAGGGGACCGAATAGGTACGTCTGCTCCCCTCCCAGGAGTTTGCTAGAATTAGGCATTCGGGGAAGATTTGAGCATTTATTTATATTAAGGTAAAAGAATGGGTGTCTTCTGCCTGCTTTTCCCGAGTCTATGGAAGGATGTGAAGAACTAATCCCTGATCCAACATAGGGAGCACTTTGTTTCTTTAAGAAAAAAAAATAGCATAAACATACACCTGTAGAGTTTTCTATATAGTCTCTTTGGGACGTTGTCTGCCTTAGGATGGATGTAAAGCATGTTCTGTATATCGCTGTCCATGACTTGTTCTTAATGTCGGTGAAAACTGCTGTATTAACTTCTCCAGTGCCTAATCTCCATTTTCCACAGAGCAGTCATGCTCTCCTCCCTTGATTTAAGTCTTTTAGTTCCAGCCCAGAGGATCACACTCAGTAGTAGCCTGTTCTTCCCGGTGCGCCAGTAGAAAAGCTATAGGCAACTTACGCGTTCAGTATTAGGATTCAGATCTAACCCTTGCCAACGGGAGCTTCTCCCCTTTTGAATCAAACAGTCAGTAGTCTCATACTCAGTCCAACAGTGCCCTGTCACTGTCGTCCTTGCTAAAACTTGGGAAATTGGGATAGTGGTGTTTCCTATTCTTGGACAGAGAATTTATTTCCTTTTCCATAGCTCCTTAGTCAATGTCTGCCAAAATGAGCAATATTGTCTCTCTGTGTGTAGGGGGGGTGGGGTTGGGATGGGTGGAGGTACTGCCCCCGGGGAATGGGACTGGGAGAGGCAGGGGCAATAGTTGCTCAGGTACAGTTGGGGGCCACTTTCATTTGTTTGCTTAAAGAAGGTAGATTCCTAGGAGGTGCTGAGTTTTGAGTTGTTGTTGGTTTTTTTTTTTTCCTGCAAAGGAAACAGTAGGCAAATTCAGTTTAGGGATCTTTATCCTAGCCCTTTCATTTGGAAAGCCATCTGAAGATAGGGTTCTGCATTGTTGCATTGTTGGTGTTGGTCAAGGTAGAGAGTCCCCTTTGGAGGAAAAAAAAAGTTCCGTGTTATATGCTTAATACTGTGTGATTTGAAAATCATCCCAGAATATCATTTTTTAAAAAGGAGTTTTCAAACTAACTTAGTGCCCAATGCTTTATGTTGCCAAAGCATACTGTGTCTAATTCAGTTCTGCCACTCTGACTTGGTTGACCTGTTTACATGTAAGGAAACAAAGCATAGCAGTTGAGTAGCTGACCCCAGTTCACTGGTCTCTTGGTGATGAGACCAGGACTAACTCTGTTCAGTGTTCTTTTGTAGTTTGTTTGGGGGCCACACCCAGCAGTGCTGAGGGGTTACTCCTGCCTCTGCACTCCGGAATCGATCTTGGCAGTGCCCAGGGGACACATGGGATGCAGGGGATCAAACCCAGGTCGGCAGATGCTGGCAAGTGCCCTACCCACTGTACTATCTCTGTGGCCCCCGTTCAGTCTTCTTTTCACCATACTGCACCAGCTCTCTACAGGGATCACCCTTCATCCCGAGTCATGTTCCATTCAGAGTACTAGTTCAGATTCGCTGATAGAAGTGATGCCCCTGTTAGTACTCTGACATCACGGAAACAGATGATAGCTTGAAGGATCCAGTTGGCCATTACAACACTCTGCTGTCCACTCCGTCTTTGGAGCTGTCACTTTCCAGCTGTTACTTGGCTATAGATCTACATCATCTAAAACGCAGCTCTATGGACTCTTGGGGGTAACTTCTTTCTATTTGGGTTCTAGTTCCGACTCCAGTGACTACAAGTTGATCTTCTGATAGCTGGATAGCTTTCTTCCCAAGTTAGTGCCATCCACATGGGTACACCACATTTCATCATCCACATTGGCAATAACCGTGGCAACTAACCAATTCTCTGAAACATTCTGCTCCACTAATAAATGTGACAGAGTGAGGCGGACTGATGTTTACTGCCACCTCTTCCACAAGCCTCTCCTCTCATTCCCTAGACCCAGTAAATGGGAATTTATTTTCACCAGCACTAAGTCTACTCGTGAAAGCTTAGTCAGCTCTGCTTTCACATGATTATGAGTTCTAAAAGATCCCTGACCTCCACTCCCGTCTGTCTAACCTAGCACTACTCAGTGCAGTGTTCAGAATTGAGTCTTGATAACTTTGCCCCACTGCCTTTTTCAGTGATGTAGAAAGACATGCCAAGAGACTTAGGTTTAGCTGTAGAGGAGGGAAGCTATCTCTCTTCTATAAAAGACTTCATCAAGTCTCACAATGGAGACGTTACTGATGCCCGCTCGAGCAAATGATGAGCAACAGGGATAACAGTGACACAGTAATTCTACCCCTCCAGGGTGTGGTGTGCTCATCCAGATTAGTTCGAAGGTCAGTCAGAAGGTCACCAGATAGTCTACATTTTGAGTGCTTTACCATCTCTGTTTCGGGGAACTAGATAACTTCAGAAGTGCTTGTCATTTTCACTTACGTGTTTGACACAAAATTGATTTATCTGCTGTCTATCTTTGGTCGAGAATTATCGTAGTTGCTCATACAGTGTTTGATTTCGGTATAAAAGACCATTAGGACTTCTCTTGAAAAATCCAAGCTGTGTTGTCTAATGACAAGCCTCTTCCACGGCCATTGCCCATTCCCCTAGCCCCAAACACCAGTATTTATGGGGTCTTCTCAGCTAGACACCTCTGCCCATCACAGCCATGCACATGGTCCTCACTTCAGGTCTGGTCGTTCCTGGGGAGTCTGGGTTGTACTTCGTTCTTGTTTCCTGTTTTACTTTGCTGTCCCCAAGAGAAAAGGGGTAAAATTCTGGGAAAACTTTCAGGAAAGGTTGGAATATTTTAGCTACATGGAAGCATTGAGGTTACATGTATATCTCCTTTTAATTCAGAAGAACTAGCATTTTCCAAACCAGTGGTGCCTTCATGTTCTTAGCTCACCATGACTGGCTTGACCAAGATGTAAAATATCGACCTTAGAGCTGAGAATATGGCTCCAGCAGGGCCCTGGCTTCGTTGCCTGGCACTGCATGGTCCCTGTAGGGACCAGTGGGGTCCTGGTGGCATCTGAGACAGTCAGGAATGGTCCTGGGTCTCTGAGCACTGTTAGTATGGCATGTGCAACCATAAGGTAATAAATAGGGACCCTGCCATATGTTTTGCCCATTTCCTCTACAGTATTTCAGAGCAGATATTCCGTTCAAAACAAAACAAAACAAAAAGGTATTTTCTTTCTCTCTCCTTCTGATATTTTTGTTTTCTTGGATTTGTTTTGTTTTTTTTTAGTTTAAAGCCTTCCAGGTGGCCAAGAGGCCCAGAGATGCCACCGCACCCCCACCCAGTGATTTATTTCCTTTTGGCTTTTTGGGTCATACCCAGCCATACTCCGGGATTACTCCTGGCTCTTCATCGGGGGACCATGAATGGGTCATGATGCCAGGGACGGAGCCCAGGTCAGCCGTGTGCAAGGCAGATGCCCTACCTGCCGTACTGTCGCTCCCGCCCCGGCCCTCCACATGATTCTTAACCAGCTGGGCCATCTGTTGACTCAGTGCAGGGGCCTGGGAACTCGGTGCTTCTGGAGCCCTGTGCAGATTCACCTGGAAGTGTTCGGAGGCCCCCAGGTCCCCGCCCAGCAGCTAGGTGATGCTGAGGGGACCAAGGGGAGCCTGGGGTAGAGCAGGGCTCAGCCACATGGAAGGCTGCCCCCGAGCTCCCGTGCTGTCTCTCTGGCCTCTGTATTTTCTGTTGTTTTTGGTCCCCTAAGACAAAATAACTCTTTGCTGCAGTAACTCTTAGCCTACTGCTTTTGAAGGTAAGGGGATTGAGATGAAACACTGAAGAGGAGGAAAAGCAAACGACAAAGAATTTTGCTTCATTGCTCTCTACATGCCAAAATCTTGGCGGTTGTCGATTGGCTTCCTTAAGTTATGGGTCATAGGAGATGCGAGATCTGAAAAGAAAATTCCTGGTTCGCAGTGGACTTTTGATTAATAAGCAGTATGAGTGCACAAGACTTAGGAGTTTTCAGGCCTGCTACCCCGCCTGTGTTGGAGAGTCTACCTGTTTGTAGTCGAGTGATCACAGGCTGTCTGTGGGTATAAACGTCAGGACACCTTGGTGTCTCCAGAGCAGAGTAAGAGGCGAACCCCGTCTGTCAGCGCGTTGTGCTTGGTCTGGAGCGACAGTTACTCAGGCGAGGCAGCTAGGCAGGGTGAGCGCCGCTGCTCTTCGCAAGTCTGGGTGCCAGCAGCGTATTTGCTCGATCGTGCTGAGAACATCAGCCCTGAGAGACCTCGGGACCCGCTGTTCCTAGGTAGCAACACAGAGCTTCTGCAGAGCCCTCGCAGCCTGCCCCTGTAGTCCACTGTTCTCTTCCTACCCTGGAGACACTCTGGCCTTAAGTAGCACCTCTGCTGGCTTCGAAGGATGTTATGTGGAAGACCTGTCTGGAGACTCACCCATGCCACTAGCTGCTTCCCTTCTAGCGTCACTAACTTCTGGGAGTCGTCTCGTTTCACAAACTCCCAGAAGGAACCGGTAGCCCTCTGCTCCCTACTATCTCGTGCATGTGTGGGATCCCTGCAGGTGCTCGGGAGGAAACCACAGCCAATCTCAGCATCATGTATGTGGTTTCCCATCCGCCTCTGGTCTGACGTACTGAACTAGCTGCCAGTGCACTGTCTCCCAGACTCGCTCTGTTCTCTCTGTGACTGTACTGGATCTTGTTCTGTCCGCTCCCCTGAGTTCTTGATTGGCCAACCCACTAACAAGAAATCAGCGCCCCCCCCCCTCCGCCCACTCCGCACCCCCCTCGCACTGTTGGAGGAGTAGAAATGAACTCTCTCCTAGCCCTTCTGCTGAAGTGGTAGGTGGGGGGTGCTCTGACCACTGTGCTCTCTGCAGGGGGAACCGTGAGGGGCTGAGTCGCACCTCCAGCAGCCGCCAGAGCAGCACAGACAGCGAACTCAAATCCCTGGAGCCCCGGCCGTGGAGCAGCACGGACTCCGACGGCTCTGTTCGGAGCATGCGTCCCCCCGTCACCAAAGCCAGCAGCTTCAGCGGAATCTCCATCCTCACCCGCGGTGACAGCATTGGGAGCAGCAAAGGTGGCAGCGCAGGAAGGATCTCCCGGCCAGGTACCACATGCCTGGCACTGTTGTTTCTCGCTTCACTTCCCCCAAACACTGATGCTTACTTTTGTAACTTTTGTAACAAAGACCACTTCCAGCTCTATGCTTAGGGGCCCTCCGTCAGGAACCGAACCATGCAGTGCCAGAGATCTAATGTTGGACTCCTGCATGGAAAGCCTGTGCTCGAACCCCTTCACCACCCCAGCTCCAGTGTTGGAAAAAAAAAAAAGAAAAACGCTTGTTCTGGAGCTGCAGAGACAGCCTGAAGATCTGAGTGCATGCGCTGCATGAGGAAGGGCCAGACTTGATCCCCAGTACCACACGGTCCCCTGAGCACCCCTGGAATGATCCCTGAGCAGAGAGTGAGAAGTAGTCCCTGAGCACTGCCAGGGGTGGCCCCAAAAGTCCAAGAACAAAAATTGACCCAATATTAGGCCCTGGAAGTCTTTTTTTTTTTTTTTTTTTTTTTTTGCTTTTTAGGTCACACCCAGCAATGCACAGGGCACAGGGGTCACTCCTGGCTCATGCACTCAGAAATCACCCCTGGTGGTGCTCAGGGGACCATATGGGATGCTGGGATTCGAACCCGGGTTGGCCGCGTGCAAGGCAAACGCCCTACCCGCTGTGCTATCGCTCCAGCCCCAGGCCCTGGAAGTCTTAACACAACCAAATGAGGGGGAATTTTTGGGAGGAGATCTATTGTTCTTTGTAAGTTTTGTGTTGACTCTACATCCTAATTGGGGAGGGAAAAATGTGATTGGAGTTTTGATTACCTGTTTAATTTCTTTTTGTTTTGGGGCCGTCCCCAACAGTACTCAGGGCTTGTTCCCAACTCTGCACTCAGGGATCACTTTCGGTAGGGCTTGGGGGACCGCATAGAGTGCCAGGGATTCAGCCTGAATTGGCTGCATACAGGTGCCCAGTCCACTGTCCTGTGTCTCCGGCCTCTGCTTGACGTGTTTTCTTACTGAGAGGGAGCATCACTCTCCGTCAGCCCACATTCAAGTTATACGCAAAGGAGGGATGCTGACAGCTTTCCTGTGGTGTCTGAAACTCTGGGGGCTTTGTGGAGCAGAGGGAACGTTTACAGTTCAGCCGTGTGTCATCGGTCTGGAGCTGCCAGAAGGCTGGAACTCCGAGCTGCTGCAAGGGCCGCTTCATAGAATGCACGAGCCCGCTCACTGCATCTCAGCTCAGCCTCACTGGCCTCTGTTTCACACCCCCACCGCCCCTGGGGTCTCCGCGCAGACCTGCAGTGAGATTGTCCTCAGTAGGCATCAGTTGGGCCTCAGGTGTTCCTCTGACTGGGGCTTGGATGCCTCTTTCTGTTAGCTCCTTCCAAATCCCACTGCTTCCTCTTTTACCTTTATCTTCCTTTGTTTTCATTTTGACACTAGCTTCAAGCTAGTCACTGCTCCATCCTCAACCCCTTTTGGCCCACCTAACGCCACATCACCCACCTCTGAAGCATTCGTGCTGAGGGGCCAGGGAGATCGTGTGGAAAAGAAGGTGCTTTTCCGTGCATGCGGCTGACCTAGATTCAGTCCCTGACATCCTGACTCCCTACAAGTCCCTCAGCCCCACCAGGAGTAAGCCCTGAGCATTCCCGGATATGGTCCAGAACAAACAAACAAAAACTAATGTTGAACTAGAGAGGTAGTAGCACTGCACTGTCGCTGTAGCACTGTCGTCCCGTTGTTCATCAGTTTGCTCACGAGGGCCCCAGTAATGTCTCCATGGTGAGACTTGTTGTTACTGTTTTTGGCATATCGAATACACCACGGGCAGCTTGCCAGGCTCTGTCATGCAGGCGGGATACTCTGGGTAGCTTGCCGGGCTCTCCAAGAGGGACGGAGGAATCGAAACTGGGTCGGCCATGTACAAGGCAAATGCCCTACCCACTGTGTTATCGCTCCAGTCCAGAGAGGTAGTACAGGGGTTAAACATTTGCCTTGCCCACGGCCAGTCCTGGTTCAATCCCAGGCACCACAGATGATCTCCTGAGCACTTCCAGGAATGATCCCTGAGTGCAGAGTCAGGAATAAGCCTTGATTGAGCACTGCAGGGTACAGCCCAGAATCAAACAAAATTTATGTTTTTTTTCATTCCCTGCATAGAAAAGACTAGATTACTTAATATAGCAAACCAGTTTGCACTCAGTCTCATTTCTAGATGTCCATCTTCCTCCAGGCTTCCAGTTGTGTCTCTGATATGACATTCATTCTGTCCTCCTTTGGTCTGACAAACTTGCTGTTTTCTCTTTCAAGCCTTCCCTAACCCTCCCGGGATCATTGCTGCCTCCTCTTTGCTTTCATGCGCTCCCATTTCTATTGCTGATGCATCCCTTATCCTTACCATGTTATAGTCACAGTGCAGATGTCCTTCTCCTTCCAGAAGATCCTCCGCTATGAGGACTGCATATTTGCCTTTGTGTTTTCCGTTTATTGCACAATGCCTGTGCGATCTAGTAGTTATTTGGTAAAAAATTTGGAATGGCTCTGTGGTAGAAGGAGAAACAAAGAGATAGTACAGCGGGTAAGACACTTGCTTTTCACGCAGCGAACTGACTCAGACTCAGTCTCGGCACCCTAAACACCGCCACAAGTGATTCCTGAGTGCAGAGCCAGTAGTAACCCCTGAGCATTTCTGGGTGTGGCCCCAAAACAACAACACAAAAGGCTTAAAAGGCCTGAGTTCAATTCCCATCACTACAAAAAGAAAAACTGTCGGGGTGTTTGGGAAGGGGATCTCCCAGGCAGTGCTCAGGGAGCCACTCCAGGTAATACTCAACGAATCTGGCCGGATGGTTCAATGCTAGGATCTGAGGATACAGAATTAATCAGGTGCAGTGACCAGCAAGGCGCCCCTGGCAGTGCTCAGGAATCCTTGTTTCCTTGGGTTTGGACTTACATCCCGGCTCACACTGCTGACCGCTGGGCTAATTCCCAGGCCCCACGCCCAATTTTTTAAATAAAAATAGAATTTGTGGGCCAGAGAAGAGTATCTCCACAGGCTGTGGTGCTCGCTTCACGTACAGGAGGTCGGAGTGCTCAGCAGTGCACGGCCCCCTAGGCACAGCCGGGAATGAGCCCCAAGGACAATGCCTGTCGTCACCCCTGAGCACCAGCACATGTGTCCCAAGCAGCCACAGAAGGAAAGAAGGAAGAGAAGAAACGGTGTGGGCGAATGCACGACCTGTGCAGTGGGGCTGGCGCGGGCAGGTCTGTGTCTGCGCCTGCAGGTGGGAGAGACGAGGCCGCCTTGCTCACTTCCTTTCCTGCTTCTCTGATCTGAGTCTTGCCTCAGACCCCTCCAGACACGCCCCTGGTGCTGCTTAGGGACTGCTCCCAGCACAGTGCCCACGGGGTCAGGGCTCTTGAGTGCGGAGCTTGTGCCCAGCCCGCCCTCGAGCCTCCCCTTGGCCCTTCTCAGCTCCCTGCCGGGGGTGCTGGAGTCGAGACGGAGTCCAAAGGAAGAGTGGCGGTGTTGGCTCTGATAGGAAGTCTGCACCTTCCCAGGAAGTAAACGTTCGTGGGGCTGGAGCGATAGCACAGCGGGGAGGGTGTTTGCCTTGCACTCGGCCAACCCGGGTTCGATTCCCAGCACCCCATATGGTCCCCTGAGCACCACCAGGAGTGATTCCTGAGTGCAGAACCAGGAGTAACCCCTGAGCATCTCTGGGTGTGACCAAAAAAGAAAAAAAAAAAAGAAGTAAACGTTCGTGTCCTCCCTGTCCTCTCACCCCGGGCAGACTCTGGGCACTTCAGAGGAGGCGCTTCAGCAGGGTCCCGTTTTGTTCACTTCCAGGCGAAACGTCCACAGGTGGCTGCTGGCGAGGGGAGGGTTCTGGGCAGCAGGTCTGCCCCGAGCGGCCTTGCGTGATTCGGACTCGCCCTCGCCGTGTGCTCACGGGCTGCCTCTTCCTCGCCTCAGGTATGGTGCTAGGCACCCCAGAAGTGTGCAACCAGGTGCCCTCCTCCCAGTCCGTCCGGGGCCTCCTCCCCTGTACCGCCCAGCAGCCGCCGCCGCCGCCCCTCAACAACCACATGATCTCACAGGTGAGTCGCTGGCCGCGGCCGCTCCTGGCCAGGCCAACTCCAGAGGCCTGAATTCCGTGCCTGGGCTGACAGGTGCAGGAGGGGCCCGTTCCGGACACACGGCCCTCCCTCCCCCACTTCTTCTTCGTTGCTTGCAGGGGTCGGAGAGTCAAGGCAAAGACTGGACCTTTCATGAGTCTCGACCTGGGGTTTTTTATTCTTCCCCTCAGCATTTCCTCCTCGTCCTTCTTTGCAGCAGGACCTTTTCCCCGCTGCCAGACTGCTAGGCCCCGTCTGCGGCTCTACCCTCTGTGGCTGGCAGGTGATACCGCTCACTCCGTACACACAGGGAGCGTACAGAGATTACAGCTCCTGCTGTGGTCTGACGGTGTATCCGTGCTGCTAATCTGCTCGCATGGGAATGAGGTTTGGGGGAAAAGAAATACCCATTGCTCCTGCCATCCTTTTACCATGTGGCAAAAGCCAATGCCTGTGCTGCTGTTGTTTCCCACCCCGTAAGGGAGGTCCCCTCCTCCTGCTCTGGGCTGGCAGATATTGGTACCTCATAAGATCTGAGTTTTAAGTTTTGCTTCTGTGGAGACCATGCCTGTGATTAGAAGAATGAGGTCCTAGTCTAAACTGGAACCTCAGCATATTAGATTTAAAACTCTTTCGTGCGTGAGGCCCAGGTTCGGTCCCTGGCACCTCATTTCCTCAAGGTCTCCCACACACCACACATAGCTCCTGAGCGTCGCCAGCTGTGACCCAGAGCAAACAAGTCATTTAGTCTTAATACTCTGAGGAGGGCTGGAGCAACAGCACAGTGGGGAGGGCGTTTGCCTTGCACGTGGCCGACCCGGGTTCGATTCCCAGCATCCCATAGGGTCCCCCGAACACCACCAGGAATAATTCCTGAGTGCAGAGCCAGGAGTAACCCCTGTTTAAGACCAGGTGTGACCCAAAAAGAAAAAAAAAATACTCTGGGGAGAGTGACGCTGAGCTCTTCAGTTATTTCCTTCCACGGAAAGGACTGTTTGTCAGCTAGCCCATCCTGTATCCTCGGGTGTTCTCCATAGTCGGAAACACACTTGTCTGTACTCTTTTCTTGGCTGCTGTCATCTAGGTTCTGGTTCCACCTCCCACCTTCCTCCTCTCTGTCACCAGTCAGTCTAGGTTGTCCTCATCTACATCTCCCATAGGCTCAGGAAGCAAGTCCCACACCTGAATGACCCAGCCCCGCCCCCCACATCCTGTGAAATGAAGCTGAAATAAATTGAAGAGCTAGGAAATCCTCCTCCTGTATGTGACCTTATGTAACCTACGTGCAGATCACTCCAGTCTTTTGTCTTTATATTCTTTTTGCCTTAGTTATTGTTACTGGCTTTGGAGCCACAACCCCCAGTACTCAAGGGCTACTCCTGGCTCCGTGCTCGGGAATCGCTCTCAGCAGCACTCAGCAGATTATACAGTGTCGGAGCAAAGGCACGCCCTCAGCCCATCGCACGATCTCACTGCTCACTCTCTGTATTTTTTTTTTTTTGGCTTTATGGGTCACACCCGGCGATGCACAGGAGTTACTCTGGCTCTGCACTCAGGAATTACTCCTGGTGGTGCTCAGGGGACCCTATGGGATGCTGGGAATCAAACCCGGGTCGGCCATGTGCAAGGCAAACGCCCTACCCGCTGTGCTATCGCTCTAACCCCACTTTCTGTATTCTTGACTTTATTCCGCCGCCATGAGCCTCATGAAGTCTCCTTCAGATCCGTTCTCCTGGCTCCTTGCTGAAGCATAGCCGGCTTGTGGGCTTTTCCTATCAGGGACTTTTTTGTTTGTTTGCTTTTGTTTTGGAGTCCACATCCAGCAGTGCTCAGGGCTTACTCCTGGCTCCTGGCTCTGTGCTCAGGTGGCACTCCTGGTGGGGCTCAGGGATCCACAGAGGGTGCCATGGATTGAACCCGGGTGGGTTGGCCACCTGCAGAGCAAATGCCCTATCCACTGTACTGTGGCTCCGGCCCTCCCTGCCAGTGTGTTAATTCAGACTTAGGAGCTGGTAAACTCTGCTTTTCTCTCTGGGTATCGCCTGTTTCTTTTTGTGGAAACAATCGCTTTTCCCAAGGTTCAGACTTTTTAAAATTTTCTGAAATATTTGTATTTATTTTTGATTTGGGGGTCATACCTGATGATGCTAAGGGGTTACTTCTGGCTCTGCACTTGGGAATTACTCCTGATGGTGTTCAGAGGACTCTATGGGGTGCCAGGAATCAAACCCAGGTAGGCCACACTCAAGGCAAGCACCCTACCCACTGTACCATCTCTCCTGCCCCAATATTTTTTCTTTAACACAGTCTTGCTCCCCTTTCTCCCTTAGTCTTCATCTGTTTCCAGTCAGTGTCAAGTCACAGCAAGAGTGGAAGAGGTATAGAGAGATAAGTAAAAAGAATATCGGGGGACCAGAAAAATAGTACAGGAGTTAGGGCACTTGCCTTGCTCAAAAAATTTTTTTAAAAGAGAAAGAGTGACGCAGCTAACCCGGGTTCGATTCCCAGCATCCCATATGGTCCCCTGAGCACCACCAGAAGTAATTCCTGAGTGCATGAGCCGGAGTAACCCCTGTGCATCGCTGGGTGTGACCCCAAAAAAAAGCCAAAAAAAAAAAAAAGAGAGAGAGAGAGAAAGAGAGATCTATTCCAGAGATAGTACGGCAGGCCAGGCACTTGCCTTGCTTGCAGACAACCTGAATTCTATCCCTAGCACAACCTATAGTTCCCCAAGCACCACCAGGAGTGATCCCCTTAGCACAGAACCAGGAGTAAGGCCTGAGCATGGCCAGGTGTGGCCCTAAAAACAAAAATAAAATAGTAAAAAAGAGAGAGGGAGGCCGGGGGGAGGAAGGCTGTTTTGGAATGTCTAGATCAGGGTTTCTTTTTTTGTGTGGGGAGGTGCTCAAGAGTCACTCCCAGTGGTGTCGTCAGGGGATGAGAGGGTGCCGGGATTGAACCCAGGGCTCTACCCAGCCTGCTAAGCTCGCTCACTCGCTCTCTGGCCCTATTTTATTTTTTTTTTAATTGATGTACCATGGTTTCCAATAGGGTTTATGTTTTAGGCACACAGTGTCACCACACCACATTGAATGCCAAAGTGCCAGCCCCCCCCACCCCCCGTCGCCCCCCCCCACTGCCTCTAGGTCCATTCTCATCCTTGGTGTTAGCAGACTCAGTTCTACAGGCAGAATCTCAGAATTTGCTTCCTGGCCATTGTCTAATCCCTTTCTTTGTTTCTGAATACTCCGCATCTGAGTGAGATCATCTGGGTTTTGAATCCTTCTCCTTCTGACTCATGCGGCTCAGCATGACACCCTCCAGCTATATCCAAATTGCAGCAAGTTGCAAGGTTACATCTTAGAGCTAAGTAATATTCCATTGTGTGTATAAACCATAATTTCTTTATCACTTATCTATTGTTGGACTCTTGAGTTTTCTTTCAAGACTGTGGCTGTTACAAGTAGGGCTGCAGTGGGCATAGGTATGCATGTGTATTTTTTAATTAATATTTCTGTGTTTGAGGGATAGACAAGAAGAGTAGAATTGTTAGGTCATATGAAAGTGACTTAATTTTTTTGAGAAACTTATATAGTCTTCTGTAGAGACTGAACCAGGTGACAGTCTCACTAACAGTGACTGAGGGTTTCTTTTTAACTACAGCTCACGAGCACTGGCTGTCCCCAAACTTTTTTTTTTTTTTTGCTTTTTGGGTCATACCCAGCATTGCACAGGAGTTACTCTTGCCTCTGCACTCAGGAATTACTCCTGGTGATGATCAGGGGACCCTATGGGATGCTGGGAATCAAACCCAGGTCGGCTGTGTGCAAGGTAAACGCCCTCCCCGCTGTGCTATTGCTCCAGCTCCGTGTTCCCGAACTTTTGAAATGGGCCATTCTCACTGATGTGATGTGTAAGTCATAGTTCCTTAGACATTTTGCACTCGCAGCCCCTTTTTATACAACATAGGCAACCACTACTAGAAACACCTAGAATTCATTATGTGGTTGGTTTTTTATTTTATTTTATTGCTTTGGCTTTTTTGGGTCACACCCGGCAATGCTCAGGGATTACTCCTGGATCTGAACTCAGGAATTACTCCTGGCGGTGCTCAGGGATGCTGGGAATCGAACCTGGGTTGGCCTCGTGCAAGGCAAACGCCCTCCCTGCTGTACTATCACTCCAGCCCCTGTGGTTGATTTTTAATGAGTTTTTGGTTGCTGGCATTGTTCAGAAAATTTCGCTGTTGTCAAATTTTTTTGTGACCTCCTTATTCAGTTAGAGTTTAATAAGTTAGGGCCTGGGGCCAAAGAGATAACTCAGTTTGCTTTGCATACTGAGTTCAATCCTTAAGCATCACTGGAAGTAACCCCTTGAGCACTGTGCCAAGACTAGCCCCTGAGCACTATCAGATGTGGCCCAAAAATTAAAAATAAAGAAGCTAGGGGCTGGAGCAATAGCACAGCGGGGAGGGCATTTGCCTTGCACGAGGCTAACTCAGGTTCGATTCCCAGCATCCCATATGGTCCCCTGAGCACCGCCAGGAGTAATTACTGAGTTCAGATCCAGGAGTAATCCCTGAGCATTGCCGGATGTGACACAAAAAGCAAAAAAAATAAAAAATAAAGAAGCTAGCAGGCCGGAGAGATAGTACAATGGGTAGTACGCTTGCCTTTCATGCAGCCAACCCAGGTTAATCTCTGACACTCTGTACGGTCCCCTGAGCACCACCAGGAGTGATCCCTGAGTGTGGAACCAGGAGTGATCCTGGAACACCTCTGGGTGTGGCCCAAACCAGAAAAAGCTAAAATCTAGGTGACTAGCTTGAGTCACTTTTTTTTATGGTTGGTGCCCTTGAGTACTATCACTCATCCCCCTGTTTTACTCTGGATTGTTTTTATCTCAGTGCCAAGGATCAAACCCAGGGCCCCACTCCTGGAAGGCAAGTACTCTATGCTGAGCTCTGTTCTTGGTTCTTAATAAATATTTTGGATTATACTTGGAAATGTTATCACATGATATTTGCCTGTCTGGGGTTGTTGGGGGCTTGGGGGAGGTGGTTAGGGGTCAGATTTTGGTCCACAACCAGTGGTGCTCATGAGCCACTTCCTCTTCTGTCTGGGGAGCAGGGGTCGGGCTAGGGAATCACTCTGATGGTGCTCAGGGGACCGTGTGATGCCAGGGATCAAACTGGGGTCGACCGTATGCAAGGCAAGCACTTTGACCCCTGTATGATCTCTCGCCCATTTCTTTATGTCCGAAATTTATTGTTGAGGTTAATTGCAGTCTCAAACTTCAGACTAAAAAATGCTCCGTTTTAGGGGCCAGAAAGTATAGCAGGTGGGGAACTTGCCTTGGAAGCTGGGACCAACCCAGCATCAATCCCCAGCACCACTGATGGTCCCCCAATCCTGCCAGGAGTGATCCTGAGCTCAAAGCCAGGAATAATGCCTAAGCACTGCTAGGTGTGGCCCCAAAACCAAAATAAGTAGAAGCTAAATAAAAAAATTCCATTTTAGTGTCCCTGAAGCACTTATGTAACTGCAGTAGTATTCCACTCTCCCTCCCTGTTGTTACTTTTTTCTCCTCATGACTTATTCTCTCTCTCTCTTTATCCCTTTCTTTCTCTTCATAGTGCTTCTTTATTTCTGTTTATTCCCCCTATCTCTTAGCATGGGGCTACATTCAAGTTTTTGAACCCCAGAATCCTTAGGGCTTAGATTCTCAAACGATGTAACAGTTCAGAGACAAAGGAAGCAAGTACACACACACAAACTCACACATATACACACACACACACCTGTGCTCTTGTGCCCAGCCACATTGCACAACACTGTGCTCACTCTCAGAGTGATCCCCAAGTGCAGAGCCAGAAGGAAGCCCTGAGCACTACCAGTTGTGGCCCCAAAGCAAAAATAAAAAACAAACAAAAAAAAATAGTGTGCTTACTCTAACAGCTTTTCCTCTCAAGGAAAATTGAGAATGGACCAGAGACCTGGTTAGTGGATAAGGTGCATTCCTTGCCGTCGAACCTGAGTTCAATGCCTAGCAGCCCATCTGGTCCCCTGAGCATTACCAGGAGTAATCCTGAGCACAGAGCCAGGAGTAAGCCCTGAGCATTGCCAGGTTGACCCAAAAAACAAAAAAAGAAAAACAGAGTGCTGGAGAGATAGTTCAAGGGACTGAACCCATGCCTTGCATGTAGGAAGCCTGTGTTCGAACACTGTCACTTCATGGCCCATCAGGTATCACCAGGAACAGGCTCCGAGCTCTCACCTTGGAGTAGTCCCTGCAAGGTGTGGCCCCAAAACCAAAATAATAATCTTTTTTAAAAGAAAAATAGAAAACTCGGACTGGAGAGATAGAGTATAGGGGATAAAATACTTTCTTTACATGTCGTAGCCTGTGTTGATCCTGAGCAGATGGTCCCCTGAATAGAGCTGGGAGGAGCCCCAAGCATCACTGGGTATGGAACAAACACCTCCCCACCCCCAGGAGAGAAAGTGCTTATTGTTAAGCTTTGTATCCAGAGGTCTTTTCCCCAGTGCTGCCAAACTTTCCCTTCTTGGCAGGCCTCTGCTATTAAAGTCTACCTTTGTGTCAGGTACTGTGTGAAACTGGTGGTTGATACGGCTGGCCAAAGATTAAAGGGCCAGCAGCCTGCCTTTTGGCCAGTTGACTTAAAAGTGTGCGACTGTCCTAGGAATGAGCCCTCCCAAGCTTTCCTGGCGTCTGATCAGACCTGTAGGAGCCAAAGCGCTAGCTCAGAATTCACCAGTAGGTGGCGCTCACCGGCCCTCAGGGCCAGTCTTGCGCTTTAATCTCCAGAAGTTCCTTACTCGGATCTTTGAGACTATCCTGGAAGAAAACCTGCCGCTCCAGGTATTCGTGGAATAACATGAACACTGCTCGGGGACCCTATTTTTATTACAACCCTTCTTCAGTCAGAGGAGACCTCTAAGAGGAGCATCGTTGCTTTTCCACTTGCAATGCAGAATTCGCAAAGGTGAGGGAGGAAAAGGCAAAGTTGTTTCACACTTCAACCATCCACGTGTCACTTGTTCTCCCCGAGAGCAAGGCACAGTTGGTCCTCCCTGCAGGGAGAGGAGAGGAGGGTCATGACGAGGGGTGGAGAGTCACCAGCACAAGTTCCTCCCGGGGGCAGCTGGGAGAAGCTCTGTGTCCCCAGTTCTCCTCCCGAGCCCAGCCTCTCTCACAGGCCACACTACGCAGACCTCAGTAACCTTTTCCTAATCAAGGCCATTAAGTAAGCGTCGCATCTAATCCAGATACCAGGGTTGCTCTCTGTCGGGGAGGGTATCTTCTGATCTCCAGACTCCGCTCCAGATCTGCCCAGTCCCCTCTGTGAAAGGGTCCCCAGAGATAGATGGCAAGAGAGTTTGTGTTGGTTCCCCAGATTCTTGATGCCCTAAATTCAGAGCTCAACCCCTGGCGAGCACACGGTCACCACCTCGACTGAGGGACGGGGGTCCAGCCCCTGACAAGCACCCAGCCAAGTATGCGTGTATAACCCAGGTCACTGCAGCACCAGCAGGGGAAGGGGCAGGACTGGGCTAAGGGGAGGGAGAGAATATACGAGCCAGAACTGTGCCCCTCTACCTGCTCTGCCCCCTGTGATCCTGGGTGCCTGATTTTGTGTCTCCGAGCCTTAGCGTCTTAACGAATGCAGGTTATCATGACTCCTGTAGGAGCCGGCAGCAAGAGACTGTCTGTAAGGACAGCAGATGGAACTGTTACTTCCCTTCTCTTTCTGGCTTTCCACCTTCCTCCCACCCCCCCTGCCTTCGGGGCTAGGACTGTGATTGAGAATTGATCAGCGGATTGAAATGGCTAGAGGGTAAGAAGAGAGAGACCGAAAGAAAAACAATTATCGGTCAGGCAGTTGAGAAGACAGCATGTTCTTAATTTTTTAAGAATGCTTTGGGGCGAGTGAAGGAACCGAAGGGACACAAACCTATTTCTCTTCCATTCCTAAATTGCTCCTTGTTTTGTTTCTGGGGCCTGTTCTTTTTCCGAACCCGCCTCCACCGCCTAGAGGGGCAGAGAACCATCCCGAGCCAGAGGAAGTGGCTGGGACTGGCTGCTTTTGCTTTCTCTGCCCTGGGGAGGGAGCCGGTCCTGGTGAGTGAGCACTTCCTCCAGGGGAGCCTGGGGCGGGCAGAGCCAGACCTGGGGTGACCCCTGTGCAGAAGCAGACAGGCACCCCTCCTCGGTGTGCACCCAGGGAGGGTTAGGAATGTGCTCCCCAGGAATCATGTCTTCCAAAAAACAAACAAACAAAAACGCTTGGGGGAAGATGGTTTGGAATCAGGCAGCGGACTCCGGTTCTGAGACTACTGGGAGGTTCGCAGGCTCGCAGGCTGCGGGGCGCCAGGTTCCGCTGCGGCTCTCACAGGAGAGGCTGCCAGTGTGTCGGAGGTTCGAAAGCCTCGAGCGAGCGAGCATCCTGGGCTTGCTTCCCAGCCTGCTCTGCCGCCGTGCTGCTCGCGTGAGATTTCCTCTATGATTAACCGTGTCGTTCCTTCCTCTCCCTCCCTGCCTCTCCGCCGCCTCTCCCCGTGCCTCCCCTCTCTCTCCCCTTCTCCACATGCTTCTCTGCGGTCCGCAGCCCGTCCCGGCTCTGCAGCCCTCTCCGCAGCCCGTTCCGTTCTCTCCAGGCTCCTGTCCCCAGGTCCTCCTGCCAGTCTCTCCGCCCCAGCAGTACAACATGGTATAACCTCAGATCCCTCGTTGTCTTGTCCATGTGTCACTTCTCTCTGTGGGTGTGTCTGGGTCGTTCTGGGACAGCCTTGCATAGCCACCGCACTTTGCCGAGGGCCATGTGTCAATGAGCTGCCAGGGGCCCGGCTCTTACCTTGCCTGTGGCCCGCCAGACACCACGTGGTGCCCTGAGCACAGAGCCAGGGAGTAGGCCTTGAGCACTGCTGGGTGAGGCCCTGTTTTAAGGAGATGGAAGGACATTGGTTTTTGGTCTGTCTTGGGTGCTTTATCTCTTCTGCTCCCTGATGGTGTCTGGAGACGCTGGTTTATTCATTGCAGAATGGTTCTCTGTAATTTTCTTTAAATTTTTTAAAAATTAAATAATGAAATAAAAAACTAAGGGCCAGAGTAATAGTACAGTGGGTAGGATGCTAGTCTTGCACACAGCCGACCCAGATTCAGTTCCTGGTATCCCATGTGTTCTCCAAGCACCACCAGGAGTAATTCCTGAGTGCAGAGCCAGGAGTAATCCCTGAGCATCGCCAGGTGTGACCCAGAAGCAAACAAACAAACACAAAAAGGCACAGTTGCAGGATCTTTCCAGTGCCCCTTGTCAGGGCTGGAGTGATAATACAGTAGGTAGAGTACTTGCTTTGCACATGGCCGGCCTGGGTCAGTCCCCGGCATTCTGTGTGGTCCTCTGGGCCCCAGCAGGAGTGATCCCAGAGCGCAGAACCTGAAGAAGCCCTGAGCACCACTAGATGTGGCCAAAAAAAATTAATTAACCAAAATTATATATATATATTATATTTACTCCTATCTTACTTTGCTACTTTACATTTAAAATACCCTCTTGCACTGCACAGCAAATGCTTTCTGATTGTTGGTCCACCTGAGTCGGAGAGATAGGACAAGGGGCAAAGCACCCGCCTTGCTGCAGTCCCTAGCCCCGCATATGGCCCCTGAGCACCGCCATGAGACCCCTTGAGCACAGAGCCCCAGAAAACCACCCCCCAAAATAATCAAAGTCTATACTCAAATAAAAATCCTTTAAAGATCTGATTTGGCACGTAGCTAATAAGTCGTAGTTCGAAGGCATAATAAATCCTATTAGTTACAGGGTTGTTGGTTTGGGTTTTGAGTTTTGTGTTAATCATACTCGTTGCTTTTTCACTAGAATCCCTCTTTCCTCACACCTCTTACCTCCATTCTGAAAAGTCTTGGAATATGGACCACAGAATACTCTGCAGCCTGTGTGTGTGTGTGTGTGTGTGTGTGTGTTTTGTATCTGTGTGTGAGAGAAAGGAGAAGTTAGTGGTTAGTATCTAGAGACGAGGGAGCTAGCAAGCCCCAGCCTTACCGGCGGCCCGGTGTGCTGTGGAACACGGCTGCCCTTCGGAGGGGCGGGGGGGCGAGCAGGGGCGGGGGGGCGAGCAGGCATGACAGCCCAGCCGGTCTTGCCCGCTAGCTCGGCCGCTCCCCCTGGTCTCCTCTGAGAGGTGCGAATTGGAAGTGGTTTCTGAAGAGCAGGCGCTCTCTAGGCAAGTGGCAGAAAGCAGAGGTGGAAATGACCTCAAGAGGGAGTAGGAGACACACAGCAGGAACGGGAGCCCGCTCCTCTCCCTGTGAACGGGCGCGGGAACCCCGCGGTCCATCATCTACCGGCAGTGGGTCGTCTGCGTCCTTTATGTGAAAAATGGATCCCTGTGTGTGGCTGGGGCCTAGACAACAGGAATCAGAAACGTTGATCTTTGTCGTTATTGTTCTTATCCACTAGTTACCCGCTAATTGGCCTCCTCCCTTCCCCCCCCCCCCCCCGCATGTAGAGACTGTGTCATTGCTCCCATCTCCCCAGACTAGTTCTAATAAAGATCATCGTCTGAATGACCAGGGATATCACCCGTACGTAGAAGGGAGCCGAGCGCTGGCGTGCGGCTTTGAACGGCTGCTCACCACCTCATAGCCGTTGGAAACCAACAGAGGTTTGGGAACTCAGAGGTGCCTGCGGGAGCACCGGGAAAGGAGATTCCCCCCCCCCCCCCCCCGTTGGCGTAGATAAGGAAGGCTCTGGGGGGTGATCTCTGTCTGTCTGTATTGACGCCTGACGTGCATCCCGACCAGACCTCCGTCCTAGTGTCCCCCTTCTCCCCGCAGGCAGATGACCTCAGCAACCCCTTTGGACAAATGAGCCTTAGCCGCCAAGGTTCCACAGAAGCCGCCGACCCCTCCTCAGCGCTGTTCCAGCCGTCACTCATGCCCCAGCACGCCCAGCAGCCAAACTTCATCATGGCTTCTCCGGGACAGCCCCTCCCCGCCCCCAGCTACCCCTCCTCAAGTCACGCGCCCCCGACCCAGCCAGTCCTCCCCCCCCAGGGCTACATGCAGCCCCCGCAGCAGGTGAGTGGCCGGGCGCCAGCCTCCTCCACTACAGCCCAAGTTGGCCGGTGTTACGACCCTTTCCTCCTCTGGCGGGAACAGATTTCCGTGCCCCCACCTTCCCCAGAGGTCTGTCTTTCCAGCCGGAAGCCTGTCTTCCCTGGACGTAACACAGGCCTGCCGGCTGATGCAGCTGCAGGTTCCAGCACCTCCGTGTACCGATTCCAGTCCTCTGCGTTGGTGACCTTTGTTTAGGGACTGAATTTTGAGGGATCCTCTCACGTAGCTATCTCCTGTCACCTTAGATCCAGGTTTCTTACTACCCCCCTGGACAGTACCCTAACTCCAACCAGCAATATCGACCTCTGTCGCACCCGGTGGCCTACAGCCCCCAGCGTGGCCAGCAGCTGCCTCAGCCATCTCAGCAGCCTGGTAAGAATAATTGTTGGTGTTGGGGCTGGAGCGATAGCACAGCGGGTAGGGCATTTGCCTTGCACACGGCCGACCCGGGTTCGATCCCCGGCATCCCGTATGGTCCCTGAGCACCGCCAGGAGTAATTCCTGAGTGCAGAGCCAGGAGTAACCCCTGTGCATCGCCACTGTGACCCAAAAAGAAAAAAAAAAAAAAGAATAATTGTTGGCGTAAGAAGGCAGTGAGTAGGAGAAAGGCCGATACTAATACGAAATAGTTGAGTTACCGGTTAAGAAAGGACAAAGAGGCAGAAGTGATTAGGGTCCTAACAAGGGACCCTGGAAAAGGCAAAGTAGTGCAGGGATTGTGAATATTGTGAATATTGAGAAGTAGAACACTTACTTCTCATGTGTGAGGCCCTGGGTTCAATTCCCAGCACCACCAAAAAAGGATAAAAGTTAAAATAGGAGGGGGCCAGAGTGACAGTACAGTGGGGAGGGCATTTGTCTTGCACACAGCCAACCCGAGAACCACCAGAAGTAATTCCTGAGTGCAGAGCCAGGAGTAACCCCCGAGCATCGCTAGGTATGACCCAAGAAGCCCCCTAAAAAAAAAAAAATTAAAATAGGGCCAGAGAGATAGCACAGAGGTTAAGGTATTTGCCTTGCATACAGCCATTTCAGTTCCTGGCACCACATGGTCCCCTGAGCACCACTGGAACCGAATCCCATGAGCGTTGTGCATGGCATGGGGTGGGGTAGGGGTAGGAAAGCTTGTGCCAGAAAGAAGGGTTAAGGCACTTGCCTCTGGCCTTGCATGCATCCAGCCTTGGTTTGATTCTGAGCACCACTCTGAGTAACCCCTGAGTAAGCCAGAAAATAGACAGTAGGTACTCAGAAAGAAGGGAAGAAAGAAAAAAGGAAGAAAATAGAAAAGGTTCAGTAGACAGAAGGGAAGCTGTGAGAAGTGTGCGACCCCCTAGGCGTTGCCAGGGCCTTGCTGATGTCTCTCTGCCTTGCCCGTGCCTAGGTCTGCAGCCCGTGATGCCTAACCAGCAGCAGGCAGCCTACCAGGGTGTGATCGGGGTCCAGCAGCCGCAGAACCAGGGCCTGCTCAGCAGCCAGAGGAACAGCCCGGGGGGCCAGATGCAAGGCCTGGTGGTCCAGTACACTCCACTGTCTTCCTACCAAGTGGGTGAACTCTGCACTGGGAAAGACCCCCCAGCCCCTGGCACGAGGAAAAGCGCAGTCATCCAGCCTGTGCAGTCTCCCCTTGAAAGCAGAGTCTGACAAGAGTGTCATTTAAATTGTTCAGTCAGAGCGGGATGTGGCTCAGCAAGAGCGCACTGGGCGCATGTGTGCCGCCCTGAGCCCAGTCCCCCACACCACGAAGAGCAAGAAAAGTTGTTTAGTCTTTATACGACCAGACGAATGAGCTGATGCTTGGGGAAGTAGTTGCTCAGGGAAACCGGGTTCCTTCCTCTGTGTCACATACCCAGGGCGGAGCTTGGCGGGGAGAGAGAGAGGCAGGTAGCTCTGGGAGCAGCAGCCTGCAGCCCCTGGGGGGGAGTAGGAGTCTCTCAGGCAGGGAGAGGAAGTTGGTCTCAGGGTTACGGGACAGTTGTGGGTACGGTGGTCATTCCCTCCCTGTCTCCGCCCAGGTACCGGTGGGGAGTGACTCCCAGAACGTGGTCCAGCCGCCTTTCCAGCAGCCGATGCTGGTTCCCGTGAGCCAGTCTGTGCAGGGGGGCCTCCCGGCCGGGGGCGTCCCAGTCTACTACAGCATGATCCCCCCAGCTCAGCAGAATGGCACCAGGTGAGGACTGCAGTGTGGTTTTGTTTCCAGTGGCCTGCGCAAAGCAGGCTCGGAGATCTCGGTGCTGCCCGACAGCAGGCCGACGGAGAGGGGCCGTTCCCTTTCTCCTCGTGAACCTGACACTTACAGAAGAACGCTTCAGAAGTAAAAACCCTGCTTCTGGGGCAACAGCTATACCAGTTCCCCATTTCTTTGTTTTTCTGGTCAGTGAGATTCAGAAGTAGAACTGCTTTTTGGGGGGTTGGAGCAATAGCACAGCGGGGAGGGCGCTTGCCTTGCACAAGGCCGACCCAGGTTCGATTCCCAGCATCCCATAGGGTCCCCTGAGCACCACCAGGAGTAATTCCTGAGCACAGAGCCAGGAGTGACCCCTGTGCATCGCCAGGTGTAACCCAAAAAGCCAAAATACATAAATAAATAATAAAGAAGCAGTTTTGGGGTGGGAAGATGATTCAAAGGACTGGGCCGCGAGCCTGGCATGGGGAAGCCCCCAAGTTTGATTCCCAACACTGTTGGTTCCTTGAGTAGCAACGGGCCCCCTTGAGCACTGCTGGGCCTGAGCAGCACCACGCCAGATCCACTGGGAATGGCCCTAGCACTCCCTGAGCACTGCTCGGGAGACCAGCCCCCGAAAGTAATGAGCGCTGGAGAGATAGTACAGCGGGTCAGGCGCCTGCCTTGCTCACAGCCAACCCATGTTCAATCCCTGGCGTTGCACATGGTCCCCTGACCACGAGTGCAGAGCAAGGAGGAACCCCTGAGCACCACCAGGTATGGCCAAAAAAACAAAGAAAAAAGTAATTAGAATACATTTATAAGCGTTTTTCTTCATATGCTGTGGCCATGAATGAATCTCGAATAGTCAGTCTATTTCTGTGTATAGGGGCTTAATCCCCAGCACTACCAAAAGAAAAAAAAAAAAAAAGCTTCTTTTGTGAGTGATTCATTCCTGGTAAGGCATCGCATCTAATTGTGCCACCCTTGGTCATCACAAAAACAAAAGAAGGGAAGAGGGGAAATAAAAAAACCATATTCAGGCAACTCCTTCGTTTTGCTTTTCTGTCTCATAAATGTGGAAATCTCAGCAAGGAATGTTAAGAACCGTGCCAAAGTCAGACAGCTAATTTAAAAGCAAGCTGAACTGGCGCTGGTGTGGGCCTACCTCTGTGTCTTTCTGTGTGTCTCCCTCTCTGCGTGTATGTTTCTTTCTGCCTTTTTCATGTATCTGCATGTTGTGTTTTGTGGGTGTTTCCCCCATTTGTCTTTTTGGGGACTCTGTCATCATGTAAATATGCTAAATCACATCTCTCTTGTTTTTTCTTACCTTTCTCTAGCACTGTGTCTGGAATTTTCTCTGTCAGAAATGTGTGTGTGTGTGTGTGCATGCATGCACGTGCGTGCATGACACGTGCACATTTATGTCTATGTTTCCACACTGTTGGTTAAAACATGTGTCACTAACACTCCATCTGTAGCACTGATTAGCAGCTTCCTAATTGAAAGATGATCAAGTACAAATATATATAATTAACTTTGAACTGATGAGTGATTTTAGAAATTGCATGGCAAATTGGTCTGGGAATGGCTGGGAGCTGCCTGTGCTTCCCACAGGGGAGGCCCCGAAAGCAGCAGCTGTTTGTCAGGCGCTGTATTCCTCCCTCCGCCGCTTTATCATTCCTTTCTTCTCCATCTCCCCAGCCCTTCGGTGGGATTTCTGCAGCCTCCTGGCTCTGAGCAGTTTCAGATGTCCCCGTCTCCTTCTCCCTGCAGCCCGCCGCAGATGCCGCAGCAGTACTCAGGTAAAAGAGGTAAAGGCGGGGAGGTGGGGGCGGGGGGTGCTTAGACATTGGCAAGGGCAGATTGTTCCTGTGGATGGATGCCCTCGGTCTGGGAAGGACAGAGAGAGTTTGAAGCCTGCTCTTCAGCCGTGACCTCATCCAGAGGAAAGTCTTCACTGGTATTTTCCGGGGCTCTTGAAGTTGATCTCTCAAAAGGAGTAAAGTTAAGGGCTGGAGAGATAGCACAGTGGGTAGGGCGTTTGCCTTGCACGCAGCTGACCCGGGTTCAAATCCCAGCATCCCATATGGTCCCTTGAGCACGGCCAGGGGTAATTCCTGAGTGTAGAGCCAGGAGTAACCCCTGAGCATCGCCGGGTGTGACCCAAAAAGAAAAAAAATAAAGTTGCGCGGCCGTAGTGATAGTACAGTGGGTAGGCGGGTACAGCAGGGTTGCACATAGCCGACCCGGGTTCAATCCCCAACGTTCCATATGGTCCCCTGAGCACCGCCAGTAGTAATTTCTGAGTGCAGAGCCAGGAGTAACCCCTGAGTTCCAGTGGGTGTGGCCCGAAGAGCAGGCGAGAGCAGGAGTAGGATTGGCTGCCCCATCTGCATCCCGAGGAAGCCATCTCCCTGGCTGGTTCCTGCGTCCTTGGCTTTCCCCTGCGTCCAGCATTATACTCGCAGGCCTCTGAGACATGAAGTACTTCTGTCTCTGCACTCGGTCCACCTATAAGCAGCTTCTCTCTCCTCTCTGGCGTGCGAGAGGCTGATAAAAGCATTTTAAATCATACCTTAGATTCATTTAGCAGTTTCTGTATGTGCTTGTAGATGTTGTGTCACTTGGATTCTTGGATTTTGTGAAGAAATTGTGAGGCTCCCTAAGGAGGGCTGGGGAGGTAGCTTGGCGAACCGGCACACGTGCTTCGCGTGCAGCAGCCCCAGGGTGGGTCCACAGCGGCACACGGTCCCCGGAGCACTGGAACAGGGGTCGCCTCTGAGCACCGCTGGGTGTGTCCTTTGATTTTCCTCTGTTCCGGGCTGCATCCTCGTTAGCACAGTTTCAGCTGGTGCACGGTTCCTTTCCCTCCGTAAGAAATCATGAGTGCTGTCGTGTTTCAGGGAGAAAGGTACTCCTTGCCGGGGCCAGCGGTCCCAGGCCTGGGTTACGAATCCTCTCGCGGTCTGTCTCTGCCAAGGACTGTTCCCCCGACACACCACACACTTCTGTGCTCCTTTCCCTCACAGCAGTAAAGAAAGTCGGGGGGTCCTGGGGGCCAGAGAGAGAGCACAGCTGGTAAGGGGCTTGTCTTGCATGTGGCTGCCCCAGGTTTCATCCCTGGCACCTCATGTGGTCCCCCAAGCCTACAAGGAATGATCCCTGAGCACTGATCCAGGAGTAAGCCCGGAGCACTGGGTGTGGCCTAAAGACAAGACAAAAAACAAACAAAATTCTGGGACTTCTAGAGGAGGCTTAATGTTGCCTCCAACCCCGTCCTGCTGTGGGGTGCGAGAGTGCCCTCTTCTGGTAAGGAGGAGGTATTTGCCAGGCTTCCCTATTTAAAAATGGAAATGGGGGGCTGGAGCAATAGCATAGGGGGGAGGGCGTTTGCCTTGCACACGGCCAACCCGGGTTCGATTCCCAGCATCCCATAGGGTCCCTTGAGCATCTCCAGGAGTGATCCTGAGTACATGAGCCAGGAGTAACCCCTGTGCAACGCAGAGTGTGACCCATAAAGCAAAAAAAAAAGGAAGTGGAATCTTCACAAATGATTTTTTGCACTAATGGGCCAAAGTAATAGTACAGCGGAAAGGGAACTTGCCTTTCACAGAGCCAACCCAGGTTCAATCCCCATCACCGTATATGGTCCCCATGGGATCCCCGAGTGTAGACCCAGGAGTCAGTCCTGAGTACCACTGGCTATGCCCCAAGCCCCCCCAAGAAATTATTTTGTGCTCTGTGTGACATCCTGTGGAGTAAATTTCACAAGTTATCCTGCTTATAAGATACGGTCAGTTCTCCCCTTCAGGGAACAACTTCCGCCCACCAAGGCCTGCCATGGGCCTCTCCCAGCAGAGAGCTCAAGTCCTACAGCTCTGAATCTTCATTACATCATTATTCCCCCTAGTCTGTTTTTCCCCCAGTATATGCCAGTAGTTCTTTTCTTTTTTGTTGTTTTTTGTTTGTATGTCTTTTAGGTTTGGGGCCAGACCCAGCAGTGATCAGGGCTTATTCCTGGTTATGCACTCTGGGCTCACTCCTGGTGGGGCTCAAGAGTCATGCGCAGTGCCAGGGATTGAACCCGGTTCAGCCATGTGCAGGGCAAGCACCCTACCCACTGGACTATCACTCTGGACCCTCCAAGTAGTATTTTCATTGAGATCCCCATACAGTAAGGAAATTGTAGGAACCAGCTCTAAAAACTGCTCTGTGCCGAAAGATGTAAGTGTATGTGTGTACATGCACATGAATGTACTTGTATGTGCATTGTGTGTGTGTGTGTGTGTGTCTTGTGTCTCTGTGGCTGTATCTTCAAATACAAGGTCTTTAGTGCTGGAGAGGTAGTACAGCAACTAAGGCCTTGCACGTGGCTGACCCGCGTTCAGACCCCGACACCACATATAGTCCCCCAAGCACAGTGTTCCCTGAGCACAGAGCCAGGAGTAAGCCCTGGGCACCGTCCAGTATGACATAAACACCAATCAGTAAACAAAGCCTCTAAATCAGACACTGTCACACTGTCATCCCGTTACTCATCGATTTGTTCAAGCAGGCACCAGTTACATCTCTCATTGAGAGACTTATGTTACTG
Organism: Sorex araneus; assembly: GCF_027595985.1. Classification (NCBI taxonomy): domain Eukaryota; kingdom Metazoa; phylum Chordata; class Mammalia; order Eulipotyphla; family Soricidae; genus Sorex; species Sorex araneus. The sequence goes on from NC_073303.1 coordinate 218,127,559, forward strand.
TTTTTGGCATATCCAATACGCACGGGTAGCTTGCCGAGCTCTCCGAGAGGGGCGGAGGAATCGAACTGGGCTCGGCCGTGTGAAAGGCGAACGCCCAACCGCTGTGCTATCGCTCCAGCCCCTAAATCAGAAACAAACCAATTAAAAATAACTTTTTATTACCTACTCTGAACCTAGCACTTGTTAAGTAAACGGAAACAATTATTGTCCTGAAAATTGGTAGCACTGGAGAGCTGGGCTGAAATTGGAAGAAGATGATCTAGGCTCTTCCCCAATCAATAGACGCGAAGGTAACCCTCTTCATCATCTAGTTCCCTTCCTCTTTGGAATTTTCGGTTGCATTTTTTTCCCTTTCTACGCTGATTGCTTCTAGGTTTCTGACAGATCCTTTGTGCTTGTCCTCCATGATGGGATGGAATATTCTGTTCTACCCATGTCAGAGACCGGATTCACCGAACATTGATTTTGAATCTTCGATTGCTTCTCATGTAAATTATAGAGGAAGTAGGAGAGAGTGCTTCTTCTCCCTTTCTTCCCAGTTTGCCCTCTCCCGGGAAGACAGAAGGCAGGCATGGCCACAAGGTTGCTAAGTCACCTTCAGAGGACAGCCACCGCCTTTCTCCCACATAGCAACATGGTCACTTTTCCAAAAATAAAGGCAGGGATTAGGATTGGCTGTTCCTGGAACAAGTGTTCTGGTTTATTAATACATTTTTGTAGTTGTCCAGTTTGCCTTCTGGTCTGTGGATTCTTCCACTCTGGTAACAGACTGACTGGAAACCCAGGAAACACTTTCCTCCCGTCTAAAATGATGCCTTGCAGGTCCCATAAGGTTGCTCTAGGGATGCTCTCTGGGGGAAAATGCACACAGACGTGAAGTGACAGTGATCCCTACACACAGACTCCCAACTCACAGTGACACAGCAGAGGGCCTGAAATACAGAAATAGCCTCTCGCATTCTTCCCGGGCATTGTGTAACTGAGGGGTTTCCAGAGCTTGGACTCACTCTTTTCCCTCCCACTCTCTGAAGCTCTTCCTCTGCCCCCACAACAGGGGAAGAGACCGAGATACTATTGATTCTGTCTGGTGACTCGAGAAAGATGCCTGTGGATTTTATTTCTCTAAACATTCTTTTCCATAGATTTGACTCCTGGTGGTGAGGAAGACGCCTTATCTGTCTTCTGCCTCAGAGATTTAAAAAAAAAAAAAAAACAACAACCAACAAACTGCTAAACAAAAACCAATTTCGCCAGACATAAATGTCATCTGTTTGTATTTATATGGTTTGCTCTGCCCAATCGACCTTTCTGCCCAGGTTTAATGATGCCACTTAAAAAGCCATTCACACGTCCCCTTTCTTTCCAGAGCTTTCAAGCCACAATTGATTTCCTTATTCAGCACCCTTCTTCTCCTTCCCACTCGAGCCCGGCTCCTTCCCCAAGCCTGATTATATGGAAGCTCTGTCACCAGGCAGTGGGCATTTATTTTTGTTTTGCTTTGGTTTTTTTTTTATTATTTTTACTATTATTATTACTGCATTCATTAAGGAGACAGTTCAGCTGCTAACTGATGCCACCTACTTTTGGCTTGAGCAAGAAAAGCATAAAAGTAAACGCTTCAGAGTAGGGCTCCATGCCTTCGGCTGAGGGAGGGGACAGTGCTCCAGGCCAGTGGGGGAGAACACTCTGTGGGCGTCGCTCAAGGCCAGAGCTGCCCTTCAGGACCCTGGCTTCTTGGCGGTGGTCTTGGGAATCAGAGAAATCTGTCAGAGCGTTTTGTTTCTGTCCCCCTTCAGTGCCCTCATGGCTTCAGGGTGGTTTAAGGAAGAGAGTGCCCACCTCCTTACTTTCGCCCACACTCTGCACACCTCACACATATCCCACCCCTTCCTGGCTCGGGACATTAGGCTAGGTTATGAGCTGCCTTCCAGAACTGTGGGTTTGATTATTTTTGTGCATTGACCCCTCCGGCAGCAAAGAGGTGTTTGAATAAGGTCAGTAGTTGCAGTTCCATTGGTAGAACTTGTCAGAGCGGGGGGGGGGGGGGGGGGGGTTGAGGAGGAGGAAATAAAAAGCCCAGATCCGCCTTGTAGGGGGGCGGGTGAGACCCCTCCCCACCCCAAGTGACCCAGCCCCAGCAGCTGAAAACCTCCAGAACTCAACCACCATGCCCATGTGCTATCCACACACTCGGGCCGAGACCCACCCATGAGTGAACCTTTTTTCTGGACCATGTGGCCGCATTTGCAGCCACATGACACTTCATTCCACACACCCTACCCACACTCCAAGAGTACCGTACCACATTTGATGGGGTTCAAAGTAGGAGGCAACCAGTCTTAGAGGGAATTTTTTTTTTTACAAATACATGTATATAAGCATACTAGGCTCAACCTTTAACAGTATGTTAGTGAACTCTTTTTTTTTTTTTTTTTTTTTGCTTTTTGGGTCACACCTGGTGATGCACAGGGTTACTCCTCACTTTGCACTCAGGAATTACTCCTGGGGTGCTCAGGGGACCGTATGGGATGCTGGGAATCGAACCCGGCTTGGCCGCATGCAAGGCAAACGCCCTCCCCGCTATGCTATCGCTCCAGCCCCTGTTAGTGAACTCTTAAAGAAGGGTTTAATGGCCCCTGGATGAAATACAGCAATCTTCACACTCTTTCCTCTAAGGATACTTTTTTGTGGCATTTTCAGCAGTTTTTCATAACAAGCAATGCAAAAATATATTATTTTGGTTCTGCTTTGGGGCAGGGATTGGGGTTCAGGATGGAAACATCCAAAATAGGGTGGTGGTATTGGTGTTTGAATATTAAATGCAGTCAAATATTGTGAACTACTTTATAAAATAACAAAAATTAAATAATGCCCAGAGCAACATAATTGGGGACAAGTTGTTAAATGCATGACATTCCACTTTTCCTGTATCCCTTCCAGAAGCCAGACTGACAGTTCCCCTTGGCAGGGGTGGGAGCTGAGTCCTGTCAGCCTGCTGCCCTGTGTATTTCGTGATTAGGTGAACCTTAGATGACAGATACTGTATCTTTTTGAGCTGCTCTCCAAGCTGTGTGTGTGTGTGTGTGTGTGTGTGTGTGTGTGTGTGTGTGTGTGTGTGTGTGTGCCACACCTGGCAGTGCTCAGGCCTTTCCCTTTCCCTTTATTTCGACCTCACCGATCTGCCTGAGAAAAGCAATCACACTCACTTTCCAGCATGACTGGTGCCCGGGGCAGAGGCGACATTTCCCGGCGCAGAAAGCAGCGTGATAGCGGCGGGGCCGCCTCAGAGCGCCGAGCCATGAAAACAGCAGCGTTGCGGCAGGTTTTCCAGCCAGCAACCTCCGTCCCGTTTCTCCACGGCCACAGGAACTCGGCCTCTCCCACTGCAGAAAGCCTGGGAGGTCGGGCACAAACCCTCTCCCGGAACAGCCCCCCGTGGGGAAGCGGAGTTCTCCCCGCAGTCAATGCCCGTCACACGCTCCTCCCTGAGCCCCTGCTGGACTTCTCACCTCTCGAAAGATCCAGGGCGTGGAGTTACTCCTGACTGGGCCCTCTCTCGCCCCTGGCCCGTGAGGGTCAGGTGTCCATAGTTACGGGTTCAGGCCTCAGGAGTGCATCCGTCAGCTCCCTGTCCCCTTACTGACTCCCCCCCCCCCAACACACACACTCACACACACACACACACACACACTCCGTTCCTGAGCACACGATTTGGTTGCAGTGGCTTCCCAGTCAGTCTTCCTGCCTCTGCCTCCCTTCAGCCGTCAGATACTCGCCACTTGAGTTTGCGCTCTGAAGTACAAGTCCTGTTCCCACACGTACAGATAGTCTCTTACCAGAACACCCATCTCTAATAGCAGTCATGTGTTTAATATCTAACTCCATAGTGGATTTCATGAGGATTGGTAGCAGTTTGATTTGTTGTGTACTAGGTGCCCAGAATAGAAACTGGTACACGAAATGTTCAATAAACATTTGTTGAATTAATGTATTTTTTTCTCTTCCATAGCCCCTGTGCCTCACCTTGAAATAATTGTCAGTTCCTGAATATGACATATTTTGGGTTTCCAGTTTTTTGTTTGTTTTTTGTTTCAGGGGCCACACCTGACTCTGCTCAGGGCTTAGTTCTGGCCCTGTACTCAGGGTCTCTCCTGGCGGGACTTGGGGAAACCACATGTGGTGCTGGAGATTGAATCCCGGTCAGCTGTGTACAAAGCAACCACCTTACCCTCTGTACCCTCTCTGCTCCCTAACTATGACATGCATCTTTCCGCCATTCCCTCTGCTAACATATTCCCGTCCTGGACACAGGAGATGGTTCAGAGGACCAGTACATGTGCTTTGCAGGCTGGAGGCCAGGTTGATGCCGGACACCCATGGTCCTCCAAGAGCTGCTGGGAGTAAGCTCTGAGCAGTGTGCCGGAGGCATCTCTAGAAACCACCATAACCAGAAGAGCCCCTCACCCAAACCTCAGACGAGGATCCGAACCAGGCCCAGAATTTGAACAGTCTGGTGTTTCATTGTTTGTTATTTGGGGGGTTGTTTGCTTGCAGCCATACGGCTGGTACCTGAGGGGCCACACAGTCCCCAGGAACAGAGCTGGAGCTCAGTTGTTGGGTTGTTTGGTTTTTTTCCTCCCTTCCTCATCTGAACGGTCAAGCCCAGGCATTTAGAGCATCCAGCTTTAGGGCTGGGGCAGCAGTGCCTCAGGTAGGGCGCTCGCCTTGCAGCCCCAGCACCCGTACGGTCTCCTGAGTGCTGCCAGGTGCAGCCCAAAACCAAAAGCAGTGCTGTCTTCAGGCTCAGGGGCCGGAGTGATGGTACGGCAGGTAGGTTGTCTACTCTGCCTGCAGCCGACCCAGGTTCAATCCCCAGCATGCTCTTTGGTTCCCTGAGCCCCCAGGAGTGACCCCTGAGCACAGAGCCTGGAGTAAGCCTTGAGCACTGCCAGGTATGGCCCAAAAACAAAAAAAAAAAAAAAAAAGCAAAAACTAAAACAGGCTCAGTTCCTGGTGGGGCAGAGTCAAGCCAGCCTGAAGCAGGCCCTTGGATTTGCTTCTTGGCTTTCCCACTCAGGGCTAGCGGGAAGCCACAGGAAGCACGAGTTCACAGCCAGCCGCTTTCTTCCTGCCTCTCAGGTGTGTCACCGTCCGGACCCGGTGTGGTGGTCATGCAGCTAAATGTTCCGAATGGACCCCAGCCCCCCCAGAACCCATCCATGGTCCAGTGGAGTCACTGTAAATATTACAGCATGGATCAGCGGGGACAGAAGCCTGGAGACCTGTACAACCCAGACAGCAGCCCCCAGGTGAGTCCTGCCGCCAGCTCTATCCTGGCAGCGACGATGCGAACCCTGGGCCTCCGCCGGGGGACCCCTGCTCCGGCTGGGAGCAGCGTCTGCTGGTCACGGCCCCCAGATAGCAAGCCCCGGTCTGCTCAGGAGAGAACCTCTGCCGCTGGCGGAACAGCCCCTTTCAGATGGCTTTTCCTGGGGTCACTTTGGGGAGAAACACAAGAGGTGAAGGAGAGGTCTAACTGCTTCCGAAGGAGATGTTAAAATATCATAAACCCTGGGGCTGGAGCAATAGCACAGCGGGGAGGGCGTTTGCTTTGCACGCGGCCGACCCGGGTTCGATTCCCAGCATCCCATATGGTCCCCTGAGCACCGCCAGGAGTAATTCTTGAGTGCAAAGCCAGGAGGTAAGCCCTGTGCAATGCCGGGTGTGACCCAAAAAGGAAAAAAAATATATCATAAACCCATCAGGGACAGAGGGGGGAGCGTGGAACTGCAGTGTCTTCAGCCGAGCCCAGCCAGAGACGTTTTCCTGAGGGAGGTGAATTTTAAGCCGAATCAAAAGACTGTCCCGAAGGTAATTAACGTTCGGTGTTTCCGTGCCGTGCGCTCCTGTCTCCGCAGGCCGGCTCCCAGCTCAGCGGCAGCCCCGTCACGTCTCCCACCCAGTCTCCAGCACCCTCGCCTGTCGCCAGCCTCAGCAACGTCTGCACAGGACTCAGCCCCCTCCCGGTTCTCTCACAGTTCCCCAGACCCGGGGGGCCAGCACAAGGTGAGGCACTAGGTTAGGCCCAACTGCGCTGCCAAGTGCACGGTTCACACCCCACATGCCGGCGGGGAGATCCGAAGAGTAGCAGTAGGAAGGGGACTCGTATGACGGGGGGCCCAGCCTGAGGGCCGGTCTGTCCCTGCAGTGTCAGCGCTTAGGCCAGAGGACCTCTGCCCTCTGTCGTACTGCCCACGGCTGAGTTCCTCCCGAACTGGCCATTCTGAGTTGTGACTGCACAGTCAGGCAGGTGATCGTGAACTGGAGGGAGGTTTGCTAAGGGGCCAGAGATGGGGGCTCAGCAGTGAGACACCAGCCTTGCAGGTGTGACACTTCGGGGTTTATTCCTGCCACCATACATGCACGAAAAGTAATTCACTGAATCTTGTTAAGGCACTGGCCTTGCGGCAGTTGGCACCAGTTTCATCCCTGGCACCACACAGTCTAAGTACCACCCTACCCCTCTGTACAGAGCGAGGCCTGGTGGGGTCCGGACACTCCTCTGCCAAAAACGTGATAAACACAAGACTTGAATTCAGATTCCAGCTTCTCCACGAACTAACTTGTGATGATACTTAAACTGGGAACCAGATCGCAATTTTATAATCTACCAAGTGAACTTACTGATACATGAGATGGCAATAATCTTCCTTAGTTTTGCCTTGGTTATCACAAACAGTAGAAAAATAAATGAGAGGGGCTGGGGATAGCACAGTGGATAGGGCGCTTGCCTTTCAGGCGACTCACCCCCTGACTCGACCCCCGACAACCCAGTGGTCCCCTGAGCCCTGTCAGGAGTGACCCTTGAGTTCAGAATCAGGAGTAAGCCTCGAACACTGCTGGGGGGTGTGGCCCCCAAAATACAAGTAATCATAGCACTGGAGCACTGTCGTCCCATTATTCATCGATTTGCTCCAGCGGGCACCAGTAATGTCTCCATTGTGAGACCTGTTGTTACTGTATTTGGCATATCGAATATGCCACGGGCAGTTTGCCAGGCTCTGCCATGTGGGCAGGATACTCTCGGTAGCTTGCTGGGCTCTCTGAGAGGGACAGAGGAATCGAACCTGGGTTGGCCACATGCAAGGCAAACGCCCTACCCGCTGTGCTAATGCTCCAGTCTGATATTGTTACAGTAAGTATAATTAATTATAGGTTATTGTGAATGATGATTATAATTAATTATAAAATAATATTAATTAATACTAATTATTATAATATAGCAATAAACGTGAGCATATGGTTTGGAAACTTTAGGGCAGAGGAGCTAGGGCTATAGTACAGCAGGTAAGGCATTTATCTTGCATGCAGCCAACCTGGGTTCAATCGCCAGCACCTCATTTGGTCCCCTAAGCTCACCAGGAGTGATTCCTGAGCGCAGAGCCAGGAGTCAGCCTGAGCACCACCAGGTGTGACCCCAAAACTATAAAAAAAAAAAAAAAAGAAGAAGTCATCCCCTGAAGTCGAAACTCCCAGAACACCGTCGGCTCTTCCTCCCTAGGTGACGGGCGCTACTCACTCCTGGGCCAGCCATTGCAGTACAACCTGTCCATCTGCTCCCCCTTGCTCCACGGCCAGTCCTCGTACTCAGTGCACCAGGTAAGGGCCTGGGACCAGCGCACAGACAAGGGTGCCCTGGTAAGCAGGGCCAAGTCTCATCCTGTGCCTGGGCCTCCTGCCCAGTTCCAGGGGCAGGAAAGGGGTGCTCTTTGTTTGTGGCTGCTACCCCGCTGAGCAGTGGGCGTGCCTGGTGGGGTGCGGGAGCGCCGGGGGCGGGGAAAACTCCCCAAGCCTCCCGGGCAGGCCATCGGGGTGCGAGGCTGTGAGAGTCCCGTTTCCCTTCCCTGTGAAGGGGCAGAGCGGACTGAAGCATGGGAACCGAAGCAAGAGACAAGCGCTCAAGTCTGCCTCCACGGACCTGGGGACAACAGACGTCGGTGAGTAGCAGGGTGCCGAGTCCTCCACTCTCCACCCCTGCATCACCGGCTCGGGACGGGTAGGACAAACAAGCCTAGGGCGAGGAATGGAGTGAGACCCTCTTGTACTCAAGCGCATGAAAAAGTCATCTCGGTCCTCATCTCCACGTCACCCAGGTCCTGGGAAAAGTCATTGTCACTGTCACTGTCATCCCGTTGCTCATTGATTTCAAGCGGGCACCAGTCACGTCTCCATTGTGGGACTTGTTACTGTTTTTGGCATATCGATATGCCACGGGGAGCTTGCCAGGCTCTGCCATGCTGGCGAGATACTCTCGGTAGCTTGCCGGGCTCTCTGAGAGAGACGGAGGAATCGAACCCGGGTCGGCTGTGTGCAAGGCAAACGCCCTACCCGCTGTGCTATTGCTCCAGCCCCCTGGGAAAGGTAAGATCAGGAAAAACACAGTGACGGGGGCTGCTGTGCCTCCTACTCAGCAGGTGTCCCCGGTGGGAGCCTGACCCCGCCCTCGGATGTCTGTTGCCGGGCTGTGCCGTCTCTGGCACCGCAGACCTCTCGGGCGTCTCCGAGCCGGAGCACTTTACCGACTCTTAGCAAGAGTCCAGCCTTCCTCACGCCCCGGGTGAGAGAACAGGGGCTCAGGACTGAAATCTAGGGCTCGCATTCACTCTCCGCTTGCTGAGGCCTCCGGCCTAGGAGAAGAGAGCGTTCCCTTTGTTTCCCCTCCTGGCCTGCTCAGAAGCTGGGTTGGGGGGCCCTTGGGGGAGGCCGCAGGGGGAGGCGGGGAGAGCCGGGCCTTGGAGAATGTCAGTTGGTACAGCCGCAGCCAGCGGGACCTGCCCCTGCCGGGCCAGGCCGTCTCTCCTGTGCTCCTCTCACACCCTGTCCTCTCTCCTCCCCTTCCAGTCCTGGGGCGGGTGCTGGAGGTGACAGATCTCCCCGAGGGCATCACCCGGACCGAGGCCGATAAGCTCTTCACGCAGCTCGCCATGTCCGGCGCCAAGATCCAGTGGCTCAAGGAGGCTCCGGGGCTGCCGGGCGGGGGCGGGGGCGACAGCGCGGGGACTGCCGAGAACGGCCGCCACGCGGACCTCGCGGCCTTGTACACCGTCGTGGCGGTGTTCCCCAGCCCCCTGGCGGCCCAGAACGCCTCCCTCCGCCTCAACAACTCCGTGAGTCGCTTCAAACTCCGAGTGGCCAAAAAGAACTATGACCTGAGGATCCTGGAGCGGGCCAGCTCCCAGTAGGGGGGAGACGAGCCCACAGCAGCGGCGGGCAGGTGGGCAGGGGCGCGGGACCCTCGGACAGAGGCAGGAGGGAAGAACAGGCCCCACGGGCTCCTGGCTCCTGGACGGGAGCAGAAGCCATGCAGGGCTGGCGCTGGCCCCTTGCTCCCCTGCCGTGGGCCTCCTCCTCCCCCTCCCCACCCCTGCCTCCCTCCTCCTCCCATCTCTTCTATCATTTTTTTTAATCTCTCCTCCTCCCTCCCACCATGAAATTAATTTCATACTCTTTGGTCAGGTAGAACTGGGAGGGCCCCACACTCCCCGACTCTCCTGTTTCCTTCTCATCCCAGATTCCCTTTTCTTTTCTTTTCTTTTCTTTTTTTTTGGTCTTTATGAATATATTTATATGGACAGAATTAAGAAAAAAACAAAATTGATTTCCCTCTTCTCGCACTTCCCCCATCTTGTCTCCCCCAGCCTCACAGAGTTAAACCCTGGGCCTCCCCCCACCCCCCAGAACACTTGTATATTGTTTGTTTGAGGTTTGTGCCGCAGTAACAGACACAGTATTTAATTGCACATAAAGATGTTTGCTGGGTATATTCACTGTAAATTTTATTTAATCTGATTTTTTTGTTTGTTGGGGGGGCTGTTGGGGGGAAGTTGATTTTGTTTTTAAATATAAAAAGAAAAAAGAAAAATTCTGTCACTGGACACGGGTCCCTGTTTCTCTGTTGCCGCCCTGCTTGGGGTCTGGGGGGCCCAGGGGTGCAGCCCCTCAGCGGAAGGGGCAGTCAAGGCCGGAGGGCTGACCCAAGTAGGCCCGTACAACCCCCTCTGTCCCAGGCGCTGCCCTGCACAGATTCTGGAAACGGATTAGTCTGAGGCCGCTAATGAGATCTTAGTTCTGGGCTCCCCCAACTCCACCCCTGCCTGGCTCATCAAGCCCGTCTCTCAGCTCTCCTCCTGGAACTACAAGACGACTCCTCGGGCTCCTTCACTCTGCCGATGCTTTCCTGTTAACCTGGGTCCTCAGAGCTGGGCCGAGGAGGGGTGCGTGAGGCCCAGAGTTGGGTTGAGATGCTGGCTTCATACCCGCCCGCCTCACCTCTGAAAACTCCGCAGAGGTAGAGGACTTGGGCCCTTAACCCTGAAGCTAGAGGACTGAGCCCCGCCCGGCAGGAACAGAAGAGTGGGTGTTTCGTACAGTAAGAGCTACCCCAGTTGAACTCGCAGTGCCGAGACGGCACGTTATCCCAGAGTTCTCACAGCCTGTTCTCTGCAGCTAAAGACGAGTGAAAAACAGAAGTCAGCTACCCCGGAGTGGAGCGTCTTCTCTCCTGACTCCTAGCTAGCTCTTGTTCTGGAGCTGGGCAAGACCACTGAAGACCCTTGGGGGCCGGAGCGATAGCACAGCAGGGAGGGCGTTTGCCTTGAGGCCGACCCAGGTTCAGTCCCCAGCATCCCATAGGGTTCCCCGAGCACAGCCAGGAGTAATTCCTTGGTGTCGAGCCAGGAGTCGCCCCTGAACAAAAAACAAAGACCCTTGGACCCAGAATCACCCAGGAGCCATTCCTTAGGATACAGTAGTGGGTAGAAATGACTAAGCACATTGCCCTGAGAATTTGTTTTTTTCCTCCTCTTGGGATTTTGGGGTTTTATTTTGTCCGCATCTGGCAGTACTCAGGAGTTACTCCTGGCTCTGCACTCCTGGTGGGCTTCAGGGGATCCTATGTTTTGCCAGAGATCAGGCCCAGGTCAGCCGTGTGCAAGGCAAGTACCCTGTCTCCGTTCACTTTCTCCTGCCCTGCTCTGGGAGTTTCTTGGGTCCGAGTGTCTCTAGCCATGTTTGACTGGCCCAGCCTCCATTGTCTAATCCCGTCTTATAGATACAAGGGGTTGAGCATCGTTACACACCACCTCCGGGTCTCTCTCATGACAAGAGCATCTCCCGTCTCAGCCCTGCATGTCCCTGAGATCAGAATGGCAGGCACCCTGGGTGCAGACAGGGTGCTTGCCATATATGCAGCCACCCTGGGTGCAATCCCCAGCACCCTATATGGGAGCCAGAGTTCCCCCAGGAGTGATTCCAGAAACCGCAGAGCCAGAAGCAAGTACTGAGCACTGGAGGATGTGCCATCCCCCCATTTCAAAGGACTGGCAGTTATCTCCTTAACCCTGTTCACAGACTGGGCAGCAGAGGAGGGAGATAGAACCAAAGAATCAAAGTGATTTAGGGGGCTGGAGCGATAGCACAGCGGGGAGGGTGTTTGTCTTGCACTCGGTCGACCCGGGTTCGATTCCCAGCATCCCATATGGTCCCCTGAGCACCGCCAGGGGTAATTCCTGAGTGCAGAGCCAGGAGTAACCCCTGTGCATCGCCGGGTGTGACCCAAAAGAGCAAAAAAAAAAAAAAAAAAGCCGGATAGTGGTACTGGGACAAAGGACTTTTAGTCCCCAGCACCACATGGTCCCCTGAGCACTTCCAGGTGCTGCCCACTCCCTTTGCTACGGCGTGTCAGTCTTGCCCATTCTACATCCTGGAGTTTGCAGTTCTCCTGGGACAGGGGCCATTTCACTATTCACATTATTCACATTTCCCCTGTGCGGCAGCTGTTCCCTTCCGTCCAGTGTTAACAAGGCCATCTTCACCTGATCTTCCCAAAACCTCCCTGTTGGAAGTCCTAGACTGTCTGTTTTCAGTAGCTTTCCCGATTCCCTTCCCTCCTGAGTCCAGAGAAATGAAGGAGCGGTGTCTGGGGAGTGACTGGGGCAACCGAGCAGCCCTTTCTGTCCTCACGCCTGCGTCCCCTGAGACGGCAGCAGGGTCGCCCTTGAGCCACCCACGGGACAGAGGGCGCCGGGAGGCATCAGGGGTGGAGGCCGGTGCTGGTCTGGCACACGGATGACCCAGGTTGGACCCTCAGCACTGCAGGCAGACCCCCGGCACCAGCAGGATTGGTCCCTGAGTACAGAGCTAGGAGCAAGCCCTGAGCACTGCCAGGTGTGGTCTGAAAGCCAAAAAAAAAAAAAAAAATTTCTAAATGCTCAACCCGGGGCCAATCGGGGGCTCCTGGCGGGAGGGCTGGATTCCGTCCCTGGCACTGCAGTCTCGTCTGGCTGACTGAGCTGTGAGAACTCTTTTTTTTTTTTTCTTTCTTCACTAGTTCCCAGTCCTTTCCGTTCCTAAGGGCTGGAGACTCGATCTCCGAGTGAAGGCTTCGAAGGCCGTGGCTACAAGAAGTGGGTTCCAGAGGAAGGCCAGGGAGGGGAGAGGGAACAGGCCAAGGTCATTTCTAATTCTTTTCTATCTCCAGCCAGCGTGTCACCCAGGTGAATGAGCTGCCGGAGACCGAGTCGGACAGCATGCCCCGAGCTCGGCTGGCCTGACCCGCAGCCCGGAGGGGGCAGCGCAGGCGGCCACGGCTCTCGCGGTGGGGTGGAGTTAGGGTCCAGCCTCGCCAGCCCTCCCGTGTCCGATTTCTCTGTGTCAGCTGTGTCCCAGCTGTCCACTTCCCTCCAGCCCTGTCACAGCAGCTCTGACACCCGGGCGAGAGGCTGGGAGGGCTACACAGACAGGCTCGGTAGTCGGTGTGAGTCCAGAGGGCCGGCGGGTCAGGGGGGGAGTCTTGGCTCCCAAGAAAGGGTACCGGGTCTTCAGCACGCCTCAAGACCCGGGGGCTTCCTCTGCCTCGCGCCACAGACTGCGAGCTGGCTTAGGGGACCCCAGACGTAAGTGTCCCCGTTGTCCTCTCCCCGTTCCCAGGGCTCCTCTCCCCCAGCTTCTCCCAATCCCGGTCTACTCAGCTTTTCTCATTTCCCCCCCTCGTCTGGGACTAGTGTGGGGTTTAGGAGGAAAACTGTTCTTCCCTGGGGTAAGAGCTCAGATTGGAGGGTAGGCGGGGTGGGGTCGAGGGAACGCAGGAGTAAGGAAAGGCAAGGCTCAGATGACTCTGAAAACTTAAAAATAGCTGAGGCCTGAGAGTCATGGAACTAGGTCCCGGGCCCCTGGGCTCAGAGAGTGGCGGGGCACTCGGGGGGCTGCGCCTTTTCTCCGCACATGCCCCTAAGCAATGCCTCTGTCCTCTGGCCCTCTCGAAACAGCCCCTCTGGAGTCTCTATAAAACCCCCCAAAGCCTGGAGTTGGAGAATCAAACCTGGGGGCTACTTCTTAGGGCGGGAGGATCAGAGTGGGCTTGGGACACTGGTTGGGTCTTTTCATTAGCCTCGTGGCTTTTCTCTGGACCCCTGAGGACTCTTCCTTTTCACACGACCGTTAAGCTCAGTTTCTCCCAAAGCCCCCCCTTCCAGGACCACCCTGTCTCAGGCCAGGCGTGAGGAGGGCAGAATGGCACTCAGGGGTTAGATGTCATAGTGGGGTCCGCCCTCTTGCAGGATGACAGAAAAGGAGGGGCTGGAGTCCCCTAAGCCCTCCTTCCCAGCAGAGACGCCGCAAAGCGGGGTGAGTCTGGACTTCCGGTCACCGGGAGTGGGGACTTGGGAAGCCGGTGCAGCCCTTTTCGGAGAGTGCTTGGATTAATCTCATCGTCTCTGACTCTTCCTGTTAGGGTGCTAGCCAGCCCCCAGGACCCCCCAATAACCCCCGAGCCTGGGGTGTGTTCATTGTCCCAGGCCTGAAAAATGCCCCGTTAGCTTTCACCTCTCCTACTCACGACGGTTCTTCTAACCCCGGGTTTCCCTCGATCCCGCCCTCCCTCAGCTGCAGCGGCTGAAGCACTTATTCAGGAAAGAGGCTCAAGGGACAAAAGAGATGGAGATCCCCGAGGAGCCCCAGGCCAACGGGGAGGCAGTGGGAGCCGGGGGTGGGCCCATCTACTACATCTATGAGGAGGAGGAAGAGGAAGAGGAGGAAGAGGAGGAACCACCCCCAGAACCTCCTAAGCTCGTCAATGATAAGCCCCACAAGTTCAAAGACCATTTCTTCAAGAAGCCCAAGTTCTGCGATGTCTGTGCCCGGATGATTGTCCGTGAGTCCCGGAGGAAGGGAAGTGTCGAGAGAGCGATTCCCGAAGGCAGGGGTGGGGCACAGGCTGGGGAGAGGTGTAGGGATACAGCAGCCACACCGGCCAGGTCTGCCCTAAGCAAGGGGCCGGGGATATAGCTCAGTGGTAGGGAACCTGCCTTGCATATGTGAGGCCCTGGGTTGGACCCCGGGCACAGGAAACTTCCCGGCTTTAAGAAAATACTGTTAAGAGCCTGTCAAGGTCCAGGGTGCTGGAGCAATAGCACAGCAGCTGGGGCGTTTGCCTTGCACGCGGCCGACCCGGGTTCAATTCCCAGCATCCCATAGGGTCCCCTGAGCGCCACCAGGGGTGATTCCTGAGTGCATGAGCCAGGAGTGACCCCTGAGCATCGCTGGGTATGACCCAAAAACAAACAGACCAAAAAAAAAAAAAAAGAGTATGTCAAGGCCCAGACAGAAAAGTGAGCTAAGAACCAGAGCAGGTGCAGCGGCACCAGGGAAAGGGGCTTCCGGAATCTCGACTGAATGTTCTCCCCCTCTCCCAAGTCAACAACAAATTTGGCCTTCGCTGCAAGAACTGCAAAACTAACATCCACGAGCACTGTCAGTCCTACGTGGAGATGCAGAGATGCTTCGGCAAGATCGTGAGTGGGCGCCGGGGTGAAGAGAGACGGGAGGGGACTAGCAGGCCGGCCTCTTATCCTCCGGGTGGGCGCGCCCGTGGGAGAGGCGGGGTGCGGGGTTCCTCTGCCTCTCTAATGCTTCCTCCCATCCCACCCGACAGCCCCCTGGTTTCCGCCGGGCCTACAGCTCCCCTCTCTACAGCAACCAGCAGTACGCTTGTGTCTGTAAGTGCGTCCGCCGGGCCGGGGGGAGCCAGTGGTCTCGACACCACCTCTGTCTAGAGTTGGGAACGAAATGCTGTTGTTTCGTTTTGTTTTTTGTTTCTGGACTGCAGTCTGTGGGGCTCAGGAGTTACTTCTAGATGTGTGCTCAGGGGGTCATACCTGGCAGTGTTTAGGGGACCGTATGGTGCTGGGGATTGAACCCGCCTGCAAACCATGTGCGCTACCCATTGAGCTGTCTCTCTGGCCCCTGAAAATCAAATTCTGGGTTTTTGGTTTGTTTGTTTGTTTGTTTGTTTTGCTCTTTGGGTCACACCCAGCGATGCTCAGGGGTTACTCCTGGCTTTGCACTCAGGAATTACTCCTGGCAGTGCTTGGGAGACCATATGGGATGCCGGGGATCGAACCTGGGTACCTGGGTCGGCCGCGTGCAAGGCAAACACCCTACCCGCTGGACTATCACTCTGGCCCTATTTGTTTGTTTTTTTTCTTTTTGGGTCACACCTGGCGATGCACAGGGGTTACTCCTGGCTCTGCACTTAGGAATTACCCCTAGCGGTACTCAGGGGACCATATGGGATGCTGGGAATCGAACCTGGGTCGGCCGAGTGCAAGGCAAATGGCCTACCCGCTGTGCTATCACTCCAGGCCCCTGAAAACCAAATTCTGATTCAGAAAACAGTTCTATTCCTGATTGTTCTCTCTCAACCTATTTTAACTGTCTCGGATGCAGATGTTCCCCTATTTGGCAGCTGAGGGGGATAAGATTTTTATTTTTTTTATAGGGGGCTATTGGAATCACAGCCGGTGATGCTCAGGAGTTCTTCCTGACTCTGCACTCAGAAATTGCTCCTAGCAGTGCTCAGGGGACCATACGGAATACCAGGGATAGAACCCGGGCCAGCTGCATGCAAGGCAAACGCCCTACCTGCTGTACTATCGCTCCGGCCCCAAGGGATATAAGATTAACTAGCCCTCCAGAAAGCCAGCTCAGGACAGGCAAGACTCTCTCAACTTCAGAGTCTGTGCTCCTCATGCACAAAGCTGCCTTTGGGGAAGAACCAAGATTCTAGGCTGCCCTCATCCTTGTAGAACAATGTCAGACACAGGACTACGCCCAACGCTGTGTGCATCGCGGGCACATTCACAGTCCAGCAACCCCGAAAACCTTGCTCATTGGTGCATAGGGGTCAAGAAGAAATAGTTCGGGGCTTAAGATGCTTGCCGCACACGACCAACCCTGGATCAACCTCCAGACACTGCACGGCCCCCAGGCATCGCAGGGCACGGCTCTGCAGGCTCCCGAGGACTGCTGGGGTCCCCTGGGCCATCCCCAGCACCACAGGACCGGAGCGGCTCTCTGTCCTCAGGGCTGCACACTGAACTTTGGGGGCCCTGGGTCTCCTGAGCACCGCTTGGGAGACCCGAAATGCAAACACTCTTATCGACAATCTGCCCGATTTATCGGAGAGACTGAACACCGAGGGGAACGTAGGCAGGAAAGGAAAAACCCACTCGTAGGAAAACCCAGCTTGGGTGTGCGACTCAGCAGGACAAAAGTCATCAGTGAAAGCCCAGCCCAGGAGGCAGAGCGACAGCGCGGCGGGGAGGGCGCTTGCTGGCACACGGCCAACCCGGGGTCAGCCCAGGGCTCCCACAAGACCCCCCAAGCACTGCCATGGATGGCCCCTGCGCTCAGAGCCAGAAGTAACCCCTGAGCATCACTGAGTGCGGCCCCAGATCCTCCCCCACCCCCAAGAAAAGGAACAAAAGGCACTTCTTGGGACTTGAGCCACTCGGAGCATTTCCCAGCTGCTCGGCGATGCAGTGGCGAAGCTGTGCTCCTGCCCCTGTGCTCGGAAGAGCCGCTGGCCAGAGGCCTCTCCCCAGCACGTCACACTTTCATTGGTCATAGAGCACGTATGTTCAGCCACCACACCGCCTCCCCCTCCACACACACACTGACCCTTATACACACTGACCTTTGTATTCACGCACCAACCCATGCATACACACACATACACACACACACAGACCCTTATACACTGACCCTTACACACACCGACCTTTGTATTCATGCACCAACCCATACATACACACACACACATACACAGACTCCTATGCACTGGCCCTTGCACACACTGACCCTTATACACACACACACATAGACCCTTATACACTGACCCTTACACATACTGACACACACACACACACACATATATATATACACACACATATACACTGGCCCTTACACACACACACAGACCCTTATACACTGACCCTTACACATACTGACACACACACACAGACCCTTATACACTGACCCTTACACATACTGACACACACACACAGACCCTTATACACTGACCCTTACACACACCGACCTTTGTATTCATGCACCAACCCATACATACACACACACACACATACACAGACTCCTATGCACTGGCCCTTGCACACACTGACCCTTACACACACAAACATACACATAGACCCTTATACATTGACCCTTACACATACTGACACACACACACACATATATATATACACACACATATACACTGGCCCTTACACACACACACAGACCCTTATACACTGACCCTTACACATACTGACACACACACAGACCCTTATACACTGACCCTTACACACACACACACAGACCCTTATACACTGACCCTTATACATACTGACTCTTACACACACACACAGACCCTTATACACTGACCCTTACACATACTGACACACACACACACAGAGACCCTTATACACTGACCTTTATACACACTGACTCACACACACACACAGACCCTTATACACTGACCCTTACACATACTGACTCTTACACACACACAGACCCTTATACACTGACCCTTATGCATACTGACACACACACACACACAGAGACCCTTGTACACTGACCCTTACACATACTGACTGTTACACACAAACACACACACACACACATATATATATACACACACACACATACACACTGGCCCTTACAGACACACGCAGAGACCCTTATACACTGACCCTTAAACACACTGACTGTTACACATGTTCACACACTGACCCATACATACACACACATACACACAGACTCTTATACACTGACCCTTATACACACACACTCAGAGACCCTTTTACACTGACCCTTACACACACTGACCCTTACACGCACAGACAAACCCTTATATACTGGCCCTTGCGCACACTGACCCTTACACACACACAGACTCCTACACATTGACCCTTACACATGCTGAGCCTTATACATATTCACACACTGACCACTACACACACACACACACACACACACACACACACACACACACACACACACACCAGGTGTCTGCCACTGCATCCTAGTAGGAGTCTTTCCTCCAGGCTTTACCCGCCTCCCCTGTGCTGTCCTCCTGCCTCCTCTGCCATCCCCAGTGACATGTTCTTTCTTCTCCCGTCCCCACCAGCTGCTGCCAGCCACAACGACCCCGTGTTTGAGACCCTGCGCACGGGGGTGATCATGGCAAACAAGGAGCGGAAGAAGGGACAGGCAGATAAGAAAAGTGTGAGCATCGTTCCTTTCTACCGAGGTTCTGCCAGATTCCCCGGGGAGTGGGCCCGTCTGCCTTCTGATACGTGACAGAGCTAGGGCCCCTCTGAACGTGCATGTCACCCCAGTGACCTATTTTCACACGTGGTTCTCGAGGTCCTCGAGTTACGAAGTCTTGTCATAGAGAGGCAGTGTCTCTCGGAGGCAGAACACTTACACATACACACAGAAAGATATTGTGCAGCATGGGGTCTGGGAGACGGCTCAAAGGGCTGGAGTGTAGATCTCACACAGAGGTGGGACGCTGGTGCAGTCCGTGGCAGTGCACGGCCGTCCCTAGTACTGCTGGCTGTCACCTGGGGGCCCCTTGGCACTGCTGGGCCTGAGCACTGAACTGTCCAGTCGGGTTGGTCAAGTACAGCTCGAGCATTGCTTGTGACTCCACACCAAAACCAGGAGAAAACGATCCCGGGCCCAGGAGAGCGCCCAAAGGACTAAAATTCATGGCTTTGCATGCAGGAGCCCCAGGTTCGATCCCTGGCACCTGGTCCCCTCCAAGAAAAGCTTAAAAACTTATTAGAACCAGAGAAATGACTCAGGGGTTGACGTTCATGTTCTGTGGGGGCACAGGTTTGATCCTGGTGCCACATGTTTTCCCGAGCACTGAGCTGGGAGTAGCCTATGACCACCACTGAGTGTGGCACACACACACTCAAATTCTTACAAATAAGAGTAGAATCCCCAACCTAAAATTGAATATTCTATAAGGAGAGGCCAGAGAGTAGTCGGGAAGGCACTTGCCTTGCCCATGGTAGATCAGGCTCCATCCCCACCAGCATCGCAGAGAGTCTCCAAGACCCATCAGGTATAATCCCTGAGCACAGAGCCAGGAGCAGGCCTGAGCATTGTCGGGTGTTTAATCAAAACCTTTCAAATAAACATTTAGGGGCTGGATAGATAGCACAGTGGGGCAGGTGCTTGCCTTGCACATAGCCACCTGGTTGGGTTCAGTGGCCCGCACCGCAGAGGGTCCCCTGAGCATTGTCAGAATTAACCCCTGAGCACAGAGCCACGAGTAAGCCCTGAGTACTGCCAGGTGTAGCCCAAAACTGAAATAATTTTTTTTTCTTTTTGGGTCACACACGGCGATGCACAGGGGTTACTCCCAACTCATGCACTCAGGAATCACTCCTGGCAGTGCTCGGGGGACCATATGGGATGCTGGGAATCGAACCCGGGTCAGCCACGTGCAAGGCAGATGCCCTATCTGCTGTACTATTGCTCCAGCCCCAGAGATAAAGTTTTTTTTAACTTCTTTTTTTTTTTTTTTTTGCTTTTTGGGTCACACCTGGCAATGCACAGGGATTACTCCTGGCTCTGCACTCAGGAATCACCCCTGGCGGTGCTCAGGGGACCATATGGGATGCTGGGAATTGAACCTGGGTCGGCCGCTTGCAAGGCAAACGCCTTACCCGCTGTGCTACTGCTCCAGCTCCTTTTTTTTAACTTCTTTTATTGTTGTAAGGGGACTGGAGTGATGGTACAGTGAGTAGCACACTTGCCTTGCATGCGGCCGACCTGGGTTTGATCCCTGGCACCCCGTATTGTCCCTGAGCCCCAGAAGTGATCCCTGAGTACAGAGCCAGGAGTAAGCTCTGAACACTTTTGGGCGTGACCCGAAAAAAATTGTTGTAAGGAAAAACTACTCTTGGATCAACCCCCACCCCCAAATTAACTACACGAAGATATAACTAGGATCTGGCCTCACAGTATTTTCCATAAAGGTTGGGTGCAAGTTCACTGTGGAGACAACTCTGACTTGCAAGACACCGGCAAAGTGATTTGTCACACACTTGGATTCTTTTTTTTTTTTCCCTGATGGGTATTTATTCTGGGAAGGCCAACCTGATAGTTCTTAGAAGTTACTTTTGGTTCTGTGCTCAGGTGATACTCCCACAGTGCTCCAGAAAGCATACATAGACTGAACTCAGGCTCCTCTTATAAAGCAGGCCCTGCAGCCCCATGAGTATTTCTGGGTTCTGTTTTTACAAGGAAATTACAGAAACTTGGGGTCTGGAGCGATAGCACAGCGGGTAGGGCATTTGCCTTGCACACGTCCGACCCAGGTTCGATTCCCAGCATCCCATATGGTCCCCTGAGCACTGCCAGGGGTAATTCCCAAGTGCAGAGCCAGGAATAACCCCTGTGCATTGCTGGGTGTGACCCAAAAAGCAAAAAAAAAAAGAAATTACAGAAACTTTCCCTTCCCATTTTATATTTTGGTTTGTTTTTTTTTTTTTTGAGGGGGTGGGGGTTTGTTTGTTCCTGGCTCAGGGACAATATGAGGTGCCAGGAATCAAACCCAGGTCAGCTGCATGCAAGGCAAGTACCTACTCACTGTACTATCACTCCAGTCCTCTTACAATATTTTTTTTTAATTTTTTTTTCATTTTGGGGGCCATATCCAAACTGATCCCTGGCACCCCGTATTGTCCCTGAGCCCCAGAAGTGATCTGGCCTTACTCATGGCTCAGTGCTCAGGGACTAATTCTGGCTATGCTCAGGAGACCCTATGCAGTGCTGGGTATTGAGCCCAGGTTGGCAATGTGCAAGGCAAACACCTTCCCCACTGTGCTCTCTCTCCAGCCCCTAAACAAACAAAACGCACCTGGCGGTGTTGGGGGCCATACACTGCTGGAAATCGAACCCAGGTTCATGCATGTCCAGAATATGCTCCTGGAGCCGAAGCAATAGCTGAAGTCGGGGGGACGTTTGCCTTGAATGCAGCTGACTCAGGCTCAATCCCCGGCATCCCACAGGGTCCCCCCAGACCTGTCAGGAGTAATTCCTGGGTACTTGCAAGCACTGCCAGGAATAATCTTTCAGTGCAGAGCCAGGAGTAAACCCTGAGCACCGCCAGGTGTGGCCCAAAAAACAAAAGAAAGGCTCAGGACCTAAGACAGGCCGGGGCAGGGGTGGAGGGAGGTGGAGATGGTACAGTGGGTAAGACACTTGCTTTGCACACAGCCAGTGCACTGTCACCCCACGTGGTCCCCCACGCACTGCCAGGTGTGACTCCTGAATGCAGTGCAGGGTTTTTTTTTATTTTGTTTTGGGGCCACATCCAGCAATGCTCAGGAATTACTCCTGGCAGTGCTCAGGGATCGAACCTGGGTCTGCCAGGTACAAGGCAGGTGTCCTACCCGCTGTATCATCACTCAACCCATCCAGCCCTTTAAGCTTTCTCTGCCATCCTCATACTGGGGTATTTTAAGAGTAGACATTAGAGTGAAGGACCTGACATCAGAAGCCCCGGGGGAGTTGAAGGGACTGAGCATGTGTGGACTGTATGCTACATCGCTCTAAAGAGCAAATCGGGAACGATGACTAAAAGTTAGGGGAGGCCAGCAGGCTTTAGATAGGGCATTGCTCTCAAATCGCATAGATTTGTTCTACAAAATAGTGAGCCCCCTGTCCTCGGCGACATTCAAGCTCGGTGTGGATGCTCCATCTGCCGGAAAGTTCCGGAGCAAGTGCCGCGGTAGGCGGGTGCTTGGACCAGATACCTCTTTCCAAGCTTCTTTTCGTTCCGAGGGGTCCTAGCGTGCTCTGTGGCTCTCTGGCCAGGCCGGAAGCCAGGCCAGGCCCGGGCTACCAAGGCCGCATCTTCCTAACTCGGGTGCCCCCCCAGCCTCTCGCAGCCATGATGGAAGAGGAGCCAGAACCTGCCAGGCCGGAGGACAGCAAACCCCAGGATGGTGAGTGTCCCCCACCTTCATCTGTGGGGAAGGCATAGCACCGGGGACGGGCCAGGGGTCAGAGGGCAAAAGGACGCCAGGTGGGGAGGTGAGAGAAAAAGCTGCCCTTCGACTGAAGAGTAAGGGTGAAGACTGCCCCTTGGAGCCGGGCAATTTGTCGGTGTTTCCCACCCCAGGGAACCCGGAAGGGGCTAAGAAGGCCGAAAAGAAGACCGCTGATGACAAAGTAAGACTCCGTCCTTCTCACCGGGGGCCCCCTGCCCTCTCCCCGTCCAGGCCTGACATGCACAGCCTCACCCTGCATCACCCACGTCGCCCTTAACCTGCCCTTCCGTCCTCCACTGCCAACACACGCCTTTCAGATCAGGGACCTGGAGGAGCGCTGGCACGCGGCTTGTCCAGAGACTGCCTGCACCTCGGACTCCTGCCCCTCTCAGAGGAGGGGCCCAAGGGAGCCCTAAAATCTGTCGCCCCTTCCGCCCGCAGCACAAGCAGCCCGGCTTCCAGCAGTCTCATTACTTTGTGGCTCTCTATCGCTTCAAAGCCCTGGAGAAAGATGATCTGGACTTCCCGTGAGAGGCCGAAGGGTTGGGGTGGGGTGGGGCTGGGAGGGGAGACCCCAGGTCCCCAGGAGGAAGGGAATGAGTTAAGTGGGACACAGGGAATGAAAGCTAGAGCCTGGTGGGCTGGGTGTAATGGGTGGCTGGGCTTGTGAGTCAGGCCTTGGCGTCTGAGACCCCCCCCTTTCCCTCCCAGGCCTGGAGAGAAGATAACAGTGGTTGATGACTCCAACGAGGAGTGGTGGCGGGTAAGAGTAACGGACGAGGGTGGGTACAGCAAGCATCGGGGGATGAAATCTGAAATCCAGAGGCTGATTATCCCTGCCTTCTCCCCTAGGGGAAGATCGGGGAGAAGGTGGGATTTTTCCCTCCAAACTTCATCATTCGCGTCCGGGCTGGAGAGCGTGTTCACCGCGTGACGAGATCCTTTGTGGGAAACCGAGAAATAGGGCAGATCACTCTCAAAAAGGATCAGGTAGGAGCTGGAGATACAGCTCACACATGCCTTGCGTGTGTGTGATCCTGAATTGTATCGCAGCACCTGAAACCCCACCCGCACCCCCATCCCCCTCCCAAAATAAAATCAGATAGCCCTGGTGCCCCCAAATCTTGACTCCCCTGCAAACCACATTCCATGCAGATTTTAACCCGAGAATGCCAGGCTCCCCTGCGCTCTGCCCTTTTCCTCTCACCCAAACCCTTTAATCCTTTAGATCGTGGTGCAGAAGGGAGATGAAGCTGGCGGCTACGTCAAGGTCTACACGGGTCGCAAGGTGGGGCTGTTCCCCACTGACTTCCTGGAAGAGATTTAGGCAAGCAAGACACCTGCTGGCCAGATTCACCCTTGCCCCGTCCTGGGCAGGCCCAGTGGGGGAGGCTGGGGAGGAAAGAGGCAGAAACTCGGACACTGCTGGGGAGAAAGGGATGGAACGGAGCTCCCGAAGTCACGTGGCTTCTGGGAAGGGACATGTGTGCACCTCCTTTTCCCAACTCCCTACCCCAAGACTGCCTTTCTTCTCAACCTCTCAGGCCCAGCCTCTGGGAGCTAGAGAATGAGCTGGTGTCCATTGAACGTGTGCACGCGCGCACACACGCAGACACACACACACACACACACACACACACACCAACAACCAGGAACGGGGTGGAAGCAAACTGTGCAATGTTGGAATTTATTAAAGTTTCCACAAAACTTAACAAGTTTGTTTTTGAGGGGCTGGAGCAATAGCACAGCGGGTAGGGTGTTTGCCTTGCATGCGGCCGACCCTGGTTCGATTCCCAGCATCCCATACAGTTCCCTGAGAACTGCCAGCGCCAGGAGTAATTCCTGAGTGCAGAGCCAGGAGGAACCCCTGTGCATCGCCGGGTGTGACCCAAAAAAGCAAAAAAAAAAAGTTTGTTTTTGAACTAAGGGGGAAAGAAGGTGAGGACCTAGGAAGGGGGCATTCTCAGCTGTCTCACCTGGCCCTGCCTTCGGACAGCCGGACGCCCACCGGGGCAGGCGCTGGGGAGGTCTCCGTGGCACCCCGCGTCCCGGCCCCAGGGAGCAGGGGTCCTGCACTGGCAGGTCAGGTCGGGAACCGCGGGAAGCCCCTTAGCCCGCGGAGCCTGGCTCAATGCCGAGCGGCGCCGCCAGGGGGCGATACAAGATCTCAGTTGGAGAGCGAGGGCCGGCGTGGGGGGCGAGCGGGGGGGCGTGGAGAGAGGAGAGAACCAGAGACACCGAGACCCTGGGCCTGGGAGGGGGTGGGGTGCGTGCCGTCTCCATGGCAACACTTCCTCAAGTCCTCCGGGAGCCGCGCGAGCGAGGCCGGGGGGCCTCACCCCTCCCGCACGGCCCCCTCCCCAGCCCTTTGCGACAGGTAGAGAGCGAGAGGGCGCGGGGCAGACAGCTCACCCGCGCGCGCCGAGACCCCCCTGCGGCGCGCCGTATGCAAATGTTATTATTTGCATATGCAAATATGCTAATACACCGGCCCCGGTCAGGGTAGCAGGTGGCGGGGAGCCGGAAGGTGCGGGGAAGGGAGCTGAAGGAGACCAGGAGTTTGGGGACCGGGGAGCGGACCAGTGAGGAGCAGCCAGGGGTGATGGCGGGAGTGGGGCAGACGGAGGGGTCCTGAGCTTGACGGGGGAGGGCTAGCCGGTCCAGTCAAGAGCTCCTCTCCTGCCCGCTGTCTGCCAGGCTTGAGGTTGGCACCGCCTAGCAAGGTTGGCAGCGGGAGCCCGGGCACCATCTGCTGCTGGCGGGGGAGGGCAGAGGCTCAGCTGGGCTGGGGAAGAGGAGGGCCCGGACGGAGCCCCCCTTTCCTACAGAAGGCTGGGGCGGGAGGGGAGCACACAAGACGCCCTGCGAAGCTGGGTCCCTGGTCCTGTTTTCTTTGCCCTTGACAATCCCTGATCCCGGGGGGCACCGCGGGGTCGTCATGGAAGCCACACAGCCCCCCTTGAACCAGCTTGGACTGGAACAGGAACAGAGAGCAAAGACGTCCCTCCACCACCACACACAAATCAAACCCTTTGCCCCTTCCTCCTTCCTTGGGAACTGCCGACCATAAATATGGGAGGGGGTGGAGGGACAGCTAGACGTCCCCCTTGCATCCCTTCCACCAGGCAAGCAATCTGATGGAAGGAAGGACTCCAATCCGAAGACCCCCCCCTTAAGTCCTCGAGAGGGCCCCCCACAAAGCCGAAGCAAAACCAATTTACTGGCTCATTGGGCGGAGATGCTGGTGGGGGGGTGCTAAGAAGCAGAGAGAGACTGTCCTCCCCCCCACACTTGGGGGGCACCCCCCTCCCCGCCTGGCAGAGCCGGCAGCTGTCCCTAATTAGAGCGGCGGTTTAATTGGATTTATCAGCAGTTAATAGGAAATTAAGCAAAGGGCCCGAGAGAGGGAGGGCGCGAGGAGCCGGGAGGCCGCTGTGCAGAGCTGTGAGGACGGATGTGGGGTGCCCGGGATGCCAGGGTGGGACAGGGGGTCCAGTCTTGCCCCGGGCACACCCTCCTCGCACTTGCCCTCAGGGGAGGGAGTGACAGCCGTCCTGTGAAGCCCCCAGAGTCCCCACACCCAGAAGCAGCAGCCTGGGTGATGGATGAGCATGCTCACCCCGCAAAGGTCATGAGTCTGGGCTAAGGAGCTACCTGCATTGAAAACAGCCCGAGGAGAGGCCGGGGACAGGACCCACACCTGCACCCCCACCCCCACCCCACCCCCTGCCTCCGCCCCACCTGGTGCATTGGCCTGGGAGCGAGACTGGGTAGCACAGAGGTGTCTCAGGATGACACAGAATGACTCTTCCACTCCCACTCCCACCTGGGGATGTAGGGACTCTCCCAGCGGCACTGCAAAGGACTGTCACTCCTTTACCTATTTGCGGGCAGGAGCCAGGAGGGAAGCAGCTGAGTCAACTGTGGCCAGAAGGGCCCAAGATCACCACCATGATCTGATCATGACTGCGAGTCCCCCAGAAGGAGATTTGGGGCAATTGCGTTCGGTCAGTGGGGTACAGGGTGCACAGGAACTCATTCTGCAGGACTGACAAGGCTGTTTAGGAGACCCCAGTGACCTCTCGGCCACACTCCCCGCAGCAGAGCACAGGCGACAGCCACCGCATATGTGGGTGCAAACCTCTGAAGGGGCAGGGCGGCTGCCCCTGTGCTGATGTGTGTGTCCCGGTGCGTGTATGTTGACCCCCCTCCTGCATGCACCCACACCCAGCCTCTGATTTTAGCCTGGCGCAGAAGCCCTGGGCTGTCTAAGTGCGCATATGTGATCTGGGGTGCCTCCATCTATGTGTGCTTCATGCCTCGTGCCCCCCCGCCCCCTGGGATGGGTATTTCCGTGTGTCTGCGTGGCTGTGTGTGAGAATCGGGGAGCGCCTCCGCCAAGCCCGAGTGTGTGTCGTTCCGGCGTCTCCGCCTGCAGGTGTGTGTCTCAGTGACAGGGCGTGGGCGCCGGCCTGGGTGTGAGCCGCGGCGGCGGCGTGGATTCGAGTGACAGTGACGCACGCGCTAGTGTTTGTGTGTGCGTGTGTGTGAGCGCGCGCGCGCGGGCGCGCAGGACGGCCGCGCGCCTGCGTGGGTCTCCCGCCCCCACCCCGTCGTCGTCGTCGTCGTCTCCCCATTTCTATTCCTCTCTCCTCTCCGGGCGGGCTCGGCTCCGCCGTCCGCATCATCTCCATCCATTATTGAAGAAACAGCCGCGTCCGCTCCAATCACATCAACACCCCCCGCCCCCCGTCCCCCCGCGTGCGGCTGGCCCCGCGGGCCGCGCTGGGTGCTGGGGAGGGGGCAGCCGCGGCGCGGCGGGGGCCCCGGGGAGGAGGGGCGGGCGCACGACCCCGTGCCCCGCGCCGGCCCGGCTCCAGGACGCCGGGGTCCCCGGGCGGAGCGCGCTTTGCATAAACAGATGGCGCGGGCGTCTTTGTCTCGCTCGCGCGGCGCGGCTCGGGCTGTCTGGCTGATGCAATCACGATCCTCGCGGAGCCTCGGGACCCGGCGCCCTTAATAGCAGCAGCGGGGGTCAGCGGCCCCCCGGGCTCCGGAGCAGATGCGGGCACTGGCGTCCCTCCCAGGCGCCCCCTCCACGCCCAGCCTCTGCAGAGGGAAGACCGCGCCGAGCCGAGCGCACGGGGCAGGTGGAGGTGACCGGAAGGGGGCCCCGGGCAGTGCCCCCGGGGGGCTCCCAAGGCTGCCCCACTGGGCTGCTGCTGTCCAGCCCGCTCCAGCAAGCCGGAGAATTAGCACTAAAGCTGGGGAGTGGGAGCGGGAGAGGCCGAGGCGAAGACGATGGCAGAGAGAGAGACGTTTGCGCCCAGGCGCGGCGAGGTGGCCGAGTAGCGGGAAGGCGAGGACAGTCGCAGAGACACCGATGCCGAGGGACAAAGACAGGGGGAGAGAGAGCGCGCGGCAGAGAGTGAGACGCACAGACACAGCCAGAATGACGAGGAACCCAGAGACGCCGACGGACCGCTGGACGGAGGCAGGGGCCAGGCTGGAGGCGTGGGAGCAGGAGCAGGGGCCCGCGTCGGAGGGCAAAGGGCAGGAGTCCCGGGGATGCGGGAGGAGGGGAGGAGGCGCAGCCACAGGCCGCGCTTGGCAAGACAGACGCCTCCTGGCCCTTGTCCGCCCCCCCGACCCCGCCGCCCCAGGCCCCTCCCCACATTAGCCGAGCAGAGGCGCGGGCGGCTGCAGGCGCGGACTTACCCGGACGGAATCCGCGGGGCGCCGGGTCTCTGCGGCCCGACAGGGGGCGCCCGAGGCCGCGCCCCTTCGCGCTTGGAACCGCTCGGCCTCCAGGGGGCGCCCGCGCCCTCGGCCCCTCGGCTCCGGGACGGGCCACGCCGCCGACCCAGGGCTTTGTGTCCCGGCGACGCGGTGGAGGTGTCTGCGTCGGGAGCGCCCCCCGCAGCCCCCCACGCCCCACGCCACGCCGCGAGCCGGCTGTCTTGTCGCGGCCCGAAGCTCCCGCTGGGAAAGTGCGAGGGGCCGGGGCGGAGTTGCAGGGGGGGCGATCTGGAACTCTCCGAGTGGGTTCTGTGCTGTCCCAGCTCGGCCCCGGGTGCGACCCTCCTGAAAGACGGCAGGGGCACAGACAAAGGGCGGGAGGCCCCCAGGGCAGGTGCAGGCGAGCGTGCAGAGGCCAGGCAGGAAGCAATGACGTGAGTGACAAGGAGCTCGACAGGGAGGAGTAGGGCGCTTGGTGGGGGAGGTGGGGGGAGCCCCCCACCCCTGCAGGAGGCCAGGAAAGGGGAACACGAGGCCCCGAACGCGCTTGCGGCTCGGAATTCCCGGGTCACGGAAATGCACCAGGGTGCAGGAGGGCGGGCCGGGCGCCTGGCCCTGCCCGATGTCCCCGCGCCCCAGCTGGGCCGCACGGAGCCAGATGTGCGGTGCAGATGTGCAGCTCCCGGGGCTCGAGCCCCGGGGTTGATTTTTCAGTTCCAGAAAGTGGGCGGCGGCGAGCCACGGAGACGACACACCCGGGCACCTCTCCACTCCCCCCACCCCGCACCCCTGCAGCCTGTAGGTGCGGGCGCCGCGGAGGGCGGGGCGCCGCGCGGCTCCAGTCTTTGACATCCCGTCAGTCCCCCTCCCCCGCCCCAGTCACACGTCGCTGCGAGTCTCTGTCTCTTTGTTCTCGCCGTGTCTCTGACACTTTATCTCATTATCCGCCGGAGGGAGGCGGAGAGCCCAGGACCCCGCAGCCTAATTACAGCCGCGCCTGTCAGCGCAGGGAGTGGGGAGGTACCAGCGGGGTGGGGGGCGCGCACGGAGGAAGAGGGGGCCCCTGGAAGGGCAGCCTCAGGGCCCTTCCCGCCCTTCCTGCGTCCCCGGAGGAGTCTGGAGGCAAATGCATCGCCCTCCCCTGCTCCTTAGGCCAGGATGCCCGCGCTCCGGAGGAGAGGGAGCCAGTGGGGTACCCGGGGGCCAGAATCGGGGGGGGGGCCGTGCGTGGGGAGAGGTGGGTTAAGACGGGGCCGAGAGATAGCGCAGCAGGTCAGGTACAGTCTTGCACGCTGCCACCAGGGTTCAGTCTCCCGCATCCCCCCTGGTCCCCTGAGCCCTGGCGGGCATGATGCCCGAGTGCAGAGCCAGGAGTAAGCCTTCAGCACAGCAGGGTGCAGCCACGCCCCGCCAAGAACTGTGCCTCCTGAGCCCCAGCACCTGCCAGCCACTCGCCTTGCACGCACCTGAGTTGTTTGCTGGCCTAGATGAAGCGAGGCGGGCTGTGTCCTGTCCCTCAGCATCTTTCTCTCCCCCGGGGAGTGTCCACCCCACCGCGGGGGACCCACAAGCCTCCGAGGAGGCTGCCACACTTCCTCCATGAGCCAGGTTTGGAGGGGCTGGTTTCCAAGCACTATTCCAGACCAACCTGCACAGAGCCCCCCGACTGCAAGGGCTGTGTCAGTGTAATGCTGCCCGCCCCACACCCCCATCTTGGGAGAGAAACCCAAGTTTCCAGGTGCCACCGAGAAAGCCCAGGGTAAAGGCATTTGCTTTGCACGGACCAGACAGGTTCAATCCCCGGCACTACATATGGTCCTCCCATGAGCACTGCTAGGAGTGATTCCTGAGCACAGAGTCAGGAGTAAGTCCTAAGCACAACGAGGTGTATGAAAAAAAAAGGAAAAAAAAAGTAAGTCAGGTTGGGGGCTGGAGCGATAGCACAGCGGGTAGGGCATTTGACTTGCACACAGCAGACCCGGGTTCGATTCCCAGCATCCCATATGGTCCCCCAAGCACCACCAGAAGTAATTCCTGAGTGCAAAGCCAGGAGGAACCCCTGAGCATCGCCGGGTGTGACCCAAAAAGAAAAAAAAAAAAAGGAAGCCAGGTTCCTAATACCTTCGAGCCCCAGGGGGCTCGAGGGTCGGTGTGTTGAGGAGCTAGTGACACTCACTCGTCCCTGGTCCCAGCTGAGGGGTCACACACACAGTTTGCCTGTGGTTCACTGGGCGTCCCATGGAGAGCCCCTTCCTCTCCTTGAAGCAGTCTCTCACCATCTCACCCTGGCGCCTGGACAAGGGACCCGAAGGGCCAGGGCTCGTCTTAGGCGGAGACTGGACAGCCAAAACCTCTCTGCTCCTGACCGTTCCCCTCGGGGCTTCCAGATGTGGGAGGAAGCCGGGAGCAAGGAAGCGGGTGGGGCCAGGCGGGGTTGGGCTGACCCCTCCCCAGGGGGGCGGGACCCCAGGAGGAGCAGAGGGAGCCCCACAACCACTACGACGAGGAAGGAGCAGAGAGAGCACGGAGGAGCCATGGCAGGAACCGGCCTGGGGGCCCGCTTATACCGGCAGGTCAAGAGACATCCGGGGGTGAGTTTGGTTCCCCCCCCTCTCCCCAGCCCTGTCGCAGCTGTGCCGCACAGCCAGATTCCAGTCCGGGACGCGGCCCCTCCGTGAGCGCCCCGGCTCTGGCCCCTCTCGAGTTCCAGTGCCCTAGGTCCACTGAGCCCGGCTCGGGACGGCCCACTACAGAGATGGCCAGGAGAATGGGTGGGGGGGAGGGGAGGGGAGGCCAGGCCCCTCCTGCAGGAGCTGGGAGTGGGGGGCGGGGGTCTGAGCTGGGGGCGTGGGAGCCGGCCAAGCAGAAGGGTGACTGGGAAGTCGGGGACAGGGGAGGCCCGGACCCCGACAGCCCCCTGCTCTCCCCGCAGCTCATCCCCATGATCGGCTTCATCGGCCTGGGCATGGGCAGCGCCGCCCTCTACCTGCTGCGACTGGCCCTGCGCAGCCCCGACGTCTGGTAAAGGCCGGCGGGGGGGGGGGGGGGGACACTCGCAGGGGGTCCCGGCTGGGGCGAGATAGGCTGAGGGTGCAGGGCACGGACGGAGGGACGGACAGATGGACGGACGGGTGGGGGACTCCCCGCTGGCTGACCCGGGGCCTCTTCTGGCCTGACCCACCGGAAGGCTGCGGCGGGAGCTGGTCGGTCGCCCCCGGCTCTGGGCTGTGCAGTCCACACGGCTCAGGGTCTGGTTACCATGGCGACGCTGCTGTGCCCGCCAGCGGCCTTTGGGTACCTCTCTCTCCGCGGGGGGGAGTTCAGAGAGGGGCTGTGGTGGGGAGCAGAACACTGCGGAGCCCCCCCAGGGGTGGCTGGGTTGCAGGGGCACCTGCCTGTCAGAAGCCCCCCTTACCCCCCCCCGTTGCTGTTATTGGCATTCAAGGCACATCTCAGCCGTCCCCGTGGGAGCCCCCGCCTGGCCCCTCTGCGCTGCTCTGCCAGGGCTCACCTGGGGTGGCTGGGTGGCCTGTCAGTCACCTGGGCTTACTCCTGGCACACTGCCCAGGGGTCACTCCTGCGGGCAGGCGCTCAGGAGACCATATGGGGCGCTGGGGGTGGAATCCAGGTGGGCCGTGTGCAAGGCAAGTGCCTTCCCCGCCGTGCCCTTTCTCCAGCCTCTGGGGCAGCTTTCTGGGCCAGTTCAGCACCAGTGACCCCCTCCCCCACTTCTAGAAGCCCCCACCTGGAGCAGGATGGGGTCCTGGGTGAGGCAGTGGCCCTGCTGTCACCTCAGGCTGCAGCCATAGCTCATCCCCGTCCCCCTCCTTGTCCTCAGCTGGGACCGAAAGAACAACCCGGAGCCGTGGAACCGCCTGAGTCCCAATGACCAGTATAAGGTACCCTCGGGGGCACTAGGCCTGCGCCCCCCCCACCCCACTCAGCCCCTTGACCCGCCCGGCCCTCAGTGCCCCACAAGCCAGAGGCCTGGGGCCCTCAGCGCAAGCCCCCTCTCCTTCCCTAGTTCCTTGCCGTCTCCACCGACTATAAGAAGCTGAAGAAGGACCGGCCGGACTTCTGAGCGGGGCTGGGGGCACAGCCGCTGCCCGCCGCGGCCAGCAGGCCAGCTCCCGGCCGGGCCCTGTGCAGACCCGGGTTCCCACGCGGCGGGATCCAGCCCCACCCACCGCCTCCCAGCGGAAGCGCCTCTGACCCTGAGCTTGAATCCCAGGGGGAAGGGCCGGGAGGGCCACCGCGGCCCCGTCCGTCCACCCAGCAGCCCGACCCACCCCCTTCCTGGGCCTGGGAGGGCGGGGCCGGGCTACGTGTTGCGCGTGGCCTACGTGCGCCAGGAGCAGGCAGAGGCCCGAGTGCCAGGCGACGTGGCGGGCCCCACGCCGGCGGGCGGCTCTGCTCTGGCCCGACCGGGCTCGCCGCGGGCTGCCAGCCTGCCCCAGGACCTCACCCAGCGGGCGAGCACAGCGCACAGCGGAGATCCCAACCCTGCCCGCCCCCCTCCCGCCTAGCACCTGGGCTCCCCCCCACCCCCGCCATCGCCTGCTCCTCCCTTGCTCCCCTCCATCCCCGGGGATCAAACAGAAGCAGCCGTGGGCAAAATACAATTTCATTTAACAAATTGAATTTGCTGCGCCTGCTAATCACGTCTGGTGTCGGCTGCGATCAGAGACAGGGAGGAGGCTGCAGCCCCCCGGGGGGTCCTGGTGGGGGCAGGGGGTGGGGGGGTGCTGAGGGAGACAAACACCCCCCCGCCCCCCCCCCAGCCCCGCCGCGCCGCCCTGGGGACCCTCGCCCAGGACAAGAAGTGCAAGAGCAGGTTAGCATTTTATTAGATAAAAACAGAAAGGAGGGTGCCGACCCCTCCCTTCCGCTGGCTCAGGAGGGCAGCTCCCCCTCGAGGGAGCCTAACACTGCGAGAGGGGCGAGGCCGGGGCAGAAAGCCCCTGGAGATACAAGTCTTGTTATGAAAAGGAACCGTCTCAACTCAGACCCGGGGGCGGGGCCGGGCCAGGCCGGGGGGCGGGGCAACCTCTCTCCGGCAGCCAATAGCCGACGAGCCCGGCCTGCCCCTCTGCGGGGCCCGGACGGGAAGGAGGAGAGTCCAGTCTGTGCACCCGTCTGCACGCTGCGGTCAGTGCTCGGTCAGTGCTCGTCGAAGCCGGGCATGGGGAAGGCGCGGGCGAACTGCTCCACCCGCTGCCGCAGGTCCGCCAGCCGCCGCTTGGTCTCGGGGTCATCGAGCAGGAAGGACTTGAAATCCTGCAGTTTGGCTGGCGAGGGGGCGGAGAGGGCGAGTGGTCAGACTCTCGGGGGGCCGTGGGGTCCTCCCCATGCCCCAAAGCCCGGGTCCTGCCCACTCACCGGTCTTGCTCTTCACCTCCAAGCCGATGCTGACGCCCTCGTCGATGAAGCCCACCACCCTGCGGAAGTCGTCCTCCCGGAACTGCCGGGAGGTCAAGGCCGGGGCCCCTGGCAGAGGTGCGGGCGAGGGTCAGGGCAACCCGCCTCCCGCCCGCGGCACCTCTCCCCCGCCTCCCCCCCTCCTCCCCTGCCCCGGGGCTCACCAAGGTGCAGGACCCACCGCTCCGCACCCCTCCCCCGCCTCCCCCTCCCCCCCAGGGGCTCACCGAGGCGCAGGCCCCCCGGGGTGATGGCGCTGCGGTCGCCGGGACACGTGTTCTTGTTGGCCGTGATGGACACGAGCTCCAGCACCCGCTCGGCCCGGGCTCCGTCCAGGCCCTTGGGCCGGAGGTCCACCAGCACGAGGTGGTTGTCCGTGCCACCTGGGGGCGGGGGCGGGCGCGGGCAGTGAGTCCGGGGCCGGGGGCTGCCGCCCGGGGCCGCAGAGGCGCCCCCCACCCCGGCTCACCGGACACCAGCGAGTAGCCGCGCTGCAGCAGGGCGTCCGCCATGGCGCGCGCGTTCTTCAGCACCTGCAGCGAGTACTCCCGGAACATGGGCGTGCAGGCCTGGCGGGAGAGCGCGGCCCCATGACCCCGGGCCCTCCCCCTCGGCCCCCCCACGGAGCTGTGTCCCCCCCACCATCCCAAAGAAGGCTCTGGGGCTGCTTTCTGCCTTCCCCTCCGTTTCCCGCATCAGCTACAAAGAGCCCCCCCCCCCCCCCCCCCCCGCCAGCCCAGAAGCCCTGGGGAGGGGGGGGGAGGCGTCCAACCTGCTTGAGCGCCACGGCGACTGCGGCGATGGCATGGTTGTGGGGACCCCCCTGCAGCGAGGGGAACACAGCGAAGTTGATTCGGTCCTCAAATGTGTACGGGATCTCCCGGCCCGTCTTGGGGTCCACCGTCCGGACCCCCTTCCGGTAGAAGATGAGCCCCGACCTGCGTGGGAGCAGGGGTCAGAATGGACGGGGCGGGCGGGGGAGGGGAGCTCGGGCAGCGCTGAGCCAAGCTGATGAGCCGCCTGGCCTGGCCCCTGTGGGCCACCGAGTCCAGCCGGGCGGTCCTGCCGGCCCGACGGGAAGGCGCAGGGAAGCAGCCCCCCTCCCTCCCCAGCGGCCCACCCCACCGTGGGGCGGCCGCACACCTGTCGCCAGCAAGTGGGAAGAAGACTTCTAGGGCTCGGGCGGGAGCGGAAGGCTCAGCGGCGGCCCAGCCGTGCCCGGGAAGGGGAGCGTGAGGCAGGGGGGAGGCCTGGCCTCGGGGGAGCCTGACCTGGCCCCTCGGAGGGTCTTGTGGGTGGTGGTGGTGACCACGTCCGCATGCTTGAAGGGAGAAGGGATCACCTTGGCGGCCACCAGGCCACTGATGTGGGCCATGTCAGCCAGCAGGTGAGCCTTGACCTCATCACATACCTGGGCAGGTACAGAGAGAACCTCAGCCTGGGCCAGGCGGGGAAGGAGCCCAGCCAGCCGGCCGCCCCCGCCGCCCCCCTGCAGCCGCTCCGCACGCCCACCGACCTCTCTCATGCGGGCGTAGTCGATGAGGCGGGCGTAGGCGCTGGTGCCAGCGATGATCAGCCTGGGCCGGAAAAGGCGCGCGGTCAGGGCCAGCTGGTCGTAGTCGATGAGGCCGGTCTGGGGCTGGACGGACAGACAGACAGCCACTAAAGCCCGCGGAGGCAGCAGGACTGGGCGCAAGCCACCCCCCAGCCCGCCCCCCGCAGGCACGCCCTCCCTTTTTTTTTTTCTTTTTGGGTCACACCCGGCGATGCTCAGGGGTTATTCCTGGCTCTGCACTCAGGAATCACCCCTGGCAGTGCTCGGGGGACCCCATGGGATGCTGGGAATCGAACCCGGGTCGGCCGCGTGCAAGGCCATCGCCCTCCCCGCTGTGCTGTCGCGCCAGCCCCACGCCCTCTCTTCTTGGCACTTACGTTCAGCTTGTACGGCATGGACTCGAAGAAGATGGAGGTGGCCGAGACCCGCTTGACGTCGGACATGTAGCCGTGCGTGAGGCTGGGAGGGAGAGGATGGGAGAAGGCTGCAGAGCGGCGCTCCCCCCACCCCCACCCCCCCGCTTCACCCCTGCCACGCTCCCGAGGCCTCTCCGAGCACGCCACCACCCTCCCCTCCCCCCATCACTCACTGTCCCCCGTCAGGCAGGTCCAGGCCCATGATGCGGTCGTGAGGCTGCAGGAGGGCGGTGTAGGCGGCCAGGTTGGCCGGGGACCCTGAGTAGGGCTGGACGTTCACCCCCCACTGCGCAGGGTCCAGGTCAAAGGCCTCCAGGGCCCGGCGCTGGCAGAGCAGCTCGATCTCATCCACGATCTCCGCGCCCCCGTAATACCTGCCGCGGGAGGGAGGGCCCGTGAGGGTGCGGGGGAGGGGGGCCACTTCCCCCCCCCTCGAGAACAGGCCAGGCCAGGCCTCGCCTCAGCGCACTCGGGCGGGCATGCCCGCAGGGCGCGCCCTCACCTCTTGCCAGGGTAGCCTTCCGAGTACTTGTTGTTTAGACAGGAGCCCAAGGCCTCCAAGGCAGCGCGGCTGCAGAAGTTCTGGGAGGAGGGGCAGCGTCAGAGGCACTGAGGACACCCCCGGGAGCCCCCCAGTCCCAACCCGCTGGGCAGCCAGGCCACAGGGAGGCCCTCCCTCTGCTCCCCCGGGGCTCCTCCTGGCCAGGCTTGTGAAGGACAGAGGCAGCCGGTGACACCAGATGCTCTGCCAGTGTCCCTAGCAAGGCCACCTGTGACTCAGAAGCTCCGGGCCCCTCTCTTCCAGGGACACGTTTGCAGGGACCTAAAAAGCTCTCGGAGGCCCCGTCTCCTGCCCCGCGTGTGTCAGAGGACAGTTAAGAAAGAGGGGAGCGGGGGCTGAAGCGATAGCACAGCGGGGAAGGCGTCTGCCTTGCACATGGCCAACCCGGGTTCGATTCCCAGCATCCCATATGGTCCCCTGAGCACCGCCAGGGGGTAATTCCTGAGTGCAGAGCCAGGAGTGACCCCTGTGCATCACCAGGTGTGACCCCAAAAAAAAAAAAAGGGAGGGACAAGACGCCACAGGCAGGCCCCACGTCGGAAGGGAGGTGGTGACAGGGCGGTGAGTGACCCAGGGCTGCCTGCACCCGTGGTGCCCACCTCGGAGGCGATGAGCTCCAGGCCCCGACACTGCCTGTCCTTCTCCCTCTGCAGCAGCTCCCACAGCTCGGGGTCACTCTCCGACAGGCTCTCCTGGCCCGTCCAGCCCCGCGCTGCGTCTCCAGGCTGGGTCCGGGCTGCCTCCCGGTGCTGGCACCGCACGGCCACGCCGCCCAGCCGCCCACATCTCCGCAGAGGCTAGACAAGGGAAACAGCAGCGTCAAATCAAACACCCAGGGCGCCCGCCAACACCCCTCTGGCGCCAAACCCAGCTGCCAGCTGTCCAGTCGGCTTGTTCTAGTTCTTTCCACCCCCCCGCCGCCACCTTCAAATGCCATGCGGGAGCCAAGATTGAGATCAATGTCCAGGGGGTGGCTCTGATTCGGTCCATTCACTTCACCCCAGAATCTCCCTCCTGCCTGACCCCTGACCCACTCTGCAGGGGCGCAGGGCAAAGTCTGTCCTCCAGAAGACTGTCTTTAACTCAGGGGGGGGTCCTACTGCGCACTGAACGAGAGGGTCTTCCGACAGGACACGCTCCTGGGGCCTGATGGGGCTTCGGAGGGGGCTTGGCAGTCCTTGGAGAGCAGGCGCCGGGCGTCTATTTGCCAAGGACGCCGAACCCCACACCCCGGTGCTGTGCAGCGCCCACTCGCACACCCCAACAACACACGCACAGTTCCTACCACCTTCCAGCCCGAGAAGTCGCGGGACCCTTGATGCAAGCAGCAGGGCCGGTTGCATCATCATCTGCCCGCTCCGAGCAGGCTTGCAGGGTCAGCGGGCCGGTCCCTGCCCGGGAGCTGCCCACTGGCCCCGCTTCGGGGCCCCGGGGCAGCCGGCGAGGTTCTCACACCCAACGCCACGTCAGGGAGCCCGGGCACGTCCGGGGTGAGGCACGGAGCGGGAGCCGCTAGCCCTTGAGACACCCAGGGACCTCCGGGAATCCCGGGTTACTCATCGGCTCCCCGAGGAGTCCGGCCACGTGCGTGGGAAAGCGGGGGAACCCCGGAGTTTGTGAATGGGAACTAAGGGGGGAGGAGACGCCGTCTCCCACGGCAGCGCCGTCTCCGGGCCCCTCTCTCACCCGAGCCGCCGAAAGCAGCGAGAAGGCAAGCATCACAAGCAGCGGTCGAGGTCGCACGAGGTCCCACGAGGTCCTGCCACCAACTCTGGCCGGGGAGAGCCGGGGGGTCGGAAGGAGCCCGCGGCCAAGCGCGCATGCGCCGGAGACGCGCGGGAGCTAGGGGGCGGGGCCTAGGCATGCGTGCAGCGGCCCGTTCACAGCCTTTTGGGAATTGTAGTTTTTTTCCTCTTTACTTGTCCCTAGCTAGCCCCAGGGACAGAGGGCTTGCCTGGGAGAAAAGAGATTCCCACACATATATACCCCATTATCTCCTCCGTGTTATGTTACTTTTCTGTTTTTTTTTTCTTATTCCCGTCTATTGTCTACAACAGTTATTGATGCTGAATAACATTAGGATCTCTGGGAAAATGCCCATACAGGGGGCTGGAGCGATAGCACAGTGTTTGCCTTGCACGAGGCCGACCCGGGTTCGATTCCCAGCATCCCATAGGGTCCCCTGAGCACCGCCAGGAGTAATTCCTGAGTGCAGAGCCAGGAGTGACCCCTGTGCATCGCCGGGTGTGACCCAAAAAGAAAAAAAAATGCCCATACAAGAAAGCAAGCCTGGGATGGAGCGATAGTATAGCAGATAGAGCATTTGCCTTGCATGTGGCTGACCCTGATTTGATCCTCCACATTTCATATGGTCCCCCGAACCCTCCCGGAGTAATTCCTGAGTGTAGAGTCAGGAGTAACCCCTGAGCAATGCTGGATGTGGCCCAAGAAGCAAAAAGAAAGAAAGAGAGAGAGAAAGAAAGAGAGAGAGAGAGAGTAAGAAAGAAAGAGAGAAAGAGAGAGAAAGAAAGAAAGAGAGAGAGAAAAAAAAAGGGAGAGAGAAAGGAAAGAAAGAGAAAGAAGATAAAGAAAGATGTGAAAGCCAGCCAGCACCCCCCCACACACATTTTTTTTCTTGCAATGAAGACACACTATTTTATATTGCTTTACAAGTGAGGAAACTGAGGCCCAGACAGACTTGCAGAGTCCAGAAAGCATCTGGTTTGGAAGGTGAGAGCCTTGAGCTGAAAGTCCAACTTGGGGACTAACATGTTATCCTCTCTGGGACTCAGATTCCTCGTCCATAAAATAATAATAAAATAATGTGGAAATTAAGACACTTGAAGTAAACATGTTGTGGGATGAGCTGTCTCAGACTCACAAACCTGCTGGGTGGGGAGACCACTCCTGGCACAGTGCTCATTGAACTCTGTTCACCTCTTGCAGAGCTGCAGCTCCTCAAAATGGGAAGGGCTGGCTCTTCCATTTAACCTGACTCCAGAGGGGGAGGCTAACTGACCCCTTCCAAACTCGGACATCAGAATTAGCAGGGCAACGTGATAAAAGTATCTGAGTGTGGGGCCTCTCCTCCGGGGTTCTAATTCAGTGGCTCTTAACGAGTGGACAATTGCCCACTTATGACCATGCACAACAAAACCTCTCGACGGTGATTCGCTTTGAGAACCGTTGTCTTGCATGGCAATATTACACATCAGTTCAGTCACTAGACGTAGAGTAGCAAGGGGCATACAGGGTTCATTCTCTGACAGGCATAACCTCGCCCCAGGGGACCTCAAAGGAGATTACTGGCTGGTGGGACATCAAGAGGTGAAAAGCTGAAAAGCAAGGCTGGGACTGTAGCTCAGAAGTAGGAAACACTCTTATGACTGAGATCCCTGCTTCCTTTCCCACCCTACCCCGCCCCCGGATATACACATTGGGGAAAAGGCATTAAAAAGGAACAAAAGAGCCAGATGTTGGAAGGTAAAGAGAGGGGCTGGAGCAATAGCACAGTGGGGAGGGCGTTTGCCTTGCATGCAGCCGACCCGGGTTCGGTTCCCAGCATCCCATATGGTCCCCTGAGCACTGCCAGGAGTAATTCCTGAGTGCAGAGCCAGGAGTAACCCCTGTGCATCACCGGGTGTGACTCAAACAGCAAAAAATAAGATAAAGAGAGTCTGTGGAGGAGGCAGAGGAAGAGGGGAAGGACAATGCACCCCAGAGAATCCCCCCAGCAGAATTTCCTTTATATTGCAGGTAATGATTTTTTGCTTTTTGGGTCACACCTGGTGATGCACAGGGGTTATTCCTGGCTCTGCACTCAGGAATTACCCCTGGCAGTGCTCAGGGGACCCTATGGGATGCTGGGAATCGAACCCGGGTCGGCCGCGTGCAAGGCAAACGCCCTACCCGCTGTGCTATCACTCCAGCCCCTGATTTTTTTTTAAAGGTATTCCTCCGCCCCTCTGGGAGAGCCCGGCAAGCTACCGAGAGTATCTCGCCCGCGTATTGGATATGCCAAAGACAGTAACAATAAGTCTCACAATGGAGACGTTACTGGTGCCTGCTCGAGCAAATCGATGAGCAATGGGATGACAGTGCTACAGTGATAACTGACATACCTTAGTTTTAAGTGTACAACATACTAATGAAATATTTGTATATAGCACAATATGGTCACCACGGAAGTCTACTTAGCATCAATCACCATATATAGTTAAAAATACTGTTTCCCTTTTTTGGGAGGGTCCGAACCCAGCGGTGCTCAGGGCTTACTCCTGACTCTGTGCTCAAGAATCAATCCTGGCAGGACTGGAATGGTGTGGGGGGGAGGGGAAGGAATTACTATATGAGGTGCCAGGAATTGAACCCAGGTCAGCTGCCTGCAAGGCAAAAGTCCTACCCTCTGTACTATCTCTCTGGGCCCAGTTAATTTATTTATTTCTTTTTTTTGCAATGAGGACACGCTATTTTATTACTGCTTTACAAGTGAGAGGCCCAAAGGGACTAACCTGCAGATCTCAGCCACCGCCAGCTGGCTCTGAGGCAGGGCTGCTCACGCCCCCTCCAGCCTCAGGAGTTCTCAGGTGTTGGCACCTCAGAGCCTCAGCCAGGTAAGGAGGCTGTGGGTCCTTGGTCTGGCCTCAGACCCAGAGCCGGTTCCCGCCTGCCTCCTCCTCTCCGCCAGTCCTGCCATCCCTCTGCCCAGCGGCGATCAGATGGTCATCGTGCACGGACCAGACTGACTTTCCACCACCGGGCACGTCCGGGTCAAGACTCAACGCTGACTCAGTTTCCCCACTGGATCTCCCGGAAGATCACTGGCCTCTCTGAACCCTTGACCCCTGGCTCGGGCCGCCGCAGGCCGGCGCCAGGGCTGGCTCTGTGCTCCAGCTTGTCGGTGCCTCCCCCCTCGCCCCTGTCCGGGGTCCCGAGGGGAGGGGGCCGGCTGAGCTTGAGAACTGCTAATGAAGCCGCAGCCAATTAACGCCCTGGCCAGGGCTGGGGGCGGATAAAATTAGCAGCGGCGGCTGCGGGAGGGAGCTGGCGGCGGCGGCGGGAGGGTGGGCAGCCGGCTGGAGGGGGCTCGCTTGCAGGCGGCCAGGCGCGGCGTCGCGGCCCGGCTCTCCAAACTCCCGCGCGTCCCTTCCCCCACGCCGCGGCTCGGGCCTCCCTCCCTCCCTCCCTCCCTCCCCCCGCCGTCTGCAAACTCAGCGCCCACGAAATTAGGGAGGAAAAGGAAGATCGATGACTCCAGATGCCGCAAACACCGTCCCCCTCCCCCCACCTGCCTCGGGCCCCGCGGAGCTTAGCAGGTTGTCAGCGCTCTGCCCACGCGGTCCCGGTCTCCGCCGCCCGTGCGGCGGGCGCCCGCAGACCCCGGCCCGGGGGCAGCCCTCGGGGGTCGGCGCCGGGAGCGACCCCCCCTCCACACACACACCCCTCCCGTGCTCCTCCTTAACCAGGGCCACCCTCATCTCTACCCGGCGGCCCGGGATGATTTCCCGAAGGGCGTCCTCCTCTGCCTCAGTTTCCCCAGGAGTCGCCAAAGAAGCAGGCCCTGCCCCAGACACCCCTTCTGCGTCCCCCCTCCCCAAAGATCTCACGCAGACAGCCTGTAGTATTCCACTTTATTTTGTGCCCTTTCACGTCTGTTTTGGCGTAGAAAAAAAAAAAGAAATACCACGGGGAGGAAGTAAGGGGGGGGTGGAGCAGAGCTGCAGGGAGGGGAGGGGCGGGGCGGAGGGTGGGGCGAGAGTTGTGCTTCTGCTACCCTAACCCGGGTCGTGGGGAGGTGGACGGGCATACGCAGGCAGAAGGGGGGAGCGGAAGGGGCAGCCTTTACAGGGGTCTGGGTGAAGGTGACAAGCACCTCGGGGCGAGAACGTGGGGTGGGGGGGTGCAGATGAGGGGGCCAGGCCAGGCGCCTTTAAAGCTGCGGGCGAAGGGAGTGTCCAGCCGAAGGCCAGGGGCGAACCGACCCAGGGTGGCTGCAGTGCGTCCAAGGCCGTCCTGTTCTGTGCTCTTACCCCTCCTCGGAGGGCGCAGCGGAGAGGGCGGGCGGTCCCCCTTCCGCATCTCGTGATCACTCACTTCCCAGAGAGGAAAGGGGACCCCCCTCCCCAAAGCTGTTCCCCTCTGCCCCCCCCAAATGGAAAGGGTGGACGTGCCCGCAGGAGCTGCGGGGGTGGGGGGCGGCATGGGAGATGGTGGGGGGGGGAGGGTGGCGAGGATTTGGCGGGGAGCTCGGAGCCTGGGGCGACAGGGTGGCGGGGAGGGGAGGCGCGCTATCCAAAGTAGGGGTGTTCGCTCTGGAAGTTATAGTCTGGGCACACCTTCTGCACCAGTTTGTAGTCAAAGCTGAGGAAGGAGACGAAGATGCAGATGACTTTGAAGGGCTTGGCGCAGAGCCAGGCGGCCTGGCTCTGCGTGTGCTCGGTGAAGCACACCTGCGACGGGTCGTAGAGGCACGGGCGGTGCTTGCGCGCGCGGTTCGTCTTCTCGTACTCCACGTGGCAGTTGAAGGCGCGCGACTCCTTGGCCCCAGGCACGCCCAGCGCGC
Organism: Sorex araneus; assembly: GCF_027595985.1. Taxonomy (NCBI): domain Eukaryota; kingdom Metazoa; phylum Chordata; class Mammalia; order Eulipotyphla; family Soricidae; genus Sorex; species Sorex araneus. Next base: position 218,170,220 of record NC_073303.1, read on the forward strand.
CCCCGACGGGCCCGGCCAGCGCGCCGGGCGCGGCGGCGATGCCCAGCGGGGGCGCCAGGCGCGGGAGCACCCCCTCCAGGGCCAGCGTGGACTGCAGCGGGTGCGGCGCGGGGCCCGGCAGCCACACGCCCCCGAACTCCACGCGCTTGGAGGGCGGCACGATGCTGACGCTGAGGTTGCCCAGGCTGGAGGAGTTGTGGCGGAAGTACACGCTGAAGGTGCCGTTCACGTGGTCCACGATCTTGCCCGTCACCAGCAGCGAGAACTTGAGGGTGTGCACGCGGAAGTAGAAGTCCCCCCAGCCGAAGATCTTCTTGGCGCGGGCCGCCTTGACCGACGGCTTGCCCTTGGTGCGCTGCGCGGGCAGGGCCAGGGCGCCCGTGTGGTTAACCGGCCACGCCCAGCTCCAGGCGCGGGAGGGACCCAGGCCCTCGGGAGACTTGGGCGCGGGCAGCTGCTGGCCGGGCGCGCCCTCTCCGGCCGCGGCGGAGCGCAGCTCCAGGTACGGAGGCCTCCCAGACTCGGGTATCTGGGCACTCAGGGCCTGCAGGGGGGAGAGAGGAGGGAAATGATCTGGGGCTGGCCCTGGGCACCCCAGCAGCGCCCTTGCACGCCGGCCCCTGGAATTTATTTATTTATTTATTTTGCTCTTTGGGTCACACCCCGCGATGCACAAGGGTTAGTTCCGGGCTCACGCACTCAGGAGTTACTCCTGGCGGTGCGGGGGGGGGGGGGGGGACCCTATGGGATGCTGGGAATTGAACGCGGGTCGGCCACATGCAAGGCAAACCGCCCTCCCCGCTGTGCTGTATCGCTCCAGCCCCCCAGCCCCTGGAATTTTAAAAATTCATTGAAAATGTCAGACACCGCCGTGCCACACGGAACTGTGACGGGGAGGGGAGGGTTGCATATGCATGAGACCCGCCAGCACCACCCGGGCGCCTCTTCCCTCCACAACTGTCCCAGACCCTTTTTTCCAACTGGTGTTGGAGAGGCCCAGGACGTGGCTCAGGGGTAGACTGCCTCCACGGGTGAGACCCTCCATGCGATCCCCTCACAGACTTTGTAAAGAAACAGCCGCTAGGAGCCCGAAGAGATGAAGAGATGGGGGCTGCCTGTGGCCAGGGGTCCAGGGAGACGCCGACGGAGCAGGCGGCAGGTCATTCAAGCCATGGATCTCGGTTGTTTTTTGTCTTATTTTTGGAAGGGAGGGTTTTGGGGGCCATACCCGGCAGTGCTCCGGGCTTACTCCTGTCTCTGTGCTCACAGATCTCCACTGGGGGTGCTGGGGGACCATATGGGATCCTGGGGATCAAACCCCAGTGGTGATGCCCCTGCACGACCACTCTGGCCCCAGGCCTATGGTCTTGGTAGGGGCCCTTCACCTCCTAGGCCTGTGGTTCTACCTCCGGGAGGGCAGAACTGCACCTTCTCACAGAATCCCACCAGTAAGGAGCAGAGCAGTGGCTCAAAGGGGGGTGTAATCTGGGGGGAGGGGGCGCCCCACCCTGCTTTCACTCCCCATGAATCCCGGCACACTCCACCCTGTGCTGGCACATTTTGATGCAGTCCTGGTGACACCCAAGCACCTCCAGGAGGGCTCCCCCCCCACCAACAACAAAAAAGACACAACAGACACCGCCAATGCCAAGTGGAGATGGGTAGGGAGGGGCAGCTCGGACCCGGCTGGTTGGGGGGCAAAGGGCCGGGCACAGCTGGCCCTGGCCACGGTAATACTCAGCGCCTCCCAGAGCTCCGTCAAGACTAGAGTCCCCGTCCCACCTCCCACCCCAGGGAGAGGGCCACAGGTCCAGGCCGAGGACCCCTGGAGCTTCCGGCATTTCTGCAGTGGAGGAGACCCCCCTGGCGGTCCTTCTCCGGGCTCCCGGGGTGGGGGGGCCGAGGAAGCCGCCCCAAGGCATCCCCCCCCTTCTCTGCCTGTCTCAGGTGGCAGCTGATCAGGGAGACAGCGCGGGCCGTAAGTACAAGATGGATCGGGAGGCGGGAGCAGCGGGGCCAGGCCCGGGCCATCAATTATCAGGGCGGGGGTGGGGGTGGCCTGGAGTGCAGGAGCGGGCGAGAGGCTGAGGGAGGAAGAAATATGGAGATGCCGCTCAGAGGGGAGCGGGAGGGAGAGGAGCCTGCGTGTCAGAGTGTCAGTCACACGGTGCCCGCAGCGCCCGCTGTGTGGCCCTTTCAGTGTGGGGGGTTCCGCCCTGGGGGGGTGGAGGCAGGCTTGCAAGGATGGGCCTGGGGGCGGCTGTTCCCGGCCGCCGGGGGTGGTGTGTGTGTGTGTGTGTGTGTGTGTGTGTGTCTCCTATGCTGACGTGTGTGGGTGTGTGTGCCTGGGGCAGTGTGTGGTGTCTGTGTGCGTGGCTGCGGTGGCGGCGGTGTGTGACCCGGTTTGTCGTGGTGGCAGTCTGGTGCCTGTGGGTCCCCGTCCGAGCTGGCCGTTGGTCTGGGGGGCTGGCGGGCTGGCTGTCTGTCAGTGCGTGGTTGTGTGTGTGCTGGGTGTAGCTGGCATGTCCGGCCACACGCCTGCGGGTGGCTGGGGGTGTCATTCCCCCCCCCCCGTGAGGCCTGTGCCTGGCTCTGTCCAGAGGGTGCACGCAGGACAAGCGAGCCCACCGCATGCATTCCCCCCCGGGGGGGGGTGCAGCCGTGTGGCCTGGTGGTCACGCTGGCGGCCGGCCTGGGGGAAGTGGTCTCCGGTGGCCCACACTCCGCGTGGCTGCGTCCTGGGAGGCCAGTGTGGCGCGGTGGGGCTGGGATCCCCGCCGGCTGGTCCCCATCCCTGCAGCGCTGCGATCCCGGGTTATTAATGCCGCCGCCACCAGCTCGTCATACATATTTATCGCCCCCCTCACTCCTCCCCCCGCCCGCCCCTCCTCCCAGCTCAGGTGAGGGGGGCGGGGGCGGGAAGAGTGACTGACTCCACAGGCCAGCCAGGGCTGGGAGTCAGCACCCAGGCAGTGGGCCTGAGAAGCTGGGTGGGTGAGTGGGTGGGTGGGGGGTGTCGCGAGGAGGGAGCAGGGGTCCCAGGCCAGAGCGGGAGGGGAGAAAAGCACCCCCAGAGGAAAGGGGCCGAGGCTCAGGAGGTGGACTTGAACCCTGGGGAGGACGTTGGGGGAGCGAGGATATGATGTGAGGCCTCCAAGGAAAGATGTGAGGGGACCCCATGGACGCGGACCCCCGTCTCCCAACCCCTCTGGGCCCGACCACTGCTCTTCCCTCAGCAGCCAGCACCCCTGCCTCCAGCACCCCCAGGGAACTTAAGCTGCGCTAGCCCCCGGGGTCCCTGCGAGCAGGCTGGAGAGAGGGAAGGCAGTTCAGCGGGGCGGCGAGAGTTTTGGGGGGCCGTGTCCCCCCAATCCCAGACTCAGGGCGGCCTAAGCCTTTTCTTTCCCAATCCTGGCAAATCTCCGCCACCCTTGGCCGGAGACAGCCAAGATAAAAAAAAGGGAAGAGTTGGGGGGGGCGACGGCCAAAGCGACCTTGGCAGCGGGGAGCTCGGCCAGGGAGGGGCGAGAGGCTGCGGGGAAACGAGCCGAGAAATGGGAACATGGAATAAAATAAAATCAAATCCTCCCTCTGGCTTCCTTGCTCCAGCGCGCGCCCGCCCGCGCCCCTCTCCCCGCCGTGGCGTTCCATCTTTCTCTCGCCTCGCGTCTGTCTCTCAGTCTCTCACTCGTCTCTAATTTTCTCCTCCCGCGATTCCGGTTTTGCTCCCAGTTTTTCTCTCCCCCCCCACCCCACCCCCCACCCCCGGGCCCCGGGGAGGTTCTTTCCCTCTATACCCTCCCGGGGGCTTAGGTCAGTGTCTCCGACTGCAGGGGGGAGGCGGGCCTCAGGGTAGGGGGGAAGCTGGTGGCTGGAGGAGCCGGGCTGCCTGCCTGCACTTGGGGTGCTGTCCCCCCACCGCCTCGGACTGGCCAGCGGACGGGCGCAGGGTGTTGTCCGAGACGGGGCTCCCTTTGCTCCAGAGCTGGTTTAATTAAGCTAATTGGGCGCGGTGACATTTGCAGAGGGGAGAGGGGAGCGGGCCTGTCATCTGGAGGGGCAGAGGTGCTCCGTGGGGAGGGGGTGCCCGGAGCAGGGCGGGAGCCGGGCGGGCGCGCTTGCCCCTCAGGCAGGAAGCCCGCGCGCGCATGGGGTGGGAGTCGGGGCCCCCTCTTGTTGCCGCTGCGCCAAGTGCCCTGGGGTGTGTGTGTGTGTGGAGGGGGGGGATCTCTTCTGGAATGGGGCCCTGGGAACAGGGAGAGGATTCGGCCGGCGGCCCCCCCAGCCGCATTGCAGGGCGCACCTCCGGGGCCTCCGGACAGGCCAGTGGCTCCTCTCAGTTGCCGGGTCAGGCGGGGCCACTCAGAGGGGGCGGGGGTGGCACCCCAAGGTTGGGAGAGAAACTACTCCAGGCCGGGTGTGGAGGGGGGTTGGGGAAGCCGGGGGCTGAGCCTCCTGCACCCCTGCACCTAGAATGGGGCGAGGTGGGGGGCTGGGAGCTGGCTCGAGACCAGGAAGCCAGCCGGGAGAGGTCTGGGGCTGGTGAAAGGGGGCTCAGAGGGGGCTGCAGACACAGGTGTGGGGTGCGGGATAGAGAGAACAGACATGCAGACCAGGCAGGCCGGACGAGGGAGGGAAGGTGGGGAGCTGCAGGGGGTGGGGGTGGAGTAGGGGTGCGGCAGGGTAAGCCTGGCAGATGAAGGGCAGCCTTGGGGGGCTGAAGGAGGTGGGGCAGGGGCTGGGGTGATGAGGATGGGGGCCCGATGCAGGTGGGGCAGAAGTGGGGGGCCGGGCCGGTGCATGGGCTGCCCCCGGGAAGCAGAGACACTGGGGAGGGGTGGGGGGAGAAGGGGGTCTGGACCGGGCAGGGACTGAGGTGAAGGCTCAGGCCGCAGAGAGGCCCGGGCAGGTGGGAGCCAGGAGACCTCCTTGCAGCCCCCCGAATAGCGTGAGGGGGCGGGGACCGCTGGCGGGGCGGGCTCTGCCCTTGGGCCGGCGCCCCCTCCCCCCGCAGCCCCGCCCGCTCACGGCCTGCAGCGCAAGGCTCACCGTTATCTGAATTTTGATTTTATTTTATTTTATTTTATTTCCCTGCTTCCTAGAGCCGGCGCGGTGCCCCCCGGGAACGGCCGCCCCCCGCCCCCCGCCCCGCGCCTCACTTTATTATTGCAATAAATGTGCCTATAAAGGCGCGGGCTCCGGGGCGCGGTGGGGGGGACGGAGGGAGCCGCGGAGCGGGGATGTAATTTCCCGAAGCCGGAGCCGGAGGGGGAGTGGGCGGGGTGGAGGTGGAGGAGGGGCAGGCGGGGGAGATGGGGGGGGAGACACGCCAATTTCCTGCGCTGGGGCAGCGCTCCCCGCGCCCCGTCCCCGCCCGGCAGCCCGCTCCCCCCCTACCCTGCGCCCCTGCTCTCGCTGCGGCACCCCTTCCCCTCCTGGACCCCGGCCAGGTGGAGTTGCGGGGCTCTGCCCAAAGTTGCCCACCTCTGGGCCCGCGGGGTCACTGGGCGGGGCCCTGGCGCCCGCCCCTCCCCGCCCCGTCACCCTCCTGGTTCCTCTCCCCCCCCCCCACTCCCCGCCCCGTCACCCTCCTGGTTCCTCTCCCCCCCACTCCCCGCCCCGTCACCCTCCTGGTTCCTCTCCCCCCTCCCCCCCCCCTGTCCTTGCTCCTGTCACCCCGTCCCTGTCATCTGCGGCTCCTCCCCCACCCAAGCCCACGGCCTTCAAAATCCTGCCTTGCAACGGGGCCCCCTCCCCTCCTCGCCTCCTGGAAGGCGCTGGCCCCAGGGACCCGGCAGCAGCGCCCGGGTGGCCCCGGCCCACCTGCGGCCCTGATTACCCCCAAATCCCCACCAGCGGCGGCGAGCCCGGCCCAGACTGAACGTGCCTAAGTGGCCCAGCCAGAGATTAGCTGGGGGGGGTGGGGGGGGCAGAGGGGCGCAGGAGGCAGGAGGGGTGGCCCACCGGGGGCCCTCGGGCTCCGCTAGACCAGCTTCAGGGCCTAATCCTTCCCCCAGGCAGGACGGGGCGCCCCAGCCCTCCCCCCTGCTAATTAGTAATTAGTGATTAGTGATTAGTGACTATTGATCTCCTGCTGCTTCTCCCAGTAGGCAGCCCCTTTGGCAAGGGGTGAGGAAGACAGGCAAGAGGGAGGGGGTCTGAGAGAGAGAGAGAGCTGGGGTGGGACCCGGATAGGCCAGAGCCCTCGGGGCAACGAGGGCCCGAGCCACAGACTGTCCTGGGAGGTGGGCCAGCCCAGAGCACTGGGGAGGGAGCAAGCGTGGCGGGCGGGCAGGGCAGGGCTGGTGATATTGGCGAGCCGGGGTCAGAGGGGCTGCCTGTGGGACTGGGGTCCCACCATCCTCCCCACTCTCTCCCCTGCCCCCTCCCAGCTCCCCATTGCTCCCAGTCCCTTCCCAGGTGTCAGCCTCCTGCCAGCTTGTCACAGATCCCGCCCGGGGGGGCACACACAAGGCCCCCCCCCCACACACCTCGAGGCTCCCAGTATCAGACCTGCACACAAACGCTCTCCAGTCCACAAACAGACCCACACTGACAGCCAACACATACACCCCCGCGCGCACACACACACACACACACACACACACACAGGCACTGGGAACCCACCCTGGGGTACACGCGGGTGTACAACAGTCACAAGCGCACACAGGTACACACACCATTTTCTACCACACCCCCAGCATCTGTGCACATGGTAAACACAGATTCTCACACACACACAAGCTGGGCTAAAGGGTAGAGACACCCCCCTACACACACACACACACACACACACACACACACACGCACACGCCAGCTCCAGCCCCTGCGCTCTCATCCTCAGGCTCACGCTCCCTCCAGTCTCCACCAGATGTTCCATTCCCCTTCAGGGGGCAAAGGAAATTAAACCAGATCTGTCCACAGGGGAGTTTATTTGGCAGGGAGGATGAGGGGAGAGCCGGGAGGAAGCAGAAAGGCGGGCGGTGTGGGGTGGGGGTGCAGGGGGGGTGAGTACCATCCTTACCCCCTCTCCACCCTGTGGCCTGTGGGGCACAGACCCCCCCACCTTGTGCAGTCCTAAGGGGCAGAGTTAGGCAGTGAATCCAAACCCAGCCCCATTGGTGGAAGCGAGTTTTGGGGGGTGGGGGTGGGGGGGGTGCTTCTCCACCCACCTTCCAGCCATCAAGGTCACCAGACGGCCCGGGGAGAATCAGGGCGCCTGTCACCGGCTTCCCTGGGGCAGCCCCCACCCACCCTGCGGGCCAGTGCTGTTTGGCTGAGTAAGCAGGGGTCTGATCTGATTGCTGGGGGGGATGACTACACCCCTTCAAAGCCGGCAGGGGCTGGGGTGCAGGGTGGGGGTTAGGAAGCCTGCTGTCCGAACTAGGCAAGTCGCAGCTGGGGGGCAGGCACCAGGAGCCCAGGGCAGGGGGAGAGATGGGGCCAGGGCTAAGGGCCCCATTGCACTGCGGGGGGGAACCCACAACAGGGTGGAGCAGGTAACTGCACTCACCCATTCATTCCAAGCCAGGGCCACAACCCTGCCAGTCGCGGCACACAGCCCGGACCCCAACACTACACACACAGGCTTGGCTGCCCCCCAGCACACACAGGCACACAGGTGTACTCACTGACCCACGCACTCGCACCCGAGCACACACACGGTGTACAGGAGTTGAAGTCTGAGGGAGGCTGGCGAAGGACTCTCTGCACCCCGGGACCCCGGCCGTGCGCCCCCCCACCCCCACCCCCGCCGGGCGGGGCAGAAGGCAGCCTGGGGAGGTGGGGGTCCGGCGGGGCGGGGAGCGGGACTCGCCGTCCAGACAGCACCCCCGCCCCGCAGCCGCGCGAAGGGGTGTGTCTGGGGCCGCGCCGGGGCGGCGAGTCTCCGCGGGAAAGGCGAGGGGACGCGGGAGCCAAGTTCGGCCGCGTCTGAGTCGCGTGTGCGCGCGTGTGTCCGGGCCGCGCCGGCTCGGGCCCCGGTGCCCCCGGCACGGGGACAAGTGCCGAGGAGAGGACCGGGGCGGGGTGGGGGCGCGGGGGTGGGCGGCGGGTGGAAGGACAGACAGCGAGAAGAGGCGAGCGAGGTTGGCGCGGCAAGACGGCGAGGCTGACACCCCGCCGGCTTGTCTGTCTGTCTCGCACTCCCGCTCCGTCTGGCGCACTCGCGGGTCGGGCTCCGTCCCCTCCCCCGCCGCGCCCCGAGCCAGCTCCGAGCCGGCCTCCCGCCCGGTGCACCCCCGGCCCCCCCCCCCGCCCACCCACCCGACCCCCAAGCTCCGATGCCAACTTGCCCGGCAGGAGAGCCCCGTCCCGGATCGGGCAGTCGGTCTAGCCCGCGTCCCCCCCCCACCCCCCGCGCCGCGCAAAGTTGGGACGGGGCGAGGCGGGGACGGGGCGGGCGCGCGGGGCCCCTGGCGCTCCGAGGACCGGGGCGTCCCGGCGCCGCCCCCCGCCCGCCCCCGCCGCCTTACCTTCCTCGGGAGCCACGGGCCGCAGAGCAGGAGCAGCCATCCGGCGGGCAGGCGCATCTTCCCGGGCGGGGGGCGCGGGGCGCGGCGGGCGCGGGGCGGCGGCGGGGCGCGCGGCGGAGCGGGCGGCGCGGCCCGCGGACTGAGCCCGGCTCGGAGCGGAGCGCGGCGCGGGGGGCGGGGCGCGGGCGGGGGAGAAAGTTGGGCCGGGGGGGGGGGCGGGGGCGGGGCTCCGCGGCGCTCCAATCCCGGCCGCGCCCCGCGCGCCCCCTCCCGCCCAGCCGGGGCCACCGAAGGTGACTTTCAGCCGACACGCCCCGGACACGCCCCCAGCCCAGGTGCCGCGCGCGGCGGGCCGCGGGGGGCTCCGGGCCCGCGTCCCCCCGCGCGAGCGGCCGGGCCGGGCCGGGCGTGGGGCTCGAGGGTCCGGCGCGCCACGGCCGACAGGGGGCGCGGCCGAGCCGCAGGCGGGCGAGGCGGGGCGGCTCCGCGGCTGCTGGGGGCCCCCCGCGCGCCCCCCGGCCCCGTGTCGGCGTCGGGCCCCGGAGGGAGCGGGAGCCGGGCCGGGCGCAGGGCCGGGGCCGGGGCCGGGGCGAGGGCGGGCGGGGCCGCGGGCGGCCGCCGCCGCGCGGCGCTGACGGGGATGGATGGGCGCCCCGCGGCTCATTCTGCCCGGAGATGAGAATCATTGATCACGGACGGAAACCCCATCACGTCTGTCAATAGGGCTGACAAACGGCGCCCGCCGCCCCCGCCCCGCCCCCCAGGCACGTCTCAGGACCCCTCGGCCACTTCCCCTCTGTCCCTGTCCCTCCGCTCGCTGCCCGCGCCTCCTCCCCGCGCATCCCAAAGTGCTCCCTCCTGGGGGGTGGACAGGAAGTCACCCCCCCCCACCACCAGCAGCACCGTGTCGCCTGCTCAGCTTCTTGGTGCAGTCTCTGCCCCTTCCCTCTCCCCGTCCCATCTTTCATCACAGCTCCTCCAGGTTCCTGTCCCATTTCCAGCTCCCTCTCTGTCCTTGTCTCTGTCCACAGCCCCAGCTCGCTCCGTCCCTATCCTCTGGGCTCTTTCTTCATCGCTTCCCTCCTCCCCCTAGTCGCTCTCCCCTGCCGGAGAGTCTTGAGCTGTCAGCTGTTGCTAGGCACGGAGGCTGTGGCTGAGGTTGTGTTAGGACCGACAGGGAGAGATAGGGACGGGCAGAGAGACACATGGAGAGATAGCTGCACACTGGAGACACACAGAGAGATAGCTGCACGCTGGGGGACACGCCTGCAGCTGCGTCCAGGCAGCAGGACCTAAGATGGGAGCCCGCGGCCAGCCCAGAACAATCATGCAGAGCAAGAGACAGGTATACCCCGCCAGAATCAGGCTGGCACACACAGGGGGACACAGTTCATTCACACGCGCAGGACCACAGACAGACAGACAGACAAAACACGGTGGCACAGGGGACAGCACAGCCAGCTGGGCACTCAGAGCCCGCCCTGCTCCTCTGCCAGCCTCGTGCCGCAGGTAGAGACAGACCCGCTCGCTCCCCGAGACACAGGCATGTGCTGGCTCTGGCAGCCTGAATGGCAAGCCCAGGCACATACAGACCGAGGGATGTGCCAGACACACAGACAGCATCTGGGGCACTGGCTGAGAAGGCGAGGGGTCACAGAGACACCCCCACCCCCGCAGATCAGACAGAGGCGGGAGGCGGCCTGTGTGTGCAGGGAGCGGCAGGCATGACCAGGCGAGAGGCAGGGCCGGGTCCCAGGCCTGGGCGCTGCTGAGGTGGTGGGTCCCACCCCGCTACCAAGCCACGAGGGGCCTGGTCCTGACCCATCTGCTCTCTCCTGGGGAGCTGGCCTCAGCCCCCCCTGCCGCCTGCAGCTGCACCATAGACCCACCCATCTTCGCCTCTGCCTCTTTGCCTCGGTGCCCCATCTGTGTCTGCCGCTGGCTGCGGGTAGGGTAGGCCTCTGCTCCCCCCTCCCCGGCTCTCACAGGGCCCCTCTGCTTTCCTTGCCAGGCGGGGAGTTGGTGAGAACCGCCTCCCTGCGGGCCCGCCTCTGGCTGGTCCAGAGAGAGGATCCCGACTGGGGGCTGGGGGGGTGCGTGCTCCATTCCGCAGCTGGGCGCCTCTTTCCCTCTGCCCAGGATCTCGAGGCGACAGGCAGAGAATCAGTGGCTCCCGGGGGGCGCCAGATGCACGGCTGGCAGGGAGAAGGAGTGAGGGGGTGGGGCTGGCGGGGGTGTGTGTGTGGAGGGTGGGGGAGGGAGGCGTGCGGGATGTGTCTGTGTGTGGGGGGGAGGGAGAGGAACGGTCTGGGGGAGGCTAGAGGGGAGGTGCGCGGGGCCAAATAGCCGGAGGGAAAGGAGAGGCTGGGCAGGGGTGCGCGGGCAGGTGCATAATTAGCGTGTGTAGGGGAGGGGGCCGTGGCGGGCTTCTTGGATGAGCGGCTCTGTAGGAGCGCGCGCGCCACCTGGTGGGCAGATGGCGGCACAACGCTCCCTCGCAACAACAACAACGAGCCCCCCCTTACCCCAGGAGGGTCACCCAGCGCCGCGGGGCGGGGGTGGGGGGGGAGAGGATCTCAGAGCTGACTTGGGAGGCTGAGGCTGGAAATAGGATTCTGTTTTAAGAGGTAAGGAGAGGATTATTAATTTTAGAGGTGTCTAAATGCAGGGCTTCCCCAAGAAAGGAATAGATTCAGCAGGGGGGGAGGAGGGTAGTGAAAGCGGTGTCTCCGGCCCCCACCCCCCTCACCCCGCCTCCGCCAAGGGAGCTGGGCCGGGGGGGGGTCTGTTCCTGGGCTCCCTGAGCTCGTCTCCACTGTCGAGGGGAGAGTGAGACACCAACCCTTTCTGTATTGGCCAGTGGAAGCGGTGCGCCCCTCTGCCAGGAAGGCCCAGCCCCCCAAATGTGGTTGTCCCTTACGGTCAACCCTCTGGGACCCCTGAGTGATTGGTGAATGGAGTCAGTGAGCCGCCGATGGGGCCTGGCACACTGGCCTCCCCAGCCCTCCCTCACTCCCTCACCCCTCCTGGCACCCCACCCCCAACTCCCCTAAACCCAGAATTCTACTCTTGGCATCTGTTTATAATTAGTTTCCAGGAAGTGTGAAATGTTCACAGCTCAAGACAAACTCGGGCTGAGAGCTGTATGGGGCCATCTCGGAGGGCTAGGAGGCTCCTCACAGCCGCCCTGGGCTCACTCCTGGTGGTGGGATTTCCCAGTATGGGAGATCACTTTGGACTAGTGGAGGCGGGGTGGTGCCTATAAATAAATTTCAAAGCAGAGAAACACGTCTTAGAGTACGGAAGAGCCGGAGAGGGCACAAGATCCAGAGAGGTAAACTACCCCCCCCCCCCAGGCTGCACAGCCGGATTAGCATGTCTTTTTTTTTGGAGTCACACCTGATGATGCACAGGGGTTACTCCTGGCTCTGCACTCAGGAATCACTCCTGGCAGTGCTCAGGGGACCATATGGGATGCTGGGAATCGAACCCAGATTGGCTGCGTGCAAGGCAAACGCCCTACCCGCTGTACTATGTTCCAGCTCCAGCATGTCTTTTAAGGCCACCTTACCCCTTCCACCCCACCCCTTCCCCCCTCGCCCCCCCCCCCCCAGAGCGGCGTGCAGAGGCTGGCGGGGCACTCCAAGGAGCGGCACCAGCCTGCCCTCCTGTACAGAGCGCCCCCTGGTGGCCGGGGTGGGCCACACACACAGCTCAGTTCCAGGAGTCTTTCACACAAACGGTAGTAGACACTGAGGTGGTTTTTTTTTTTTTTTTTTTACAATTTTATTTATAACAATATCTGTGTTATTTAGTTGTAAAGGAATTCAGCAAAAATTATTAAAACGTTCGTGTCCCCAAAACGGGGCTGCCCGCTTGCCCTTCCTTGGCGTGCCCCACCTCCTCATCGCCAGGGGAGGGGAGGCTAGGGGGACCGTCGACCAAAGAGAGTCTCCAGCCCTGGGAGCCTGCGTGGCGGCACTGGAGAGGGGAGGGCCTGTCTGCAGAGTGTGGCCATCTCAGAGGTGCCCCCCGAGGGAGGCTGGGGTTGGCCTCCCCCAAGAAGAGCTAAAAAAAAAATGCCATCCTTTCCTTCCTGCCCTCAGCCAGAGTCAGCTCGGGAGCGGGCAGGGGGCCTCTCCCTTCCCGGAACCAGCCCTCGGGGGGGGGAGCTGGGTGGGGGGGGCGGGGGGGGGAGAGCGGGAACAAAGTGTCTCATACAGGGAGAGCAGCATCGCCCGCTCTCCCAGTGGGGGTGCATTTCGGTGGGAAGGTGCGAGTCAGGGCTCCCTCGGACCTGTCAGCAGGAGCCCCCGGAGCCCTCCTGAAGCCCCCCTCCCTGAAGGCAGCATGGGGGGGGGGATGCTGAGGAGCAGGCAGGAAGGAGGAGAACGGAAAGAGATAATACTGTGCTCGCTTGCTCACTCACATATAAAAAGTAATTCCTTCATTTTTACATTTATACACCCCGGCCGGGCCGGGGAAGGGCTGGCTGGCAGGCGGGGGGGCTCATTTGGAGGAATTCTCTGGCAGGGGGCAGGAGGCTCTCTGGGGCAGTCCGAGGGGCGGGACCCTAGGCCAAGGGGTCCCCTATCTCGTCCTCAGGACCTCGGCCCAGGAGTTCTCTCTTCTCGTCCGTGCTGGCCAGGGAGTGGCGGCTGCCGTGGCCGCCCATGTAGAGCGTGGCGTACACGGGGTTGGTGAAGTTGGTGGGCTGCGGGGAGAGGGGTCGTGAGGGCTGGGCGCCCCTTCCCTCGGTTCCATCATCCACCCCAACACCCCCACCCGGCCCCTTGTCCCTGCCTCGGGAACCTTTTCCTTGCCCTCCCCCTCCCCCCCGGCCACCGACTCACCTTGTCAGGGTCCAGGGCAAAGTCGGCATCCAGGAGGCCCCCCACGTCGTCCGGCTCCCCGCCCTCGTACATCTTGTAGGTGGGGTTCCCGATCTCCACGTTCATGGCCCCATTGGTCATCCGCTGGTGCTGGAAACCCTTAGCCCTGGGAAGAGGCAGGGGTGTAAGGGGTAGGATTGGGGAGCGGGGGAGGTGGCCAGGATGGGGTGACGAGAAATGGACGGGATGGTCCAGACTCACCCCCGGACCCGCCGCTTGTACCAGAACACCACGCCAGCCACCAGGATCAGCAGCAGCAGCAAGAGCAGGGGGATGAGGATGGAGACCAGGTCTGCCAGAGGACCGGGGGAGACCGTCAGAGGGGCAGGGGGAGACAGCAGACCACGCCCCCCTGCCGGCTCCACAGCCCCCCCATCCCTGGCCGCCACCTACGTCCAGACTGCTCTTGGCCGACGACCAGCTCCTCACACCGGGGTCCGGCCGTGTGTGGGGGACACCTGCAGGCAGAAGGTGTGGGGTGAGTAAGCGTGACCACCGCCGTCAAGACTGCTAAAGGTGTGGGAGGGGCGCACCCGTGTGTGTGGGGGCAGGGGGCGTGGGCAGCGGTCCTGTGGGGCCTCGATGGACTCACTGGCACTCGGGCATCATCTTGCTGTCCATGGAGCAGGAGCCGCCGTTGCTGCAGTGGCCCTCGCAGGTCAGACAGCTGGGGGCCACACGACCGTCGGAGCAGCTGTGGGAGCAGCAAGAGTCTGGGTGGTCTGACCGGCCCGGGCCGGCGAGGGGTTCTGGGCGGGGCTAGAGGTTGAGGGAGGGGGCGTGGCAGGCCCTGGAGGGGGCGGGGCCCAGAAGGGGTACACTCACTTGCAGGTGACGTCCCCACTCTGCTTGTTGACCACGCAGGTGCCGTCGAGACAGCGGCTGCACTTGTTCACCTCGCAACGCGGGCCCTCGAAGTAGGCCGTGCAGCGGCACTGGCGGGGCCCGTCGGGCACCATCTGGCAGGTACCGAAGTTCTCGCAGTAGCCTGAGCACTGCCCTGTTGGCGGAACGCAGGGCGACCTCAGGCCCCTCTTGGGAGTGGAGGTCCCAACCCCCAACTGCTCTGGGGGACGCCTGATCCTCCTGGGATCTCTTCTGCTCTGTCCCCCACCCCACCAGACGGGCTCTGGGGCGCAGGCTGGTTCCCTGAGCTTCCCCACGGTGGACAGTGCTGAGGCCCGAGGGCGGTGCTTCCTGGGGAAGACGCCTCCCAGGGAGCTCCTGACCCTGCTTTCTTGACCTCGCCCCGAGGCTCTCCGACCCCCAGCTGCACATCCCCTGCCCTGGGGTGCAGGGAGGTGACTCACGGTACTGGCAGCGATCACCCAGGAAGCCCGGAAGGCAGCGGCACTGAGGCTGGTTGCCCTGGTTGACGGTGCAGGTGCTGTTGTTGGCACAGTAGCCCGCACACACCTGCTGGGTGCATTTGGGGCCCGTGAAGCCCGTGGGGCACCGGCACGTGGGCATGCCTGGCGGGAGAGGAGGTGTGAGCAGGGCTGTGGCCCAAGAACCCATCGGACCCTCTGCAGAGGATCAGGGCTGGGACCTGCGGGGGCATGACCTAGCGGGAGGGCAGAGCACGGCCAGCACCCCCACCTGGGGCGAGGCTGTGGGGGCGAAGTTGGGTGGGGTAGAGGTTATTGGGCTAGGAGTGGGCAGGGCCATCGGGGCGGAGCTAACATGGGAGGAACCAATGGGCCCTTTGGGTGGGGCCAACGAGATGGGCAGGGCCATTGGGGCGGAGCCAACATGGGAGGAACCAATGGGGCGCTTTGGGTGGGACCAATGAGATGGGCGGGGTCACTGGGGCGGGGCCACAAGTGGGCGGGGGCAGCAGGACGGGCCGGGAACAACCATACCCGAAGGGGAGGCAGCGCAGGTGCCCCCATTGCGACAGTACTCCCAGCACTGGTCCATTTCACACTTGTCGCCAGTGTAGCGGGGCTGGCAGCGGCACTTGGGCTGCCTTCGGGCGTTGAGGAAGCAGCTGCCGCCGTTGAAGCACTGCAGGTTACAGGTTCCGGGCCGAGGCGCTGCGGGAAGGAGCAGTGGGGCCAGTTCAGGGTACGGGGGTTCAGGGCGGCAGGAGGAGGCCCGGGGAAGGGCGCGCGCCCGCGCTCACCATCGGGTGGGGGTGTCGGCGAGGGCACGGCCACGCAGGTGCCGTTGTCCAGCCGCTTGCCGTTAGGACAGGTGCAGACGGGCCCGCTGGGGCTCAGCAGGCAGAGCCACTCACACTTCTTGCGGTCACAGGGGTTGGTCACTGCAGGGGTGGACAAGGTGGTGGTGGGGGGAAACTGAGCCATCTGACCAGAGCCCTCTCCTGCCCACCAGGCCCCGAGGCCGGGCGCTCCCTGGGCACCCACCTTCGGGCTGCTTGTGCTGGTGGTATAGCACCACGTCGGAGGCGTGGCTCAGGCCACCCGTTAGGTTGATCAGGGGGCTATGCCCAAACTTAGAGATCTTGAAGACACGGTTATTGATGTAGGTGACACCGTAGATGTAATCCTCAAAGACATCGATGCTGAAGGGGTGAGTCAGGCCTGAGGGAGGAGGCGGGCTCAGCAGGCACTCGGGTCTTGGGGCTCCTGCCTGGACACTAGCTTCCAGGGCTTCCCAGCTTCACCTCAAACTCACCATGCCCCAAGTCCCCCTGCCCCCACCCCGTTCCCCCTCTGTGGACACTACTGGTAAGAGGCGTCATCATGTCCCCTGACCTTTTTTTTGGGGGGGGTCACACCCAACGATGCACAGGAGTTAACTCCTGGCTCTGCACTCAGGAATGACTCCTGGCGGTGCTCGGGGGACCATGTGGGATGCTGGCAATCGAACCCAGGTCGGTCGCGTGCAAGGCAAACGTCCTACCCGCTTTGCTATCACTCCAGCCTTCCCCCCCGCCCCCTAGACCTTTTTCTTCTACTGGGCCCCATCTGCTACTGCTGGGGGCCATCCGAGCTCTGGGCTCCAGGATCACTCTGAACCGTGCTCGGGGGCCTCTGGCGCCAGGGATTGAACCCAAGCCTCCCCCGGTAAAGCCTGCGCTGGGCCCATCGCGCCCTCTGGGTCAGGACTGTTTGCTGGCCCTTCTCGCCACATTCTCTAGGCTCCTGCAGGGACCCTCCGTGGCCTCCATGCGGCCCCCTGCTCACTGGGAGGAGGGATCCGTGGGCCTAAAGTGGCTGGGGGCAGGAAGAGGAAGGTGGGCGGGCGCTGGGCGTGCCCTGTGGGGGGATCTGGGAGGCCCAAGCTGGGGCTGGCTGAGTCCACGGAAGGACACTGACCTCGCTTGCTGTCGGCAGCCACAACGGGGTCTGTGCCATTGAACCGGATGCTGCCGATGATGGAGAGTTTGGCATCCGCCCAGTAGAGCCGTTCGTTGTAATAATCCACGGCCAGTCCTGGCGGAGGCAGAGAGCACTGTGAGGGCTCAGCCTGGCCCGCCCCAGGGCTGCTCCAAATGCCTCTTCTAGGGAAGGCCTTGGGAACCTCATGGCCCCAAACGCCTGTCCGAATGCCTGTCTCTTCCGCTGCCCGCGCCGCGAACCTGTGGGCCACTGGATGTTGTCTTGCACCAGGGTTTCCCGTAGGGTCCCGTCCATCGCGGCTGTTTCAATCTTGGGATGGTTTCCCCAGTCTGACCAGTACATGGTGCTGGGGAAGGAGAAGCCATGAGCGTGGCTGCCACGGGAGCCTGGCCAAGGGGGGTGGGGGGGCTGTGGCTCCTAGAGGAAGTGGAGTTCTCTCTGCCACCCCCGGAGCCAGGAAGTCAGCTTTCCCAAGCTAAGGGCCTTCGACTCTACAGCCCCAACGGGCTGATGGAAGCCGCCGAAGAAGCCAGGACTTGTCAGGTCCGACCTATGAGGGGCACTGGGCATCCTGGCCGAGACAGCGTCAGAAAGGGCCAGCAGCAAGACCAAAGGGCCCGAGGACATGGCCTCAGCCTGGTCTGCGAGGGGAAAGGCACACCTAGGGGTATTGGGTGGCTACCCGTCTCAGGGATCTCCTGGCATCACCCCTGATGCCTCCACCCCCCAGTGCTCTGCCCACCCCCTCAGCGGGTCCACCACGATGGCGTGAGGCTCGTCGATCATGCCCGAGATGAGAGTCTTCCGGTTCTCGCCCTTCATCTGCGCCACCTCGATCACATCCCGGCCCGAGTCGGTCCAGTACACGTTCCCGGCCACCCAGTCGATGGCGATGCCCCTGGGCATCTTCAGTCCTGAAATCTGTGTGGAGGGCTCAGAGTTATCATCCCTGCCGCCAGTACATCCCTAGAAGTCATCCCCGGGTGAGATGCAATTCCCTGCCTTGAACTGTTTTGGAGGGGGGCCACACTGGCTGTTTTTTTTTTTTTTTTTTTTTTTTTTGCTTTTTGGGTCACACCTGGCGATGCACAGGAGTTACTCCTGGCTTTGCACTCAGGAATTACTCCTGGCGGTGCTCAGGGGACCATATGGGATGCTGGGAATCGAACCCGGGTTGGCCGCGTGCAAGGCAAACGCCCTACCCGCTGTGCTATCACTCCAGCCCCCACACTGGCTGTTTTTTTGGTGCTCAGGGCTTACTCCTGCCTCTGAGCTCAGGGAGTATTTCTGACAGAGTTCAGGGGACCATGTGGAAACCCAGGCTGGCCACATGCAAGGCACGTGCCTCGCCTGCTACCTCGCCAGTCACTCCCTGCCTTTATCCAAGGTGCCCTACATAAAGCTTTCACAAGTTTTTATGGATAAGTCATTATTATTATTATTATTATTATTATTATTATTATTGGGTTGGATCGATAGCACAGCGGTTGGGCTTTCACCTTTCACGTGGCCGATCCATGTTCGATTCCTCCGCCCCTCTTGGAGAACCCGGCAAGCTACTGAGAGCATGGAGCCCGCACGGCAGAGCCTGGCAAGCTCCCTGTGTGTATTGGATATGCCAAAACCAGTAACAATAAGTCTCTCAATGAGAGACATTACTGGTGCCCGCTGGAACAAATCGATGAGCAACGGGATGACAGTGACAGTGATTATTATTGTTTGGTTGGGGGCCACACTTGATGGAGCTCAGGAAACCACATCAGTATCCCAGACCAAACTGAGGTGTTACCTGTAAGGTGCACGCCTTCCCTCCTCTACTTGCACCACCTCTCTGGCCCTGGGTGAGACACTATTAGCCTGTCTCGTTGAGGCTCTAAGCGGAGCCCCAGGTGCTGAGCAGACCGGCTACGGTGGATACAGTGGGTGGAGATGACGGTGAGGAACTGAAGGGGGCTGCTGCAGGCCGGTTTGTGCTCTGCACTGCGGCCTCGGCTGCGAACTGGCCCAGCCAACCCCCAGCAGCTCTCACTGCTCTGTCCACCTGCCCCTGCCTCCCGGCAGAGTCCAGCCCGCCCCTGCCTGCCAGCGCCCCACCCTCTGCCGTCTTCTCCACACTCTGCTCTGAACCACCTGCTCTCCCTCCCTGAACTGTGCCTCTGGGCGGACCCCAGGCGTGGTGCTCACATTGAGGTGGGTGACGCCCCGGTCGATCTGCCGCCGGTGGCGGTTGGACGTGGTAGGGGGGGCGGCAGGTGGCAGGCTGCGGAAGGAGATGGTGCCCGTGTGCCAGTTGGTCCAGTAGACCCGGCCGGCCTTGACGTGGACGTCCATGGCGTCGATGCGGACGCTCTCGTCACCCTGGAAGGCCTGCTCATAAGCTGAATGCGGGTGGCTGGGGAACAGGCTGCGGATCTCATTGTCATCAGCAATGTACAGGACCTGATACTCAGAGCCTAGAGGGGCAGGAGAGCCAGACGTTAAGACTGGGGGGGGGGCGGTGTCCCTGTAGCTGGAGGAATCCCTGGGCCGTGCTCCCCACCCAGCAGATCCTTCAGCCAGAGCCCTTCTCATCCTCCGTCATCCTCGGCACTCAGCACTGCCCTTCCCCGAGCTGACCTAGAGTGACCTGCCCCCGGGAAGCTGTCCCTGTCTCTCCAGCACCATGGCCTCAGCTGCACGCTGTTAGATGTGTGCTCTCAGAGCATGTGCTTGGGGGTGTGCAGGCACAGGGATGAAAAGTGGACAGGCAACAGGCATGGAGAGTGTACAGGCACACGCATGGAGATGTGTGCAGGAATGTGCATGGGGTGTGCAGGCAAAAGTATGGAGAGTGTACAGGCATATGCACGGGGTGTCCAGGCACAGGCATGGAGAGTGTACAGGCACAGGCATGCAGGTGTGTATAGGAATGTGCATGGGATGTACAGGCAAAGGTATGGAGAGTGTACAGGCATGTGCATGGAGTGTACAGGCACAGGCATAGAGTGTACAGGCATGTGCATGGGGTGTACAGGCAAAAAGGTATGGAGAGTGTACAGGCAGGTGCATGGGGTGTACAGGCAAGTCATGGAGAGCGTACAGGCATGTGCATGGGGTGTACAGGCACAGGCATGGAGAGTGTACAGACATGTGCATAGAGTGTACAGGCACAGGCATGGAGAGTGTACAGGCACAGGTGTGGAGGACACAGGAACATGCATGGGATGTAGGTTTGTGGGGAGTGGGATGCCTTTGAGCCCGTGTGGTGAGGTGGAGGGTGCACATGAGCTCTCGTCAGTGCACAAGCCAATGCCCCTGTGTGTGCACCCAGGTGTGTGAGCAGTGTGGGTGTTGGCGCGTGAGCCTGAGGAAGGCGCAGGTGTTCTCCGGAGCATCCAGGGAAGGAGAACAAACCAAAAAGGAAGTAAATAGGTGAGGGGGTGGATGTGTTAATTAACTGGGTGGAAGGAATCCTTTCACAAGGTGTATGTATGCCAGACCATCGCCTTGTGCACATTAAATATAACACTTCCGTCAATTATACTTCAATAAACTGAAAAAATAGGTGTAAGGGGAGTGTGCAGGGGAACCCCCGTGGCTGAGAGTGGGACAGTGTCTGTGACCTCCTCGGAGTGACGGGTGCGCAGACCTGTGGGGAAAATGCGTGCTGCCTGGGCCCCACACCTCCCCAGATGCGCCAGCCCCGGGCACTGCGCCCTCCGCGGGTCCAGGGTTTTATGTTTGGGCCAGGAGGCGTAGAGGAGAGCGCCCTCTGGCGGCGGCCCGTTTGTACTGGCGAGGCGAAGCTGCAGAGCCCGCCCACTCCCCGCCCTCCTTCCGGGCGCTACGAGACCTTCAGCCTTGCAGGTGTTGTGCGTCTTCATGAAGTTGCGAGCACAACTGCAGAGGTGGCCGCCTTTGGTGTTGTTGCAGAGCTGAGAGCAGGTGCCGAAGCGCAGGCACTCATTGATGTCTGGGGAACACACGGGAGGGTCACACGGAGTCCGGAGACTGGGGTCTCTGCCTTCCTCGCCCCCTCCCCTACGGTTCCCACACCCCTACCCTGGCATCCAGGCTGGCCGGGCACGGTGTGGAAGCCAGGGCGGCAGGCACAGTAGGCGGCTTTCTCAGTGCGCACGCAGCGCGCCTCATCCCCACAGATGCTGGCGTTGGTGGCGCAGCTCATCAGCTTGGGGTCTGTGGGGGACAGAGAGTGGGTCCTCTCCCCTGAGTCACCGGTTCCCGGCTGGCCCCAGAGCGGGCCCGCACACTCACTCACCTATGCTGCAGTCCTCCTCGTCCGAGCCGTCCCCACAGTCGTCGAACATGTTGCAGCGCAGGGAGGAGGAGAGGCAGCGCTGGTTCCGGCACAGAAACTCTTTCTTGTCTTTGCAGTGGGCAGCCTGGGCCGTGGGGGACTCTGGAGAGGGCGGGGGCTTCAGGTTCTGGGCATTCAGCCCACCCCCACCCTCACCGGTCACGTATACAGGTGGGTCCCAAAGCCTGGCCTCTGTCAGGCTTGCAGGGGAAGCTGGTTAAATATTCGATTCCCACTCTCCACCGCTGGTGGTAGTGGAGGACCCAAAGACGCGGTCCCAGGCTCCCAGCAATAGATCCTCCCTTTGCTAGGTGAGTCCGCTTAGCAGACATAGCTCCCTCCTGCCCAGTACCACCCCCTGGACAGCACCCCCACTCAGGCTCCCCGAGACCTCCTCTCATTGGCCGGCTCACCACAATCCTCCTCATCAGTTCCATCCCCGCAATTGTCAGTTCCGTCGCATTGGCGGCCAATCCACAGGCACACACGGTCGTTCTTGCACCGGAAGGGCCGGTTGGGTGGGCACACGAATCGGGCTGTGAAGGGAGGAAACGGAGGAAGACCCAGGCTTAGGGGGACCGACATGGGACAGGCAAGAGCCTTTCCCAAAGGTCCCGCCTTTCCCAGAGGCCCCGCCCCTTTCAGACTCCCCGCCCTTCCTCAGGCCCTGCCCTTTCCCAGAGGCCCCGCCCCTTCCCCGGAGCCACGCCCTTTCCAAGAGGCCCCGCCCACTCCAGTTTAGCTGGCTCACCGCACTCCTCCGGGTTCTCATCCGAGTTGTCGCCGCAGTCGTCCTCGCCGTCGCACTTCCACGCCAGCGGTTTGCACAGGGTGTTGTTGCACTGGAATTCGTCCAGGGGGCAAGTCCTCACTGGGCATGGAGGGAGCAGAGTGAAGAATGAGCCCTGGGCCCCGGCTGCAGGGCGGGACCTTGCCCAGACCCCTCCCTCCCTGCCAGACCCGGGTTCGGGTCCCCCCCCGCCCCCCCCCCGCTCAGCCACCCGGGAAGCCTGCAGACATCTGCCTTGGCTCTGGGGTCTCTACTCTGAGACCTCTTTGGCCCTGGCCTTCCCTCCGTGCCCTCCGGGCCAGCGAGCACAGGACGGGCAAGCAAGCCCGCTGAGCCCGGCTGGCCACACGGAGCTGTTTCTCAGTGTGGGTGGGGCCCACAGAGCCGGGCTGACAAAAGTGCAGTTTGGGGGGTGGGGAGCGCGGTGCAGGGGCTCACCCCCGGTGCCACAGGCTTCCTCATCGCTGCCGTCCATGCAGTCGGCGTCCGCGTCACAGCGCCAGCGCAGCGGGATGCAGTGGCCGCTCTTGCACTGGAACTGGTCCATGTCGCAGCGGGGCGTGCAGTCTTTCTGCAGGTCCCGGGGAAGGCGTCCTGGTCAACATGCCTGCGGCCCCCGACCGTCCCCCTCCTCCTCCCGGGGTCCTCACCCACCTCATCCGACCCGTCTGCGCAGTCGTGGTCCCCGTCACATTTCCAGCGGCCCGCGATGCAGCGTCCGTTGGCACAGGAGAACTCACTCTCGGAGCAGGGTCGAGGGGCTGAGGAAGGACGGGGAGAGACAGGCCCCGGCAGGTGGGCACAGGCACGCGGCCCTCTGGGGCATCCACGGCCCTTGTCAGAGTGTGCCTGCCCGGCCCCAAATCCCTGAAGGCTGCGGTCAACGGACAGCGCGACTGAGATGCTCGACCACAGCTGGTCAGCGACAGACGGGTGCCCACACTTATGGGGGGGCAGACACAGGGCAGAGGAGGACAGGTGCCGGCCTGCCCTTGGGACAGACACTGTGTCAGGGGCGGGGAGCGGCGGGAGCACTGAGACACCAGGGGTGCGGGAGGGGCCAGAGGCGGGTGATGGGCGGGGCTCTGGGGCAGAGGAGGGGTGGGTGGGTGTGGTAGGGGGCGGGGCACATCAGAGACACCTACCTCTGCACCCCCGAGAGGACAGTGTGAAAATGGAGAGAAACATGAGATGAAGTGAAATGGCACAAACTCAAATACACGACATGGAGTGGGGTGGGGGTGGGGTGGGGGTGGGGTGTGGGGGGAGGAGCTCCGCAACCCCAGCCCTGGGAGGGGCCCTGGTGCCCAGGGCGGGAGGGGTGGGGCGCTGCTCCACCAGGGCGGCCAGGGTGCCGGGGAAGGGTTCCCGGGGGACATACTGCAGCTCTCCTCGTCCGAGTTGTCCCCGCAGTCGTTGTCGTAGTCGCACTGCCAGCGGCCAGGCACGCAGCGGTTGTTCTTGCAGCGGAACTGGTAGGGCTCGCAGGTGCGCTCGTCTGCGGGGGCGGCCAGGGCGGAGGGGGGCACGTCAGGGCCTCGGAGTGGGAGGGGCCAGCCACCGCGGGGGAGGGGCAGGTAGTCTGGGAGGGGGCTGTGTTCTGGGGCGGGAAGGGTGGGGATCGGGGGACTCGGGGCGAGAAGGGTCCACTTAGGTAAGTACTGATGGTGGGGGCCAGGGGAGCGGGCAGGGGTGGGGCGGGGTGGGGGTAGCACTGGAAGCCTGTGGCCAGTGGGTGGAGACCTAGACCACCCCCCACGCCCATGAGGGGGTACAGCCTTCTATCAGGGGGCGCAGCCGTCCAGTGAATGTCGTCTCTCACGAGTGTAAACCTCCTCAGTGGGTGTAACCCCCCAGCGAGTGCAACTACCCAGTGAGTGTAGCCCCCCATTGAGTGTGACTACCCTCAGTGAGTGTGAACCACCAGTGAGTGTAGACCCCGGCGCTGTAACTCCCCCCAGTGAGTGTAGACCCCACCCCGGTGTTGTAACTCCCCCAGTGAGTCTAGCCCCGGTGGGTGTGGCCCCTGGTTGTGTCCCCTGCAGTGGGCCCCGACACCGGGGCGAGGGCGGCTCACCGCACTCTTCCTTGGGCTCGTCTGAGCCGTCGCCGCAGTCGTCCTCCCCGTCACACTTCCAGCGTGCTGGGATGCAGCGGCCTGAGTCCTTGCAGCGGAACTCGTCTACACCGCAGGTCATCTGAGCTGCAGGGTGGTGGGGAGGGGGAGGGGCCTTTAGGAGAGGCTAAGCCGGGTGCGGGTGGTGGGGGGGCGCTGCGGGAGGAGGGCACGGGGCCACTCACTGCAGTTGGCCGGCTCGTCGCTGCCATCCACGCAGTCGTTGTCCCGGTCGCACACCCAGACCCTCGGGATGCAGCGCTTGGTGATGGAGCACTGGAACTGGTTGGGGGCACAGGTCACCTCGGCTGCGGGGCGGGAGGCAGGGTGAGGATCTGCCGGCTTCGAAACGCCTCGGCACCCCCTCCCCCTGCCTCCCGCCCGCACGGGCCTGGGAGACAGGGACAGTCAATCTCGAGTTCGCTGCCTTTGTTTGCGGGACCTGCACACCTCTTTGTCAAGCGCGATGATTTTATGAGCAAACCAAGTCACACCCGGTGGGATTTATGTCGCCTGGCTAAGAAGGCTCGGTGGGAGCGGCGGGGGGCCCAGCAGGAGCGTGGGGAGCCTGCGTGTGCATCCCGCCCGCCCCGGCACTCACGGCAGTCCCTCTCATCCTCGCCGTCGCCGCAGTTGTCCTGCCCGTTGCAGCGGAAGATGCCGGGGATGCAGCGGTTGGTGTTGGTGCACTTGAACTGGCTGGGCAGGCAGACGTGGATGTCTGGGGGGTGGAGAGGTGCAACGGGGGCTGGGTGGGTGCCCTGGGGAGGCCGCTGTGGGCGCAGCCTCCAGCCCGGAGCCCAGGGCTGGAGCAATAGCACAGCGGGGGAGGGCGTTTGCCTTGCACACAGCCGACCCAGGTTCGATTCCCAGCATCCCATATGATTCCCTAAGCACCGCCAGGGATCATTCCTGAGTGCAGAGCCAGGAGTGACCCCTGTGCATCGCCGGGTGTGACCCAAAAAGAAAAAGAAATATCCAGCCCAGAGCCCCAGGGACGGGGCAGGCGGACACCGGGCACCACTTACCGCAGTTGGCCTCGTCGCTGTTGTCTTGGCAGTCGTTGTCGCCGTCACAGATGAAAGCGGGGTTGGTGCAGATGCCGGTGGAGCACTGGAACTGCCCGGGGCGGCACTTGAACTCGGCTGCCGGGAGGAGAGCGGAGTCAGGGCGCTGGCGGCGGGGCCAAGGCTCTCAGAGTGGGGGTGTGTGTGTGGGGGGCCGAGCTGCTTGACCCCACTCCCCGTCCCGGGCCGGGCCGGCACTCACGACAGTCCGGGGGCTCGTCCGAGCGGTCCCCGCAGTCGTCCTCTGTGTCACACTTCCACCAGAAGGGGATGCACTTGTCGTTCTTGCACACAAACTGGGGGGCAGGCGGGGGCGAGAGGGGTTGGTGGGGGTCCGGCGGGCCCGGGAGGTTTGCTCTTGAGGGGCGGGGATGTGTTAAAGAGGTGGCAGGGCCGGGGGGCCCTGGAGGGAGGCTGTGCGGGGTGATCTGACGGAAGGCCGGGGTTTGCCAAGTGCAGGCGGGGCAGGCCCGGGGGGTCTCCGTGGCCGGGGGGCGGGGGCCAGGGTGCGGGGCGTTTGTGTAAGGTGACAGGTATAAGAGGGGTGCTGTGGGGAGACAAGAGGTAGGCAAGAAATGTGCGGGTGTTAGCGTGGAGAAACCAGGCGTGGAAGGACACGGGGGCAGGAGTTGGGGCCTGAGGGGCGGGGCCGGGGGGGCGCGGGCCCGGGGGAAGCGCCTCACCTGGCTGGCTGTGCAGTTGGACACGCAGGTGCGCCCGTCGCCGCCAAGGTAGAAGTTGGTGGGGCAGGCACACCTGTGGCCGCCCCCGGGGGACAGCAGGCACAGGTTGCTGCAGCCCCCGTTGTTGACCTTGCAGGGGTGGTTGGGCACTGCGGGGAGAGGAAGGCGGGGGCTCGGTCACTGCGCCCTGACCACTGGCCTCCACAGAGGGAAGGGCCGGGGCGCGGGGTCTCTGGTCTCTGCATGGCCCCAACGTGCTCAGCTGGGAGGGGGCTGAGGCCAGAGAGGTGGGCTGGGACTTCCTCGTGACCTCACTGGGTCACTGCTTCCCTGCCTCCCGCAGGCCTGTCTGCGGCCCACACCCCCTCGAGCTATGCCTGGACCCTCCACGTTGAACCCAGAATCTTCCCAACTGTACCCAGACCCGCCCTGGTTATGTCCAGACCCTTCCCAGCTATGCCCAGACTCCCCCTGTTGGACCCAGACCTTCCCCATCTGTGCCCAGACCCTCTCCAGCTATGCCCAGACCCTCCCTGGCTGTACCTGGACCCTCCCCAGCTATGCTCAAACTCCCCCCAGTTGGACCCAGACCCTCCCCAGCTACTCCCAAACTCCCCCCGTTGGACCAAGACCTTCCCCATCTGTGCCCAGACCCTCTCCAGCTATGCCCAGACCCTCCCTGGCTGTGCCTGGACCCTCCCCAGCTATGCCCAAACTCCCCCCAGTTGGACCCAGACCCTCCCCAGCTATTCCCAAACTCCCCCCGTTGGACCCATACCCTCCCATCTGTGCCCAGACCCTCCCCGGCTGTGCCCAGACCCGCCCTGGCTGTGCCCGGACCCTCCTTGGCTATATCCAGACCCTTCCCAGGTATGCCCAGACTCCCCCCTGTTGGACCCAGACCCTCCCATCTGTGCCCAGACCCTCTCCAGCTATGTCCAGACCCTCCCTGGCTATGTCCAGACCTTTCCCAGCTATTCCCAAACTCCCCCGAGTTGTACCCAGACCTTCCCCATCTGTGCCTGGACCCTCCCCAGCTATGCCCAGACTCCCCCCATTGGACCCAGACCCTCCCATCTGTGCCCAGACCCGCCCTGGCTATGCCCAGGCCCACTCTGATGGCCTTCAGGCTGCCGTCCCTGAGAGGCCGGTCACAGCCTGTCCCAGAGCCCTGGGATCACGCGCTCTGGCAAGCGTGCGCGGGGTGAGCAGGGCCCTCCCTATCCGGGTCCTTCCAGGCCGGCTTCCCCTTCCCCCGCCCCCACCCTCGGCCGCTCACCGTCAGGCTGGCGCAGGGCGTGGAAGACGTGCAGGTCCATGGGCCGGTGTAGCGTGCTGATGAGGAGGGTCTTGTTGGCGCCTGTGGTCTTGTGGGCCCTGTTGATGGACTTGGTCTCCCAGTCGGTCCAGTAGACGTAGTCTTCAAACAGCGTCAGCGCAAA
Organism: Sorex araneus; assembly: GCF_027595985.1. Lineage (NCBI taxonomy): Eukaryota > Metazoa > Chordata > Mammalia > Eulipotyphla > Soricidae > Sorex > Sorex araneus. The sequence continues at coordinate 218,197,289 of NC_073303.1, forward strand.
GATGTGTGGGATGTCCTGGCTGAGCACTGTGCACGGAGAGCAGGCAGGACCCTGGTCAGTGCCAGACCCTCCTACGACACCTTTTGGTGTACATGCACCACACCCGGTGATGCTCAGAGCTAACTTTTGGCTCTGAGTTCAGGGGTCACTCCCGGTGGGCTCGGGGAGGGGGGCTGCAGTAACTCTCCAGCCCCCCTTGACACCCATTTCCGAGAGGGGCTGGCTCCAGGTCCAGGTGGCAAGGGGGCGTGCTCGGGTCAGAGGGTTAAAGCGGAGCTGGGGGCTCCGTTCAGTCCTTTCCCCCAGTTTCCTATGGTTTCCTAACCGGAAGTGAGGGCGTGCTGAGAGCCTTACCCCCCTCCACTCCACACCCACCTTCTCAGGATCCCACCACCCAGAACTAGCCTCTGAGGCCGCTTTCCTTCCTCAGGGACCAGACAGTGGCTCCAGGGGTGTGCCCTGGGGCGTCTAACGCCCCCATACCTGGGGGGAGGTGGCACTCCGGGACCACGCCCCTTGGCTGTTTTGTTTTTCTATTTGGGTCACACCTGGCACTGTACAGGGATCACTCTTGGCTCTGCACTCAGGAATCACTCCTGGCAGTGCTCAGGGGACTATATGGGATGCTGGGATTCGAACCCGGGTTGGCCGCGTGCAAGGCAAACGCCCTCCCCGCTGTGCTATCGCTCCAGCCTGCCCCCTTGGCCTTTATGCCCACTCTTTTTTTTTTTCTTTTTGGGTCACACCCAGCAATGCACAGGGGTCACTCCTGGCTCTGCATTCAGGAATTACCCCTGGCCGTGCTCAGGGGACCATATGGGATGCTGGGATTCGAACCCGGGTCGGCCGCGTGCAAGGCCAACGCCCTCCCTGCTGTGCTATCGCTCCAGCCCCCGGCCCCCTTGGCCTTTATGCCCACTCTTGCCCTCAAGGCCTGACCCCGCTGCGCCCAGCGGGGCTGCTGTGCCGACTCACCGACGTGGCGGTTGGAGCCGTCCAGGCTGGCAAACTCAATGTAGTCCTCCCGGGCGTCGGCCCAGTAGATGCGCTCGGTGACATAGTCCAGCGTCAGGCCGTTGGGCCACGTGATTTTGGTGTCCACGATGACGCTGCGGCTGGACCCGTCCATGCCAATCCGCCCAATCAGTGAGTGGTCGCCCCAGTCAGTCCAGTACAGGTACCTGGCGGGCGAGCGGGCGGGAGGGTGTGAGCACACCGGCCGCCCTCGGGGGCTGCCCCCACCCTCCCAGGAGGCCAGCATACCCGTTCTGCACGTCCACCACCAGCGCCCGGGGCTCGCGGAGCCCAGAGCTGACCAGCACAGTCCGGTAGGCCCCATTGAGCTTGGACACTTCGATGGTGTCGCGGCCTTTGTCGCACCAGTACAGGTTGCCGCCCACCCAGTCCACGGCCAGCCCGTCCGGGTTGCTGAGGCCGGTCCGGTGCAGCACCTGTGGGGGGCAGAGCCGGAGGAGCCCGGGGTGACCCAGGGCCCGACCTCCAGCCCCCCCCAAGCTTGGGAAACGGCCTGAGCCCCGGAGCCTGGGACTCTAGATGACAGAGACCACGGTGACCCGGTGGCGCCTGAGGCAGGGCTTTGGGGCCGGGAGACACCCCCTGACCATTCGGGAGAAGGCCTGCTAGTCCCAGCTGAGTCACGATCCCACACAGGGCCGGGGAACAGAATGTGGGGGGGGGGGTGGTCATGAGAATTTATTTTTGCAATAAACCCGTGATTTATTATCAGCATCGGTTAGAGGTGTACATGCCCCGGCATATGGAAACCTCGTGTGGAAAGGGAAACAGCCAGAGAAACCCTGCCCTTGACCCGTGGTTTTCTTTCTTTCTTTCTTTCTTTATCTTTTGCTTTTTTGGGTCACACCTGGTGATGCACAGGGGTTCCTCCTAGCTCTGCACTCAGGAATCACTCCTGGCGGTGCTCGGGGGATCCTATGGGATGCTGGGAACCAAACCCGGGTCGGCCGTGTGCAAGGCAAATGCCCTCCCCACTGTGCTATCGCTCCAGCCCTGACCAGTGGTTTTAAATAGCCACTGAGCACCCGTGCTGGCCTGCAGGTATGACGTGGTGGCAATGCCCAGACTTGTTGACCTGGGTTTCTACTGAGAGGGGAAGAGAGGGGGCTGGCAGCAGAGGTGTGCTGATTTAGTGGGGACCCCCCACCTCACCTGCACGTTGCTCCCGTTCAGGTGCATCCTGCGGATCATACTGCCCTGGGTGGTCACATCGGTCCAGTAAATCATCTGCTCTCGGTAGTCAAAGTCCAAGGCGACCGCATTGTTCAGGCCCTGGATTTGGGGTTGCGGGAGGGGCATGGTGGTAGTCAGGACAGGAAGAGTCGGGAGGGGGTGACAAGCAACGGCTCAGGTGGGTCGAAAGCGAGGGGGGGACTATACTAGATGAGGAGAGGCGGGGCTGGGGGGACGGGGCGGAGCAGGGGGGGGCACTGGCGGGCACCTGCTTGAGCAGCGTGTAGTTGGAGCCGTCCAGGTTGAGCTTGCGCAGGTAGTACCGGTTGGCGAAGATCAGGAACGGCTCCTCATCTGGAGACAGGGGGATCCTGGCTCAGCTCCTGGCGCCATCCGAGCACCCCGGGTCACCGCCCGCCCTCCAGTGGCCTGTCCTACCGGTCACAGCCTTGCAGCTGTGGGGGTCGCCGCCGCGGGGCGCGTAGCCCTCCACACACAGACACTTGTAGCTGCCATGGGTGTTGATGCAGCGCTGGCTGCAGGGGAAGGTGGTGCTGCACTCGTCCACGTCCGCGCACGTCCGGCCGTCGTCCTTCAGGCGGAAGCCGGGGCGGCAGCGACACTGTGGACACAGGGAGCCTTGGGGTTGGGATGGGCGGGGGCTCAGCCTGCTGCCCGGAGCTGTAGGGCGTCCCAGCCTGGGAGGCGTGGAAGGCAGGACGCTGCGCCTTTGAGGGGAGGCAGGCAGCAAGCCGACCAACCAGGTGCCTCGAGGGTTCCCCTCACAGAGTCAGCCACCGCCGCGTCCCGGCATTCTGAGGCTGGACTCAGGCCTCTCCTACGGCTGCTCACGTGCAGCCCCTGACCGGCTGCCGCCGCACCTCGGGCTCCTCTTCCAGTTCCTGCCACCTCCCCATCCTCCACGTCACCGAGCTCCCCGCTCAGCCTCGGACCTCCCCTCCTTCCCATCTCACTCCTACAGGGGCCTTCGGATGGCTGTATGTGTGCGGTGCTGACTCTCCTGTCCCCAGAATAGCAGATGTGTATCTCTGTGCCTGTCCGACCCCCGGGTCCTTCCTTCTCTTGTACCTGAGCAAGGCCTATGGGCTCCACCTTCCAGGCTAATGAGAGCTTTACTTTGCATGCCAAAGGCGAGAGCTCGGTTTTGATTGTTTGGGGCCACAGCTGGTGGTGCTCAGGCCTTACCCCTAGCTCAGGGATCACTTCTGGCAGGCTTGGGGAACTACATATGGTTCCAGGGACTGAATCCAGACCCGTTACATGCAAGGCAAGTGCCCTAGCCACGTAACTATTTCTCTGGTCTAAAATTTATTTCTCTTTTTTTTTTTTCTTTTGCTTTCTGGGTCACAACTGACGATACACAGGGGTTAATCCTGGCTCTGCAGTCTGGAATTACTCCCGGCAGTGCTCAGGGGACCATATGGGATGCTGGGGATCAAACCTGGGTGAGCTGAGTGCAAGGCAAACGCCCTACCTGCTACTGTACTATCACTCCGGATTTCTGTTCTGTCTGCTGCTGAGTGCCATGCCTGCAACACTGCCCAGCACAGCTGGTGGCTGGAACTGGCACAGTGCAAACTTCTGCTGTGTGTGTGTGTGTGTGTGTGTGTGTGTGTGTGTGTGTGTATGAGAGAGAGAGCTGATGGGTCACACCTGGCTGTGCTCAAGGACCACTCCTGGCAGGGCTCAGAGGAACTATGTGATGCTGGGGATCAAATCCAGGTGGGTGCATGGAAGGCACTGGCCTTTGTCACTAGACTATGTCTCTGTCCTCCATAAGCCCTTGTGGAAAGGACAAATGAGGGACGGCCTGAAGGGGGGTGGGGCGGTCGCTGCTGCCAGGTGTGGAGGGCAGACGCGCCAGCCCGCGGGGGAGGGGGTGAGGTAGGGGGATGGGGGGAGGCACCTTGAAGCCAATCTTGAGGTCCTCGCAGTCCTGGCTGCACCCGCTGAGCTTGCGGCTGAGACACTCGTTGACGTGGCAGCCGTGCTCGTCCGAGCCGTCGCCGCAGTCGTCCTGGCCGTTGCACAGCAGCGCCTCGGCCACGCAGCGACCGCTGCCGCACAGGAACTGCGAGGAGGCGTTGCACTTGTGCTCTGGGGGAGAGGGGCGGGGTCAATGGGGCGGGGCCATCAGGTCTGGGGCGGAGCCATCAGGGCCAGGGCGGGGCCTTCAGGGTGGGGCGAGGCCATCAGCGCCAGGGCGGGGCCTTCACGGCGGGGTGGGGCCTCAGAGCTGGGGCGGGGCCATCAAGGCCAGGGCGGGGCCTTCAGGGACGGGGCGGGGCCTTCAGGGATGGGGCGGGGCCTCCAGGACGGGGCAGGGCCATCAGGGCCACAGCGGCGCTGGCACCCACCGGGGCTGGTGCAATGCGGGTTCTTGGGCGCCTCGTCGCTCTGGTCGTGGCAGTCGTTTTCCCCATCGCACTCCCACTGGCGGGAGCTGAGACAGCGCCCGTTGGCACAGCGGAACTCGTTAGGGCCGCAGGTCGGGTACTCTGGGGGCAGAAGGGGGGCAATGAGGCTGCCGGTGCAGACCAGGCCCCAGACAGAGGAGCCGGGTGCCGACCCCCCCGCCCACACACCCTCCCCACTCCCCGGGCCCCAGCCTCACCACACTCAGGGGACTCATCCGAGCCGTCGGCGCAGTCCCGGTCGTGGTCGCACACGAAGTGCTTGGGGATGCACTGGCGGTTCTGGCACATGAACTCGCGCTCGTCACACGTGCTGTTGTACACTGCGGACGCAGCAGGCACACGCGGCGTCAGCGGAATTCTGGGCTGTCCGCCCCTGCAGAAGCACTACTACTCCCCCTTGATTCAGTTCCCCCTTCTGCAAAGTGAGCGTGGCTGCCCCCGCCCCTGGCTCCTCGGCCACTCACGGCAGCCTGCAGTGACACTCTCATCGGCGCCGTCCGCACAGTCCTTGTCACCGTCACAGAGCCAGCGCTCGGGAACGCACACGTGGGTGCCCGGGCAGGAGAAGGAGGAGGGGCCGCAGGTTTTGCCTTCTGCGGGGACAGCAGGGAGCACTGGGTGACTCGGTGACTCGGGAAATGCTGGAGGGTGCCGTGCCCAGCAGGAGGGGTGGGGGAAGGGTGCATGCGTGATGGGGGAGGGGGGCCCTCCCGCACCCCATCCCTGCCACCCCTCACCACAGTGAGCCGCCTCATCCGAGCCGTCACCACAGTCATCGCTGCCGTCACACAGCCACTGCTTAGAGATGCAGCGATGGTTCTGGCACTCGAACTGGGCCTCCGAGCAGAACTTGTCTGGGGCAGTTGGAAGCCACAGTTAGGTGCGGGGAGAGCAGGGGGGCCACGGGATGGGTGGGAGAGACAGCCCTGGCTCTGGGGGGGGTCAGCCGGAGCGGCAGAGATGCCCCCTCCCCAGCTCAGCGCCAAGGTGGGGGCCCTGGGGTGGAGACCCTTCTAGGATGCCGTTTCCTGAGAGGGAACCAAGAGGCAGAGTCTGGTCTTTGGGTTTTGAACCACACCTGGTGGTGCTCCTAGCTCTGGGCTCAGGGTCACTCCCAGTGGCACCAGGGACCGAACCCAAGACTCCTACATCGCCTAGTGGGCCTTGTCACCAGCCCATGGGTCCTCTCGTAGTTGTGGATCGTGCCTGGGGGTGCTGGGGGCCCACCTGTGCCACCTAAGAGCAGGTGCTCAGCCTAAGTACCTGAGCCGTCTCTCCACCGGGTCGACCAGCGCTAAGACCCGACCCCGACGCCACCTTCCCGGCCCCTGTGTTGTCACTCACTGCAGTGGGTCTCATCCTCGCCGTGCTCACAGTCGTCCTCCTTGTCACACGTCCAGCTCATGGGGATGCAGCGCCCGCTGGGGCAGGCAAAGTAGTTCAGGGGGCACCTGGGTCGCTTAACACCTGGTGGGGGGCGGAGGCACGAGCGTCTTCAGGACTGCCCCGGCCCCCAACGGCCCCTGCTCTCCCCCACTCCCGCCTGCCCGCTGGCCTGACCTGGGCAGTCACGCTCGTCACTGTAGTCCCCGCAGTCGTTGGCGCCATCGCACACCCAGCTGGGGGCGTAGCAGAGGGAGGTCCGCTCGCAGGGCTGGAAGCGCACGCCCTTGACCCCCAGGCGGAAGTAGCTGCTGCAGTCGGTGGCGCCTGGTGTGTGCAGAGATCGAGGGTGAGGCCAGTTTCCCTCCTAATGCTAGTCTGGGGGCAGCTGCCTGCCCGTCAGCCTGTGTGTGTGTGTGTGTGTGTGTGTGTGTGTGTAGTGGGGGGCTCTCTTAGCAGGTAATCCCGTCAGAGTGTGTGTGTGTGTAGTGGGGGGCTCTCTTAGGAGGTAATCCTGTCAGTGTGTGTGTGTGTGTGTGTGTGTGTGTGTGTGTATGTGTGTGGGCAGAGATCAGGGGTGAGGCCAGTTTCCCTCCAAATGCTAGTCTGGGGGCAGCTGTCAGCCCGTCAGTCTCTGTGTGTGTGTGTGTGTGCGTGTGTGTGTGTGTAGTGGGGGGGCTCTCTCTTAGGAGGTAATCCCAACAGAGTATGTGTGTGTGTGTGTCTCTTAGGAGGTAATCCTCGGGAGAAGCAACAGGGCGGGACAGCAGCTGAAGGGGCGTGGGGGGGCTGGGGAGGAAGCCTGCGGGGATGTGGGTGGGCAGGAGCTGGGGGTGCGGGCAGGTGCTCACTGCAGTTCATCTCGTCCGAGGCGTCCTCGCAGTCCACCAGCTGGTTGCAGCGGCTGGACTTGCTGATGCAGGTGCCGTCCCGGCAGCGGAACTCACCCACGCTGCAGGCCTTCTCTGCAACAGGGCACACAGGGCCGCCGTCAGAGCGCCCACCCACCCGCGCGAACGTCCCAGACCGTCAGTCGGTCCTTCGTCCCGCCCGCCCGCCCGCAGGGTGCAGTGGGTGCGGCACTCACTGTTGCACGGGATTTCGTCGGAGCCGTCGCCGCAGTCGTCATTCCCGTTGCACCACAGCAGGTTGGACACGCAGCGCCCGTTGCTGCACTGGCGGAATGTCTTCTTGCAGCGACGCGAGTCTGCGGGGGGGGGGGAGGGCGGCGGGGAGCCCGCCCGGATGCCATCAGCAGCCGCTCCAGGGGGCACGGCCCGCGCTCACAAACCCAGCTCTCAGGGGCGCCCCCCAACGCATGAGCCCCTCTCCGTCCGGGCGCCACCCGGCCTGTGGGCATGGGAGGGCCCCTTACTGCAGTAGGACGGCTTCTCGTCAGACTTGTCCTTGCAGTGGGAGACGCCGTCGCACGTCAGGCTGAAGTTGATGCACTCGCCGTTGGCGCACTCGAACTCGTCTTGCGCCCGGCAAGAGGAATTCACCGCTGGGGAGCGAGATGGGGATGTGTCATGCGCCAGGACCCAAGGCCATTGTGTGCTGGTGCCCCCCCAACCAATCTTGGTGATCTCCCTAGAGGGCCCACCAGCAGTGCTCGGGAGGCTATGTGCGAGGGAAAGAACCCGCCCCAAATAGGCCGGGGATGTGCTCCAAAGGGGCCATCTGGGGCTGGAGTGATAGCACAGCGGGTAGGGCGTTTGCCTTGCACGCGACCGACCCGGGTTCGATCCCCGACATCCCATATGGTCCCCCAAGCACTGCCAGGAGTAATTCCTGAGCAGAGCCAGGAGTGACCCCTGTGCATCGCTGGGTGTGACCCAAAAGCAAAAAAAAGGGGCTATCTTCCCAGCCCCACAGGTGGTTGTTTATTTTTTTTTTTTGGTGGAGCAGGGAGGCCGTGGAGGGCACACCTAGTAGTGCTCAAGGCTTACTTCTGGCTCAGTGCTCAGGGATCACTCACGGTGGTGCTTTTGGGACCCAAGGGTGTGCCAGGAATCAAATCCAGGTTGGCTATTTGCAAGACAAGTGCTTTACCCGCTATACTAGCTCTCCAGCCCAGGTTTATTTCAGTTTTGGGGACCCACCTGCGCTCATGCGAACAAGGCACGCGCTGTGCCACTGAGCGCCCCCCCCCGCCCCCGTGCTGCCGTCGGCCCTGGCAGCAGGCCAGTAGTCGGGGTGGACGGGGTCGGGTGCCCAGGGCGTCGTCCTTCCTCCCTCACCCTGGCAGGTGAAGTCCTCCTGCAGGACGCGGCCCCCGCGGCAGGAGCAGTTGACGTGGCCTTGGTGTGTGAGCAGACACAGGTCCTGGCAGCCCCCGTTGTTGATGCGGCACGGGGAGAGCTCGCCTAGGCGGGAGGGCAGACAGCGGCTAAGCCGACTCTGCCGGGGGCGCCCGCCATCTGCCCTGCAGGAGGGGGGACGGGGAAGGCTCTGGGGGGCCCTGCGGTGAGTGTTGGGGGGGGCTGAGGTGCAGGTGCTCTTAGTTGGAAAATGTGGCCTTTGAGGAGACCCGAATCCAGACGCCTGGGGGCCGTGTGTCCAGTGGCTTGAGGCCCGGGAAGGCTGCAGTCCTCTTGGGGGACACTGGCCAGCCAGCCCAGCACAGGGGGGCGTGTCCAGTGCTCGCAGGGGGCGTAGTATTCAGAGGGGTGATGCGTGCGGGCAGGTTCTGTGGGTCTGTGGGGTTTCAGGTGGCAGGGATGACTAGAGTAAGTGCTGGAGTGTACGTTTGTGGGGTGGGGTGTGTGTGTGTGTGTGTGTGTGTGTGTGTGTGTGTGTGTGAGAGAGAGAGAGAGAGAGAGAGAGAAAGAAAGAAGGTTTGCAGGTTTCTTAGGAAAGCTGGACTTGCAGTGTTAGGTGTTCGTGCTCCTTTGGGAAAGGAGTGTCCAGGTTTGCGTGCGGTGTGTGGTGTGTCACTGTATCGGGTGTGAATGTGTGTATGGTCTATGAGCAGTCTGTGTGGTGTGTGAATGTGTGTGTGTTATGTGTTGTGTCTGGGGTGTGGTGTATATTTGTGTTGTGTAGTGTGATAGTGTGTGAGTGTGTCTGTGGTGTGTGGTATGTGAATGTGTGTGTGTGTGGTGTTTGTGGTGTGTGTCTGTGGTGTGTGTGGTGTCTGTGTAGTGGTTGTCTATGGTGTGTGTGTGAATGTGTGTGTGTAGTGTCTGTGTAGTGAGTCTATGGTGTGTGTGATCTGCGAATGTGTATGTAGTGTCTGTGTATTATGTGTCTGTGGCATGTGTCTGTGGTGTGTGTGATGTGTGGATGTGTGTGTGTAGTGTCTGTATATTGTGTGCTTGGTGTGTGTCTATGGTGTGTGAGATGTGAATGTGTATGTAATATCTGTGTAGTGTGTGTCTATGGTGTGTGTGATGTGTGAATGTGTGTGTAGTGTGTATATTGTGTGTATATTGTGTGTCTGTGGCGTGTGTCTGTGGTGTGTGTGATGTGTGGATGTGTGTGTGTAGAGTCTGTGTATTGTGTGTCTGTGGTGTGTATGGTGTGTGTGAGATGTGTGAATGTGTATGTAATGTCTGTGTAATGTGTCTATGGTATGTGTGATGTGTGAATGTGTGTGTAGTATCCGTGTATTGTGTATCTGTGGTGTGTGAGATGTGTGAATGTGTGTGTAATGTCTGTGTAGTGTGTGTCTATGGTGTGTGTGATGTGTGAAGTGTGTATTGTGTGTCTGTGGCATGTGTCTGGCGTGTGTGTGAGATGAGTGAGTGTGTGTCTTGCTGTGTGTGTGGTGCGGTGCGTGCACGGTGTCCACTGTGTCGGTGTGTGTGTCCGAGGGCGGGCGGGGCGGGAGCGCGCTCACAGCTGTTGGTGTCGTTGGCCACGGCGATGATGCCCATCGGCTGCTGGGGGATGTCCACGCGCAGCAGCTTCATGTCGCTGCCCACGTACTTGTTGGCCCGCTGCACCGCGCGCCGCACCCAGTCGGTCCAGAAGATGTGCTCCCCGTACACCGCCAGCCCGAAGGGGTGCACGGGCTCCGACTTCAGGATCACCTGCAGGGCGGCAGCACGGGACGCTGGGACGGCCCTGGCCCCGCCGGGCTCTGGAAGGTCGCCCCGGCAGGGCCCCCGTCAGCGGACGACAGCGGCGTGGCCACCGCGGCCGGGCTGGGCTCGCGTCCCCTCAGCCCGCCCCCGCACGCGCCTCCCCTCCTGCTGCCGGAGACTCACGTAGCGGTGGGAGCCGTCGTACTCGCAGCGCTCGATCTTGTCCAGCGTGGCATCGGAGAAGTAGAGCTTCTCCGCGCGGTGGTCGATGGCCAGCCCGTTGGGCGTGCGGATGTCCTTCTCGATGAGGGTCAGGACGTTGGCCCCGGACAGCGCCGCCCGCATGATGCTGGGGTGCAGCTCGTTCCAGTTGGTCCAGAACATCAGGCTGGGGGGAGGCACTGGGGGTCAGGGGTCGAGCCGGGCCCGCCCGTGGCCAGGACCAGGGTTCCGCTAGGGTGTCACAGACCCCACCAAAGGCTCAGAGCCCTCAAGGCCAACATGGTTCTGGTGCCTGGGGGCTGCCACTTGGTCTCCGTGTATACATGTGAATGCGTGTACAAGTGCGTGCACACATGTGCACGTTTGTGTGTGTGTGCGCACGTGCACATGTGTTTCTCAGGGTTCTGAAACCACATTCCTTGTTTACAGAGAGGCAGTGTAGCCCAGTGAGTCACACTCTGAAGGTCCATTCTCACTCTCCAACTTACCCCCTGGGAGCCTTAGTAGCTACTTGACCTCTCCATGCCTCAGTTTCCTTTCTGGAGGGACGACACTCTCCCTGCCTCCGACAGTGGTCTGAGGAGTATTTGTACTTTCTTTCTTTTTATTCTTTTATTTTTGGGTCACACCCAGCAGTGCTCAGGTGTTACTCCTGGCTCTGCACTCAGGAATTATTCCTGGCAGTGATTAGGGGACCATATGGGATGCCGGGGATTGAACCAGGTCTGCCGTGTGCAAGGCAAACACCTTTCCCGCGGTACCACTGTATCACTGTCATCCTGTTGCTCATCAATTTGCTCGAACGGGCACCAGTAACGTCTCCATTGTGAGACTTGTTACTGGTTTTGGCGTATCGAATACGCCACGGGGAGCTTGCCAGGCTCTGCCGTGCGGGCGGGATACTCTCGGTAGCTTGCCGGGCTCTCCGAGAGGGACGGAGGAATCGAACCCGGGTCGGCCACATGCAAGGCGAACGCCCGACCTGCTGTGCTATGGCTCCAGCCCACAGTATTTGTACTTGACTGGCAGCCGGCGAGAGCTTTCTCCTGGTACGCTATTCCTAAGCACCCTCTTCTCCCTGCATCCAGGAAAGCCTTGCTGAGTGTCCCCTGTGCCCACAGTCCCCGGACACGGCCCGGGGTGCTCAGGAGTCGCCTCTGGGCGTCTCCCCTGTGCTTTGGCTTCAGGAGGGGATGCGGTGACCTGCTGTGCTGTCAGGCGGGCGAGGCTCTGGAAACGCACGTGAGAGGCTGAGGGCCGGCCTAGCCCCCTGCTGGGCCCCGGGCTGTGTGGGGAGGCCTGGCTGCAGGGTGGGAGTGACTCTGCACTTGGAGCCCCCAAGCTGCACACAAGCCCTTCAGCCCACAGTGCTCACAAGATGAGCCTCAGGACCCTTGGCTCTGCCTTGCAGTGCTCTGGCCCCCAGGCTGTGCTCTGGTATGAGGGGGCTTAGTCTTCTCAAAGCCCACTGGCCTCAGCCTCCTCCCCCGGGGTCCTGGCCCGAGCCCTGCCTCATCCCAGGGGCCTGCGGCCTGGCCTCACAAGGACTGAGGGATGACTCCTGGGGATGACGCCTGGCCCTTGGGTCTCATTCCGGAGAAGGCCGGGTTCTAGGGGTCTCTCAGCCGGGCTGGAGCAAGTGCATGGGGGCGTCTTTCTCAGACGCTCCGCAAGAAAAAAACGAGGCAACCTGGGTCCACTTCCTTTCCTGCTGGTCCCCTCACCCCCGCTCAGGGACTTCCACAGCCTCAGGCCCAGCCCAGTGAGAGGTGCAAGGTGAGAGGAGAGGGGCTGGAGCAACAGCACAGCGCGGAGGGCGTTTGCCTTGCACGCAGTCGACCTGGGTTCGATTCCCAGCATCCCACAGGGTCCCCCAAGCACCGCCAGGGGTTAATTCTTGAGTGCAGAGCCAGGAGTCACCCCCCACCCCGTGCATCACCGGGTGTGACCCAAAAAGAGAAAAAAAATGGTAAGAGATGAGAGGTGAGAGGTGAAAGGTGAGCTTTCCCTCACGGGACAACTGTGCCATAGAGAATGACGGGCCCTGAAGCTGTCGTGGAGAATGACAGGGAGTGGCGGTGGGAAGGAGCTTTCCCGGGACTCCAGACCCAGAGCACAGCAGGGACCACTGGCTCTGACGCATCTCTCCAGAGACCTTCTCCTGGGGGGGGTCCCCAAGACAGCTCAGGTTGTAGGGGTTTTTTTTCCCCTTTTGGGTTTTTGGGCCACACCTGGGGATGTTCAGCTTACTCCTGGCTCAGTGCTCACTCCTGGCGGGGCTCAGGGGACCAGCTGCCGTGCTGGGTGACCAAACCCGGGGTGGCCACCTACAAGGCCAGCGTCCCACCCACCTGCTGGACTCCGTTTGCCCTGGCTCTAGTTGGCCTCATTCTCTTCCTGACCCCTGGCTCAAGAGTCACGGCCCTGGGGACACGACCCTGATCTCCAGCTGGGTCAGGCCCTTGCAGCTCCCCGGTCTGAGGCATTCGGAAGCGGAAACACTCTAGTTTATGAACTAAAACCCGGGGGGAGGGTCTTGTCCCCTGAGGCACGGGCCCCGGGGCCAGGGCCACACAGGTGAGGCCACCAGGGGCTCGAAGCCGGGAAGGTGGGGTCCCCACTCCAGCTCCGTCCTCGCTCCCCCAGGGCTGAGGGAGGCGGAGTCAGCGGCGGGGACCAGCGGGGGGGGGGGGGGGCGGGCGCTGGCCTTGAGTCACCTCCCGGGGAAGGAATCTAGGCTCGGGGCCCTCAGTGCTTCTGCGTAGCCGCCTTGGGGTTTTGTTTGTCCCCTCGTCTCCTAGTAAACGTCCGGGAAAACATTCCAAGTGCTGCTGAGTTCAGGGAGAAAACGTTTTGTTTACATGCGGGCCAGGACTGGGTGGGGGGGTGGGGGCCTCGGTGGTGGGGCCGTTCGGGGCCTGTCTCCCCAGAGCAGAACAGGTGCGTGTGTGTTTCGGGGGGTGCTGGACGCCCCCCGCCCTGGGAGTTTTCTCCCCGGCTGTCCCTGGCTCGAGTCCTGAATTCCTTTCACGCCGCCCCCAGCTCCCCGGGCCCTCGGGCCTGCCCTGACTGGCACTGGGGGGGCCCCACACGCCCGCCGGGCTGGACCTCTCCCTCCCCCAGCCCTTCCCTGGCCCTCGCCCCTCTGGCTCAGCCCTGCCCGGGCCACCTGCGCTGCCACCCAGTGCAGTCTCTCCCCGGTGGCGCTCAGGGCCTCCCACGGCGGGGTCCCGAGAGCAAAGTGCTCAGAGCACGGAGTCCTGGCCACGCCGGGCCCTGCCGCGTGCCCCGAGTGCGACTGAGGAACACGTGGCGGGGAGTGTGGCTCTGAGGTGCGTCGCCCACAGCTCCGAGGTGCTCCCTTCCGTTCCTGCACCCGCGACACTACATCCCTCCCGCTCCTATTTTATTTTTTTATTTTTTTTGCTTTTTGGGTCACACCCGGCGATGCTCAGGGGTTCCTCCTGGCTCTGCACTCAGGAATTGCTCCTGCTAGTGCTCGGGGGACCATATGGGATGCTGGGGATCGAACCCGGGTCGGCCGCGTGCAAGGCAAATGCCCTCCCCGCTGTGCTATCGCTCTGGCCCCATCCGCTCCTATTTTAGAGGAAGACCCCAAAGCTCAGAGCAGGTCACGTGGCTGGTGGCCCCGGGTCACACAGCCAGGCTGAGCTCCTGTCAGGGCTGGCTTCTCCCGAGCAGTGCCCCCCCACCCCCTCCGTGGCCTGCCCGCCCCTCCGTAGCCCCCCCCACCCCCGCTCACTTCTGGCACTCGTCCAGCACGAAGGCCCGCGGGTGGTCGTCTCCAGACATGGTGATGACCGTCTCGCGCTCAAAGGCCCCGGGGCGGCTCTGGTCCACCGTGTGGCGGGTGATGGTGGACGTGGTGTAGCTGGTCCAGTAGAGCGTGTCCCAGGCCCGGTGATAGGCCAGGCCTTCCACGGAGCCCACGTCTGCGGGGAGACAGCGGCCCAGGGTCAGGGGTGGGGCCTGGGGCAACCCTGGGAAGGAACTCAGACGCTTCGGTTATTCGTTTTGTTTTTTGTTTGGGGGCCACAGCCAGTAGTACTCGGGGCTGACTCCTGGCTCGGTGCTCAGGAATCACTCCTGGAGGGGCTCAGGGGACCCTGTGGGATGCTGGAGCCAAAACTGGGTCAGCTGAGTCAAGCCAAGTGCTCTCCCCGCTACACCTGGTCACCCGCTAGAGCCGAGAGGGGTGACCGGGGCACCACCCTGAGTAACCGTGCATGGGCAAGCATGGGGACTGGAGAGCCTGGGGGTGCAGCCCGGGGTGCCCTTACCACCTCCCATGCCAAGTGACATGCCCGGTCCCTCCCGCCCCTCTGCCCCTGCTCGACAGGCTTGTCTGTGTGTTCCAGTGACACTTTTCTGGAGCCACCATCCTGCCAAGCTGCACGTAAGTCCAGTTTTAGTCAGTGAAATCCTACTTGGGCGGTACTGGCCTTCCAACTACAAAGACCCTGAGGGCCGGGAGGCGGCTCCAAGGGCCAGTGTCCCCCCGGCCCACACGTGGAGAGCTTGGCTCTGTCCCAGCACCTCTGGGAAGCACCTGGGAGCCCCAAACCAGCGGTAGCCCCTGCATGCCACCTATGTGTCCCCAAACCCAGGAAGAGGAGGAGGAGGAGAAGAGGAGTGGAGGAGAAAGAGGAGGAGGAGGAGGAGGAGGGGGAGGAGGAGGAGGAGGAGGAGGAGGAGGAGAAGGAGGAAGAGGAGGAGAAAGAGGAGAGGAGGAGAAGGAGGTGGAGGAGGAAGGAGGAGGAGGAGAAGGAGGAGGAGGAGAAAGAGGAGAGGAGGAGGAGGTGGAGGAGGAAGGAGGAGGAGGAAGAGGAGTGGAGGAGAAAGGAGGAGGAGAAGGAGGAGGAGGATGAAGAAGAGGAGGAGGAGGAGAAGGAGGAGGAGGAGAAAGAGGAGAGGAGGAGAAGGAGGTGGAGGAGGAAGGAGGAGGAGAAGGAGGAGGAGGAGGAGGAGAAGGAGGTGGAGGAGGAGGAGGGGAGGAATAGGAGGAGGAGGAGGAGGAGGAGGAGGAGGAGGAGGAGAAAGAGGAGAGGAGGAGAAGGAGGTGGAGGAGGAAGGAGGAGGAGGAGGAGAAGGAGGTGGAGGAGGAAGGAGGAGGAGGAGGAGAAGGAGGTGGAGGAGGAAGGAGGAGGAGGAGGAGGAGGAGGAGGAGGAGGAGGAGGAGGAGGAGGAGGAGGAGGAGGAGGAGGGGAGGAATAGGAGGAGGAGGAGGCGGAGGAACCCAAACAAAATGCTATTCCCGAACCAGTGTTACATAAATATCTTGTTGTGCTTGCTTTGGGGCCACTTCCAAGTGGGTGCCTGGGGGATGGGCAGGGCTTGGGGACAGCTCCCGGTGGTGCGCAGGGGACCCTGTGGTGCCAGGAGCCAAACTCCTGCGCGCAAGGCAAGCACAGCCTCGAGCCGCGTCCCGGGCTCTCGTAAACACTGTAACTCAGACGTGAGAATCCAGTGCGAGTGAGAGCGACGTCGAGGGTCGTTGGAGAGAAAAGAGACTCCGGGGTTTTTCAGTAGCTCCAAGCGTCACAGAGGGGCGGTGGCCAGAGGCTGCATGAATAGGAGTTCTGTCCCCTGAGCCCAGAGGGAGAGAGCGGCCTGCCAGTGTCCCCGGCCAGCCCGGGTTACGGAGGGTCAGTGCAGCTTCCGCTCCGTTTGCACAGAGCCGTGGGCTGGGCTCTGCGGGGCGGGAATGTCCCGGAGCTGAAAGGACAGGTCTGTTTACAGCCGCACACCCAGCACCAGGCGGGGGTCTGGGGGCTGTCGGGACAGGCTAGGTGAGAAAGGGACAGACAGCACAGGATGGGGCGGGGTCTGGCCTAGAGACGAGAAAGCAGCAGAGGCACCGAGAGCCGTTTCCTGGGACAGACTGTCTTGGAGCTGCCTTGGAGACCCACCGTTCCTTCCAGTTTGTTTGCTTTTCCTTTATTTATTTTTAATTAAAAAAAATTTTTTTTTTTTTTTTGCTTTTTGGGTCACACCCGGCGATGCACAGGGGTTCCTCCTGGCTTTGCACTCAGGAACTACTCCTGGCGGTGCTCAGGGGACCCTATGGGATGCTGGGAATCGAACCCGGGTCGGCCGTGTGCAAGGCAAACGCCCTCCCCGCTGTGCTATTGCTTCAGCCCCCTCCCAAAAAATTTTTAAAAATTAAAAAATATTAAATTAAAAAAAAATTTTTAGCTTGTTTTTTTGGGCACACCCAGTGGTACTCAGGGCTAACTCCTGGTTTTGCACTCAGGGATCCCTACTGGCAGGGTTAGGGGGACCCTACGGGATGCCTGGGGGTCGAACCCAGGTTGGCTGTGCGCCAGGCAAGCACCCTACCTGCTGGACTATCATTCTGGCCCACTTGGTTTTCTGTTAGGGACCAAACCCTACAGTACAGGAGCCAGCTCCCTTTGAGCTAAGTGCCACCCCCTAACACCCTCTCTAGGGATTGCTCACGGGGACCCCTGGACACGGCACCACACTCGCGTGAGCTGAATCTTTTTATAGACAGCGGCAGAGGGCTGACATCTGTGCTGGGCTGAACCCCAGTGGGCAGCAGCTGCCACACAGAACTTTGAGGGGCTGGAGCTAGCACAACGGGGAGGGTGTCTGCCTTGCACGCCACTGACCCAGGTTCGATTTCTAGCATCCCATAGGGTCCCCTGAGCACCGCCAGGGGTGATTCCTGAGTGCAGAACCAGGGGTGACTCTTGTGCATCATCGGGTTGTTACCCAAAAAGCAAAACAAAACAAAACAAAACAAAAACACAGAACTTTGAAAATGCGCAGGGGTGGGTAGGTGGGGTGGGGGAGGGTTGCCAGCCATGACCCCAAAGGAAGAGAACTTCGCAAGTAAGTGCAGAGTGGACCAGAGAGAGAGAGAGAGAGAGAGAGAGAGAGAGAGAGAGAGAGAGAGAGAGAGAGAGAGAGAGAGAGAGAGAGAGAGAGTATAGCAGGTAAAACCTTGCACAGGTCCAACCGGGTTCTAATCCCTGGCACGGCATAGGATCCCCCCAAACGCCCCCCCCAGGTGTAAGCCCTGAGCGCTGCGGGGCGTGGCCCCCCAAACAAAACGTTTACGTAAACGCCGAGGGCGCAGGGCGCTGCTCAGGCAGGAACACGGGGTAGGAGGCGGCGTGCAGTGCGGGGAGGGTCTCCCAAGCCCCGCCCCACCCAGCCCCCTTGTCCCTGCCCCCCCCCCCCCCCGTAACAGGATCGGGGCGGCCCACTCACTCTCCACGATGGTGACCCGCCCCGAGCCGTCGTCGTTGATCTGCTGGATGTTCCCGAAGTGGATGTCGCTGAAGAAGATGCGGTTGGGGGTGCCCGGGGAGGTGCCCGCCCGGTAGTCGAAGGCCAGCGCGATGACGTTCTTCATGTGCTCGGGGTCCTCGAAGGGCTGCACGGGCGCGTTGAGGTTGCGCTCGTCCGACAGGTGGATGCTCTTGAGGATGGTGCGCTCCGAGTAGAGCAGGTACCCGGCGTACTCGCGGCACGACGCGCCGTCCTCCGCCAGCATGCCGTGCGCGCATGCGCACGCGCGCTGCCCGCCGCCCCGGTACAGGCACAGCTGCTGGCAGCCCCCGTTGGCAACCGCGCACACGTTGGTGCCTGCGGGGAGGGCGCGGGAAGGCGGGGGTCACCGGGGAAGGCCAAGCTCTAGTGACGGGGGTCCGGAGGGATAGCACGGCGGGTGGGGCTTTTGCCTGACGGGCAGCGAACACGGGTTCGAGCCTGGCATCCCATCTGGTCCCTGAGCATTGCCAGGAGTAATTCCTGAGCGCAGAGCCAGGAGTGAATCCCTGAGCATCGCTGGGTGTGGCCCAACACCCTCTCCCCACTCAAATAAAACCCATAGTTGGTGGGGCTGGAGTGATAGCACAGCGGGGAGGGCGTTTGCCTTGCAGCCAACCCGGGTTCGAATCCCAGCATCCCACAAGGTCCCCTGAGCACTGCCAGGAGTAATTCCTGAGTGCAGAGCCAGGAGTAACCCCTGTTGATGAGATTACTAGGATAACCCCATGTTATCCTACACCCTGTGCATCGCCGGTGTGACCCAAAAAGCAAAAATAAATAAACAACCCATAGTTGGTGCCCTGTTCTGCCTCAGTATCCCCAGCTCAGATGGTACCCGCCCCAGTGCCTAGCACCCAGGCTGGTTCCAGAGCCCCTCGGCAGTGCCAGCCACCGCAGGATCATGCACCCACTGGAAGCTGATTGGGTTCCTCTCACCCACCCTTCTCTCACCTCCACCCCTCCTGCCCAGCCCAGGGCCCCGGGTCCCACCTTTTTGCCGGTCCCGGTTGAAGACTTTGATGTCCTTGAGCTGGACGCCGATGCCCGTTCGCAAGGGCACCGAGTCTGTGGCATTGTCCTTGCTCCCACGTTTGATGGAGCCGTTGGCATGAGTCCTGGGGGAAGGGAAGGGCCCCGGAGTCAAGGGGGCCAGGAGGAGGACACGGCCAGCCGGGCGCAGGCCACAGGGGGACGGGCACCCTCACCGGTCACTCCAGTAGATGAAGTCCTCAAACACCGACACCGAGAACATGTCCATGTTGTTGCTGGACAGAACCACCTCCCGGTTCTCGCCCGTCTCCAGGTCGATGCGCTCGATCTTGTCAGTGCGGGCGTCGCACCAGTACAGCTTCCCGTCCTGCCGGCCAGACGCCCACCTCGTGCCAGGTCCCTCCCTCCACCTCTCGAGTCCCGCCCCTGTGCTCTGCGGACCTCTCCCTGCTGCCACTGGGGGCCTCCCTCTCCCCCACCCTCCCCTCCCAGTCCTACTTGGGTGGTGGGCAGGGTCGGAAGCCCCAGTGATGCCCCTGGGTGCCCAATGAGGCTCCATGTACAGAGAGACTCAAAAAGGGGAGCCGGGGGCTGGAGCAATAGCACAGTGGGTAGGGCGTTTGCCTTGCACGCGGCCAACCCGGGTTCGATTCCCAGCATCCCATATGGTCCCTGAGCACCGCCAGGAGTAATTCCTGAGTGCAGAGCCAGGAGTAACCCCTGTGCATCGCCAGGTGTGACCCAAAAAGCAAAAAAAAAAAAAAAAAAAAGGGAGTGGGCGACCCAGCCCCGGGCGCGGCCTGCTCAAACCTGGTAGTCCACCGAGATGCCATTGGGCCAACTGATGCTGACGTTGACCAGCACTGCCCGCTCAGAGCCGTCCAGCCGGGAGCGCTCGATGCGTGGGTACTGGCCCCACTCGGTCCAGAACAAGTACCTGGCGGGTGGAGATGGGAGTGAGGCTCAGACCAGGGGGGCGGAGGGGGGGAGGAAAGAGCCCCGTGGGTGGCCTGAGTAACCAGGCCCAGCCAGCGCCTCACCCCTTCTCCGGGTGCACGGTGATGGCCCGAGGCTTGTCCAGACCCTGCGAGATGACCACGTAGCGGAAGGAGCCGTTGAGCCGGGCGACTTCGATGACGTCGAAGCCCTGGTCCGTCCAGTAGATGTTGCCTGTGGAGGGGGTGGTGGGGATGATCAGGGGGTGCTGCCGGGGCCGGTGAATCTGGCGCCTGCCCTGTCCCCTCCCCCCGAGACCCCGGGTCACAGCCCACCTCCCCCCGGGCCCTCCCTCTGCTCTCGCCTGCCCTGTCCCCTCCCCCCGAGACCCTGGGTCACAGCCCACCTCCCCCCGGACCCTCCCTCTGCTCTCGCCTGCAATCCAGTCCACCGCGATGCCCTCCACGCGGCCGATGCCGTTGGTCACCACGTCCTCACGCCACGTCTGGTCCCTCTTGGCCCGACTGATGGTGCTCAGGCCCATGTCCACCCAGTAAATGGTGTCGTTCTCTGGAGGGAAAGAAGCCAATGGGGGGAGGGGGGTCAGCGAAGGTGGGACTGGGGGCTCCTGCAGCTCTGGCAGGGGATGGCGAGGTCAGGGGGCCCCTTGGACCCCCGGAACACACCACCCCAACCAACGCCCTTCACCGCCAAATGGCTCACCGGCGTGGAAGTCGATGCCGACAGCCAAGGAGGTGCCCGACACGGGGACGAGGGCGTCTGACTTGTCGTTGGGGTCCAGAGGGATCCCTCGAATTCCCTCGTGCACGGAGTACAGCAGGAAGGAGCCCACGCCTGAAACACAGGCCCGCGCGTGGCTGGCTCGGCACAACTCAAACGTGTTCTTCTAAGCTTCTCCCTGGCCACCTTCACGGCTCCCACACCCTGGCCTGAGGCCCCGAGCCGGGCCCAGCAGGCGGGGAACGCGCCAGGCCAGTTGCCTGCGAGACTTACAGCCACCAGCAGAGGGCGGCAGACCCTGGGCTTGGCTCCCTGTCCTCGGCTCCAACCCGGTACCCCCTCTAACTTTTGGGGGGAGATTGTGAGGGAGATTCAGACAAGACGGGGATGGATGACTCACAGATCCAGATTTTTCACTTCCTCTTTGTCCTCCCCTATTTGATCTGGGCCACACCCTCTCTCCAGTGAAATTCAGCAAGGACCAGCACCTCAACTACTTGTTTTGTCTTGTTTTTTTTTTTTTTTTTTGGGTCACACCCGGCGATGCACAGGGGTTACTCCTGGCTCTGCACTCAGGAATCACTCCTGGCGGTGCTTGAGGGGCCATATGGGATGTTGGGAATCGGACCCAGGTCGGCTGTGTGCAAGGCAAGCGCCCTACCCGCTGTGCTAACGCTCCAGCCCCTTTGTCTTGCTTTTTCATTTGTTTGTCTCAGGACCACACCTGGCTGTGCTCAGGGGTTGCTCCTGGCTCTGAGCTGGGGGGACAGGTGGGGGGGTCACTCCTGGAGGTGCCCGGGAGACCATACAGGGTGCTCGGGATCAAACCCGGGTTGGCTGCGTGCAAGGCAAGCGCCCTCCCCGCCGTACTATTCCTCTGGCCCCTGTTGTGTCTGTCTTTCTGCTCTTCCTCCCTAGCGGTGCTGGGGGCCCCCGGGGCTACACCCAGGGGTGCTAGGGATGAGCCCAGATCCCAAGCCTCCCCCCATGAGCACAGCCCTCTGAGCTGTCTCCTCCGCTCAATACCTCACTCCTGGAACAGTCATTTTGCGTGGGATGGGACCCAGGACCCTACACATGCTGGGCATGCTGATCCACACCCTTGTCCAGTGTTCCGACTCATCTCAGAATCCTCTCTGGCTTTTATAGCTGTCCCCCCTACCCCCCCATGCCCCAGCATCATGGGTGACTGTGTTCTGTGTCATCAAAACAAGGGTCACGGTAGAGTGAGTTTTGGGAAATCTTAAACAGGAGCATTGCTCTGAAGAGAGTCTGAGAATGGATGGACCATACTCAAGGCTCTGAGAAGGTCCGCAGAAACACACACACACACACAGATTCTGAGAATGGATGAACCATACTCAAGGCTCTGAGAAGGTCTGCAGAAACACACACATGCACACAGATTCTGAGAATGGATGAACCATACTCAAGGCTCTGAGAAGGTCTGCAGAAACACACACACACACACAGATTCTGAGAATGGATGAACCATACTCAAGGCTCTGAGAAGGTCTGCAGAAACACACACATGCACACAGATTCTGAGAATGGATGAACCATACTCAAGGCTCTGAGAAGGTCTGCAGAAACACACACACACATACACACACACACACAGATTTGAGAATGGATGAACCATACTCAAGGCTCTGAAAAGGTCTGCAGAAACACACACACACACACACACACACACAGATTCTGAGAATGGATGAACCATACTCAAGGCTCTGAGGTCTGCAGAAACACACACACACACACACACACACACACAGATTCTGAGAATGGATGAACCATACTCAAGGCTCTGAGAAGGTCTGCAGAAACACACACACATACACACACACACACACACAGATTCTGAGAATGGATGAACCATACTCAAGGCTCTGAAAAGGTCTGCAGAAACACACACACACACACACATACACACACACAGAGATTCTGAGAATGGATGAATCATACTCAAGGCTCTGAGAAGATCTGCAGAAACACACACACACACACACACACACCAGAAAACCCACTTAAACCTTGTCCAACCCCACGTTTCTTTCTGCAACATTTTCCCACATCAAAGAGGGCGGTTCCCAGGAGGGCACTTGGGGAAAGGTGTCCCGGGGCTGGCTCATAAATCAGTCAGTGAGTTCTTGTGAAATGTCTCTGGGTTTCATCCTTTCTGCCCGACCCAGCTGGTAAACCCCATCCCTGGCCCTGTCTCTGCACACCGGGATTACTCAGGTCGCCTCCTAACTGGTCTAACCGCCCCGGGTTTCTTCCTCCCCCTCCGCGGCTGGCTGCCGCCAGGTTAATCTTCCCCAAACATCACTTTCCAGGCACTGCTGGCAGGAGACCCAGGGAGCCCTGCACCCCCCCTCCCCTCTGCATCCCTAGGCCTGGCCCCCAGGGCCCCCCAGAGAGCCGCTGACTGCTCTGCACCCCCCTCTGGCCTTGCGGTTCATTGCTTCTCTGAGCTTCACACTCAAAGCCTTCTTGGTCTCTACAGCCTGGCTCATTGCACCCTCCTCCAGGAAGCCCACATGCCTTCCTCTCCAATCCTACTGCCGCAGGCAGAGTCGCTCGCCATTCCTTCTCCGCCCTCCAGCCCAGGCTTCAGTGCCCTGACCAGCACCCAGGCCAGAAGGTGCTAAGTTAACTCCCACTGGCTGGGGACGGAGAGAGGGGACGGGGAGGGCAGGCGGGGCTGACCTTCACAGGCCTGCTGGCCGCTGCGGAGGCTGTAGCCGGCCGTGCACATGCAGGCGCGGGTGGATGGCGACGTGGGCAGGCAGAGCTGGGAGCAGTCACCGTTGTTGAAGCTGCAGGCGTTGGTGCCCTCCTGGTCTGCAGGGCACGAGAGAGAAAGGGCTCGGGCGCTGGGCGACGGGCTCAGGGCAGCCACGTCCCTCCCCCTGGACTGTGTGTGCGGGGTTGGGGGGGGAGGGGGGCAGGGGGAGGGAGGGGGGAGACAACTGCCCCGCCAATGCTCGGCTTTCTATCCCCCAGGCCCCCGTGCCCAGGACGGCTGAGGACACACAGCGGGTGCATCTGTGGGGAGGGCCCGGCCGCCTCACCCAGCTGGACGCTCTCGTCATACACCTTCATGTGCATCACCAGGGTGGTGCTGTTCCGCAGGACCACGGCGCCCGAGCCGTCCGCCTTGTTGCACGTGCCCATCTTCTCCGACACCTGGTCCGCCCACCACAGCTTGTCCCCTGGGCAGGCGGAGGCAGGAGGGAATGAGGAGAGTCTGAGTCTGGGCACCCCCCCCCCCCTCGCTCGCCCTCCAGCGCCCTTCCCCTGCCCCCTGCCTGGCCCCGAGCCTCACCCATGATGGCCAGAGCCGTGGCCTTGCCCAGCCGGCCCCGCATGCTGTCGATGACCTCCAGGCCGCTCCCGTCCAGGTTGCAGCGGTTGATGGTGTGGTTCCCGGAGCTGATCCAGTAGAGTTTGCTCTCCGGGAAGTCAATCGCCAGGCCTGGAAGACAGTGGGCAGGGGGTGTGGGGGGGGGTCGCTGCCAGAGAGCCTGGGGGCTGGGACCTCCGGGGGATTCGCGGGAGTTAAGAATTTGACGTTGGGGGCTAGAGTAGATGGTACAGCAGGTAGAGTGCTCTGCACCTGGCCGACCTGGGTTTGATTCCCAGCGTCCCGTTATGGTCTGCCAAGCAGAGCACTGCCAGGAGTGATTCCCGAGCATCGCCAGGGGTGGCCCAAAAACAAAAAAGGAGAAGTTAAAAAAAAAAAAGGCTCCTGGGGGCTGGAGCGATAGCATAGCGGGTAGGGCATTTGCCTTGCACGTGGCCGACCCGGGTTCGATTCCCAGCATCCCATATGGTCCCCTGAGCACCGCCAGGGGTGATTCCTGAGTGCATGAGCCAGGAGGAACCCTTGTGCATCGCCACGTGTGACCCAAAAGGCAAAAAAAAGAAAAGCTCCTTTTTGAGGCTGGAGCAATAGTGCAGCGGGGAGGGCATTTGCCTTGCACATCACACGGGTCTGATCCCCAGCATCCCACAGGGTCCCCTGAGCACCGCCAGGAGTGATTCCTGAGTGCAGAGCCAGGACTCATCACTGAGCATCACCGAATGTGGCACCCAAACAAAATAAACAAAAAACAAACACAAAAAGGAAGAGTGTGACTTGGGGGAGGAGGACGGAGTTGTGGGTTTAGGGAGACGGAGGAGCAACAGGGGGCGGCCCGGCGTGTGCGTACCCACGGGGCCCATCTGGCCGCTGAAGAGCAGGCTGCGGTTGCTGCCGTCCATGTTGGCCATGCTGATGTTGTCACCATCAGTCCAGTAGAGCTTCCTGCAGGGGGGAGGAGGGAGGGTCACAGTCCCCCTTCTCCCGGCCCCCACGGCCCCCCCTCCCGGCCCTGCAGCCTGGCTGACCCGCGCAGGGGGTGCACCACCAGGCCGTGCGGCTGCTCCAGGCCCTGCACCACCGCGTTCTTGAAGGAGCCATCGAGCCGGGCCACGTTGATCTGCTTCTTGTTGGTGTCGTAGCTTGTCCAGAAGAGGTTCCGGGAGACCCAGTCCACGGCCAGCCCGTGGGCGTTGGGCAGATCTGGTGGCACATGGGGGGAGCAGGGGGTTGGAGGTGTGCGGGGGAGGGGGGCGGGGGGGGGCATGGGCTGGCTGGGGCGGGGCCGCGGGCGGGGAGGGGCGGGGCCTGGTGGGGCGGGGCCTGATGGGGTGGGGGGCCTGGTGGGGCGGGGCCTGATGGGGTGGGGGGCCTGGTGGGGCGGGGCCGCGGGGGGGCTTGGGTGGGGCGGGGCCGCGGGCGGGGCCTGGCGGGGTGGGGCGGGGCCTGGCTGGGATGGGGCGGGGCCACAGGTAGGCGGGCACCTGCGGAGACGACGGTCTCCACGCCCGTGCCGTTGATGAAGGCCCGCTTGATGGCCTGCGTGCGCACGTCGGACCAGTACACGCGCTGCTCGCGGGCGTCGTAGTCCAGCACCGTGACGTTGTCGATGTCGGGCACCGTGAAAGAGATGATGTAGTTGTAATAGGGGGCGTCCAGGTCCACGCCCCTGATCTCCATCTGCCGCGCGTACAGCAGGAACTTCTTGAACTCTGTTGGGGGGCGGGCAAGTCACTGGGGGCGGCCCACCTGCCCCTGTCCCTCCTCCTCCTCCTCCTCCTTCTCCTCCTCCTCCTCCTTCTTCTCCTCCTCCTGCTCCTCCTTCTTCTCCTCCTCCTGCTCCTCCTCCTCGTCCCCCTCTTCCTCCTCCTCCTCGTCCCCCTCCTCCTCCTCCTCCTCCTCCTCCTCTTCCTCCTCCACTCCATTTCCCAGTTTGCCAATAGGGTGGTGGGAGCCGCCTCAAGGTGGGCCTCCTACCTCTTCCTGGGGGTCCCTTGCATTAGGGCGTCAGTGTTGGGGGGGGCCTCCTACCGTAGCAGGTTCTGTTGTCCGGTTTCAGCTTCATGAGGTGGGGGCAGGCGCAGGACGCGGTCCGGTTGTAATTGATGAGACACAGGTGGGAGCAGGGTCCCCGGCCCCCGTTGGCCGCGCAGGGGTTGGGAGCTGGGGGGGAGAGCAGGAGAAAGGCCACCCCGTGACTGGCGGGGCCGCCCAGCAGCCCTTCCTTCCCCACCTCGCCCTCGGGTTCCCGCGGCCCCCGCGGCGCCCGGGAGCCCCCTTACCCATGGGCTGCCGGGAGGGGTGGTACACCTGCAGGTCGAAGGGCTGGGTGTTGGTCCGCTGGACCACGGTGACGTTGTGGCCGGTCCACTTGTTGGCCTTGGCCAGCGTGTTGGTTCTCCAGTCGGTCCAGTACACCTCCCCCCCGTACAGCGTCACTGCAAACGGGTGCGACAGGAACTCGTGTCCCCGAAGCACCTCCATGTGGCCGGAGCCGTCGTAACGGGCGGAGTAAATGGCATCTGACCTGGGAGCGTGGTCGGGGGCAGAGTGAGGACCCTGCCCCCCGCCGCCGGGGACCTCGTCTCCTCCCACGCCCGGGATGGGGGCCTGGGGGGAGGACCCAGCGCCCGCACTCAGCCTGGGGCAACCCGGCGGCCGGAGAACGTGGGAGGCTAGTGGCGCGGTCCGCGAGCACCGGGACCCTGAGCCCGGCTCTCACACCTCGGCTCTCACACCTCGACCCCTGCGCCCCTGAGTGGACACAGGAGATGCTGGCCGCGGCCACGCTGCACCGGGGCCCCGGGGGGAGACGGCAAACGTGGGGCGATGGAGGGCGGGGTGGGGGCCTGCTCCTGCGCCTGGGGGTGCTCCCAGTCCCTCGTCCACTGCGCCCTGCCCGGTCTGGGGGGACACAGGGCCGCGGGGCGAGGTGGAGGGCGCTGACCTGGCGTCTATCCAGAGGATGCGTTTCTCCAGGTAGTCCACGGTGAGCCCATTGGGCCAGCCCCCCGAGCCAGTCTCGCGGTGGATGGTGCGGCGCCCGGCCCCGCTCATGGACGCCGCCTCGATGCGGGGCAGGCTGGCGTCCCAGTCTGTCCAAAACAGGATCCTGGGGGGGCGGCGGGGGTGTCAGGAGGGGGCGGGCACGCCGAGGGAGACCCCCGGGGCCAGCACAGGAGCGGGCCGGGCATCCTCACCCATCTCGGGGGTCCAGTGCAATGGCCCGGGGGTGCTCGATGTCGCCGGCCAGCAGGGTGGTGCGAAGGGTCCCGTCCAGCTTGGCCACCTCGATCTGGTCCAGGTTGCTCTCCACCCAGTAGATGTTGCCCGCAATCCAGTCCACAGCCAGGCCCTCGGGCGTGGCCAGGCCATACTGAATCACCACCTCGAAACTCGTCAGGGCTGTGGGCAGCAGTGGGTGGGAGGTTACGGGGTGTCCCCCCAAGGCACCCACACCACAGGTGGGGCCTGAATCCAGCCGGACTTCTTCTTCCTTTTTTTTCTTTTTGGGTCACACCCTGTGATATTCAAGTCTTACTCCTGGCTCTGCACTCAGGAATTACTCCTGGCGGTGCTCAGGGGACCCTATGGGATGCTGGGAATCGAACCCGGGTCGGCCGCGTGCAAGGCAAACGCCCTCCCCGCTGTGCTATCACTCCAGCCCCCCAGCCGGAGTTCTTAGACCCTCCACTCTCCCCCACCCAGGTCGTGGGCTGGAGGGGAGGATGGGCCCGGCGCCCAGTGCTCAGAGAAGCTCTATACTGGGGTTTCCTGCCAGCAGCTCTCAGAAGAGCTGACCCGTGGCAGGGGCTCTGGGGAACAGGCTGAGACCTAACACAAGGGTAGAACCTTCCAGAAGGTACGGCCTAGAATGCCTTAGTGACGCTTCCTGGGAACTGACGTCTGTGGACCCCGATCCCTTGGAAATCCATGTGGACGGTGCCCCCGCCCGCAGCTGTCCCGATGCCACAGTGCTCCAAGGGTTCTCGGGCACCAAGGACTGAGGCGCAGGGAAAAAGTGCTCCCATGGGCCTGGGCTCGGAGGCCATCTTCTCGAGAGGCCGCCTTCCTCAATCGGTGAACTTGTTTATTTATTTATTTATTTATTTATTTTTGGGTCACACCCGGCGATGCACAGGGGTGACTCCTGGCTCTGCACTCAGGAATTACCCCTGGCGGTGCTCGGGGGACCCTATGGGATGCTGGGAATTGAACCCGGGTTGGCTGCATGCAAGGCAAACGCCCTACCCGCTGTGCTATCGCTAACACTCCAGCCGAACTTGTTTATTTTAATTTATCGGTTTTGGGGCCATGCCTGGCAGTGCTCAGGGGTCACTCTCAGCATGGCTTTGAGATCCGTGTGGCACCAAGGGATGGGACCGGGACCTCCTGAACCTTGGACCCTCTACGCTGGAT
Organism: Sorex araneus; assembly: GCF_027595985.1. NCBI lineage: Eukaryota > Metazoa > Chordata > Mammalia > Eulipotyphla > Soricidae > Sorex > Sorex araneus. The sequence goes on from NC_073303.1 coordinate 218,225,338, forward strand.
ATCGCTGTCTGCGCTCCTTCCAGTTCTCGCCCCTTCTCTCCCTCATGGCACCCTCCAGTCTGTGCTGGGTGACTGTGTGTGACGTTCCCACTGCCACAGAAGCGGCATGGGGACAGACAGGGCTGCTGCGTGCCCGGGACCTGTGTGGGGTAGGTAGGTATCACTCTGTGTGTGTGTGTGCGTGTGCATGTGTGTGTGTGTGTGTGTGTGTGTGTTGGATGAAAAAGTATGTGCCGGAGCTGCTGCGTGCCCAGGACCTGTGTGAGGTAGGTAGGTATCATTCCGTGTGTGTGTGTGTGTGTGTGTGTGTGTGTGTGTGTGTGTGTGTGTTGGACGAAAAAGTGTGTGCCGGTCAGGCCGCCTGGGGCAGAAGGCTGGGCCGGGTACCCCACCCTTCGTGGCTTTTTACTCTCCAGCCTGCAATTCTAGGATTTGGGGAGCCCAGGCGCTCCCGGTTCCAAAGAAAAGGCTGATCATTTCGTTAATTATCAGCCTGGCAGTTCTGCCGACGATAATTACGGGGCGTCAGGCACGGAGACCCACAGCAAAATCTAACCCAATTAACACGAGTGTGGGGGGCGGGGGAGCTCAGGCCCTCCCTCCACGGCCGTCCCCGCGTGTGCATCTGCATTCCACCCACTTGGGTCCCAGGGATGGGGGGGGCGGGCGGTCACCTCCGTTGTCCAGCAGCTTGCCGCGGTAGATCTTGTCCTCCACCACGTCGGTCCAGTAGAGGGCGCTCTGGTTGAGGTGGAAGTCCAGGGCGATGGTGTTGCGGAGCCCGGGCACCAGGACACTGTAGTCACCTTTGTGAAGGTCGATGCGCCGGATCTCGTGGCGGTTGGAGAAGATGATGAAAGGCTTGAAGGGGTCTGGGGCGGGGGAGGGGGAGGAGGGGGGGAGGAGACGGGTCAGCGGGGGGCCTGGCGGCCGAGAGGACACCCCACTCCCAATCCTGGCCCAGGCAGCGCCTCACCCAGGCTGCGGCAGCTCTCCCCGTCGGGCTCCAGCACCCAGCCCTCGTAGCAGGAGCACTTCACACTGAACTTGTTCTGGTCGCACTTCTGGCTGCACTTGAGGTGCTTGGCACAGTAGCTCTGGATCTGGCAGGTGTGGTTGTCGGGGCCCAACTCCATGCCCAGGGGGCACGAGCACACGATGCCCTCGCCCGGGGCCACCGAGCAGTTGTGGCTGCAGCCGCCGTTGTTCAGAGAGCACTGGTCTGGGGTGGGAGGCGGCGGGCGGGCGGGCCGTGAGACGGGCTCAGTCCTGAGGCTTCCCCGGCTCCCTCCGGGGCCAGCCGCTGGCCCCCCCCCCAGCACCGCACCCCGCACCCCACCACTCTGCCCAGTATGTCCCGGCCCCTTCTTGGGGCCACGGTGCAGCCCCCGTCTTCGCCTCGTTCTGGGCCTGGTGGTCCCCTTCCCTCAATCCCTGCTGGCCAGGGGAGCGGGAGGGGCTCCCGGGGGCCGTCCCACCTTATCACCCCCTGACCTCCAGGGCCCCAGCGCCCCTCTGGCTCAGAGATAAGACGGCTCTGCAGTTCCTCACTCCCAAGCCTGGGCCCCGCTCTCTGACGCTCGTTGCTTTTGATCTGAAGGGACACTGCTCCGGCCATCCTGCTCCTGTCCTTGGGACCCCGTGACCCGACAGGAGCCCCCCCTCCGGCCCCCCCACTCCCCACCACGTCACCCTCCCCCGCGCACCGCGGGGCCTGGCCCAGAAGCCGGCCCCTCCTGGTGCCCCGTGCCTGGCTCGTCTGGGAGCCCCGCGTGTGGTGTCTGCCCTGCGTTTTACGAGCACTGTGACCTGAGGCCAGTTCCCTGACCAGGGTTCCTCAGCCATAGGACAAAGGATGACGGTCTCTGCCACTTCGGCTGCTGCTCAGGGCTTGCTTGCCACGAGGAGCACGGCGTGCTGAGCAGCCTCTCGCCAAAGCGAGACCGAAACGGGGCGGGAGCGATAGCCCAGCGGGGAGGGCGTTTGCCTTGCACGCGGCTGACCCGGGTTCGAGTCCCAGCATCCCATATGGTCCCTGAGCACCGCCAGGAGTAATTCCTGAGTGCAGAGCCAGGAGGAACCCCTGTGCATTGCTGGGTGTGACCCCCCCCAAAAAAAAAAAGACTGACACGGAGGCGGGTCCCTGCCAACTGCCCTGGGGTCTTACCCCGCCCCCCCCACCCCCCCAGCCGCAGCCCCGGTCCTGCCGCCGGGCCTCACCGCACAGCTCCCCCTCGTCCGAGCCGTCCCCGCAGTCGTCGTTGCCGTCACACAGCTTGTCGGGGGGCAGGCAGACGGCAGTGCTGTTGGCGCAGGGGTGCGAGGGGGGCCTGCAGGCCAGGGACTCGCAGTTCTCCTCGTCCGAGTTGTCCTCGCAGTCGCTGTCGCCGTCGCACACCCAGGCCTTGCTGATGCACCGAGCTAGAGACGGGCCGGCGTGAGCACGCGAGCCCACCCGGGGGTCTGCGCCGCCTCCTCTGGGGGTGGAGGGCAGGAAGCGCCCAGGCAGCCCTGCCCCACCCCCCGCCCCATCCCCTCTGTCCCAGGGTAACCCCGCAGAGCCCTCCCTCCTTCCCTTCCCTTGCTCTTTCCCTCTTTCTTCTTTCTTTCTTTTTTGACTCTGGGCCACACCAGGCTGTGCTCGGGGTCATTCCCGGCTCTAACTCAGGAGCCTCTGGGCCATGCTCTGGGCACCACACGGGGTGCTGGGACTGGACTCGGGCTGGCCACGGGCAAGGCGGAAACTACCGCTCTGAATTCTCCTCCCTCCCTCCCTCCCTCCCCTCCTCCCTCCCTTCTTCCTTTTCTCCTCCCTCCCTCCCTTCCTCTTTCCTTCCTTCCTTCCTTCCTTCCTTCCTTCCTTCCTTCCTTCCTTCCTTCCTTCCTTCCTTCCTTCCTTCCTTCCTTTCCTTCCTCCCTTCCTTCCACCTTCCCTCCCTTCCTCCCTCCCTCCCTCCCTGACTCCCTCCCTCCCTGACTCTGTTAGGAATAAACCCCAAAGCCTCCCCCATGCAAGGCCTGCGCTAAGCTCTGTCCCTGGCCCTCCCGCCGGTGCCCTGGACAGTTCACGCCTGCAGTGCCGTGGGGCTACTAGGAACCGTGAGCTTTTCCAGCCGAGTCTCCATCAGCGACAGCACAGGGAGGCTTGGAAGGAGCCGAACCTCAGCACCAGTGAGGGTTTGGGTCCCCGGGGTCCTCAGGAAAGCCTGACCCCTTCTGGGACCCGCCCTCCATCCTGCACACGCCTCCTCTGGGCTGCCTCTGCCACAGGTCGATGCCACCCCATCCCACCCGCAAGGTGTCCCCCCCCCTGCTCCCGGCCTGCTGGCCTCCTGCCCTGTCCCCGGCCCTGTCCCCGCCGGCCCTCCCGTACCAGAGTCCTTGCAGCCGAACTTGACGTTGGGGTCGCAGACGTGGGTGACGCCCTCGCAGCTCTTCTCGTCGCTGGAGTCCATGCAGTCCGTGTCGCCGTCACAGCGCCACCGCAGAGGGATGCACAGCCCGTCCAGGCGGCACTGGAACTCGTCCGTGTGGCAGCCCCCCGGAGGCCTGGTGGCTGTTGTGGGACGGGGGGGGCGGTGAGGTCAGGGTTCCAGGCCAGCTGCCGCCAACCCAGCTTCACCCCACCTGCGGTGTCCAGACTGGGCGATTTTTTTTTTCTTTTTGGGTCACACCCGGCGATCCACAGGGGTCACTCCTGGCTGCACAGGGATTACTCCTGGCGGTGCTCAGGGGACCATCTGGGATGCTGGGAATTGAACCCAGGTCGGCCGTGTGCAAGGCAAATGCCCTCCCCGCTGTGCTATCCCTCTAGTCCCGTCTGTTTGTCTTTTGGGTCACACCTGGCGATGCTCCGGGGTTACTCCTGGCTCTGTACTCAGGAATCACTCCCAGCAGTGCTCGGGAGACCCTCTGGGATGCCGGGATCGAGCCTGGGTGCAAGACGAGCGCCCTTCCCACCAACCATGCAACCTCTTACAGTCCCAGGGGCACATGCATTTTGCATGCTGGGGCCCTGGGCTCCGTCCGGGCTCTGCATGGGGCCCTGAGCAGCACTGGGATGAACCCTTTGAGTTCTGAGCCAGGGGCACCAACAGGTGTGGCCTCAACAAGAACCCTGTGCCCTGACCCCCAGCCCTTCCCCCCTGCCCCTCCCCCCAAAAAAATAAAGAAATAGAAGCGGGAATTGTAGGTAGTGAAGGAAGCTTGGGGGGGAGAGCTGGCTCCAGCTGGAGAGGAACATTCCAGATAACAGCGCCTGACCTTTGAGCCTGGAGGATGTGCGGAAGCCAGAGAGGGCCCGGAGCGGGCCCTGGGCAGAGGGGATGGCCAGCGCAGAGTCTCTGAGCTGGAGCCTTGGGGCAGAGCTGAGGTGCCCGGGAAGGCGTGCAGGACTGAGCGACTGGCTCGGCAGAGAGACTGGTGGGGGCCGCAGGGCCCGAGGGCCACAGCTGGCGCCTGGCACAATGCCACACCCAGGAAGCCAGAGCCACTACGGGCAGGGTCTGAGCATCTGCCCGCCACCCGGGACAGACGGGGCCCGGGGGCGGGGGGGGCGGGGGGCCCCCCCGCGCCGGGTTAGGGCTCCCTCGCTCTGCCCCGCCAGACTCCCGCGGCCGCCTCTGAGTCCGTCCTCCCCACGGAGCCTGGACCCTCCTCCCAGGCCCCTCCCCAGCCCTGCTGCGCATCTGCCGTGGGGTCGGCCCCCTCCCCACCGTCCCTGCACCGGGCCGCCCCACCGGGCCCTACTGTCCCTGAGTCTCCAGGGCTCCTTCCAGGCCCACCTGTCCCGCCCCCAGCGCCCCCTGCTGCATGGAGGGGCGGAGGCTCAGAGCAAGCGTGCCCAGATTTCTTCTTTTTCAAAAATAAAGGCCACACTCTGCTGGGGGGAGCACTGGGGACCCCCAGGGAGTGGTGCTGGGCGAATACTTAGGGTTTCGCACACACTAGTCCTATGGCCTGAGCTACCCCTGAACCCAGTCCCCCTCGGTGCGCTGAGCCTGTGAGGGGACACACACACACACACACACAAACACAGGCCTCCCTTGGGGCTCCTTAGACCAGGGAACACACACACACATACGGACACACACACACAGGCCTCCCTCGGCTCCTCCTTAGACCAGGGAACACACACACACACACACACACACACACACACACACAAACACACACAGGCCTCCCTCGCCCCCCCTCAGGTGTGCTGAGCCTGTGAGTGCGGGACACACACACCACACACACACACACACACACACACACACACACACACACAGAGGCCTCCCTGGGGCTCCTCCTTAGAAGTCCAAGTCACTCTCAGCTGCTGTTGCCCCTGGCCTGTTTGAGTCACCCCTGCAGCTTCCTTTCGTCTGAGTCTCAGTGGCCCCCCTCCCCCTCCTTGCCCCCAGGGCTGGTGATCTCAGTGCTCTGTCACTGTCCCACCAAATGCCCCTAACTCCATCAGGCTAGAGGGGTCGGATCAGGGCTGCGGAAAGATGTTGGCCTGCAGCAAGGCAAAGGTTTAAAAGACTCAGATAACTTTGCTGGGGGCAGGAGGGCATCCTTGGGCCACACCTGGGCCGGGCGCAGGGGACCACGGGGTGCCGGGAATGGAACTGGGGTTGGCTGCAGGCAAAGCGAGAGCCCTAACCTGGGGGGCGGGGGAAGTTGTCTATCCCAGGGTGCAGATGCTCTAACTGACAGGACCTGCGGGCTGTGAACTTTATTTGTTTTTTTTTTTTTTCTTTAGGGGTCACACCTGGCGATGCTCAGGGGTTACTCCTGGCTCTGCACTCAAGAATCACCCCTGGCGGTGCTCAGGGGACCATATGGGATGCTGGGAATCGAATCCGGGTTGGCCGCATGCAAGGCAAACGCCCTACCCGCTATGCTATCGCTCCAGCCCCTGTGAGCTTTATTTGGAAACAGGTCTTGGTAGATGATCCATTTAGGACGAGATCATGAAACAAGAAAGGAGAGAGGTGGGGAGACGGCTCAGAGGACTGAAGCCCAGACTCTGAATGCAGGAGGCCCAAGTGCCAACCCCAGCACCAGGTCCCCCAAAAAGGAGAAGAAGAAAAAGAACGAAAGACAAAGCCAGGGGCAGGGTGTGGCTCAGTGGTAAAGCACATGTCCTACATGTGTGAACTCTGGGCTGGATCCCTGGTGGTGGAAATGCAAAAATAATAATTAAGAAAGTCAAGCGTGCTGAAAGGAAAACTGATGAGGTCATGAGGGTGGGGCCCCCTAGGACATGATGAAGTCCTTATGCGAGGGGGAAAGTTGGATGCAGAGATACAGGCCCAGCAGACACACAGCAGAGCCGGGGAAGGAGGGGCCCCGGGGAGACTCGGGCGGAGACTGGGGTGAAGCAGGTGCGAGCCCAGAAACCAGGAGAGAGGCACAGACTGGCCCCCCCGGTCCCAAGAAAGAAGACGACATATTTCTGTTGGTGACGCTTCTCGGCACCCATAGCTAACATCCCAGGGCTTAAAAACCTCCAGAGTAGATGGAGGCTGGAGAGATAGTACAATCAGGAAGGGCGTTTGCCTTGCACATGACTCACCCGGGTTCAATCCCGGGATCCCATAGGGCCCCCTGAGCACCGCCAGGAGTAAATTCCTCAGTGCAGAGCCAGGAGTAACCCCTCAGCATTGTCAGTTGTGACCCCCCCCCAAAAAAAAAACCCCAAACGAAAACACGAGTTAGAGGGAGGCTGGAGAGATAGTATAGAGAGGAGGGCACTTGCCTTGCATGTGGCTGACTCAGGTTCAATCCTGGGCACCACACAGGCGCCCGCTCACCCCTGAGCACTGCTCAGGAGTCCCTGAGCATAAGGCTGGGAATAGCCCCTGCGCACGGCCGGTGTGGTGCCCGCCCCCAAACAAAACCAAAACATTGAAAGTGGCGCATGAAAGGCTTCTCCCCCACCTCCCCGCTGCCACACAGTCCCGTGAGAGCAGGCACGGGTTCCGGGCCCCTTGGTTGCCACTGCTATCCCGACTCTGCAGGCAGAAGTCACACCCCCGACGGGCAGGAACCCTTCAAGGCCACCCAGACAGCCCGCTGCCCGGCCGAGCTCAGACCCAAGGCCGACGGAGAGGCAAGCGGGCACCGGCCACCGCCTCTGTGCCGCGGGCCACGTCCCTCCCCCCCAGGAGCGGGGAGCGCGGGAGGGACGGGGGGAGGAGGGCGCCCACCCTGGTTGGTGCAGTTGGCGTGCGTCTCGTCGCTGTAGTCCCCGCAGTCGTTGTCCCCGTCGCAGGTCCAGTGCTCGGGGATGCAGCGCCCGCTGTTGCACTTGAACTGGGTGCTGGAGCAGGAGTGGCTGCAGCCGGCCTCGTCACTGTTGTCCCCACAGTCGTTGTCTGCAGAGCGGGGCGGGAAGGCGGGAAGGCGGGGAGGTGAGGGGCGGGGTGCGAGGAAGGGAGAAGCAAGAAGTGAGAGTCACCAGCAGCCTCCGCTGGGACGCGTGCTCGGGACCCCCGCTCCCACCGCCCCCAGCCGCCCCTGCGAAAACAACAAACAGAAAAGACACAGAAACTGCATAGATTGCAGCATGCACCATGGCCCGAGTGGGGGCGGGGCGTGGGGGAGGCAGAGAGGGGGCCCTACCCTGGGTGGAGGCTCTGCAGGGCTGGGCAGGGGGCTCTGGTCTTGGGAGGAGGACCGGGATTCTCAGGTTTCAGAGGGTGGGGCCGGGGAGGTGGGGGGGCTGGGGGCCCTGCCCAGAGCTGGGGGTCTGGTGGGCCTCAGGCGCTGGGCGTCCGCGCAGGGGTCAGTGCCTGCACTGGGGAGGGTGTGGGCGGCAGGTCTGGGAGGTGTCTGAGGGGTCCTGAGTGATTGATGCTTCCTAGGCCGGGGCCGGGGCAGACCCCCGCCCCCACCCTATAAGGAAGCCTGGGAGGCGGGTCTGTGACCCCTGGGCCCTGTTCCTGCCGTGTGCAGCTGGAGTTGCACCTTTCTGAACCCTCTTCTCTGTCCCCGCGGAGAGGTTCCCTCTCAGCTTCTCCCTCCACTCTCCCCTTCTCTCTCTCTCTCTCTCTCTGGGGCAGGGGGGGGGGCGTGTTCGGGGGGCCCGGGCCGGCGGGGCTCTGGGGTGATGGTGCATGTGCTCTATGCACTGACCGGCAGGCTCAGGACAGGCCTTTTCATCAGAGCCGTCCCCACAATCCTTCTCTGAAACACAGAAACCGCCGGGGCAGCCATTGGCACGAGACACGGGAGCCACGAGGGGCAGCGGCGGCGCCCGCACGACCTGTCCCGTGCCCGCCACTCGGACGCCCGGGCCCCGAGACACACACACACAGACACAGACACACAGACACACACACACACACACACACACACACACAGACGGTGCACGGGCCCCCGGGGCCCGGCCAACATCACCTGCCCTGTGGCTGGCGGCCAGGGCGGCTCCCCCCACGCCGGGAGCCTCAGCTCCCAGGGGGCTCCAAGGACCCCGGCCAGGGCGTGCGGGCGAAGGGAGCCAGGCTGGCGCCTGGGCCCTGGCCCTCCTCTCCCCCGCCCCAAGCCTCTCCCAGCGGGGAGTGGGCTACAACCCCCGGGGGGGGGGGCGCAGCCAGCTCATACTGAGATGCCCAGATGGATGCTAGAACCCCGGCAAGCTCCCACCCCCGCCCCTGCCCCCTCGCCCCCCGCCTGCCTGTCCCCGCCAGGCCTGGCGGTGGCTCCTAGCCCTCTGACTGCTGCTGGTCCAGGGCGGCTGCACTTACCGTTGTCACATCGCCAGTTGATGTTGATGCATCTGCCGTTGTTGCAGGTAAACTGAGTCAGGGGGAAGCAGGTGGGATATGCTGCGAGGGAGAAAAGTGCAGCTGAGTGGGAGTGCCAGGGGGCCAAGGGCTCCCTCCCCAGCGGGCAGAGGGCCCAGCCAGGGGGAGGCGTGCTGCCCAAACTCTGGGGAAGTGCTCTCCTGAGGGACCTAACTGAAGCCCACAAGCCGTGATGTGGGTGCTGTCTGTGCCCCCACGCTGCAGAAGCAGCAGCCACACACACGCGTGCACACACACGTGCACACACCCACACACCCACGCACACATGCACCCCCCCACATATGTATGTGCGCACAAAGACACACAGACACACACACTCAAATACACAATGCACACATGTGCGCACAAACACGCACACGTGCACACAGGCGCACACACAAACACAAACACACACGCGCGCAAACACAAAGGAACACACACATGCACACAGACACACATGCACACACCCACACACACATGCATGAGTGCATAAAGGGACGCACAGAGACATATACACACATGCACACACCCACACACACATGCATGAGTGCATAAAGGGACGCACAGAGACACATACACACATGCACACACCCACACACATATGCATGAGTGCATAAAGGGACACACATGCACACACACATGTTCACACACGCGTGCACAAACATGGACACACACGAGCACACAAATACACATACGCGCAAGTACAAAGGAACACACACAGACACACATGCCCACACGTGTGCACAAACACGCACACACAAATACACACACACAAAGGAACATACACAGACACACACGCACACATGTGCACATGTGTGCACGTGCAAGTGAAGAGACTTTCTCAAGACCAACTGGTCTCTGCGGCGCCCCCGGCTCGGCCCCCCCTCCCCGCCTGCTGCAGCCCCGCTCACCGCATGACGCTGACTCATCGGAGCGGTCGCCACAGTCGTCATCCAGGTCGCATGTCCAGGAGATGGGGATGCAGCGGCCACTGGCGCAGGAGAACTGGTTGGGTGGGCAGGTGCGGGCTGCGGGGGGGTGGCGTGACGGCTCATGGGCTGGACCCCCACCCAGGACCCCCACCCACTTTGCTTGCTTTCTGTCCCCCACCCCGTTTTTTGGGCTGGAGTGATAGCACAGCGGTAGGGCGTTCGCCTTGCACGTGGCCGACCCGGGTTCGATTCCTCTGTCCCTCTCGGAGAGCCTGGCAAGCTACCGAGAGTATCCCGCCCGCACGGCAGAGCCTGGCAAGCTCCCCGTGGCGTATCCGATATGCCAAAAACAGTCACAACAAGTCTCACCATGGAGACGTTACTGGTGCCCACTCGAGCAAATCGATGAGCAACGGGATGACAGTGACAGTGACAGTGACAGTTTTGGGCCACACCTAGCAATGCCCAGGGCTCACTCCTCGTGGTGCCGGGATCAAACCTGGGGGCCGGCTGCATACAAGGCCAATGTCCTACTCACTGTAGGTCCCCCGGCCCCCTTTGCGTCCCTGTGATCTGGGCCCATCAGCACGTTCCTCCCCAGGGCGTTCAGGCGGTTAACAGGTGGTCTCACACAGGCGTCGCCCGAGGCGGCCCCGGTGGTCGGTCCCCAAGGAGAGAGTCCCCCTGCTCCCAACCCCGCCACCACTTCCCCTTCCGTCCCCACCCTCGCTGAGGTCTCTCCGGCTTCCGCCCGTGACCCCCACCCCCTGCCCTGAGGGCGTGCCACGGCCACAAACCGGAGCAAGTGGTGTTGGACTCGTCCTCGCTGTTCCCACAGTCGTTGTCCCCGTCACAGAGCCAGCGGTTGGGGATGCAGCGGTTGTTCTCGCACTTGAAGCGGTCGGAGGGGCACGTGTGCTGATCTGGGGAGGGGGTGGGTCAGGGGTCAGCGCGGCAGGCATGGGGGGGCGCCCCGAAGGCCTCCTGTGCCCCACGGCCGGCGAGGATGGCGACTCACGGCAGAGGGCGGGGGCCTCGTCGCTGTTGTCCAGGCAGTCATTGTCCCCGTCACACTTCCAGCGCTCCTGGATGCAGCGGCTGTTGGCACAGGCGAACTCGCCCGGCTGGCACTGGGGTGGAGGCACGTAGGATGGGTTCGCTGTGAGCACAGGGATGCGAGGGCAAAGTCAGGCCTGCACCTGGGACATGTTCTGAGTCCCCTGTCCCTTGCTACTTTTTCTTCTTTTTTTTTGCTTTTTGGGTCACACCCAGCGATGCTCAGGGGTTACTCCTGGCTCTGCACTCAGGAATCACCCCTGGCAGTGCTCAGGGGACCATATGGGATGCTGGGAATCGAACTCGGGTTGGCTGCGTGCAAGGCAAACGCCCTACCCGCTGTGCTATCGCTCCAGCCCCAACTTTTTATTTTTTAATTGCTTTGTTTGGGGGGGCCACTCCTGGCAGTGCTCAGGGCTCACTCCCGGAGGTGCTCAGGGGGCCATAGGTGGTGCCGGGAATCGAACCCTAGTCAGCTGTGTGTAAGGCAAGAGCTCTGGCCCTGTGTCCCCTGCTTCTTTCACTTTTTTTTTTTTCTTTTTGGGTCACACCTGGTAATGCACAGGGGTGAACTCCTGGCTCTGCACTCAGGAATTACTCCTGGCGGTGCTCAGGGGACCATATGGGATGTTGGGGATCGAACCCGGGTCGGCTGCGTGCAAGGCAAACGCCCTACCTGCTGTGCTATCGCTCTGGCCCCTTCTTTCACTGTCTTGAAAGAATACCTTCGCTGTGATTTTCCCGAGTGTGTGAGGAACAAACAGGAGAGTGACTTAACCGCACAGTGCTCAACACAGCTGGGAGTGGGCAGCTTTCAAGCAGTGGGGTCCCCTGCACCTTCTGACCTGTCCTGTCTTGGCCAGGGGTCACGCCCAGCAGTGCTCAGGGTCACTCCCAACAGTGGGTGCTCAGGAGACCAAGTGGTGTGTCAAACTGAACCTGGGTCTCTGGCAACTAAAGCATATGCTCCAGCCTATAAGTAGTGACTGCATGAGTGTGTGTGTGTGTGTGTGTGTGTGTGTGTGTGTGTGTGTGTGTGTGTGTGTGTGTGGTGCTGGGGAATGAAGTCACGACCTCACACAGGCATACCAGTCACTCTACCACTGACTGACATCCTCAGCCACATTTTCGATATTTTGAACTAGTAACTTTAACAGCGGGGAGACAAATGTAAAGGAACTGAAGAACATTTAGCTCTTGCCTTGCCTGAATAAGGTCCTGAGCTGATTCCTGTCACCCCAAGGCTCCCACAAATACCACAAGGCATCCCCACCCCCTAATTAGCACCATCAGCAGAATATTCAGAATATTTCTCCCCCCCTTTATTTATTTGTTTTTTGTTTTCTTGGGGTCATCTCACCCTGTAATTAATACCACCAGCAGAATATTCAGAATATTTCTCCTCTCTTTATTTATTTTTTTGTTTTTTTGGGTCACACACACCCGGCAATGCTCAGGGGTCACTCCTGGCTCTGCGCTCAGGAATGACTCCCGGCGGGCTCAGGGGATCCTATGAGATGCTGGGGCTAGGACCCGGGTTGGCCGCGTGCAAGGCAAGCACCCTACCCGCGGTGCCATCGCTCCGACCCCCAGAATATTTTCCTCTTCCCACACGGTCTCACCGCTCAGTTCTCCCCGGTCTTCATGACCTCCAACTCCCTCCCCCACCCCAGCCTGACCCCCCCACCCCCGCCCCCAGCTCTCCCACCAGCCCTCCTCTCCCATGGCCCCCGCATGCCCTCGTGACCTCTCCCATCCGACCCTGCGGCTCTGCTCCCGGGACCCCACCCAGCAGCCCCTTTTACCCAAGCAGGTGACGCCATCCGAGTCCAACACCTGGTCCTCCGCGCAGGCACACTGGCGGCTCCCGGGCGTGGCCAGGCACAGGCTGCTGCAGCCACCGTTGTTCACCCGGCATTTGTTGGTTCCCACTGCGAAGGGGCACGGGAGAGGGTGGGGGGTGGGGGAGAGGTGATGGAGAACGGGGTCAGCGGCAGAGAAAGGACACCCGGAAGGAAGAGGCCGGCATGGGGAAGGAGGGAGGTGTGACCCAGAAGGGCCCAGCTGGGTTTGAGGGAACCACCCTTCAAAGGTGCCTTGGAGGCAGACCCCAAGACCCCTGAGGAGCCCCCCAGAAGCCTCCCCACCCCCCCCAGATCCTTCCAACGCCAGCCCGGGCCCTGCCCAAGGGCTAGTGCCCAGGCCAGAGGTACCTTGCTGCTGCTGGGCGTCATACATGCGGATCTCAAAGATGGGGGGCCGCTCGCTGCGCAGCAGGGTCACGGTCGGGGGGGCCCCGTCGACGCCTCGCTCTAAGCGGTAGACGCTGCCGCTCCGGTACTCGGTCCAGAAGAGGTAGTTGGCGTGGTGACACAGGCCAAAGGCGTGGTTCAGCTCGGGCCCCTCGTACACGATCTAGGGGAGCACGGGAGGCAGCTAAGGGTCTGGGGGACACGGGTGCCTGACACGGAGGCTGGGGCACGCCTGTCTGGCTTGGTTTGCTCATTGGTCCATTCTGGGTTTGTTTTTGTTTTTGCTTTTTGGGTCACACCCGGCGATGCGCAGGGGTCACTCCTGGCTCTGCACTCAGGAATTACTCCTGGCGGTGCTCAGGGGACCATATGGGATGCTGGGAATCGAACCCGGGTCAGCCGCGTGCAAGGCAAACGCCCTCCCCGCTGTGCTATGGCTCCAGCCCCAATCCATTCTGGGTTTTTTGTTTCCCCATCAGCCTGGGAGCCCCAAAAGGCGAGTTCCTCGCACACAGTGAGGGGCCAGACCCTGGACCCAACCGGATGCTGATGGCACACTTGTTCTTTTCCTGGACTTGTTTGTTTATTCACATCCCTTCAACACGTATGTTCGCATGCACACGCGACTTGACACATTCACACAGAGACATACACACACATACATCTAGGCAGGCAGCGTGAAGAAACCACCCCTTCATTTCTTTATTTGAGAAGCCGCCAGAACCGACTAAGGGTCAAGAGTCGGCAGAACTGGGGCTGGAGCGATAGCACAGTGGGGAGGGCGTTTGCCTTCACGCGGCTGACCCAGGTTCGATTCCCAGCATCCCATATGGTCCTCTGAACACAGCCAGGGGTAATTCCTGAGTGCAGAGCCAGGAGCAACCCCTGAGCATCACTGGGTGTGACCCCAAGAAAAGGAAAAAAAAAAAGAGTCGGCAGAACTGAGAAATGGGAATGACACGGTCCCTGTCTCGAGGGACACACAGGTGGGGCAAAGCTCAAAGGCCCAGAGCACTGGTGCGCATGCCGAGGACCCCGGGTTCAAGCCCCGGCACTGCATGCTCTCCCAAGCACCTCTGGGAGTATCCCTGGTGGCTGCCAAACAACCAGAAAGGCAAAAAATGTAAAAAGAAGGGAAGAGGGGTCCAGAGACCACATCCAGACAAGGAGCAGCGTACCATGCAGAGAGGGTCTGGGGGGATCGTGGGGGGCCTTCAGGCAGAGGAAGTCCTTGGGCCCAGGTCCAGGGGTAAGAACACCCTTTGTTGGGGCTGGAGCAATAGCATAGTGGGGAGGGCGTTTGCCTTCACGCGGCTGACCCAGGTTCGATTCCCAGCATCCCATATGGTCCTCTGAACACCGCCAGGGGTAATTCCTGAGTGCAGAGCCAGGAGCAACCCCTGTGCATCGCCGGGTGTGACCCAAAAAGGAAAAAAAAAAAAGAATACCTTCTATACCCTCTGTTGCTGTGGGATGGGCGAGACGCCTAGTGATGCTCATTCAAAGTGTGGGGTGACGAGCACCGCCAGGAGTAATTCCTGAGTGCCTGAGCCAGGAGTGACCCCTGTGCATTGCTGGGTGTGACCCAAAAACAAAACAAAAAATCAAAACAAAACAAAACAAAAAAAGTGTGGGGTGAGTTTGAGCGATAGCACAGCGGGGAGGACGCTTGCCTTGCACGTGACCCATCCGGGTTCGATTCCCAGCATCCCATAGGGTCCCCCGAGCCAGGAGTAACGGCTGAGGGCAGAGCCAGGATTAGCCCCTGAGCATCATGGGGTGCGGTCCCCCAACAAAACAAGCAAAGAGCGGGGTGAGGGAACAGGGAGGAGGTAAGACCACGGAGTCAGGGGCCTGTCTTAGAAGGGCCTGTTTTACCCGGAAAAAAACTGGGTCCACACTCCCAGGCACATGTACCACACGGGGAGCACGGAGCCCCCACTGTGTGCATCCCCGGGCCTCCTGCACTGTCCCGAGGCAGACAGGCAGCACGTGCTGCGTGCACACATGTCCGCACGTCGGGGCCACACAGGTCAACTCAAACGGTCAGACACCGTCTACCAGACCAACAATCCCATACACAGCACAGAGGGACACATCCGGGGCGACAGGTGCAACCACACAGGATGCACACAGGCACACAGCCGGGGTCAAGCCGTGCGCACGTGGCCAGCCCACGCAGGCGCATGTCTCCCACCTTCCGGTCCGTGCCGTTGAGCAGGATGGTCTCGATGCGGTCGTAGAAGGCGTCTACCCAGTAGAGACGCCCCGCTGGGATGTCCAGGCTCAGCCCGTTGGGCCAGAGCACCGTCTTGGAGGTCACGAAGACGTCTCGGTGGGAGCCATCCATCCAGGCCCTCTCCAGCCGCCCTCGCCGGCTGTCCTTAGGGTCCTCCTCCCAGTCTGTCCAGTACATCCACCTGTGCACAGTGACCGGTGAGCGCCACTGGGTCACCCCTGACTTCACAGCCTCCCCTGGGGTCCCAGCCCACGCGTGCCCTGCACAGGGGTCTCCTTGCCCCTCCTCACAGTACTGGGACCACACACTTCATTCATTCATTCATTCGTTCATTCATTCACCCAACAAAAGTGAGCCAGTTATCGCTCTGGCACTTGGGGACCCTTGTCACATCCCACCCAGGAGCCAGACCAGAAACAGATCAAGCAACATCAAGTGGCACAGCAGAGAGGGTTAGGCTAAAGCTAGGAGGGAGATGAAGCTGGGTGACAGGACAGGAGGTGGGGGGGGGGACGAGAGGGTGGGGGTGTCTCGGAGGCAGCGGCGGAGCCAAGCTCTCAGAGGGAGCCAACTCTGAGAATATCCCAGGCACAGGAGCGCCAAGAGCAAAAGCCCAGGGCAGGAGGATCTGTGGTGTGGACCAGGGCTGGGGGGTGATTAGACAGGGCCAAGGAGACTGGAGAGAAGGTGGCGAGGAGGTCAGGGTGCCAGGCCTGCCCAGGCGGGAGGGGCTTGCTGCCGGGGCCCGGGACCCTCCAGGCTCAGAGCCGGGAGTGATGGGTCAGACTGTGTGCTCTGCAGTCCAGGAACCCCGGCTCCTCCTCTAGCCTCTCCTTCCTCCCCCGTGTCCCGCCCGGGGCTGCCCTCCCCGCCCACCCCTCGGTTCTCAGACCCCCACCCCGGCCCTGGGCGGCCTACCCATTGAGCGGGTCCACCACGATGGCCCGGGGGTGGGTCATCTTGCCCTCGATCAAGGTCTTGCGGGTCTGTGCGGCTTTCTCCAGCCTGGCCACGCTGATGGTCTTCTTGGGCCCGTCATCTGTCCAGTACAGGTTGTCGCCCATCCAGTCCACGGCCACGCCCTCCACATTGTGGATGCCTGGGGGGCAGCAGGGGGGCAGTGAGGGGAGCGTCTCCAGGGAGGCGCGAGTGCCCGTCTCAGAGCCCGTGGCCGGCGGCGCGAGCAGGAAACCCGTGTGGCGGGTGGGTGGGATGGGGGGAGCTGGAGGAAGGAACTGGGCAGGTCAGTTTTGTGGCTCCATCTGTGTCGAGGGCCACGGTTCCTCCGAGGGGCCAGTGGGAGCCAGAGCACCTGCATGGCTGACGACGTGGGTGCTCGTGGGGTTTGGGGGCAGGGGGTGGTATGTCCGTGCTTGAGCTGGGGGGCAGGTGGGCAGGGGTGGCTGAAGCCACGTGCTCTGGGCACAAGCGTGGGGCCACGTCCCAGGCCCGAAAAGCCTGAACCGACAAAATGAATCAATTAGGAAGTGATTTTTTTTTTTCTCTGCGTCTCAAGTGTCCTTTAAATAGCAGTTCCCCTGGCGGAGGGAACCCCGATCTCTTCCTGATGCGGAGTTACTTCTGATTTCCCTCAAGTCTTATGATTGCTGACTGCAGAGGTTTCTCTGACCGGGGGTGAGGGGCGGGGAGCGAGATGGAGGAGAGTATGGGTGGGTGGGGGGGCCCTCTCGGGGGGCTCAGGTGCCGGCTGGGGAACTGCTAACACCTGGCAGGAAGGGGCCTCACTCGGAAGCGTGGGAGCCACACAGCTAGATGTGGAGAGGGCCAGGCGTGTGGGGGGAACACGGGGTTCGTTTCACCGAACCAGTTAACCGGGGGGTGGGGAAGGGTCACACCCAGCCGTGCTCGGGGGTTACTCCCGGGAACCAAACCCGGCGCCCATGAGAGAACTGGGTGTGGCCAGCAGCTGCAGAGCAAAGTGCCTTCCCCCTGGTGCCGTCCCTCCGGCCCGGAACCAAGCCGGTTGCCGTAGCTTTGGCAGCTAGTGCTCACGCTGGCGGCAGGGACCCTGGAACACATGTGTGCTGGCTGCTCCGATTCAAGGCCCCTCCGGGCCTCTCCGGGCTGCGTGCTGTGTGCAGCCCCAGGGCTGGGTGCCAATGGCAGACGGACCCTGAGTTTTCCCCAGGGCTGGCAAGAACTGCCCACGCTGCCTCTCCCATCCATCCTCCTGCCTCCCGTGGGCTCGGCCAAGAAGGGGGTCACACAGAGGTCACCCTGTTTATCCCCTCATCTCCATGACAACCAGCCCCGCCAAGCAGCCGGCCAGGAGGGGATGCCCCTGGCTGAGAGGGCATGAGAAGGAGAAGCCAGGGTCCCCCCCCCCCGCCGCCACTTGAGCCCCAGGGGGAGTCTGTCTGTCTGTCTGTCTGTCTGACTCCGCGCAGGCGGCCCTCACCGTCTTTCAGGATGGTCTCCCGCTCCGTGCCGTCAATCTTCTGGCGGCCGATGAGGTAGCTGGTGGTGTCGGCGAAGTAGATGAAGCCGGTCTCGGCATGGAAGTCCAGGGCCCGGGGGTTCATGAGGTTCTCGATGGGGATCATGTGCTCGTCTGGGACCTTGGCGCCCATGTCCATGCCCCGAATGATGCCCGGCCGGCCTTTGCCGTACACAAGGAACAGCTCGTGTTCGGGCTCTATGGGCAGGCACCGGGAGAGACGCAAAGTCAGACACACAGACACACGCGCAGTCAGACACATAGACACACAGGCACACGCAGACACACATGCACACGCAAAGTCAGACACGCAAGGTCAGACAACAGAACACGTAAGGCTCAGGGACACATCCGAGGCGTTTAGTTTTACCGACTGGGAGAGGACAATGGGACAGAGGCAGCAGGTAGCACGTTAGGTGCCTACCAGTCAGAAGTGAAAATCATGGGCCCCAAAGAATACGGTGCAGATATTTTAGAATCCTTCCTTCCTTCCTTCCTTCCTTCCTTCCTTCCTTCCTTCCTTCCTTCCTTCCTTCCTTCCTTCCTTCCTTCCTTCCTTCCTTCCTTCCATCCATCTTTGAGCCATACCTGGTGATGTTCCAGGGATACTCCTGGCTCTGCACTCAGAAATTACTCCTGGTGGTGCTCAGGGAACCATATGGGATGCCGGGGATCAAACCCGGGTTGCCGCGTGCAAGACAAATGCCCTCCCCGCTGTAGTAGCGCCCAAGCTGTTACCCCTGTTTATTCCTTTTTTTTTTTTTTTTTGCTTTTTGAGTCACACCCGGCGATGCACAGGGGTTACTCCTGGCTGTACACTCAGGAATTATTCCTGGCAGTGCTCAGGGGAACCCTATGGGATGCCGGGAATCGAATCCGGGTTGGCCACGTGCAAGGCAAACGCCTTCCCCGCTGTGCTATTGCTCCAGCCCCTCTCTGTTCATTCTTATTCTCACCACTTCTCATCCTGGTTGGAGCCATCTCACTTCCAGACAGCTCAGAAATAACCCGTGGCCACTTCCCTCCGTCCACCCTCCACGGGAAGTCACTGCCACTGTACAGATGTGAATCGAGTCACATCATTTCTAGGCTCTAAGGTGCCAAGAGAATCTGGGGAGGTGAATCAGTGCTTCCCACAGCAGCCCTGGGTTGGATTCCCCGTGCTGCACAGCCCACAAATAAATCACCAGGAGCTCCGCAGCCCAGAATAAAATCCAGCCTGTCCCCGCCCCCAGCTCCCAAGCCTCAGAGCCTGAGCACTGTGGGTAACTGCTGCCAAAAAGACGAGCAGCTCTCCGGCGCTCCTGTGACCGCTTCCTCCCCTCCCAGGGCTCCACTCAGGCTTCTCCGCAGGGATACGCCTTCCTGCCTGCTCCCTGGAACCCGGGCCTGCGTGTCCTCACTAGCTCGCCTCCACTTGATGCTCTTCCTGGCACTTCCTGCCCTCCCGAGTGGCTGCCCCGCTGCTCAAACAAGAAACTGCACGGGGGGGCTGGAGCGATAGCACAGTGGGTAGGGCATTTGCCTTGCACGCGGCCGACCTGGATTCGATTCCCAGCATCCCATATGGTCCTCTGAGCACCGCCAGGAGTAATTCCTGAGTGCATGAGCCAGGAGTAACCCCTGTGCATCATCAGGTGTGACCCAAAAAGAAAAAAAAAAAGAAACTGCACGGGCTGGAGACAACATCTGTGCCCCCGAGGCCAGGGGCTGTGCCAGAGACACAGGACGCGCCCGGGGACATCAGGGGACGGGTGAAGGGATGGGTCAGTCTGCAGACTCTGCGGCTTGAGCGGGCAGCGGGAACAGCTCTGATGTGGGTGCAGGGTTCCCCTCAGCCCCTCCCCGGGGCACGGGGCAAGTCCCGCCACCTTCGCCAGACAGCGAGCCCAAGGAGCCGCCCCGCGCCCGCCCTCGCCCCCGCAGGCACCGTCCCCGTCACTCACTCTTGCACGACTTCCCGTCACTGCCCAGGCTGAAGCCCGAGCGACAGCGGCAGGTCCGAGTCTTGTGGCTGTTGGCCAGCAGGCAGATGTCGGAGCAGCCGCCGGGCTTCCCGTACTGGTCGTTCTCACAGGCGTGGCTCCGCACTGCGGGCGGGAGGGGAGGTGGTCGGGACCCCTCGAGGACGCCCGAGGCTAGGGGACCGGGTCCGGAGGCCTGACGGCATGCCCTTCTCATTTTGGCTGGCGTTCTCTGCCCTGGCCCAGCCAGGCCTGCCCTCTTGGTGGGCGCCTCTTTGGCAGGGGGGAGAGTCACACCGCTCCCCCGGGGCCAGGTGAGGCTGCTACTACTGCGGCCCCAGCAGAAAACAATTGCTATTGCAAGCAGAGGACGGCCACGGGAGCTGGTCCCGGACACTGAGTGGCTGGAGAAGTGGGGCAAGGGGGACGGGAGGGCCTTCAGCCTAGCTGCTTCTTCTGTGTGTGTGAGTGTGAGTGTGTGTGTGAGTGTGTGTGTGTATGAGTGTGAGTGTGTATGTGAGAGTAAGTGTGAGTGGTTGTGAGTGTGAGTGTGTGTGAATGTGTGCGAGTGAGTGTGTGCGTGTGTGTGTGAGAGTGTGAGTGTGAGTGTGTGCGTGTGTGTGAGTGTGTGAGTCTGAGTGTGTGCATGTGTATGTGTGTGTCAGTGTGTGTGTATGTGAGTGTGTGTGAGTGTCTGAGTGTGTGTGAGTAAGTGTGTGTGTGTGCGCGTGTGCGTGTGTGTGAGTGTGTGTGAGTCTGAGTGTGTGCATGTGTGTATGTGTGTGTGAGTGTGTGTGAGTCTGAGTGTGTGCATGTGTGTATGTGTGTGTGAGTATGTGTGAGTCTGAGTGTGTGCATGTGTGTATGTGTGTGTGAGTGTGAGTGTGAGTGTGAGAGAGTGTGAGTGTGAGAGAGTGTGAGTGTGTATTTGAGTGTGTGTATGTGTGTGTGACTGTGTGTGAGTGTGTGTGTGTGTGTGTGTGTGTGTGTGAGTGTGTGTGTGTAGGAGGGCGGTCACATGCTGTGGTGCTGGGCAGCTATGTCTGGCTCTCTACTGACACATGGTCCCTGGAGGGACTCAAGGGGCCAGAAGTGGTGCTGGGGGTTGGACCTGGAGATTCAGCGGGACACAAGGTCTTAACCCTGTAGCACCTCTCCGGTCTCCCAGCTCAGCCGGCCTGCCTCGCTTCTCAAACCGCGGGATGAGGTCACGCCGCTGAACGTGGGGACCGCAAAACCTTTGGGCAACAACCAGCAAAAATTAATCCATGAGGGGCTGGAGAGATAGCACAGCGGGTAGGGCGTTTGCCTTGCACGCAGCCGACCCGGGTTCGATTCTCAGCATCCCATAGGGTCCCCTGAGCACTGCAGGAGTAATTCCTGAGTGCATGAGCCAGGAGTGACCCCTGTGCATCACCAGGTGTGACCCGAAAAAAAAAATTAATCCATGATCAAAGGCAGGGTGAGTCTGAGGTGTTCCTGGAGGGCTCATTTTAGGGTGTCAAGTGGGCAATGGCAAGGAAGCCCTGGTGGCAGGGTGGTGGCGAAGAGAAGCAGGAGGACAGAGGCCAGGGCACACCCCCCCCTCCCAGGGGCTGCAGAGGGGCCCCGGGCAGGTGCTGACCTCTCGGCTGCCGCCTCTGGTGGTAGATGTGGAGGGCACCGCCCTTGTCCACACGGGTGACCACCTGGTAGTCCGTGCTGTTGAAACGGTTCACACGGATCACACTTGTCTTCTGCTGGGCGTTGGCATTGTCCGAGTTGGTGGCGTACAGATAATTCTCAAATACTGTCAGGCCGTAGAGGTGCTCGATCTGAGAAGGGCAGGCGGGGACAGTGAGTGGGACAGCGGGGAACCCTGGCTTGGCCCTGGAAAACCTCCCCAGTCCAATGTCCTCATGTCCTTAGAGGCCCAAATGCGTTCCACAGCTGTCCAACCCGTGGCTTTCACCTGCCTCACCCTGCCACGTCAAAATCCGTGAAGACATTCTGGAATTCCCAAGCCGGAGACCATCTCTCCTGGCCTGAGTGAGCTCCTGGCAGGATGCATCTCTGGGACTGAGTCAAAAATTGGGCCCAGGGGCCAGAGAGAAAGTACAGTGGGCAAGGGTCTTCCCTTGCATGTGCCTGACCTGGGTTCGATCTGCAGAGCCAGGAGTAACCCCTGAGCATTGGCCGGATATGGACCAAAACCAAAAAGAAGAAAAAGAAAGAAAGAAAGAAAACGGGTCCTCAACTCTGTGCACAGAAAAGATTCTTTTTGTTTTGTGGGGAAGTGTTTAGATGTGGGGCCCGAACCTGGTAGAGGCTGGGGGCTATTTCTGGCCCTCTTGCTTCGATCACATGATGCTGGGGATCAAACAAAGGTCGACTGACACCCGGCTGTGCTTACTCCTGACTCTCTGCTCAGGGGTCCCTCCTGGCTGGCTCAGGAGACCATATGGGGTGCCAGGGGTCCAACCTCCTGCTCAGATCACAAGATGCTGGGGTCAAACAAAGGTCAACTGACACCCAGCTGTGCGCAGGGCTTACTCCTGCCCGACTCTACTATGCTCAGGGATGACTCCGGGCTGGCTCGGGGAACGATATGGGGTGCCGGGGATCCACCGGGGTCTGAGTCGTGCAAGGCGAATGACCTACCCATTGTATTATCTCTCTGGCCCCAACAGAGAACACCCTTAACCTGATTCTAGAACGGGAGAGCCAAATGGACACACGGGACCCCAGAAAGCGTGTATCAGCCCCCAGTCTCCAAATGTAACTTATCCCAGGGAAGTGATCAGGTTCCTCATCTGATCCAGACTGAAGCTCAGAGGACTAACGCTGGGAGGTCCCTGAGAATGGAAGCCCTGTCTCTGGTCCCACAACTACTTCCAGTTACCTAATTTCAGGCAGGTGACTGAACCCCTTTGAACCATGCTTGTAAGTTTTGTGTTATGGGGCCACACCCGAGGTGCTCAGGGCTTGCTCCTGGCTCAGTGCTCAGGGATCGCCTCTTGGGGGGATAATATAAGGTGCCAGGATTGAACCTGGGTTGGCTGCCTGCACGGCAGGTAGCTCAGCTGCTGTGCTAGTTCTCTGGTCCCAAAGCTAGCATTTTCATTATTATGTTTTTAAGGTACTTCTGTTTGAAGGAGGTGGGTCATACCTGAGGGTGCTCAAGGGGCTACTCCTGGCCTTGGGTGTGCAGAATCATTTCCTGTTCTGCTCGAGGGACCATGTGCAGTGCCAGGAATCAGACTGGGTGGACCACATACAGGGCAAGTGCCTGACCTGCGCCCTACCTCCCTGGCTCACTGTTTTTTTTCAAAAAAATTTTTTTTCGGGGGCTGGAGTGATAGCATAGCAGGTAGGGCGTTTGCCTTGCACGCGGCCGACCCAGGTTCAAATCCCAGCATCCCATATGGTCCCCTGAGCACCGCCAGGAGTAATTCCTGAGTGCAGAGCCAGGAGTAACCCCTGTGCATCACCAGGTGTGACCCAAAAACCAAAAAAAAAAAAAAAAAATTTTTTTTTTCATCAGGGGCTGGAGCGATAGCACAGCGGGTAGGGTGTTTGTCTTGCACGCGGCCGACCCGGGTTCGATTCCCAGCATCCCATAGGGTCCCCCGAGCACTGCCAGGAGTAATTCCTGAGTGAATGAGCCAGGAGTAACACCTGTACATCGCTAGGTGTGACCCAAAAAGCAAAAAAAATTAAAAAAAATAAACTTTTTTCACCGGCCCTAAGATAGCTCAGTTACCGGCCTACTAACCATCAAGGGGTTAAGGATCACACAGGAAGGCTAGTAAAAGGTGTCTCTGGAAGACATGGGCCCCTGGAGCCCACAGTGCTCATGCCCACAGTGCTCCCCGCACCCCAAGTAGTCCTCGCCTTGGCTGGGAGGCCTAGCGGATGGTACCCCGCCGTCTTCGCTCACCAGGATGCCTTGGATGATGGTCTGCCGGCCCTTGCCCTCATAGTCCACCACCTCGATGTAGTCCAGGTAAGCATCTGCCCAGTAGACGAGGCGGCTGACCAGGTCCAGCGTGATGCCGTGTGGGAACACGATCTTGCTGTCCACCAGCTTGGTGCGGTTCTGGCCGTCCATGTCGCAGCGTTCCACCTTGGGGATCTGCCCGTAGTCCGTGAAAAACACCTTCCTGCGGGCAGATGAGGACGTGTTAAGCGGGGCGCGGGCCCCAGCACCCCCTCTTCTCCAGGAGCCTCTCTCTGCCAACCCCCTGCCCCTCCCAGGGCCAGGACCCCCCCCCACACTCACCCCATGGTCGGGTCCAGTGCAATGCCCTTGGGGTTGTAGAGCTCCAGGTCTAGCAAGGTGACACACGTGTCCCCCTTCCGGTTGCAGACGAAGACCCTGTCGTCGATGTCATCCACAAAGTAGAAGTTGCCCGTCAGCCAGTCGATGGCCATCTGCTCCACGTCTGCAGAGGGCGGGCGGAGGCAAGAGCGGTGAGGGCAGCTCCTCCCCCAGACACCGCCACCTCCCAGGAGCCTGAAGCAAGCCCACCTCCTCGGGGGAGTCCTGCCTCGTCCCCGGGCCACCTGGTCTCCTCCTGGGCTCCTGGGAACTTCCGCCATCGGCCCCTTGTGCCTGCTAGTCCCTGCCGCCTTCCTGCCTGCCTGGTCTCCTCAAAGAGAATTCCCTGAGTACTTAGACTCTGGCTGGAACGATAGCACAGCGGGTAGGGTGTTTGCCTTTCTTTTTTTTTTTTTTTTTTTTAATTTTTATTTTATCACTATGTGGAAAGTTACAAAGTTTTCAGGTTTATGTCTCAGTTGTACAATATTCAAACACCATCCCTTCACCAGTGCCCGTATTCCACCACCAAAATCCCCAATATACCCCCCGCCCCCGCCCCCCACCCCCAACTGTATAACTGATGAATTTCACTTCATTTTCTCTTTACCTTGATTACGTTCCATATTGCAAAACAAAACTCACTCTTGTTGTTGGAGTTTCCCCCCAAGAAAGACAGCCCTACTAAGGAAGCATTTGATAACTGGTTTTCCATTAAAAGATTGTATGCTTTCAGTTTTTAGAAAAGGTCGAGCAGCCGCATTAGCGGCCGCGCAGCTCGGATGTGTTCCAGTCCCGCAACCCGGAGCCGTGTTAGTTGCTGCTCAGTGTCGCCAGGGCTCCATCTGGAGAAGGTGTACCAGCTGTACCTCCTCCGTCTGGATCCCCGCTGTTGCTGGCCCGGTTTCGGGTCCGGAGCATTTCTCCGGCCGCGTTGCTCACCAGACTGCCTGGCCTCTTATCAGGCGTTTGCCTTTCATGCGGCCGACCCGTGTTCGATTCCTCTGCCCACTCGGAGAGCCCGGCAAGCTACCGAGAGTATCATGCCCGCACAGCAGAACCTGGCAAGCTCCCGTGGCTATTGGATATGCCCAAAACAGTAACAAGTAACAAGTCTCACACTCAAACAAATCCATGAGCAACGGGATGACAGTGACAGTGACCGTGATCTATA
Source organism: Sorex araneus (assembly GCF_027595985.1). NCBI lineage: Eukaryota > Metazoa > Chordata > Mammalia > Eulipotyphla > Soricidae > Sorex > Sorex araneus. Next base: position 218,250,487 of record NC_073303.1, read on the forward strand.
CTCTGCGACATGACCCTGCTCCCCACGCTGACCTCAGGTGGACACACGATGGGTACTGGGGGGTACACAGGTGAGCTGGCTCACTTGCTCAGTTTCCCCAGCTCTCGGCCCTCCTTTGATCTTTTTGGGGTACCCAAAAGCTGCGAGGATAAGTCCGCCACCAGTTTGTTTCAATCCGTGCGCATGACATGACATGCTGCTTTGGCTTTGGGCTGAGCTATGATTGACTTCATACAGTAAGTGGAGTGACCACACGCTAGCCTGGGCCGCTGACCGGAAGTTTTGTCTGTGGCATGACTCAAAAAGGGAGAAGCAGAGCACCATGTAGCCACCTCCTCCGAGAAAATCATTTCAAAAGACGTGGCCCACAGAGATGAAAAAAAGGAAGGAAAGTCAAAAAGGGAAGGAAATTCCTGGTAATAGGAGTGGGTGACGTGGGTCAAACTTCCGCTACACGCCCCGTTCCCCCCCTGCTCCTTCCGTGACCCCCTTGCTCAATGTCCTCAGGCCCCGGAGAGGGTGGGAAGGTGAAGGGAATTTGACCAGGACTGGAGAAAAGGCTGCAAAGGGCGTACCAAAAGGGAGGAGGGCCCATTTGAGGGCTCTGAAGGTAAACTGAGGCACGGCTCAGTGAGAGAGGGCGGTTTCACAGGGTGAGTGGGGGGAGGAGGAGGGGGATTAGACGCCCACCCTCAGTCTATGATCTGAGGAACTGGAGAAATCCAAGAGGACTCAATCGAGAAAAGATGGGACAAGAGCAGCAGAGGTCCAGGGGACAGGAGGGCGTCTGGGGACAGGGACCCCTGCTGGCCTCCTCTGGACAGTTCCTTCGGGGACCCAGAGGTTTCTAGGCACGCACGGCCCCCCCGGCCACCCCATCAGTGGCGATGCCTCTGCAGCTGAGATATTTCTTTTTCTTTTTTTTTTCTCTTTTTGGGTCACACCCGGCGATGCACAGGGGTCACTCCTGGCTCTGCACTCAGGAATTACCCCTGGCCGTGCTCAGGGGACCCTATGGGATGCTGGGAATCGAACCCGGGTCGGCCGTGTGCAAGGCCAACGCCCTCCCCGCTGTGCTATCGCTCCAGCCCCTGCAGCTGAGATATTTCTAAGTCAGTCTCTGCCATGCGTGTCGCCAGCCCCCCCGCAGGTAGAAAGCTCAGCGGGCTGCAACATTCCCCCCCCCAACCCCCCCGCTGCCCACATTCCAGTGGCAGGGATTATTCTGGACGCCACGCAGCTACAGGTATAAGCACTGCCATTCTGCTCAAGCCTTCCTTAATCTCCCCCCCTCCTCACAGGGATTTTGGGGCTGTTTCCTAATAGCGGGGGTGGGGGGGCGGGGGGGCAAAGGGAACAGGAACGTGGCTCCCAAGGAACTTGGCTGGGCCCAGCACTGACTCAGAGTCACAGGACTTGGGCTGGAGGGTGGGGGATGGGGGCGCAACTTGAAGCTCTCATCAAACTAGTTTCCTCTTTAGGATCCCCCCCCCGCCCTGTTAACAGCCCCCCCACTCAACCCCCCCGCCCGCCCGCAACCCTTGGATCCCGCAGGATGGCGAGAAAGAGGTCACAGGGATAAGGCGGGCCCCCTAGAAGTGCTGATGTATCCCCAAACTCAGTCACTCCCTCCTCTGCCCCCCTCCCCGCCCTGTCCTGTCTCATCCAGATCCAGTGGTCCAGCGGGGTGGGGGTTGGGGGGGCGAGCAGCCCAGGGAACGCCACGAGTGGGGAGGACCCCGCCATGAGCCCCCCCACCCCGCCCCCCGGCACCATCAGTGCAGAAAACAGACTCAAAGTCCTGGCCCGGGCCGCCTGCAGAGGAAACTCAGGTCCCAGAGGAGGGGACCCGTCACGGGCCCCGGCGGCCAGCAGGGCCCTGTGCCCTGGACAGGGTGGGCATGGCGGGGGTCTGGCCTGTGGCTCAACTTCATCATCGGGATCTGCTCCCGCTGGTACAGCTGTGTTCTGGCCTCCGTTTCCCGAGGCTCCCCTGAGTCACTGCTCCAGGGATGGCAACACCCTGCCCCCCCCTCGACCCCCCCCAACACTTTCCCTCGGCAAGGGGGGTGGGGAGGGGAAAGCCTGACGAGCTCGAATGCTCGTGTGCCTGGTTCCAGGTGGAGCTCCATGACCGTCCTCCCGCCGAGCCCCGAGTCTCGGGCTGTGGTTCCCCTCGGGCCCTGGGGCGCCTCCCCGGTGTGGGGAAGGCAGGCAGAGGGAGGGTCCCTCTTCTCAGATATTTACCCTTGGCCGACTGCCCCTTCCGCCTCCCAAAGGCCAGGCAGGGCCCCACACAGCAGGCCGGTGAGGAGCTGGCCAGGACTGGAGTCCCCAACCAGGCCTGGCCCCCCCCGCCCCCACCCCCTTTGGTATTTTTGCAGCTGGAGACGATTAGTTGCAAGCAAAAATCCTTTGTTATCCAACCCCCCTCCGCCACATTATTTTCCTCTCTCCCAAAGTCCAGATTCCTCCGCCCGTCCCGCCACACACGCACACGCACGTCGACACGCGCACACACATATCCTGCACACGCTTGCACACACACACACACACACACACACACTTGTGGGCACACACATATCCTTGGCATCTCCCCTCTGAGGCCAAGAGCTGCGCCCACCGGGGAGATGCACCTTCCCCCCAGGGCTGCCCCAGAGGGGGGGCCTGGGCCTCTCTTGCCTGTTTCTGGGGCGGGGTGGGGGGGAGGCAAGAGTTCAGGCTTCGGCCCAGAGGACCAGAACCGTCTGGCTCCACACCGCCGGCAGCCCAGCCTTCCTGGCGCTGACCCCCCGTGTCACACTCTCCAGTGGGGGTTGGGGAAGACCCCGGGTCCTCAGGCAAACCCCAGGATGGGACTGTTAGGTCGCGGGAGGGCGCAGAGGGCCGAGGAGGTGGGATTCGGCCGAGGAAGCCCACGATCAGCTGGGGTGTCGCAAAAGACTTTCAGTTCCAGGCACCAGAATAGCCCTGGGCGCTCCCCGCACCCAACCCCCCCAACCCCCGGAGCACAGCCTGCAGCTCATCCCAACGCTCCCCACTGCTCCCCACTTCCCTGCTGTCCACTCTGCTCAGGAAGCCTCTGCCCGGGGGAAAAGCTGCCGCCCGACCCCCAGGAGGCCCGGACTGCAGGGACAGGATTCCAGTCCCGCTCCTTAAAATAGAGCCGGGAGGAGGCCTTCCTGCCCACGGGACGTCCCCGCCCACAACCCGCACACCCGGCTGCGGGGCCTCGTAGGAGGCTCCCAGGGTGAGGAAGTGGAGTCCCCCTGACGCCCTCCACCCCGGAGACACACTGTGCTCTGGCCTCCCGTCCCTCCTCCCCCCCACCCCGCCCCCCTGCCCTGCCACCGGCAAGCAGCCCATCTCAACAATGGTTCTGTTTCCTTTCGCTTGGCGGAGCACTTGGGGCAGAGCACTTGGGGCTACACCTGAAGGTGCTCAGGACTCACTACGGCTCCGTGCTCAGGGCGGGGAGGCCCACCGGGACCCAACCGGGTGGACCGTGTGCGAGCCCAGAGCCTTCCCCGCTGTACTGCCTCTCTGGCCCATTTGCAAGCTGGTGGTGTCCCTTTCCGACGGCAGGACTCGGGGCCAGTTGCACACAGTCTCTGGGTGCTGGTGTGCTCAGCTGGGGGGAGGGACGGGCATGAAGCTGTGCAGGCCTGGAATAATCCATCCCGACCAACGGACGCTGCCTCGTGCGTCACGACCCTCCCCTGAACCCAGCCTGCCCACTGCCTTTCCACCGACGTGACGTGACTTCCGTGCCATGTGTCCAGCCAGAGCCTTGGCGCCTTGCTGCCTGTGGGCAGTTGAGGCTAGAGCCGACCCCAAGACAGCTCAGGGAACAGCGAGATAACACGGCGGGTGGGGCTCTGTCTCGCATGTGGCTAACCAGGGCTTGATCCCTGGCACCATATATGGTCTCTCTCTCTCTCTCTCTCTCTCTCTCTCTCTCTCTTTTGGGTCACACCTGGCGATGCACAGGGGTTCCTCCTGGCTCTGCACTCAGGAATTACTCCTGGTGGTGCTTGGGGGGCTAATTTGGGATGGCAGGGATGGAACCCGGGTTGGCCTCGTGCCAGGCAAACGCCCTACCCACTGTGCTATCACTCTGGCTCCCATTTAGTCTCTCTCTCTTTTTTTTTTTTGCTTTTTGGGTCACACCCGGCAATGCACAGGGGTCATTCCTGGCTCATGCACTCAGGAATTACCCCTGGCGGTGCTCAGGGGACCATATGGGATGCTGGGATTCGAACCCAGGTCGGCCTCGTGCAAGGCAAACACCCTACCCGCTGTGCTATCTCTCCAGCCCCCCCATTTTGTCTCTTGAACCCCGTCAGGAGTGATCCCGAAGCACAGAGCCAGAAGTAAGCTCTGAGCACCGCCAAAAAACAAAACAAGACTCAACGCAGGCCCCCCAGGAGACCTCTGTCACCAGCTCCCAAGGCCAGGTAAAACTTTGTATGGTTTTCAGGCCATACCCAGTGGTGCGGGGGTAGGGAAAAGCTACTCCTGGCTAGGTGCTCAGGGGCCGCTCTTCAGAGACCATGCGGGAGATCAAACCTGGGAGCTTCTGCACGTAAAACTTTTGCTCCGGCCCTTTGAGGCATCTCCCTGGCCCCGGCCGTTCCCTTTATGACAGTCCGTTGACCTGACTGCACACACGGACAGGGCAGGGCGCCGTCTTTCATCTTCGTCCCCACCGCCTGGCACTGATTCATTTCGCAAATATTTGTCAACACGGAGTCCTCTTGCTGTTGTCCCAAGAGCCAGCACGTGGCTCTTCCCGTCCCTTCCTCTCTGACCTTGGAGTGTCCCCAGGAGGGTGGAATGACACCTGGCTGGGAATCCTTACTGCTTGTCAGAGACCCCCCCCCCCCCCGCCCCAGGGATCTCATGCACAGGCTGGAAGGGGGGATGCCCAGGGACCCCCAAAGACAGCTGCCGGGCCAGGCGGAGGGAAGCCACAGCCTCAGGCTCGCGGTTCTTGCTGGTCCCGACTTCAGCTCCTATTCCACATGCGGGCGCCCTCTCTGCCCGCCCCACTGGGCTCCCTTCCTGCCTGCCCACAATGCCAGCCTGGCCTGGCCTGGGAGTCCGGCTCCCTGCCCCGATCCGAGTCAGCCCCAGCTCCCACCACCGCGGAGGCATCTGGTCGCGGGTCCGAGCTGGGCCTGGGCCGCCCAGATTCTGCCAGCCCTGATTCAGAATCGGAACCGGGGTCCTCCCACAATTGAGCAATCCCGGCTGCACTCGAGAACACATCTCTCTTGCTTAAGTTACTTCCTTTGGCTTGGAAACGGGGAAGGGGGGGTGTCGGGAGCAGGGTGGGGAGACGACTTCAAGGAGACAGCGGGGGAGGAGGACAGGGCTGGAGCTGTGCCCGAGAGGGGCCGCGGGGCTGGTCCCGGCCAGCGGAGAGGGAGGGAGAGGGCTGCGAGAGGATTCAGAAACTCTGGGGGGGGGGGGATAGAAAGCAAAAGGCCTGGGGTGCAGGGGCCTGAGGTCAAAGGGGTCAAAGGGGTGGGTGGGGGGAGCCCTCCAGGGCCCTCACCCTGTAGGGAGGCGAGGCCACCCAATGGGTGTCTGGCTTTCATGGAGGGAGGAAACCAGGAGAAGCCTGGAAGCGCTCTGTAGGCAGGGGGCTGCAGAGAGAGGGGTGGGGGTGCCCCGTTTGGGGTCGGGGGGAAGGCAGGTCCCCCCCAGCCAGGTCACCCGAGACTCAAAAGGGCTGCTTGTCGCCCCCTCTCATGCAGTCAAATCACAACCCCGTTTCCTGTTGTGATTGAAACACACACACACACACACACACACACACACACACACACACACACACACGAAAGAGGGAGGGAAAAGTGAAGCTGGCCAGCTGGATTTGGGGACCCATTTCGCAACCCTGTTGCTTGCAGCCCAGGAGGCCTTTTCTTTCCCCCTCCTTGCCCCCCCCAAACATCCTTCTCTCCAAACAGCATAGTGCAGAGAGGGACTCACATGGGGCCCTTCCAGAGTGTCCTTGCACGCGCGCGCGCGCGTGCGCACACACACACACACACACACACACACACACACACACACACACACAGAGTAAAGAAATGAAGAGGCTTCGGGCCAGAGCAATACAACAGCGGGTAGGGCGTTTGCCTTAAGTGGCCAACTGGGTCCGATCTCCAGCATCCCATCTGGTCCCCTGAACACCGCCAGGAGCAATTCCTGGGTGCAGAGCCAGGAGCGACCCCTGAGCATCGCCAGGTGTGAGCCAAACTCAAACACAACAGCCCTGACCCCAACCTTCCCCCACAAAAAAAAATCCCAAAAAACCATGGGGCTTCAGCAAACCTTATTCCTCTGCAGACACAGGCCCTCAGCCCTGCACACCTCCCTGAGGCACCCCACAACTCCCGGGGGCCGCCCCCCACACCTTCTGGAGGCCCTGCCTGCAGGGACCCTTGTTCCTTCTCATTCCTTCTGCCATGCAAGCAGCCTCGGAACTGAAACGAGGACAGGTTGGGGAGCTCAGCCTGGAAGGGGTGGGGTATGGACAAGCAACCTCCACCCCCGCCCCACAGGGCCCTGGGATCACACCAGCTCTGCTGACCTTCTGGGGCTCAGCGGCTGGGTTCCAAAACTACCATCTCATGATGCTGCTTTTTTTTTTTTTTTTTTGCTTTTTAGGTTACACTTGGTGATGCACAGGGGTTACTCCTGGCTCATGTGCTCAGGAATTACTTCTGGCAGTGCTCAAGGGACCATATGGGATGCTGGGAATCGAACCCAGGTTGGTCACGAGTGAGGCAAATACCCTCCCCACTGTGCTACCGCTCCAGCACCGTGATGCTGCTTTTAAAATGCTCGCTGTTTGACAGACAGCTTGCAACATCACTTGCCCATATTTCCTTTAAACCAGCTCACTTTTTTGTGGACAGCATCCTGAACAATCACAGAGGCAATCATAAAACAATAGATTGAGAACGTGGGGCCTGCCCCACAGTAAGACGCTTGCCTTGCATGCGGTCGACCCAGCTTTGATCCCCAGCATCCCATAAAAATCTCCCTAGCCTGAGCACTGCCAGGAGTAATTCCTGAGCGCAGAGCCAAGAGGTACCCTTGAGCATTGTTGGATTTAAAAAAAAAAAAAGAAAAAGGTTTTCTTAAAGAGTCTTAAATAAAAAGCATATCTGTATCCGACCAAAGAGCAAGGCACTCGCCCCACTCTGGGGAGAGCAGAGATGGGGCGTGGGGGTGTTGGTCTCTAAGAGGGTCTTACGGTGTCATCACCACATGGTCTCTCGTCCTGGAATCCTCTTAGAAGCCCCCATCCTGCAGGACAGCGGCAGAGGGACAGGGCCCCAGGCTGATCATAGGAAGGGGCCAGGGAGAGGCTGGGATGGGAGGAGGGTCCGCAGGAAGGTTCGCCGGAGCCACCTCCTGGGGGCAGAGACTCTCCCCTACTCTGGAGGGGAGCAGAGCGGGGAGCCAGGATGGAGGCCGGGAAGCACAGGAATCCGGGTGCTGCCACCCAGGGGCCACCTTGCAGCAGCCCTAGTCACACTGGGGGTTGTCATTCCCCCCCACCCTCCAACACACACACACACACAAACACACACACACACACACACACACACCTCAGCCACTGCTGAGGGCTCACACACACACACACACAGAGAACAGAACCTGGTCACTGCTGAGGGCATACACACACACACACACACACACACACAGAACCCAGTCATTGCTGAGGGCACACGCGCACACACACACACACACACACACAGAGAACCCAGCCACTGCTGAGGGCACACACACACATACACACACACACACACACACACACACAGAACCCGGCCACTGCTGAGGGCACACACACACACACACACACGCAGAACCCGGCCACTGCTGAGGGCACACACACACACACACACACACACACACACACAGAACCCGGCCACTGCTGAGGGCACACGCACACACACACACACACACACACACACACACACAGAACCCGGCCACTGCTGAGGGCACATGCACACACACACACACAACACACACACACACACACACCCCGGCCACTGCTGAGGGCTCTCTCTCTCTCTCACACACACACACACACACACACACACACACACACACACACACACACACACACACAGAAGAACCCGGCCACTGCTGAGGGCTCTCGGAGCTCACAGCGGGCCGGGAATCCATGTGAAACTCTCACTTCCTGGCCTCCTTCCTCCTTCATATTCTATTTCTGTTTCCAGAGTTTTCTCTGGGGCAGAGTCCCTCTTCCCACACCAGCGAGGCCAGGCTCCTGGGCCCTCGGGCCTTTCTCAGCCTCTAGCCTTTGTTGCAGCACCTCTAATTGTCAGCCTTCCCCTCGGAGAGGGCTCGGCCCTTGGGGGACACAGCCAGAGCCAGAGAGGCTAGGCCGGCTGGGGGAAGCCTGCGGCCTTTCTCCTCCAGCCCCCTGCCCAGGGGCTAATTACAGGCCAGCAGCCCACTGCCCAGGGGAGAGCCAGGACCCAGACACCCGTGCCAGGGCAGGCCGGCAGCCTCTCCCAAGAAGAGGGTGATCGGGGGAGCGGAGCAGGGTGCTGGGGAGAGACACTTCCGACAGCCTCAGCTCAGGGCCCATAATTAGTTTGTGGGATGAGAGCAAAACAACCATCTTCAGGGTGACAGCCAGACATCCCGGCGGCGTGGGCCGGGGGCCGGGGCCGGGAGGAAGGGCCAGCGGCCGGGGTGAGAGAACCCACTCATTCGCCCCACGAGCGTTTCTCCCCAGAACCTTGATCTCTTCCGGCCGCCTGGACTCTGCCCCAGAGGGGCAGACGGGGAGGCCCGCGCTGTTTGCCAAGGGAGGGGTACCCGCCTGAGGTTATTTCCTGCTTCTCCAGGGGAGGGAGGCAGGAGAGGGGCCAGGCCAGAGCACAGGCCGAGAAGGTTCCCATCGGTGCAGCCCCGTCTGGCCCCGAGGCCCGGCCAGGCCAGGGAGGGAACTGGCAGAGCTGTTTGTCCAGACAGGCCTTGGGGGCGGGGCTGCGGACCAGGAGCAGGGACAGGGCAGCCGTCTCCAGGGGCTCGGCCCCACCTTCCCTGAGCTGCCCTCCAGCACCTCACGAGGACCCTCATCCCAACACAGGGGAGCCTGGCCTCCGGCGACCTCGGGACCCTTAAGGGTGAGCTGGCGGAGCGGCCAGCTCCAAGGCAGACGGTGGGAAGAGGCCAAAGCTCACAAGGGTCTCCGGTCCCACCCCCCAGGACGAAGCCTGAGTGTCCCGCTCGGGTCTCTGTCTCCTGTGGGGACCCCAGGAAGGAAGGTGGAGGCCTTTGAGGGACGGAGGCTGGGACTCGAAGCGGCAGGGCAGGTGCTTAGCAGATGTGTGGCTCTAAGCTACAGCCCTGGCACCGATCAGCAGGGCCGGGCCAGGCCCGGTCCTGACGGATGACAACAAACAACAACAGGGGCCGGAGAGACCGTACAGCGGGTAGAGCGTCTGCCTTGCACGCGGCCACCCTAGGTTCGATCCCCGACATCCCATAGGGTCCCCCCAAGCGTGCCAGGAATGATGTCTGAGCACAGAGGCAGGAGTAACCCCCTGATCATCAATGGGTGTGGTCCACAAAATACACCAAGCCAAACAAAAATAGTAATAATAACCACTTCAGACAAGCCCAGGTCCACAGACCACAGGAGCAGCCAGCCTCTAGTTTTCCTCTGGCTTTCACTTCCACTTATCTGATCAGACAGACTCAAACCCATTATGCAGATCAGGAAACCAAAGTAGAGACTGGGAATTCTGGTTTACTGGCAGTCACAGATCCAGTTACCTCCCCCTGGGGGTGGGAGCCACCCTGGGGGGCCAGCTCTCTCCTCAGCCCTGTGGTGCGTTTCCTGTCGGTGGGATGGTGCCAGATGTGTCCTTTGTTTTAGTAACAACAAGCTGCACCGGAGTGCTCCAGACAGGGGGTCTCTACCTCCACACCCCTTCTTCTGCCTTTAAGACAGCACGGGGGAGGGGGGCAGGAAGCCCCCCCCCCCCCCCCCCCCCCGCAGGCACACCTAGGGTATCTCAAACTACATGGCCCAGCTGAGCCCCCTCTGGTTTCATTCACTGCCACAAAGTGTCCCCCTCCCGCCCCCGCCCCCCCCACCACACCTCAGGACCCTCCAGACTCACGGGCCTCACCCACAGCGGAGTCCAGAGGTGACGTCCAGAGTCCCCGTCCCCGGCTGGGCCCTGGCACTGCTGCACTAGGCCACCCGCACTCAGCCCGAGCCCAGGCCCTGCGGCTGCACCCAGCCCCGAGCACGGGGAAAGCCCCCAGTAGTCTGGTGCACACTCCCTTCTCCCGCAGGAAAAGTACCTAGTCCTCGGAGACCTAATACTCATTGACCCCTCAGCCCTCAGTTCTCCCAGCGGGCTCTCCTCAGAAACGGAGAGGCGATACTTAAGCCCGAGGCCAAGAGATAAGGCAGAGCACTGCAGAGTACGGGCAGAGGCCCTGAGCAACATCCCTGAAGCACTGCCAAGCCCGAGTAGGAACCTGTTATTTGGGGTTTTTTTTTTAATTTTTCTTTTTGGGTCACACCTGGCGATGCACAGGGGTTCCTCCTGGCTCTGCACTCAGGAATGACTCTTGGCAGTGCTCAGGGGACCTTATGGGATGCTGAGAATCGAACCTGGGTCAGCTGCGTGCAAGGCAAACGCCCTACCCGCTGTGCTATCACTCCAGCCCCGGAACCTGTTATTTGGGTGCACACCTGGCAGTGCTCACATTCACAGGACGGCCAGGGTTCCTCCCGGCTCTGCACTCAGCAACTGCTCCTGGTGTGGGCTCAGGGGACCATAAGGGATGCTGGGAATCGAACCCGGGTCAGCTGCGTGCAAGGCAAACGCCCTACCCGCTGTCCTGCCCAGCGGAGCTGAGTCTTGCCAGGAGTGACCCTTGGGTTCTTGAGCACTACTTGGGAGCACCACCACCTCCCCCCGCTTACGGCCCCCGTAACAGAACCCAAAAAAATGGAACAGAAACTTAGCTTGGAGAAGTGGGAAAGGGCCACGGCGAAGATGCTCCGAGCCTCGGCCGCAGACAGACCTGTTGGCCTTGACCCTGACCGGGGACGGTCCGTGAGCTCCCAACCCCAGGCAGGGCCGGCCTCGGCCTGTGCCCCGTCCTGCCCACCCCCCCTGCCCTCCGGGGAGGGCTGTGACTCACGGTGCAGGCTGAAGGAGATGTTGATGGTGTGCTCGTCCACGAAGCCCTTGAGGCCAGGCATGCGGGCACACTTGAGCTGGGTCTGGGCCGCACTGTCCCCCACATGCACCCAGCACACGGTCTCGTTGGCGTAGCTGAAGTCCATGGCTGTGGTCTGCCGTGTGCTCGTCGGGGTGATGGTCGACACGGGGGCCCCGCTCAGGTAGGTTGCCAGAATGTTCTGGGAGTTGGCGATGAGCAGCACCGGGGGCCGGTCGACCGGCTCTGTGGGTGGAAGGGAGGGAAAAGGGGGGTAGGAGCGGCCAGTCCTCCCCAGAGAAGGCCGCCGGGGAGAAGCCACACACAGGGGACACCCCCCCAGCCCACCCCCCCCCCCCGCCACGTACCGTTCTTGGCCTTGCAGGAGCGGTTGTCTGGCTGCAGCAGGTACCCCTCCACGCAGCCGCACAGGAAGGAGCCGTCCGTGTTGGTGCACAGCTGGCTGCAGGTGCCGTACACAGAGCACTCGTCGAAGTCTGCCAGGAAGAGAACAAGGACACGGTGATTTCTGAGGTGGACCGGGGCAGGGCCGTGGACGCCGGCAGACGCCGCCACCAGTGGCGGGTGTGTCCATCTTCACGGCTCCAAGGAAGGATTATTTGGCAGGATGTTTGACAAGAAAAGGTGCTGTCACCCAGCAAGTCCAGACTCGGCATCTTCCTGAGAGAACTAGCTGTGCCGGGTGCTCTGGTCACCCCGAAGTGCTCCCCTGCCTCCCTGCTCCGAGCCCCGTCCTGGGCGAGGCACTGGCGCTGTCTCCGTGAATGAGAGAGATTCAGATTTCTGCCCCCGTGGAACTTAAATTGGGCTAACAAACAAAATGCTGGGATAAGAGTAATAATAATAAAAAAATAATAAAATGGGGCTAGAGTGATAGCACAGTGGGGAGGGCGTTTGCCTTGCGCGCGACCGACCCGGGTTCGAATCCCAGCATCCCATATGGTCCCCTGAGCACCGCCAGGAGTAATTCCTGAGTGCAGAGCCAGGAGTGACCCCTGTGCATCGCCGGGTGTGACCCAAAAAGCAAAATAAATAAATAAATAAATAAATAAATAATAAATACCCAATTGGGATTGGAGGTAAGAGAGGCCCTGGGCCGGTGGGCACAGGAGGGGCTGGAGACACCAGTGTCGGGGGCTGAGCTAGAGGGGTCTTCGAGGGCTCTCCTGACAAGGTGGCTTTCGTGCAGAGATCCACAAGGGGTGGACTTAAAACAGAAAAGTCCGCATTGTTTGTCAAAGAGAGAAACTGGGAACGTCTTACTCATCCACCGGGTGATGGCCAAGAAGACTGTGGTAACCTTCAGACATCACAGTGGTTTGAAAAGAATGAGGTAGATCTCTCCGTACTAACATGGAAAAATCTCTAGAACATACTGAGTGGAAAAAGTGAAAAAAGATACATACAGTACCATGTTTATCTTTTTTTTTTTTTTTTGCTTTTTGGGTCACACCCAGCAATGCTCAGGGGTCACTCCTGGCTCATGCACTCAGGAATCACCCCTGACAGTGCTCAGGCGATCACATGGGGTGCTGGGAATCGAACCTGGGTCGGCCGCGTGCAAGGCAAACGCCCTCCCCGCTGTGCTATCGCTCCAGCTCCCCGTGTTTATCTTCTAAGAAGCGCACAAGGGCTGAGAGTACAGCAGGTAAGATGCTTGCCTTGCACACGGCTGACACAGGCTCAATCCTCAGCACTGTGTATGGTTTCCTGATAGCCCAGGAGTAAACCCTGAGCACCACCAAGTATCACCCAACACCCCACCCCTCCCCCCCGGCAAAGCATACGCAGAAAAACACTTTCAATGAGATCTCCCAGGAGTGTATGTAGACAAACGCATAAAAAGGTCTGTAAGGAGAGTACACCTTACTCGCGGTACCATCTCTCAAGCCCCTCTTCTTTTTCCTGTCACTGGGCCACACTCAATGATGCTCAGGGATTATCCCTGCTTCTGCACTCAGGAATTACTTCTGGTGGTGCACAGGCCACCCTGTGGGAAGCTGGGATCGAACCCAGATCAGCCACATGCAAGGCAAACACCCTAACCACTGTACTATCACTCCAATCCTCATCCTCTTTTCTTTTTCTTTTCTTTTCTTTTCTTTTCTTTTCTTTTCTTTTCTTTTCTTTTCTTTTCTTTTCTTTTCTTTTATTTCCTTTTACAGGAAACTCACATATCATCTATATAGTTGCATTCACAGGAGAGTGTGTGTGCGTGCGTGTGTGTGTGTGTGTGTGCGCGCGCATGCGTGCGTGCTGCTGGGAATCAAACCCAGGGCCTCACACATACAAGGCAAAATGCTCTTCCACCGAGTTCCATTCTTGGCCCTGATAAATAGCGTTTAAAGATGAAGTTTTAAGTCTGAAAGAAGCAAGTGAGTGGGACGACAGCCACGTCCTGCGTCTCGACGGCACGGTGCCCATCTCCTCTTTAACACTTCCGGGGCCTTTTCTCCGCCCCTGGCCAGGCCTGCAGGCCCTGAGCACGGCGCCACCACCCGCCCAGCCTCCCGGCGTGTCCACGCACCTTTGCAGGTCTTGCCATCTGCTTGCAGCTGTAAACTGTTGTTGCAGTAGCAGGTGGGCCCGCTGAGCGTGGGGACACAGTGGTGCTGGCATCCCAGCTGGGAGCAGTTGGCCCGGAGCTCTGTGGGAGGGCAGAGGACAGGCGTTCACCCCCGACCCACGGCACGCCGGCCCCCAGCCTCCCCCCTGCCTCCCCCCAGCTCCACGCCGCCCCCCCACCCCAGAAACCACTTCCTAGGCCTGTGGTCCAAGGCCAAACCACTTCCAGTGTCAGAGGTGGAAGGGGCTTCCTCCCGAGGGGTGGCGGTGATCTGTTGTCACGCAGAGAGGATACGAGACAGGCCCGAGGTCACACAGACCCCACCTGTCCCTGCGGAAAGGGCTCTCTGAGTGTCCCCACAGCGAGTGGGGACAGCGAGTCGTATTCCTCCCGAACCTCCTGTTCGTGCTGCCTCGGGACCCTTTGGTGGTTTCAGGCTGAAGAGAATGGGTAGGCAGGGCCTGTCCCGGGAACGCCTGGAGTCGGGCTTCTCTGGGAGTCCCCTCCCCCCCCACCCCCGAGAGTCCCAGACAAGGCCTCTGGCCCAGGTGGAAGCCGGGAAAGGGAACAAACCAGCTCCCGAAGGACCCTTCTCTAATCTTCCTCCTGCCACTGACCCACTTCCACAGGGAGACAGAAGGGAGTGAGAGAGAAGGGGGGGAGCTGCCCCCCCCACAAACCAGCGACCCAATTAATGGCCTTGCGTGGGGCCAGGCAGCCTGGCCACAAAGACCCCTTTGTCCAGCTGCCCCACCACCTAGGAGAGAGAACTCCCCGAGATGCGGGGATGCCGAGAGCCACTGGGCCTGCCAGGGCGAGTCAGGGCGGTGGGTGCCAGGCCCCAGATGGGTCCTTCTCCTCCCCATCACCAGTGGAGAGCCCAAAGACACCGGCCGTCCAGCCTTCCTGGAGAGGGGGCGGGAGGCAGGAGGAGGGCTCCGGGGAGAGGGGGAGATATCGTTTGTTTTGGAAAATCTAGAAAGGACTTTCTCTGCTGATCACAGGGTGGGACGATGAGGAGATCCTACTTGTGTAACAGCAGAGAAGAAAGTCCGACTCTAGGTCTCAAGGTTCTTTGCAGTTTGAAAAGGCCTTAAAAAAAATGTCAGGGGCGGGGCTGGAGCGATAGCACAGCAGGTAGGGCGCTTGCCTTGCACGCGGCCGACCCGGGTTCGATTCCCAGCATCCCACAGGGTTCCCCGAGCACTGCCAGGAGTAACTCCTGAGCATCACTGGGTGTGACCCAAAAAAGAAAAAAAAAAGTCAGGGGCTGGAGCGATAGCACAGCGGGTAGGACGCTGGGGCCTTGCACGAGGCTGACCTGGGTTCGATTCCCAGCATCCCATATGGTCTCTTGAGCACCACCAGGAGTAATTCCTGAGTGCAAGAGCCAGGAGTGACCCCTGTGCATCGCCGAGTGTGACCCAAAAAGTGAAAAGAAAAAAAATGTCAGCGTGGCCATGCCCCCTCGGGCTGGGAGGGAGGTGCAGGACCTTGAAGCTGGCTGTGCTCTGACAAAAACACACGGCCTCAGGGCTGAAGAGATAAAACAGGGGCCCAGGCTCTTGCCTTGTATGAGGCAACCCCAGTTTGAACCCTGGCACTGCATGCTCCTCTGAGCACTGTGGGAAGTGAACCCCCTCCGGCCCCCGGCACAGAGCCAGGAGTAGCTCGCATGTACCACCAGGCGAACCCCATTTCCCCACACACACACAAAGAAATACCCCACGCAGAACCGAGCAGAGGGAGAGCGGAACCGTCCCCCGCACCCCTGCCCGGCCCTGACGGGATACAGATGCGTCTCTTCCCACAGGCCAGAGAGGCATGTGGGACAATGAGCCGCCGGCACAAGCACCTCCCACCCTGGGGGCCTGCTCCAGCCCCCGGAGCCTGCTGAGGCCTCGCAAAGGCGTCCGGCTCTGGGAGGACCAGGAGGACAGTGGGAGGGAGCGGTCGCTGGGCCCTGACCCGAAGCTTTGCGGCTCCTGAGAATCCTCCCTCACTGCCCACGTGGAAACCAGATGCTCCAGGCTCCCCCCGAGACCAGGAGGGCACGACCCTCCCCAGCTGGGGGGGGGGCTGCCCCCTCAAAAAGCTTTAGGGTCGGCGAGCTGGAGCGATAGCACAGTGAGTAGGACGTTTGCCTTGCACGCGGCCGACCCGGGTTCAATTCCCAGCATCCCATACGGTCCCCTGAGCACCGCCAGGCGTAATTCCTGAGTGCAGAGCCAGGAGTGACCCCTGTGCATCGCTGGGTGTGACCCAAAAAGCAAACAAAATAAAACTTTAGGGTGTTCAAAGATCCACAGTTCCTGAAAATGCCTCCTGGAAGGCTGAGGCGGAGGGAGGGAAACGAACCCCAGCCCTCTTGTCGTAGCTTCCGTCACAGCATTTGTCTGTGTCTGCTGACACTCGGGTGTCATGGAAGCAGCCGTGTGAGGGCCGGGGAGATGGCTCAAAGGGCTGGAGCTCAGAGAGCCAGGTTTGATCCCCGCTGCCTCCTGGCCCCAGGGCACGGCCAGGAGAAGGTCAACAACAAAAAACAATAAAAAAAAAAAAAAAACGCTTCAAGAAAGGCCCTAGCGGGGCTGGAGCGATAGCACAGCAGGTAGGGCGTTTGCCTTGCACGCGGCCAACCCGGGTTCGATTCCCAGCATCCCATAGGGTCCCCTGAGCACCGCCAGGGGTGATTCCTGAGTGCAGAGCCAGGAGTGACCCCTGTGTATCGCCAGGTGTGACCCAAAAAGCAAAAAAAAAAAAAGAAAGGGCCTAGCTATCCCGATTATTCATGGGAACACTGGCCCAGTGTAACACCCATTTTACAGGCAAGGAACTGGGGTCCAGACAGAGGCCGTGACTTGTGCAAGTTTCCACAGCAAGGGAGATGGCCAGGCCCACAGAGGCGGAAACCACAGCGGCCCTGGCTGGGGTTGACCTCCAGTGGCCGTTGTGTGCCCAGGAGTGGGATGAGGCGAGGAGAGGCCCCCGCTGGTGGGCCCCCTCCCGGCCCTCAGCTAAGACTGCACCGTGCCTGCGGGAGGTGGAGCCGCCCTTACCTCGGCAGTGGGACCCCTCGTCCGAGCCGTCCATGCAGTCCTGGACGCCATTGCAGAGGTGAGACATGGGGATGCACAGCTCGGTGCCGAGGCAGTTGTGTTCGTTGGGCTGACATCGCTGCGTCTTGCTTTGTGGACCTGGGGCAGAAGGAAAGATGCCATGACCGGGCTTTCCTGTCACCTGGTCGGGAGCTCACTGTAGGGCTGGGGACAAGGACTGTGACTTCGAACTTTTTTTAAATTTTTTAAAATTTTATTTTATATACAGGGGCCTTTCCAGCAGGGCTGGGGGCCTAGGCACCGGGGCGAAGTTCTCAGTGCAGTGCGGTTCGGGCCTGGCGATGCTGGGGGCCACCAGTGCCACCTCAGGCAGTGCTGAGGATCAAACTCGGGTCCTCGTGGGCTAAGCTGGTGCTCCCCGGCCCACACATGTGCATCTGTTCCCACCCCGGTAGTCCTCGGGGGCTCGTGACTCTTCCCCCCACAGCCCTCGTGTATTATCTCCAGATAGCCCTCTGCAGCTCACGCTGGGGGCTGCCAGGAGGAAGGAGCCGTAACTTTCAGCTCTGAAGAGCCACCAGGGCTCCAGACACCCCAGCCCAGGGTTCCGGACACCTCACAGTCCTCACGCAGTGCATGGCCGAGGTTTGAGGGGAAACGTTTGTCTGACTGAGGAAAGCCCAGTCACTCAAGACGCTACTTTCCACAGCTCCCAGGGCACAGAATAAAAGCTGTCATTGTCATTGTCACTGTCACTGTCATCCCGTTGCTCATCGATTTGCTCGAGCAGGCACCAGTAACATCTCCATCGTGAGACTTGTTGTTACTGGTTTTGGCATATCCAATACGCCATGGGGAGCTTGCCAGGCTCTGCCATGCGGGCGAGACACTCTCAGTAGCTTGCCAGGCTTTTTGAGTGGGACAGAGGAACCGAACCCGGGTCAGCCACGTGCAAGGCGAACGCCCTACCGCTGTGCTATCACTCCAGACCAAAAGCTGTCATTAGTAATTTTATATGAATAATAATGTGATTTTTTTTTTTGGTTTGATTTTGGACCATACCCGCAGTGGTCAGAGCTTACTCCTGACTCTGTACTCAGGGATCACTCCTGGCAGTGAGTGACTATATGCTTAGGAGACCATATGTGGTGCCAGGGATCAAACCCGGGTTGGCTACATGCAAGGCAAGTGCCCTCTCTGCTGTACTATCTCTTCAACCCATGAATAATCATAAGAAATGTAAATATTTTGCATGCAGTGGGCATGCAAATAAAATTATTTTTGTCTGATTCTTAAAATGTCTGAGAGCCAGGGCGATAATACAGTCACTGTCACTGTCATCCTGCTGCTCATCAATTTGCTTGAGCAGGCACCAGTAACGTCTCCATTGTGACCCTTGTTACTGTTTTTGGCATATCGAATACGCCACGGGGAGCTTGCCAGGCTCTGCCGTGCGGACGGGATACACTCAGTAGCTTGCTGGGCTCTCCGAGAGGGGCGGAGGAATCGAAAATAGTACAGTGGGAAGGACATTTACCTTGCATATGGCTGACCCAGGTTTGATTCCTGGCATCTCATACAGCCCCCCTGAAACACCACCAGGAGTAATTCCTGAGCGCAGAGCCAGGAGTAACCCCTGAGCCCAGTAGGGTGTGGCCCAAAAACCAAAAGAGAAAAGAGAGAGAGAGAGAGACAGAGACAGAGACAGAAACAGAGAAAATAAAAAATTTCTGGAATTTCTGGGTAGTGCTCAGGGGCTACTCCTGATTCTGTGCTCAAGGTGTTCCCACTGATGTTCTGGGAAGCATGTGGTACCAGGTATCGAACCTGGGCCTCCTGAGTGCAAAAACACGTGCCCCAGCCCTTTGAGCAATCTCCCTGGCCTTAAGCTGATTATTAACCGGGCTACTAGAAGATTTCCAAACTGCCCCTACGCTCGCATTATATTTCTGTTGGAAAACACTATTCCAGACCCCTCACCAGAGCAGCCTGCCTGACGGACAGAGGTGGGGAGGTGGAGTCAGAGCCGGACTCGAGGCTAGTGTCTCTGGTTCCTTGTTGCCCGAGACGCTGGCTGGAGGGGGAAGTGACCTTCAAGGGACCCTACGGAGACCCCTCGGCCTAAGGTGCTGGCCATCCCTGAGCTGGGGTCTCCCCACCGCCCACTGGCTCCTTAGTCCAGCGGGGAGTGAGTGTGTCTATCTGCAGGTGGCCGGGTGGGGGTCAGGGCACACGGGTGGGGGGCGGGGCGGGGCCCCGTGAGTGATCTGTCGCGTCTCCCGCTAAGTGTGAGTCGGGGGCAGCGCCTCTTGGGGCTCGTGTTCGCATGCGGGTTGCGCTGCCACGGCACCACCGAGGGCCGACTCTGTGACCGTCATGAGTGTCCTCGCTGGCATCTGCCGTAGCGTGTGTGTGTGTGTGTGTGTGTGTGTGTGTGTGTGTGTGTGTGTGTGTCGGAGGGGCAGGGGACTCGATGCCAGGACGAGTGTGTGAGTGGGCACAGAGTGGGGATGTGGATACGGTGGGGTATGCACCAAACGAAAGGAAAAGGGATGGGGCTGGAGCGACAGCACAGTGGGGATGGTGTTGGCCTTGCACGCAGCCGACCCGGGTTCGATTCCCAGCATCCCATAGGGTCCTCCGAGCACTGCCAGGAGTCATTCCTGAGTGCATGAGCCAGGAGTAGCCCCTGTGCATCGCCGGGTGTGACCCAAAAAGGAAAAAAAAATTAAATAAATTTTAAAAAAATAAATAAAGGGACAGACACACCAGGCTCGGCCCTTCTGCACAGCTGCCTGTCCCCAAGCCTCAAGGCCCCAAAGCGGGGGAAGAAAGACATTCTGGGGCACCCGCCCCCGCCCCGTAACTACAGCATCCCCGCATGCCCGGGTCCGGCCCTCCAGGGCAGCATGTGGGGGTGAGCCAGGGAGAACTGGTGGCTCCTTTTCCGGCCCTGAAATTACCCCTGATAATTACGGGTGGGGGCGTGGGGAGAGGACAGACCGGGCTGCGACACAGCCAGCCGGGGGAGAGAAGAGACGCAGACCCGGGCATGCAGGGCGGCCTCGCCCTGGGCCCGGTCTGGCCAACGAGCCTGAGGCTGTGGCGGGAGACCCCAGAAGGCAGCCAGCTGCCCCGGACTCTGGGGTCCCTCCAGAGAGCCCTGCACACCCCCACCCCGCAGGGGAAAGGCTGGGCGGGGACCTTTCTCCCAGTTTAAACAGCTGCCTCTGATTACACCACTGACTGGGGGCTGAGGCGGGCAGGATGTCGGGAAAGGCCTGGGGTGGGGCCCCTGGGAGAGACCCAGCAAGGGCCAACGGCCTCTGGCCGGGGGCGGGGGGGGTCTGAGGACAAGCAAGGGACGCAGCAAGCCTGGGGTGGGGGCACTTCTAAGGGCAAGGAGGCGGGCGGCAGAGGGTCACTCGGAAGGGAAGGGGGCTGCCCGCAGAGCTGTGTGGCAGGTCGGGGGGCGTGCAGGGGTGCAACCAGACTCCAGCGAGCCCCATCCGAGCCGTTTCCCAGAACACCGGGCACCAGCCGGGCACTGCGAAGGGAAGGGGGCGGGGGGGTGGTGGGCCCCTGTGTCACGGACAAACAACTCCGGAGCAAGGTCCACGCCGGGCCAGAGAGGCCATGCCCGCGTCCCAAACTACCAAGTCCAAGGACACACAGGGGCAGGGTGGGGGGGCAGGGCAGGATACTTACAGATCTCGGGCGCCTCGTCCGAGCCATCTGGACAGTCCCGCTCCCCATCACAGCGCCAGCCCTTGGAGATGCAGGTGATCTGGTCCCTGCAGGCGAACTGCTTCGGGCTGCACGTCTTAGGGGCTGGGGCCAGGAGAGAAATGGGGGTGCGATGAGAGGGGAAGGTCAACTCGATGGCCCGAAAGTCCCCTGGGGCTCCCTGTCCACCCCCCGCTGGCCCAGACTCTGACGTAACCGTCCTTGGCCTGGGGAGGGCCGGGCTGGGGGAAGGTAAGCCGGGACACGTTCTACTGCCCACTCCGCTGCCTGGCCCGGGAGCCCCTTCCACAGTGCTCAGGGCCAGACCCAGGCTCCGTCCCCCATTCCTGATGCCTCCAGTGGCCCAGGTTTGCTGACTGAGAAAGGGACAGAAGGGCAGACCAGGGACAGTGTGACGGGTTGAGCACACACACTGCATGCGGGTTTGAGCCACGGCACTGCCGGGGTCGTTCCCAGCACGGCTGAGAGCAAGGCCGGGGCAGCCCGAGGGGTCAGCGGGGTCCAGCTACAAAACAAGGCCAGAAAACAGGGGTGGGTGGTGTCTCCGTCCAGCGGGTCTTGGAATCAGGTCACTTGGTTCATAGTTTCCTTACACGGAAGGTTGACGAGAAAAAGGGAATCCCAGCCAATACTCAACTCCAAGACATTAACTTTTTTTTAAATTTATTTTATTTTTTTTTTAAATTTTATAGGTAGTTCACGGACTAGAGCGATAGCACAGCGGGTAGGACATTTGCCTTGCACGCGGCCAACCCGGGTTCAATTCCTGTGTCCCTCTTGGAGAGCCCGGCAAGTTACCGAGAGTATCCCACCCGCACGGCAGAGCCTGGCAAGCTCCACGTGGTGTATTCAATATGCCAAAACCAGTAACAACAAGTCTCACAATGGAGACATTACTGGTGCCCGCTCGAACAAATCGGTGAGCAACGGGACGACAGTGCTCAGTGCTAGGTTGTTCACAATATTTGATTACATTTAATACTCAAACACAATCCCACCACCAGGACACCTTCCCACCACCATATTTCGGGTGTTTCCATCCCAAACCCCAATCCCTGTCCCAAAGCAGAACGGAAATAATATATTTTATATTGTTTGTTATGAAAAACCACTGAAAATGCTACAAAAAGGTATCCTTAGAGGAAAGAGTGTGAAGATTGTTCTATTTTGACAGGGGCCATTAAAATCTTCAATAAGATATCACTAGCACATTGTTAAAGGTTGAGCCTTGTGTGCTTTTGTATGTATGTATATATATATATATACGCATATATATATATATCTGTTGAAAAATATACTACACTTGATCTTAGCCAAAAGGCCGAGACGCAACGTCTGTTGAAAAGTATATAAATATATTTCCCACTAAGATTGGTTGCCTAGTACTTTTTTTTTCTTTTTGGGTCACACCCAGTGATGCACAGGGGTTACTCCTGGCTCTGTGCTCAGGAGTCACTCCTGGCGGTACTCAGCGGACCATATGGGATGCTGGGAATCGAACCCGGGTCAGCCGCGTGCAAGGCAAACGCCCTCCCCGCTGTGCTATTGCTCCAGCCCTGGTTGCCTAGTACTTTGAACCCCACCAAATGCGGTGCGGTACTCTTGGAGTATGGGTAGGGTGCGTCCTATGAAGTGTCATCCACCCATGAGTAAATCCCCAGAAAACCCAGGTACGTGGGACTTGGAGACTGAGAACTCTGGGTCCAGGGGACCGGGTACGAAGATCCCCTGCCCGTAACCCCGTCTCGGGCGACTCAGCGGTAACGTCCACAAGCCAGCACTGTCTGGCACCAGATAATCTCTCCATCAGCCACCATCCAGCCCTCACGTGCTTCTCTCCCGGAAGGGAGCATGACATGACGCTCGCCATAACCGTGCCACCAGACTCCACGCCAGGCTGTTTCATTCAGGGAGCCCTAGAGGGGGGGGATGGGTGAGACCCCTCCCCACCCCAAAGGACCCAGCCCTGGTAGCTGAAAACCTCCAGAACCCAGCGGCTGCCCTCCACACTCTTGGCCTGAGCCTCGTCCAAGACAGTCACTTGAGGACCTGGTTTGGCTGGAAGGCATTTTGCTTTAAAAGTCCAAGTCTCTGGGGCTGGAGCCATAGCACAGTAGGGAGGGCGTTTGCCTTGCACGTGGCCGACCCAGGTTCGATTCCCAGCATCCCATAGGGTCCCCCGGGCACCGCCAGGAGTAATTCCTGAGTGCAGAGCCAGGAGGAACCCCTGTGCATCACCGGGTGTGACCCAAGAAGAAAAAATAAAAATAAAAAGCCCAAGTTTCTAAGACCCTGTCCTGGAGGTGGAGTGAGGGCTTTTACGGTACGTCCTTTCCTGGCCCCAGAAGGTCCCGGCTGCTCTCTCCTAGGCCTCCTGCCCCTCCACCCCTGGACACGCCTGAAAACTCTCCTGGGGCCCAGCCCGAACTACCAGGCCCCTGCCGGGAACTCCGCGGTGGCTTGGAGACGGTCAACAGAGGGACAGGAGGGCAGGGCTGGGAGGGGCTGGGTGGGGCAGGGAGAGGGAGGGCGAGCTCAGCCCCTCCCTCCCTCTCCTCAGGCACAGCTCAGGTGCTAGGGTGCCAGGCAGGTCGGCACAGACAAGCCGTAGGGCAGAAGGGGTGCGAGGGGGCGTGAGATGAAAGGGGGGGCGGGGGGGAGGAACTGCGGCCAGGGGAGGTCTGGGATGGTCCAGCTCAGCCAACCAATCAAGTTCTTCACCCAACCCTGCTTTCTGCGGTTCCTTCACCCCCGCCCCCCACCTCCTCCTGCACCGTTCTTGTGGGTTTGGGGGGGTGGGGGAGGGACTCCCAAGCAGTGCTCAGGAAGTCCGGGAAACGCATCAGCAATTCTTGGCCAACGTGGCTGTGGGGTCAGTGCAAGGGCGTGAGGACGCGATGCTGCTGGCCTGGGCTGGACAGTGCTGGGAACACAGGGGCCACCTTAGCAGGTGTGTCCTGGCGAGACTCAGGGCCGCCAGGGCTGCTCAAAAACAGTGCTCGGGAGTCAGCAGGGTCGGGAGCCGGCTGGGGCACAGGCCCTGCCAGTCGCGCTCTCCTGGCCCCAGCCTGGCCTGTTCTCCCCTCACCCCCAACTCTTCACCCCCTCTCAGGAATCACTGCATCACCGTCATCCCGCTGCGCATCGACCTGCTCAAGCGGGCGCCAGTAAGGTCTCCATTCGCCCCCGCCCTGAGACGTTAACAGCCTCTCCTTCCTCGCCCTGCCCGCCGAGCTGACCTCTCTCTCTCTCGGGACTCTGGGAAGTAAAGGCCCACACAGAGGGTGAAGTGGCTCCTTCCCTGCGTGCCGGTGCTTAATCCTCACCGATGACGATGACGAAGCAGGCCCCGCCCACACCCCGTGCTCAGGGAGGGGGCCCGTGGCAGGCAGGTGACAAAACCAGGGCGAGCCTGTCAGCTGACTGAGCTCCCGAGCCCAGCCGTGCCCTCTGCACCCGCCTCCCCACCCCTGCTGGCGGCCCACCTCCCGCCCCCACGGGGCCCGGGTCCCCAGCACCCGGCCAGCCGCGGCTTTCTCTGGGCTGTTCCCCAACGCGAGGTGCCAAGGAAGGCCAGGGGGTCCCTTGGAGCCACAGCGCCCCCCACCCCCCCCCACGCCCACCCCGTGAAGACGGCCAGCGTCTAGTGGAGCAACAGCGGAGGGAACAGCGAGCAGCACAGGAGGGAACAGCGAGCAGCACGGCGGCTGGGGCGCAGGGCAGGGCGGGGCGGGACGGGGCGCAGGGCCACAGCGAGACCGCCCTTCCTCCCTGACCCCCAGCTCTGGCACAGGGGACGCGCTCAGGCCCCTGGCCAGAAAGAGAGTGGAGATCAGGAAACACATCAAGGATGGCCGGGGCAGGCCCCCCCCCACCCCCCGTCAGAGCCCCCTCCCCGCCCCCCCCACCCCGAGCGGGAATAAAGGCGCCTTGAGGAGGTAGATAATGCCGGGTTCATTGCCCGCTGGGCCAGCTGTGAGGTCTTCCCAGGGAAGTGCCCGCCAGCCTCGTTAGCATGCGGGGAGCCGAGTCGGCCCCTGGCCGCCGCGGGGGCTGGACGGGGACTGGAGGCAGATGGGCAGTGGGAGCCCAGAAACTGTGGCCCCCCCACCGCCCGAAGCCCCCCACCTGGACTTGGTCCACACCCCCACCCTTCCCCAGGGCCACACTCGGAACCCGGGCCTGGGGTCACTGGTTGGTCACTGCACACCCCCGTCTATTCTGCATCCCAGCCACGCTCCCCCCCTTCGGCCCTCACTTTGTCCGTCCGCCCCCCCGCCCGTCCCCCACCCCCATTTTTGGCCTGAACTCGACAGAGGAAACAGCAGCTGGCAAACTCGGAAAGCTGGAATGAGAGATTCACAAACCAGATGTGCTCTTGCCGCGGCGGGGGAGGGGGCAGGGCCTGCCCACAGCGGCATCTCCTCGGGCTGCGCAGGGGCTGGGGGGCACGGGGCAGGGCAGGGCGGTGGCGTGCACATTTCCAGGACCTGGGCGGCACGGGCACCAGGATGGCCCAGAGACGGGGTGCGGGGGCGTGCGGGTCCCGCGCGGAGGGTGGTGGAGAAAGGCCCAGGAATCTTACGTCTGAGGGCTGAGGCCTGTCTTTGATTTCCTTCAGGCCGGGCGGGGAGGGAAGAAACAAATAACCTACTTTGGGGCAGTCTATACCGCCAAGGGAAGCCTCCCTCTGAGGCAGGAGCCCGGTGGGGGCGGGGAGAAGGAAACTCATAAGCCGGCGGCCAACCCCACTCTCCTCAGCTGAGCGCCTCCTCAGACGCCAGCACCCAGAACACCCACCCTCGAGACGGCAGCGGCCAGGAGCGCACAGCGGGGCCCTAAGTTTGGGAGCCACTCCGGAGCACCGCTCCTGCCCCTCTGAGGAACTGCACCTCCCGATGATGTGCTCCTGCCCCTCTGGGGAACTGCACCTCCCGATGATGTGCTCCTGCCCCTCTGGGTAACTGCGCCTCCCGATGATGTGCTCCTGCCCCTCTGGGTAACTTCGCCTCCCGATGATGTGCTCCTGCCCCTCTGGGTAACTGCGACTCCCGATGATGTGCTCCTGCCCCTCTGGGGAACTGCATTTCCCGATGATGTGCTCCTGCCCTTCTGGGGAACTGCACCTCTTGATGATGTGCTCCTGCCCCTCTGGGGAACTGCACCTCCCGATGATGTGCTCCTGCCCCTCTGGGTTACTGCGCCTCCCGATGATGTGCTCCTGCCCCTCTGGGTACTGCACCTCCTGATGATGTGCTCCTGCCCCTCTGGGGAACTGCACCTCCCGATGATGTCCTCCTGCCCCTCTGGGGAACTGCACCTCCCGATGATGTGCTCCTGCCCCTCTGGGTAACTTCGCCTCCCGATGATGTGCTCCTGCCCCTCTGGGTGACTGCGCCTCCCAATGATGTGCTCCTGCCCCTCTGGGGAACTGCACCTCCCGATGATGTGCTCCTGCCCCTCTGGGGAACTGCATCTCCCGATGATGTGCTCCTGCCCCTCTGGGGAACTGCATCTCCCGATGATGTGCTCCTGCCCCTCTGGGTGACTGAGCCTCCCAATGATGTGCTCCTGCCCCTCTGGGGAACTTCATCTCCTGATGAGGTGCTCCTGCCCCTCTGGGTAACTGCACCTCCCGATGATGTGCGCAGACATTCATCAGCGTGGTCACTGCCTGCCAGCCGCAGTCTGAAAGGCTCTTCCATACAGACTCCCTTTAGTTCCTCACGAGCCCATGGCGAGGACCCCGGGAAGGTGCCCTGGGGGGTCCTCGTGACACCCAGGGGGAAACTGAGGCACAAGAACAAGTGATGGGTCCTTTGGCCAAGAGGCTTGGAGCGGGTGAGGAGGGGGCAGAAGGGAGGGGGCAGAGAGATGGGTGCACGTGAGAGCAGGGGCGACAAGGGGTGCCTTCTGGCCGGGGGCTCCCCGGAGGAGGGGCTGTGGGTGAGCGGGGGGCTCCTGCTCTGAAGAGGGCCGAGGGAAGAGAGGAAGGAGGAGAGGACGCAGAGGGAGGAGAGCAGGGGAGCGGGCTGCAGAGAGAAGGCCGGGACACAGGGGCCGTCTGTTCTCAGCTTTGCCTGGAGACGAATGTGACCGCCATGCTAACTCCGGCCAACACCCCCGCCCCCCCACACCCAGGCACCCAGCCCAGCACGGCCCCGGGGCCACCAAGCTGGAGCCAGGCTAGGAGGTGTAGGGCCGGGTGTGCATCCAGACACAACAGGGACCCCTCTGCCCTGCTCGGGCCTTGGCCGCCTCCTCTGCGCCATCCTGGGACCGGGGGTGGGGGCGGGGGGTAGGAAAGGGGCGCGAGGACGCCTGGCGGAGAAGAAAGGGTGTCAGGCACGTACAGGGCCTGGGGGGCCTTCTCTGGAGGGGACCAAGCCCTGATCGCCAGGGGCAGAGGACGAGGAAGAGTCGCGCTCAGTGGTACTTGCTAGGAACAGGGCTCTTGGGGCTGGGGCTGGCCACCAGTCCTGGGGTCCACTGCAAGGGTGGACACTGCAGCAAAGACGGAGAGAGAGAGAGAGATTGGAGAGAGGGAGATTGAAGAGAGAGAGATATTGGAGAGAGAGATTGAAGAGAGACGGGAGAGAGAGAAGAGCAAAAGAGAGAGAGGGGAGAGAGAGATTCGAGAGAGAAGAGAAAAGAGACTAGAGAGAGATTGGAGAGAGAGATTGGAGAGAGAGCGAGAGAGAGATTGGAGAGAGAAGAGCAAAAGAGAGAAAGGGGAGAGAGATTGGAGAGAGAGATTGGAGAGAGAGATTGAAGAGAGAGAGGGGAGAGAGAGAGAAGAGCAAAAGAGAGAGAGGGGAGAGAGATTGGAGAGAGAAGAGAAAAGAGACTAGAGAGAGATTGGAGAGAGAGGAGAGAGAGACTACAGAGAGATTGGAGAGAGAGATTGGAGAGAGATTGGAGAGAGAGATTGGAGAGAGAAACTAGAGAGAGAGGGGAGAGAGCGAGAGAGAGACTAGAGAGAGAGAGAGGGGAGAGAGGGGAGAGAGAGAGCGAGAGAGAGATTGGAGAGATTGGAGAGAGAGATTGGAGAGAGATTGGAGAGAGAGATTGGAGAGAGAGACTAGAGAGAGAGAGGGGAGAGAGAGTGAGAGAGAGACTAGAGAGAGAGAGGGGAGAGAGAGGAGAGAGATGGGCCACGTGAGGGGTGGGGGCACGTTTTCCAAAGGGAACCACAACATCTCTCTATGCATCTACGGGGGCCCAGGCAGGGGGTGACGGGGCGCAGACAGCAGGAATCTGAACTTTCAAACATACGGGGGGGGGGACAGGGCTCCCCCCGCCCCCCAGACCCAAACCGAGAGGTTTTTCGCCGAATTTTATGTATTTTGGGTGTTACCCGGTGGCTCTTTCCCGCAGCTCAGTGAGGCTCAGACACATTTTTGTCATTCCTGAGTCTGGGCCGCTGCTCTGCGGCCTGGACCGTCGGACAGATGGGCTGGCCGGGGCGGCCAGGGGCGCGGAGGGCTCCCGCCTGCATCCTGAGTCAATATTGACTCAGCAGGACCCGCCGGACAGTGGCCTCCCGGCCACTCTCCCTCTCCCCACAAGGCAGAGGCAGACCCCTCGGAAGCCCCAGGGGTCATCCTATTTCTCACAGGTCCTCCCCCGCCCCCCCCCCCGCATAGGCATCCTGTGCTGGGGTGGGGGGGGCAGATGGGGGGGTCCTGGCCCACTCCCCACACTGTCTGCCGGTTCTGAGGCTCCTGGTTCTGAGGAAGTTCTAAGCCACCGGGACCTCCTTCCTTCTCTCTGAAGTCGTTCCTCTCCCCGCCGTCGGACACAGCCCGCAAAAGGGTATCAAGTTCCCTGCTTCCAGGAAAATTCTCTCCAAAAGTCATTCCCAAAACGCGTGGGGCAGAGGGGGGAGGAGGGGGAGAAGAGGGAGGAATTTGGAGGACAGTGGAAGGGAAAACTTTCCCTGCCAAAGTGGGACGTTCTGAGTCCAGGCCCGGGGCGTGAATCGGGCTCCAAGACGGTGAGACGGGAGTCGGGACCCTGGTGGGGTGGGGGGTGGGGGGGCTGAGAGACACCGACTTTCCAAGGAGGTCGAGACCAAGCAGGTGGCAGGGACCTGGGGCAGGACAGAGCGTGCCCAGGATGAGAAGAGGCGAGGCCGAAGTTCTGGGTGCCAGCACGACGCTCACCAACGGCATCTGCAGGCCGAAAAGGCCGGAAGGACCTCGGAGCAGACGCTGCCAACATTAATGACACAGTTCTCTCGGGCCGAACCTGGAGAACAACAGCCCCTCCGAGACCTGGCGCAGGGGGAGGCAGCTACACCCCGAGGCAGGGACACGGAATCCCTGTGCATTTGTGGCCCACGTGGGTAAACGGGGGGTGGGGGAAAGCAGAACCAGGGGGCCCCCACCCACCGCCCTGTCCCCAATTCCGAACTGGGAGCGGGGAGAAGAAAGGAAGGCAGAAGCTCTTCAAAACAGGAAAGTCAGTCCTCAGGGACACTCCCTGGCCCCCCGGGGGGAAGGAGGGGGACAAATGCACCCCCCAGCCCTTTCCCAGGGAGGCTTTAGGCTGCCGCCTGGGGCCACTGCACCGGAAGTACTCTAGAGCCAACTGCTTCCTTTCCCAAACAATGCAGGATCCGGCTAGAGGGGCCAGGATCAGGGACAGAATACTGGGGTACGGAGATCAGGTCCCCCCGATGCTCAAATAAAGCACACAGTCCTGTCAGGTGGGGGACTCGCACACTGTCCATTCAGCAGATACTGCCGGTCAGGAGCTCCGCCCCCAAACTGGGGGATGCAAAAGCTCCGGAGTCCAAGGGGGTCGCGGGGATATCACGAAGGGGCCAAGGTGGGACACTGAGTCCTGGCTTGGGACTCCCGCATGCCGAGGCTGAGACCATCACAGGGAGAAAGTTAGACTTGAGGAAGATCTTCCCAGGCTTTTGTATTTGGGGGGCTGGGTGGGGCGGGGGGGGGGAGGCACACTTGGCAATGCTCAGGGGTCACTCCTGGCTCTGCACTCAAGAATTACTCTTGGTGGGGGGAGACCCAGGGGACCCATATGGGATCGAACCCAGGCCAGCAGCATGCACGGCAAGAGCCCTACGGGCTGGTCTGTCTCTTCAACCTCTGCTCAGGGCCTTGAAGGGTTGGGAGGCCTGGGGCAGCATCAATTACTCTCCAGGCCCCAGCTGACGCCCTCGGAGGCTTCTGACAGGGAAGAGAAGGTGTGGAAATGGGGTATAAAAATGCATAGAGCAAATGGTCTGGAGCGATAACACAGCGGGTAGGGTGTCTGCCTTGCACACGGCCGACCCGGGTTCGATTCCCAGCATCCCATAGGGTCCCCTGAGCACCGCCAGGGGTAATTCCTGAGTGCATGAGCCAGGAATGACCCCTGTGCATTGCCAGGTGTGACCCAAAAAGCAAAAATAAATTAATAAATAAAAAATAAAAATAAAATGCACAGAGCAAATAGTGGCAGGGGAGCAAGGCAGAAGAGAAAGGAAGTCTGGGGGGAAGGCAGCCCAACATCAAACTGTTTCTCCAACCCCCAAGAATTTCCTCCTCACCCCTGCTGTGAAACGAGGGGAAAGAAGGTCAAGGATCTAAGCCTGGCCCAGGGAAAACGGAGTCTGGAAGCTTCTCTGAGGGAGCCAGGAGCCTGACACCTCTGCCTGATAACTCACAGTAACCTCCTGCCTTATCAGGGAACCCAGTGGGCCCCGGGGTCTGCAGAAGGAAGCTCGGCAGCCTTGTTCTGCCTGGGGCTGCTACAAAAAAAAAAAAAAAAAAAAAAAACACCTGGGCTTCCAAATCCTTCTTCCTCTCCCCGCTCACCCATATCTGTTTTCCCATCTTATCCAGCAGCAAGCACACGAAATTTTATCTACGAGTTAATGACAAAAAAATAAAATTAAAATTTTTTTTTTTTTTATCTACGAGTAAGGACCCCAAGCAGAGGTCCCGGTGGACTGGAGCAACAGAGGTGGGAAGGCTCCAAGATTGCTCCATCGGGAGGGAATGTGGCCAGGCCCATGACAGCGGCAGGAGAAGGTTAAAGGTAAGCTAGCTAGGTAAGCGGTGCCAGGAACTCGCCTTCTCTGGACGCCCGGGAGCTCCGTGTCCGTGGGCCTGACTCAGGAGGCCAAAGACCAGAGTCCCCCTGGCCACCCACGAAGGGGTCAGACCCTCAATGGCGTGTGATCTCTACCACATCCCTTCCCCCCTAGGAAGGCAGGGTGTGTCTGTTTGGGGACGAGGACACAGGCCGTGAAGTCCCTGTCCCTCGGAGCTAGGCAGGCAGTTGTGGATTGTGTAGAAATTTTTTTTGCGAAAGGGAAGGGAGAGAGTTAAGTCGAAATCCAGATCTGCGCACCATCTCCCACACTTCCTTGGTGTGGCATCTCAGGCGGCTTTCAGAATCCGGGGTGACGCTGCCTGGGGGGGAACCCCCTGACTGACCCCCCCAATTTATCATCATTGAGACCCTGAGTTGAACTCCATCTAACTCATCATCCTGGGACTCCCAAAGAAGTCCCTCCCTCTTAAAAATACTTTTCCTATCCTCCCCAGAAATCGCTGCCCCCCACCCGATCTCTCTGCCTCAGTTTCCCCTCTCACTTCACAGAGCTGAGAACAAGAAGAAAGAACATGGGCCGGTGCAGGGCAGACCCTCGTTCCCTAATTTTGGAAAGATAATTGAAGTAATAAGGGGGGGTGCAGAGAGACATTCCCCAAGAGGGTAAAACCGAGGTCACCAAAGCTATGTCTGGCTGGACACGCTGCTCCCCGACCCCCTCACTTCCCCCCCCCCCCCAGCTAAGGCGAGCCGTGCGGGAGGGAGCACAACGCAATAATCTGGTTTCGGAGAAAAACTTTCCCAATCTCAGCCTGGCAGAATCTGGAAGATGGAGGAGGGGTGCATCAGGATGGGCCCAGTTTCGTCTCCGGCTGAAGAGGATGAGGAGGATGGGAAGGATGAGGTCCCGCCCCTTCTCGAGCCAGGGGCCCGGCCCACCACCCCACGCCAACCCCATGACCCCGGCTTAAACCTCGGGGCAAGGTCTGAACCCATGACTCAAGGCAAGAGGCAAAATAGCTGACTGGAAATGGGGGAGAAAGGGCACCCCCCCCTTCCCAAAAGGACACAGTAATTGCCGTACACAAAGTGTGTGTGTAGTGGCGAGGGGGGGGGGGACAGAGGAGAGAATAAACACATTTAGCAAAAGCAAAGGGATTCTGGGCAGTGGGGACAGAGCCTTCACCCCCAGCCAACCTCCAACTCTCCTTTCCAGTCCAAACTGTAATCAAGCCAGAAAGTCTGGGAAAGCCGCCTCCGCCGGCCTGCCCTCCACCCCTCCACCTCGGCATTCCAGGCCCTCTCCAGCCCCTTCCCCAGCCCTGACATCTGACGTTCCTTCATCTCAGAGCTCCCCAGGAACGAAGCAGGAACATTCAAAGTCACACAGCATCGCCTGCACCCCCCCCACCTCCCGCCCCCCCCTCCACCCTGCACCCCTCCCCGGCACGGCCCCATCCAGGCTACTGACAGAGGCCCGGAGAGGGGGAAGTGTCCAGCTCTGAGCCCGGATCCTGAGCCGGGCCTCCAAGCCTGCTCGCCCGGGCCCAGATTCCACACCCAAGCAGGGGGCCTCCCCTCCCCTGGCGGCTGGCTCTTCCCACCCACAGCCTGCCCTCTCTGCCCAGCAGGCACCCTTGACCCGGCTCCCCCGGTCCAGATTCTGAGGCCACCGCAAATGCCGCTGTTCCCCCCCACCCCGCTCCACCCACCCCCCCACTTTGCAGTGGTACATTGCAAATTCAGATTCCTTCACAATTCAGGAGGGGGGGTGGGGTGGGGGGGAGGATGTAGGGGAGGCGGAGGCGCTCCCTGCTCAGTGATAGGAAGAGAAGGCCTCTGGATCCCTGGATCTGAAAAAGGGGAGTGGGGGGGTCCTCTCCTCCCCTCCCAAGCCTCTGGTCTTTGTTTGGGCTGGGGGGTCCCGGAAGCATCATTTGCTCAGGGTCCCCCCCATCCTCCAAATCGGACCCCCATCCCCGCCCCCAGTCGGGCCGCTGCTGTGTCAGCTGCACTGGGATAACAAAAGGCACCCCCTCCCGCGGCTCCCCTCCCCACCCGAGCGCAGGAGGGGGCTGGGAGTGGGTGTCCTCAGGGGTCCACGGGGGCCGCCGGAATCTCACTCACCGTCGATAGCAGCGGCGACCAGAGCCGAGAGCAGGGGCAGCAGGAGCAGCGGCGGCGGGGTCAGCATGGTGTGGGCTGATGGACGAGGCAGCCCCCTCCCCTCCGGTCCTACTTCTCGCCGTCGTCCCCCCCCCAACTGGGGGGTCCCCCGTTTTCCTCCCTCCCCCTCCTCCTCCTCTATTCTTGTCCTATCCTTCGGCAGAGCTCTCCAGGGGCGTAGTAGGCAAAGAGGTAGAGTTCGGAGCCCCTCGGTGAGGGCCTGCTGATGGGGGTGCGCCCCGTGCCCCCCAATCCAAACCCCTTACCCCCCAGTTTGTCCTCTCCGCTCCCTCTTTTCCCCCCTCCCCGGGCGAAGCTCACAGCCCCATCTCCGAGCCGCCTCCGGCTGCAAAAATGCACAATTGGGAGGAGGCGGGGTGGGGGGTGGGGGGCGTGGACCGGGTAGGGGAGCCTTTGGAAGGGGCCTGATGGAGCTCTGGGGGGCTCCCCTCGTTTCCGCCTCCTCAGTGCACGGGCCTGGAGCTCGCACCACTGTTCCCCGGACTGAGGTGCCGCGGGTGGGGGGGAGGGGGGAGGGAGGGGACGGGCAGAGGAGGGAGGGAGAGAAGGGGCGGGGAAAGAAAAATAAAGGGGGGGGGGGAGAGCGCTACGCGGCAGTGCGGGGAGTGCGCATGCGCCGCTTTGGCGCGCTGCCCTGGGGAGGGGGAGTCGGGCCGGCGAGCGGCGGCGGAGCCCGGGCCGCGCGGCCGGGGGGAGCGAGGGTCCCGGGGCCGGCGGGCCGGCTGGGGGCCGGGGGGGGGGCGTCCCCCCTGTGCCCGCGGGGCCTCTCGCCGTCACGCTCCGGGTGGGGGGAGCGAAGGGGGGTCGCGGGGCCGGGCCGGGCCGGGGCGCGCCGGGCGGCTGCTCTGCAAACTCGGTGTCTCACCCCGGCGTTCCGGGCCCGGCGCGGGGGAGCCGAGAGCCCGAGGTCGGGGCGGACGCCTGATTTCTGCGGAGGTCACCCTGCCTGGACCTCAGTGCCGGGGTGGGGGGCAGGGACCGCCGGGCGGGCGGCGCTGGGGGTGGGAGTGGGGGGGGGGAGATAAGGAGCAAGGCTGAGCTTTGATTTTTGGAGACTTCTTTTTTTTTTTTTTTTTTGCTAAAACGGGGACCTGGATCGTGGCCGGGCGCGCGGGGTGGGGGGCGGGGGGGGCTGGGGGAGGGGCCGCGAGGGCCCGCCCCCACCTCGCTCGCGGGCTCGGAGTAAACAGGGACACCCGCGGGGACACGCTGGAGCTTGCCGGCCCGCCCGAGGCTTGGGGATGGAGCCCACCTTCGTCCCAGCCCCGCCCGGCCCGCTTGGCACCGGGCGCGGGAGGGGCCGGCCCGGGTTTGGAGGGCGATGACTCACCGCCGCCCGGGTGGGGTGGAGGAGCGGCCACCCCCACTTCGCCCCGAGAGGACGGGACTCATTTATTTCATTATTTATGGGTGCGTGTCGGTCTTGAGAATTGCGATTCCCGCCACCCCCACCCCGGGGCGGGACGCGCGGAGCGGCCGAGGGTTGCGTGGGGTGGGGGTGCGGGTGAGGGGGGCGCGCGCCCCGACGGCCCCGGCCCCGGGCCCTTCCGAGGAGGTGCGTGCGTGCGTGCGTGCGGGCTGCGGGACCTGGGTCCGGGCCCCGCGCCCGCTCGGAATGCTGCTCTGAGTCCTGCAGGCGCCGGGCGGGTCCCGGAGCCCGATGAATGTGTTTCTGGCCACTGCCCCCTTCTGGGAGGTGTTCGAAGGCTGCGCCCCGGGCAGGCTGCCTTTCTGGCGTCTGCAAGCCCAGAGAGCTCGGGGAGCCGCGCCGGCTGCGGGGGGCACCACCCTCCTGCCCCCCGTGCAAAATTTTAGTTAGGGGAGGGCCCCCAGTCCCCCTCTCTCGAGGCGGGGAACGTGGAAAAGTTTTCCCGCGGGTGGCAGGGAAAGCCGAGAGAGGAATCCAGAGGAGCTCGACCTTTCCCCCCCAAGACCCGGGTTTCCTCCCGGCTGCTTTCCTAGGGCCAAGGCCACCTACCTTCAGTCTCCCGAGCTCTGCACCTCGAATTCGTGGCCAACTAGGTGTCAGGGCGGGTGTTCTCCTCTATGCAGCCGGTGCAGGCCTGGTTTTTTGGGCCCTGTGGAAGTAGATCCACGTATTTCCCTCCCTTTCCCCCGTCTTGAGTTTCCCCGGGCAGAGCTGACCCTGGGTTCTCCTCTCACCCAGCTGTCCTTGGCTAGCACGGTGACCGGCGACTCACTAAAAAATTTGTTTTGTAAATGAATGCCTGCTTAGGTTCCTTCCTCGCTGGGCCCCCCCCTCCTGATCTTGTGGTCCAAGGGAAATCAGACGGAAACAGCCCTCGGGAAGTTTTGACGGGAGAAGAGCTCTCGGGAGTGACCCCGGCTAGTCCCTGAGGGCTCTGAGCGGTCCCCAGCTCTTACTGTGTGAAGTGAGTCTATCCGGAGTACAGTGGGTAGGGCATTTGCCTTGCTAGCGGCTGACCCGAGTTCAATCCTTGGCAACTCTATTGTTCCCCCAAGCACAGTCAGGAGCAGTTCCTGAGTGCAGAGCCAGGAGTAAACCCTGAGCACAGCCAGCTGTGGCCCAATGCCCCCCCACCCCCCCACACTGTCACTGTCACTGTCATCCCCGTTGCTCATCGATTTGCTCGAGCGGGCACCAGTAAGGTCTCCATTGTGAGGCTCGTCTGTTACTGTTCTTGCCATGTTGAATATGCCACGGGGAGCTTGCCAGCCTCTGCCGTGCGGGTGAGATACTCTCGGTAGCTTGCCGGGCTCTCCAAGAGGGACGGAAGAATCGAACCCGGGTCAGCCACGTGCAAGGCAAACACCCTACCTGCTGTGCTATTGCTGCAGCCCCCCCCCCCCACACACACACACAAATAAAGAAAGAAAAAAGAAAGAAAGCCGCTTTCTCCAGACCATCTATCTGGTTGGTGAATCTCTACGGGGACTCCAAGGGTTACTGAATCCTAGTGAACTCTCCTCTCAGTATCTAGCTTCAGCCAGGTCTGATGTTCTTACTACCTCCCAACCCTTGTCATCTCTAAATAAACATGTGTTTGTTGGTATTAACTTCATACTGTAAAAACAGAGAGGGCTAGTAGTTAGTGTTCAGGGAATTATCCAGGCTGGAGTGTTGAGACTTAAGAATTCATCTAGATAGAGACTTTGGAAGGTAGATTCTCACGGGCCCTGGCAGAAATATTGCAGCCGGAGCATCCTGTGAGACCCGTGGACCCCTTGCCCGGTGTCCAGCCCCAACACCCTGTGAGATTCCCTTTACCAGACTCTCGGAACTAGCAGAAATCCTGCTCCATTTTCACTCTTGCCAAAAGAAACTGAGTTTCCTTTCAGTATTCCTTAATGATTTTCTTTATTCTCTACGAGCTAATCTGTAAAGCCCTTGGTTATATATAAGCCTATTTCCCCTTCTTAGGGGCCAGAGGACTTTTTGTTCTTTTGTGCTCTTCTGTGTCTATTGCCAAAGTAAAACTTTAATTTTTAGGGGCTGGAGCGATAGCACAGCAGGGAGGGCGTTTGCCTTGCACGCAGCCGACCCGGGTTCAATTCTCAGCATCCTATATGGTCCCCTGAGCACCGCCAGAGGTAATTCTTGAGTGCAGAGCCAGGAGTAACCCCTGTGCATCACCAAGTGACCCAAAAAGCAAAGCAAAAAAAACAAAAGCAAAACAAACAAAAAAACAAAACACAACTTTCATTTTTAGGACGGGAGAGAGTACAGTGAGTAGGGTACTTGCCTTGCACGTGGCCAACCCAGGTTCCATCCCTGGCACCCCGTAGGGTTCCCCCTGAGCCCTACCAGCAATTATCCTCAAGCTAAGAGCCAAGAGTAAACTCTGAGCACTGCTGGGCGTGGCCCAAACCCAAACAAAAAAACCCTTTCATTTCTTCACCTGTCTATTATTATTTCAGTATCTACCTCCTCAATCTCTTATCCATTCCATAACTTACTGGTATTTAAATAAGTAAATAAATAAACAAACCTCACTGGAGTGATAGCACAGCAGGTAAGGTGCTTGCCTTGCATGTGCCCGGCCAGGATTCGCTCCCTGGCACCCCTTTCGGTCCCCTGAGCCCCACCAGCAGTGGTCCCTGAGTTCGTGCAGAGCCGGGAGCAAACCCTGAGCACTCCTGGGTGTGGCTCAGGAAGCAATGATTCTTCAAGGCGTGAAGTCACGGGTTTGCTCCCTGGTGTCATGTGGTGTACATGTGTACACGGCCACATGCAGCCTGTGCAATTCCAGCCATTCTTCAGTCAGTGCCCGCCCCACAGCAGGGTGCAATGGGCGTGACAACCCCCGCTGGGCAGCACCACCACAGACAGTGAGCGAGCACCCACAGCCCAAAGGGTGTGATCCCCGGGGGGCACCAGGGAAGCATCAGAGCACTGAAGCCCAAATAGCACCCCAGCCAAGGTGTGCGACTGTTCATGGAAGCAACAGCAGCAAAAGGAAGGGGTTGAAAAAAATCAGGGGAGGGCTGGAGTGATAGCACAGCAGGTAAGGTGTTTGCCTTGCATGCGGCTGACCTGGGTTCGATTCCCAGCATCCCATATGGTCCCCTGAGCACCGCCAGGAGTGATTCCTGAGTGCAGAGCCAGGAGTGACCCATGTGCATCGCCAGATGTGACCCAAAAAAGCAAAAAAATAAATAAAAATCGGGGGCTAGAGTGATAGCACAGCTGATGGGGCATTTGCCTTGCATGCGGCCGACCCAGGTTCGATTCCCAGCATCCCATATGGTCCCCTGAGCACCGCCAGGAGTAATTCCTGAGTGCAGAGCCAGGAGGAACCCCTGTGCATCGCCGGGTATGACCCAAAAACAAAACAAAACAAAACCCAGAAAAGTACAAAGTGAAAAGTAAGCTTGGCCTTCTCCATGCTCCCATTCTGCAGTGCCGCCTCAGTTAAAAGTTCCTGAGTCTCTTTCCAGGAGGCTTTTCTTCTTCGAGATAAATATAAATAAACATCCTTTAAGAACACAAATGAGCTCATAGAATATAACACTGTTCTGACTTGCTCTCATTCAATTAACTTATCTTGATCCCTTTCCACGTCAGGATACATACCCAGCTCACGCTGTGCTGGCTACTTGAACTTTCCTTGCTTGGAAACTGCAGGATCTATTTGGCTTGCTGGGCACCTAGATATTTTCAGCATGAGAACTGCAGAGGGTACCTCTGAAAGATGAGACAACGCATATTTCTACCTGAGCCTCTAATTATATACTCTTCTCTCTCAGCTCCTCCCTCCCCTCCTCAGGACATCTTTCCTGATCTTCATGATCTTCCCGTCTCCCCTGTGCCAAACTTGCACTCAAGATTGCTTCGGTACCTACAACGGAGCGATGAATTTTGTGAGTTCTGTGCCTCCCACCAGACAATAAACTTCTTAGCGGAAGGAATCATGCCCTTTCCTTCTTTATAGCAGCCAGTTTAAGAAGCTCTTGATGTGGGGCTGGAGTGATAGCACAGCGGGTAGGGCGTTTGCCTTGCACGAGGTCGACCCGGGTTCGATTCCCAGCATACCATATGAGCACCGCCAGGAGTAATTCCTGAGTGTAGAGCCAGGAGTAACCCCTGTGCATTGTCAGGTGTGACCGAAAAAGAAAAAAAAAAAGAAGCTCTTGATGATTGATGGCAAAGCTGGCAGGAGGTTGAGATGAGGGGTGCTTGCACTGGGAATTAGGAGTCACAGTCACTGGGGAACAGGGTAAGACTAGCATTTCTTCATATTTCCCAGATCGCTCTCTTGATGTGCTGTCTTTTCTTTTTGTCTCAGCTCCTTCTCTTCCTACTAATATTCCCTCATATTCTTTGTGTGTGCGTGCAAAGTAAAACTATTTCTTTATTTTGCACACCCACTCAGAGCTTACTCCCAGAAATCACTCCTTGTAGCGCCAGGTATCAAACCCGGGTTGGCCACATGCAAGGCTAGTGTCTTACCCACTGTGCTCTGTACTGAACTGTCCTATCTCTCAGGCGTGTAAAAAAGCTTCATTGAGAAGGGATACTAACTCAAGGAAGGATGTGGGACTCTCCAGAGAAAGTCCCACAAAGGGAAAGAGCTTAGGCACCCAAACTGGGTTGCAGTTGACTCCAGAATAGAGTGTCCTCACTTCTTCTTTTTTTTTTTAATTAGCTTTTTGGGTCACACCCGGCGATGCTCAGGGGTTACTCCTGGATCTGTATTTAGGAATCAATCCTGGCGGTACTCTGGGGACCATATGGGATTCCGGGGATTGAACCTGGGTCAGCCCGCGCAAGGCAAATAACCTCCCGACTGTGTTCTATGACTCTGGCCCTGGTATCCCATTTCTTTTTTTTCCTTTTTGGGTCACACCCGGTGATGCACAGGGGTTACTCCTGGCTCTGCACTCAGGAATTACCCCTGGCAGTGCTTAGGGAACCCTACGGGATGCTGGGATTTGAACCCGGGTTGGCCACGTGCAAGGCAAACACCCCACCTGCTGTGCTATCGCCCCAGCCCCCAGTCTCCCACTTCTATTCTTACTTTCTTATAGCAGAGCCGGAGATTGAACCCAGGCCCTCACACGTGCAAGGCAAGTACTGCTGAGCTATGCTGCCATGTCTCTCACTTCCATTTTCTTTTCCTCCTTTCTTTCTCTCTTTCTTTATTTTTTAAATTTTCTTTTTTTTCTTTATTTTCTTTATTTTTTGTTTGTTTTTGTGCCACAGCTGGTGATGTTCAGGGCTTGTTCTTGGCTCTATCATCAGGGATCACTCCTGGCAAGAATGGGGACCATATGAGGTGCCGGGGAG
The DNA here is from genome assembly GCF_027595985.1 of Sorex araneus. Lineage (NCBI taxonomy): Eukaryota > Metazoa > Chordata > Mammalia > Eulipotyphla > Soricidae > Sorex > Sorex araneus. The sequence goes on from NC_073303.1 coordinate 218,290,139, forward strand.
CGAACCCAGGTTGTCTGCATGCAAGACAAATGCCCTCCCTGCTGCACTATCACCTGGCCCGCTTCCCCTCTCTCTCTCGCCCTCTTTCTTTCTTTCCTTCCTTCTTTCCTTCCTTCTTTCCTTCTTTCTTTCTCTCTCTCCCTCTTTCTTTCTTTCTTTCTTTCTTTCTTTCTTTCTTTCTTTCTTTCTTTCTTTCTTTCTTTCTTTCTTTCTTTCTTTCTTTCTTTTTCATTTTTTTTTGTCACACCCAGCAATGCACAGGGGTTACTCCCGGCTCATGCACTCAGGAATTACCCCTGGCGGTGCTCAGGGGACCATATGGGATGCTGGGAATCGAACCCGGGCCTGCCGAGTGCAAGGCAAACGCCCTACCCGCTGTGCTATCGCTCCAGCCCCTCTTTCTTTCTTTCTTTCTTTCTTTCTTTCTTTCTTTCTTTCTTTCTTTCTTTCTTTCTTTCTTTCTTTCTTTCTTTCTTTCTTTCTTTCTTCTTTCTCTCTTTCTCTCTCTCTCTTTTTCTTTCTCTCTTTCTTGTTGTGCCACACCCAGGGGCTACTTCTGCCTTGGTCTTCAGAGATTTCTCCTGGTCGTCCTCGGGGAACTATGTGGTACTAGGACTCAAACCCAGACCTCCTTCATACAAGGCACGACTCCAGCCCTGAGCCATTTCTCTTCTCCCTAATTTCATTTCTGTTCTTTGTTGTTGCCTTTTTTGTTTTGTTTCTGAGTCACTTCGGGCTGTCTCAGGACTTTCTCCTGGCTCTGTGCTCAGGGACCACTCCTGGTCGGGCCGAGGGGACCATATAGGGTGCCAGGAATTGAACCCCGTACTATCTCTCCAGCCTTCCACTTTTATTCCTTTCTTTTTCCTTTTTTTTTCTACAAGCTTATTTGGGAAATAAAGGGAGAGAAAGGGAGCGTGAGAGAGATACAGGTGTAAGAGAGGACATGAGTTCTCAGGAGTGCAAAGCCCCTCCACGTCTGTTTGTTTTCTTTTGGGGGCCATACCTGACAAGGCTCAAGGCTGACTCCTGACTCTGTGCTCAAAGTTTAATTCTGGCGAGGCTTGTGGGACCTTACGTGGTGCCCAGGACGGAACCTGAGTCAGCTGCGTGCGTGCAAGGCCAGCACCCTATCTGCTGAGCTACCTCTCTGGTCTCATCTACTTACCTTATTATTTTTTTTCCTTTTTGGGTCACACCTGGCAATGCACAGGGGTTACTCCTGGCTCTGCATTCAGGAATCACCCTTGACAGTGCTCAGGGGACCATATGGGATGCTGGGAATCGAACGCGGGTCGGCTGCTTGCAAGGCAACCGCCCTCCCCGCTGTGCTATCGCTCCAGCCCCTCCTGCCTTCATTCTTACAAAGCTTCACCGGGAGCGAAAACAATAGTGCAGTGGGCAGGGCGCTTGCCTTGCACGTAGCCGACCCGGGTTCGATTCCTAGCATCCCATATGGTTCCCTCAGTCATTGCCAGGAGTAGTTCCTGTGTGCAGGGCCAGGAGAAACCCCTGAGCATCACCGGGTGTGCCTTCCACCCCTGCACCCCCCCAAAAAATAAATAGATAAAAAGAAGCTTCCGCTATCTTCAAAAGCCGTGGGTAGGGTGTTATAAACAGGATCGTGGAAGCCAAGGACTTTGTAACCCATGACTGGAATTTCTAGATTGGTGGCAAAGGGCAGAGAAGTTGGTGTGGGAAGAAGGTACCGCCTGTTTGGGCCGGACCAAGAAACCGTTGCAGTGAGGCCGGGAGGGAGCAGCTCGGAGACGCAGCATCAGGCCAGAGACTGACACCACCTAGTGGTCAGTTAAAGAAGTGCGACGAGGCAGCGTGTGGCAGATTCTGATGAAAAGTAGGAAAAGTATGAAGAGAACCACGATGTATTCAGTATATACCATGTACCAGGCCCACGCGATGGATTTTACATGGATTAGCTCGTGTAAGTCCCATAGCCACCTGTGTTTTTTTTTTTTTTTTTTTTGCTTTTTGGGTCACACCCAGCGATGCTCAGGGGTTACTCCTGGCTTTGCACTCAGGAATTACTCCTGGCGGTGCTTGGGGGACCATATGGGATGCCAGGGATCAAGCCCGGGTCGGCCGCATGCAAGGCAAACGCCCTCCCCGCTGTGCTATCGCTCCGACCCCCCATAGCCACCTGTGGTACAGGTGTGATTCCCACATGGTACAGGTAGAAATAGAGATTAAGGCATTTGCTTCAAATCACCATGCAGATTGGAGGGCAGAGTTCCTCATTCAGTAAATAATTAGGTACCACGTATGTGCTGGACACATTATGAAGCACTCGGGAAAAGAGATAGACACCACGGGGTCGGCCTTTCAGAAACACACAGGGGAGAATGCACAAAATCATCGGCAACTGCATAGTATCCCGAGGCCTCTGACACAGGCCAGGACAGAAGCCCCTGGGAAATCAGGAAGAGCAGGGAAGATGCTGCTGCATTCACTGTCACTGTCCTCCCGTTGCTCATCGATTTGTTCGAGCGGGCACCAGTAACGTCTCTCATTGAGAGACTTATTGTTACTGTTTTTGGCATATCCAATATGCACGGGTAGCTTGCCAGGCTCTGCCACTCGGGCTCGATACTCTCAGTAGCTTGCTGGGCTCTCCGAGAGGGGCGGAAGAATCGAACTCGGGTCGGCCACGTGAAAGGCAAACACCCAACCGCTGTGTTATCGCTCCAGCCCTGTGCTATCACTCCAGCCCGCTGCTGCATTACACGTAGGAAAAGAGAAGGGAAATGGCCAATACTGAGAAGAGAAAATACATTTTAGACCAGAGGACAGGCAGAGGCTAGAGGTGTTAAGGGAGTTTAAGATATTTGAAGAGTGGGGGTCTGGAGTGATAGCACAGCGGGTAGGGTGTTTTGCTTTGCACGTGGCCGACTCAGGTTCGATTCCCAGCATCCCATAGGGTCCCCTGAGCACTGCCAGGGGTAATTCCTGAGTGCAGAGCCAGGAGTAACCCCTGTGCATTGCCGGGTGTGACGCAAAATAAATAAATAAATATTTACCAAAAAAAAAAAAGATATTTGAAGCGTGGGTCAGGGATGTGCCTCAACCGAGCACTTGTGAGGTCTTAGATGCAATCCTCAGAACCACACGTGCCTCCCTCCCCACTTCAGCACCTCTGGGTATGACCAAGGTGGCCCCTGAGCACCTCCCCGAGCCATGCAGGGTGTGGTCCCTACAAAAGTTTTTGAAAAACACACTTGAGTGGCGAACATGGTATGACTGAAGTTTGAGGTGCTTACTGGGGAGGGTGAGTGGATGAAGTAATGGGGAGCCTAATCAGAAATTGAGTCTGAGTTTAGTGACCTAAAGCGCTGAGAATGTGTTTTCTGGAAGTCGTGGAGCAAGGTGAGAGCTGAGGAGAAAAGGACGCCAGGCAAGAAGGTCGGCTCAGGCATCATGTCAGCCTAGAGGACAGGGATTGGGAAGCTAGATCTAGAAACTTCAGCCCATGTTAGAATCACCTGGGGGGGGATTTAAATTTCCTTTGTTTTTAGGGGCTTGGACCATACTGGCGGCTCACTTCCGCAGTGGTTAGGGGGCCATGAAGTGCTGGGAATTGAACCCAGGCCTTCTGCATGCACAGCCTGTGCTTGGCTCTCTGAGCTCTCTCTCTCTCTCTCTCTCTCTCTCTCTCTCTCTCTCTCTCTCTCTCTCTCTCTGGCCCCTTCATCTGGGGAGCACAGCGGGTAAGGCATTTGCATTGCACGCGGCCGACCCGGGTTCGATTCCTCCATCCCTCTCGGAGAGCCCAGCAAGCTACCGAGAGTATCCCGCCCGCACGGCAGAGCCTGGCAAGCTCCCCATGGTGTATTCGATATGCCAAAAACAGTAACAACAAGTCTCACAATGGAGACGTTACTGGTGCCCGCTCACACAAATCGATGAGCAACGGGATGACAGTGATACGGTGATAGAGTGATAGGAGCCAGAGAGATAATATAAGGATTAGGTGCTTACTTTGCATGTGGCTGACCCCAATTTGATCCCTGGAACCGCACATGGTCCCCCAAGCACTGCCAGGAGTGATCTCTAAGTACATAAGCAAAACAAGGAGTACACAATGATTGCCACCAAGTGTGATCCAAAAGCAGAAAACAGAACAAACACTCTTGTCTTGGTGGGGAACATACCCGGCAGTGCTCAGGGGTTTCTCCTGGCTCTGCACTCAGTGATCACTTCTGGCAGTACTCGGGGGACCATATTGGAGGCTGGGGATCAAACTCAGGTCGGCCACATGCAAGGCAAGTGCCCTACCCACTATACTCTCTCTCCAGCTCCCCAAACAAAAGCTATTATAGGGGTCTCTTCAGCGGTGCTATGACTTGACTTCAATAATTGTGAGACACAGGGTCTGGAGTGAGAGTACAGCAGGCCAAACCAGGTTTGATCCCCTGCATGACATATGGTCCCCTGAACAGCACCAGGAGTGATCTCTGAACACAGAGCCAGGCGTCAGCCCTGAGTACCATTGTGTGTGACCTGCAAAACAAAAATCAAACAAAGAAAGAATCGCAAGTTACGGTAATTAAGACTATGGCCGGAGTGATAGGACAGCAGGAAGGCTTTTGCCTTGCACATGGCTGACCCGGGTATGATCCTTGGCACCCCTATGGACCCCGGAGCACTGTCAAGCAGTAGTAACCACTGAGCATCGTCAGGTTGTCATTAAAAGGAAAAAATAAAAGACTGTATGGCAATGGAAGGATCAGCAGATCAATGTAACAGAACAGAGAGCCAGAAATAGACCTGCCATGAAAAGTCATTTGTATTTCCCCCCCTCCCTTTTTTTGGGGGGGGTTTATGAGACTCACCTGGTTGTGCTCAGGGATTACTCCTGGTTCTGTGCATAAGGATCACTCTGGTGGGCTCTAGGGACCCTATGAGGTGTCAGAGGTTGAACCTGGGTTGGCCACCTGCAAGGCAAAGACCCTATCTGCTATACTATCACTGAGGCCCCTCATTTAAAAAAAAATACCCAATTTATTCATGTATTGGTTTGGGGCCACACCAGGCGGTGCTCAGGGATTTCTCCTGGCCCTGCACCAGGAATTACTCCCGGCGATTCTCAGGAGACCACATGGACTGTTTGGATCGAATCCAGGTCAGCTGATGCAAGGCAAGTGCCCTACCCTCTATACTATCTCTCCAGTCCCCTTATTTCCTTTCAGAACCTGAGAACTTGTCTACAGAACTGAGCTTTCCGTGGTGGTTGTGGGGCCAAGTGGGAGGGTTGGGGGAACACCCTCCTGGAAGGTGTCGTGTTGGAACATTGTGTGCATAAAACCCTACTATTGACAGTATTGTAAATCATGGTGCCTAAACTTTTTAAAAAATAACTTGGTTTTGGGGCTGAAGCAATAGCACAGTGGGTAGGGCATTTGCCTTGCATGCAGCCAACCCAGGTTCGATTCCCAGCAACCCATAGGGTCCCCTGAGCACTGCCAGGAGTAATTCCTGAGTGCAGAGCCAGGAGTAACCCCTGAGCATCGCCAGGTGTGACCCAAAAAGCAAATAATAATAATAGTAATAATTTGGTTTTGACAAAGTTGTCAAAGCAATCCTCTGGTGAAATAAATGTCTTTTAAACCAGTGGTGGGAGAAAATTAAGTATCCATATGGGAGAAATAAATGAACCTTGATCCCTACTTCATACCATATGCAAAAATTAATTCAAAATAGCTCCCAGCCTGTGTTCATTGCAATATTATTTACAATGACTAAGACTTGAAATTAACCCTGAGCATTCACTGACAGGTGCATGGATAAAGAAAATGGAGCAAGGGCTGGCGAGACAGCACAAAGGAGCACGTGCCTTGCATGTGGGGGCCCGGGTTGCATCCCCAGCACCACATGGTCGCCTCAGCACTGCCAAGAGTCATCTCTGAGCACAGAGCTGGTGGGAGCCCCCAGACATTGCTGGGTGTAGCTCCCAATCCACACTAAAGTTAATTTTGTTCTACTTTCTATTTGCTTACATTTTATTTACTGGAGTTTTGGGGGCCACACCCAACAGTGTTTAGGGGCGACACCAGCTCGGTGCTCAGGTGATGCTCCCGGGACCATGTGATGGCAGTTATTAAATCAGAGTTGGCTACATGCAAGGCAAACTTCTCAACCCCTGTACTATCTCTCCAGCCCCTAAGATAACTTTTTTTTTTCTTTTTGGGTCGCACCCAGCGATGCACAGGGGTTACTCCTGGCTCATGCATTCAGGAATTACTCCTGGCGGTGCTCAGGGGACCATATGGGATGCTGGAAATCAAACCCGGGTTGGCCGAGTGCAAGGCAAACGCACTACCTGCTGTGCTATTGCTCCAGCCCCTTAAGATAACTTTTGAAAAGAATTTTTTGAGGCTACACCTAGCCATGTTCAGAGCTGACTCCTGGTTGTGTTCTCAGGGAGCACTCCTGGCAGTGCTCAGGACCATATGTGGTGCTGGCAGTTGAACCAGGGTTGGCCGCATGCAAGGCAGATGCACTGCCCACTGTACCATCTTTCTGGCCCCAATAAATTCTTATAATGGGCCCTAGATGTCGCTCAGGGGTAGAGAACTTGTCTTGTGTGTGTGAGGCTCTGGGTTGGATCCCAGGAAGACCAACCCCCAGATACGTGTGTGTTTGTATTTCTATAACTTAGTAAGAAATACATAACACACATATAAGAAATATAACATGTACATATGTGTATATATATATATTTCTTTATAACTTGGTAAGAAACAACATGGTTCCCTCTGTCATCTATCCTCCCCAGAAGCTGTGTTTATGAAGGTGGAATTACACAGTCACAGCAGATATAACATCAACCAGCTCAGAAGTAATTGGTGAACAGGGGTCAGGGCTTCAATCATATTGGTGATGTGGAAGAATGACATAGCTACATATCCAAAACATAGACTCAACAACACTTGAAAACATGAGATCTAAGCTGCAACCACCAGAACTTTGGTTCTGGGGTTTTATTGTTTTGTTTTGTTTTTGACTTTTTGGGTCACACCTGGTGATGCTCGGGGGCTTCCCCTGGCTCTGCACTCAAGAATTACTCCTGGGGATGCTCAGGGGACCAAATGGGATGCCAGGAATTGAACCGGGGTCGGTCACGTGCAAGGCAAACACCTACCCCCGTACTCGGTGTACTATCTCTGTGCTATTCCTGTACTATCACTCCAGCCCCCAACCAGAATTTTGTAATGTGCCTGTCAAAGTGACAAGCGGCAGATGGAGGTGATGGGTAGGGGTGGAGTATGGGAACATGGAAACATTGGTGGAAGGAAGTTGACACTGTGTTGCGACTGGTGTTGAAAATGCCTAAAACTCAACTATCAGGTATGAGACTGCAGTGACGTGACATGCAGGGCCTCATGGGAGGGGTGGAACCGGCCCCTCTCCCCGTCCCGACGAGGCCCTGAGTTGCCACCCACAAACGGCTCCTGGCTCCTGAACTGCCATGATCCCAGAGGCACACAAACCAATCTCGGAACCCGGAGGCTTTTGACAGAAATCCCTCCAGACTTATTACTAAAATATCAGAAATCCAAAATCACGCGGCCACTTCCCGGCTGCACGGCGTCATATGGTCTTCATCATTAGCAATAGAAAACAAATTATCTAGTGATGCCTTTTCGGCAGGTCTGATTGTTGGGGGACATTCCAAATAATAATGGTGGGTCTTTTGTCGAAATATTGAATATGGTTAAAGTGGAAGAGAATAAAGTGGAAATCATCTGCCACATAGGCAGGGGGAGGGCTGGGTTGGGGGTTCTTGGTGTTGGAAAATGTGCACTGGTGGAGGGACGGGTGTTTGATCATTGTATGACCGAGATTTAAACTGGAAAGCTTTGTGACTGTTCTCACGGTGATTAAAAATTTTTTTTTTTATTTTTATTTTTTGGCTTTTTTGGGTCACACCTGGCAATGCACAGGGGCCACTCCTGGTTCTGCTCTCAGGAATTACCCCTGGCGGTGCTCAGGGGACCATATGGGATGCTGGGAATCGAACCCGGGTTGGCCTCGTGCAAGGCAAACACCCTACCCGCTGTGCTATCTCTCCAGCCCTGGTGATTAAAAAATTTTTTAAAAATTAAAAAAGATTAAAACTCAACTATCCATAACTTCGTAAATTATGGTTCTTTAATTAAATAAAAAATTATTTTTTTAAAGAAAAAGATCAATGTGGTTGAGGAAGGCACTATGTCGTTCTGACATAGTCTTTCCAGTTTTGTAATGCAAAATGCGAATCATTATTCCTTAGTGAGAGGAATCTTTAGCGAATCAACTAGAATGTCTTCTACAGAAGAAAGCACGAAAAGGGACAAGAGAAAGAATTTCAAGAGGATTTGCGGCTCACACTCGAGAGGGCCATCCTTGGTGAATCTCTTGGGTTTTTTGTTTGTTTCTCTGTTTTGTTTTTGTTTTGGGTGCCTCATCCAGCCATACACAGGGGTTACTCCTGGCTCTGCACTCAGAGATTACTCCTGGTGGTGCTGGGGGAACCATATGGGGTGCTGGGAATTGAATTTGAGTTGGTCACATGCAAGGCAAGTGCCTTAACCACTGTACTACCTCTCCAACCCCTAAAACAGGATAATTTTTTTTCTTTTTGGGTCACACCTGGTGATGCACAGGGGTTCCTCCTGGCTCATGTACTCAGGAATTTCTCCTGGCGGTGCTCAGGGGACCCTATGGGATGCTGGGAATCGAACCCGGGTTGGCCACGTGCAAGGCAAACACCCTACCCGCTGTGCTGTCGCTCCAGCCCCAAACAGGATAATTTTTATTGAAATTTATTTAAAAAGATGTGAGGGGAGCGAAAGAGAGAAGTATCTGTTCAGGAGAGAACATGGGCTTCTCCGGAGTGGAAATAGGCAAGCTCAGAGACACGAGACAAGCAAGCGAGATTCGTGTTTAAGGGAGAATATGAGTGTGTAGGATTAGTTCCCGGCACATCTCTTGTGAACTGGACGGCGAAGAGGGGTCAAAGACCAAAAGAGCTGGATGAGAATCAGAAGGTCAAGAAGGCTTATCGGGGGCCGGAGCGATAGTACAGCAGGTAGGGCATTTGCCTTGCATGCAGCTGACCCGGCTTCGATTCCCCGAATCCCATATGGCTGCCTCAGCACCGCTGGGAGTAATTCCTGAGTACAGAGCCAGGAGTAACCCCTGTGCATCGCTGGGTGTGAGCCAAAAAGAAAAAAAAAAAAGCTCAGGGGACTGGAGCGATAGCACAGCGGGGAGGGCATCTGCCTTGCACGCGGCCGACCCGGGTTTGATTCCCAGCATCCCATATGGTCCCCAGAGCACCACCAGGAGTCATTCCTGAGTGCAGAGCCAGGAGTAACCCCTGTGCATCACCAGGTGTGACCCAAAAAGCAAAAAAAAAAAATAATAATAAAATAAAAGGCTCATCAGGCAGCTAAAAAACCCAGCAATGGGGCAGGAGAGATAGCAGCGGAGGTAGGGCTCTTATCTTGCAGACAGCAAACCTGAGTTCGATCTCCAGCCCACCTGTGATCTCCCAAGTACCCCCAGGAGTGATTCCTGAGTGGTGGGATGACCTCACACCACTAAGCCTGGGGTAGCTCCCAGTGCAAAGCCACGAAAGGAGTAAGCTCTGCATACTGGCAGGCGTTGTCCCCAAACCACAATAATAAAATTTAAGTTAAATTTAAAAACCCACAATACCCTGGACTTAGTTGCTAAAGTACAGAAATCCAAAACCGCAACCGCGCGACCTCATATCTCTTCACAACAGGTCATAGTGAGGTTTGTATTGAAATGTTGAATGTAACCAAGGTAAATAGAAAGTAAAGTGAAATTTATCAGTTACAAGGCGGGGGGGGGGGTGTGGGGGATGCGGGATGGGAGGTGTACTGTGTTTTTTTTTTCTTTTGTGGTGGGATATGGGCACTGGTGAAGGGATGGTTGTTTCAGCATTGTATAACTGAGACTTAAGCCTGAAAGCATTGTAATTTTCCAAATGGTGATTCAATAAAATAAAATTCTTAAAAAAAAAAAAACCAAACATGGGGCTGGAGCAATAGCACAGTGGGTAGGGCGTTTGCCTTGCACGCGGCCGACCCAGGTTCGATTCCCAGCATCCCATAGGGTCCCCTGAGCACCGCCAGGGGTTAATTCCTGAGTGCAGAGCCAGGAGTAACCCCTGTGCATCGCCGGGTGTGACCCAAAAAGGAAAAAAACAAACAAACCACAATAGCTGCAGCCAAGGTTCCAGTAAAGGCAGTTCCTACGCAGAAACTATGACATCTGTGAGGTTTCCACACCCTGAGTTAGTGGGAAATGCTAAGCTGCCAGACCTGAATTGTACTGTATTTATCACTATCATGACATTTGACCACTTTTACAAACTTACGATTGCATATGATTTCATATACGCATACATATATGTGTGTATATATACACACACACATATATATGTCCCATCCCTTGGGACTTGGTCAACGTGGGTAGCCGGGAGAGGGTGCATGAGTGAAAAGGAGACAAACACAAGAAGAAAGAGACAGACACAGACAGACACACAAGAATGAGACGGACACAAGAAGAATGGGAGCATGCTCCAATTTTATTTCTCCTAAGCTAGTCTTTTATAATTGATTATATGAGGAAGCGGGCAGAATGGGAGAATAGCAAAGAATGCAAACGTTTAACGAAACTGGATGTGGGCCCTGATGGCAGTTTCCCTGGGCATTGTTCTGCAACTTTCATAAGGTACTTTGCTATTTTTCCCAAGAAGCGGTTGTTGCTTTGTCCTGACATATTGGTCAGTTTGTCCTGACATATTGGTTCCCAGGCACTGGTTCCTGGCGGTTCCCAGGCCTTGGCTCCTGGCACACATATACATAATTCCAAATTGGACTGGAATGATAGCACAGCGGATAGGGTATTCGCCTTGCACACAGCCGACCCGGGTTTGATTCCTCTGTCCCTCTCGGAGAGCCTGGCAAGCTACCGAGAGTATCCCGCCCGCACAGCAGAGCCTGGCAAGCTACCCGTGGCATATTCGATATGCCAAAGACAGTAACAACAAGTCTCACAATGGAGACGTTATTGGTGCCCGCTCGAGCAAATCGATGAACTACGGAACAACAGTGCTACAGTGCTACATTATCATTATTATTGTATAGTACCAGGGGCAAACTCAAGTCTTATGTATACAAGCTGTGCTCTTCTCCCCCGAGCCACATCCCTTGCCCCCCAGATCCAAATTTAACATATTATTTATTTGGACCACACCCCGAGATGCTTGGGGGATACTTCATGGTCCCCCCAGTATGTCAAGAATGACCTCATACCACTGAGCTTGGAGTAGCTCCTAATTACCACAAAGTGTGGCACCAAAAATGAGGGGGAAAAAAAAGAAGAACTGAAGCCAATAGTATCAAACTCTTAGGGTCATAGCACTGTAGCACTGTCGGTATCTTGCTGGGCTCACTGTCAGGGACGGAGGAATCGAACCCAGGTCGGCAAATGCCCTACCCGCTGTGCTATTGCTCTAGCCCATTAGGGTCATAGAGTGGCTAAAACTTTCATATAATTTTATTTCTCCTAAGCTAGTCTTTTATAATTGATTATATGAGGAAGTGTAGTCACTTTTTCCTTTTTTTCCTTTCCTTTTTCACAGTGCCAGGGATCAAGTCTAGGCCTTCCTTGTGCAAGGCATGTGCCTTACCATTGAGTCATACCCCTAACCTGCAGTGTTGGTTTGTTTGCTTGTGGGCCACAACCGTTGGTGCTCAGGGCTTACTCCTGGCTCTGCATTCTGGGATCACTCCTGGCGGGGCTCGGAGGACTCTTTGGGGTGTTGGTGACTAAACCTGTGTTGGTTGCATGCCAGGGAAGTGCCCTACCTGCTGTGCTGTTACTCCAGCCGCTACATCTACAGTTTCTTAATTAATTCATTCCTCATTCTTTTTCTTTCCTTCATTTTTATTTTTTGTTTTATTTTTTGGGGCTACACCCGGTGGTGCTTGTAGGACCATGTGGTGCCGAGGATTCAGCCCAGGCCTTCTCCCATGTACTCAGCCTGTTGAGCTCTTTCCCGCCCCATTTATTTTCTTTCTTTTTGGACTGGCTATGCTAGGGAACTCCTTCCAGTGCAGAGCTCAGGGACCACGTGTGGAAGTATTGGGGAACCATGCTAGGAAGGGGACTAAAATGGGGTTCCAGCAAGCAAATTATCTCCCTCGACTTTTTTTTTTCTTTTTGAGTCACACCCAGCGATGCTCCTGGCTCCGCACTCAGAAATTACTCCTAGCAGTGCTTGGGGACCGTATGATAGGATGCTGGGAATTGAATTCGGGCCGACTGTGTGCAAGGCAAATGCCCTACCCACTGTACTATCGCTCTGGCCCCCTGGACATTTTTTTTTAAGAGGCCACACTCAGCCAGACTCGATGGCTACCAGGGCTATAGTTCATATTGCTCAGGGATCAAATGCAAGGACTTACTCATACTATGTATTTGCTCTATCACTTGAACCATATCCCAGCCCAGCAATTGTTTATAAAGTGAAGCAGATACCTACCCCATCAAACATCAATGATATTTCCAATTATTCCTCCAAGAGAAGTGGAAACATGCTCATACAAAGATATGAATAAGAATATTCATAGCAGGGCTGGAGCATTTAGCACAACAGGAAGGGCATTTGCCTTGCACGCAGCCAACCCGGGTTCGGTTCCCAGAATCCCGTATGGTCTCCCGAGCATCGCCAGGAGTAATTCCTGAGTGCATGAGCCAGGAGTAACCCCTGTGCATTGTTGGGTGTGACTCATAATGCAAAAAAAAAAAATTCATAGCATTTTTCTTCATATGATCCCAAACTGGGCTGGTGCAACAATACAATGGTAGGGCGTTCACCTTGTATGTGGCTGACCTGGGTTCTATTTCTCCGTCCCTCTCGGAGAGCCCGGCAAGCTACCTCGAGTATCCAGCCCGCAGGGCAGAGCCTGGCAAGCTACCTGTGGCGTATTCAATATGCCAGAAACAGTAACAAACAAGTCTCACAATGGAGACGTTACTGGTGCCCACTGGAGCAAATCGATGAGCAACGGGATGACAGTGACAGTGATTCCAAACTGGCCGTCGCCCAGGTGTCTGTCCTTAATAATAAAGGATGAAGAGTGCCTCAATGGTAGAGGGTAAGCTTTGCCTATACTAGAGCCTGACTTAACTCCCCAACATCACACACACACACACACACACACACACACACACACACACACACACACAGATAAACAAACTGGCATGATTTCTATTTTTTTCTTTCTTTCTTTCTTTCTTTTTTGCTTTTTGGGTCACAGCTGGTGATGCACAGGGGTTACTCCTGGCTCATGCACTCAGGAATTACTCCTGGCGGTGCTCGGGGGACCATATGGGATGCTGGGAATTGAACCCGGGTCGACTGCGTGCAAGGCAAACGCCCTACCCGCTGTGCTATCGCTCCAGCCCCTATAAACTGGCATGATTTCTACGATGGCCTCCCTCTTAGTAAGGAAAGTAGACAAGCCCTGAATACAAGCAACAACAGGAATGAATTCAAAACATGGCTAGTAAAAGAAGTCAGACACTGAAGCCTATCCTGTTTCATCCCATTTATTTGCATTTAGAACAGACAACATTTAATCAGAACAGCGCTCCCCCTGTGGGGTGAGGTGAGGGTAATGATCTCCAGCTTGATAGAGGTTTGGATGCCATACAGCAGCCAAATGGTAGGGCAGGGATTGGAACCCTGGTGGCTGGGCTCCAGAGGCTGTGGTTTTAACCGCTGTATTATATTGCTTGGCCCCCAGGAAGTGGCAGCCTTGGGCGTGGATGAGACTGCACAGGAAGGCTGGGCCACGAGACGCAGATTCTAGGAAAGAGCAAGCAGGGAGAGGACGAACACCCGAAAGAGAGGTCATTAGAGCCAGCATAGCGAGTAGGAGTGTGCGTTTACACAAGGCGGTGTTCGATACTGGGGAGACAACACGCTGGGGAGGGCGCTTGCACTGGGTTTGGTACCTGCACTGGGTTTGGCACCTGGCACCACATACGGTCCTCTGAGTCCCATTAGGAGGACTGAGCATTGCTAGCCCAGAAAAGACAATACTGGGTGGGGCTGGATCGATAGCACAGCAGTGGGTAGGGCGTTTGTCCTGCACGCGGCCGACCCGGGTTCGATTCCCAACATCCCATGTGGTCCCCTGAGCACCGCCAGGAGTAATTCCTGAGTGCATGAACCAGGAGTAACCCCTCTGAATTGCCGGGTGTGACCCAAAAAGCAAACAAAATAAAACTTTAGGGTGTTCAAAGATCCACAGTTCCTGAAAATGCCTCCTGGAAGGCTGAGGCGGAGGGAGGGAAACGAACCCCAGCCCTCTTGTCGTAGCTTCCGTCACAGCATTTGTCTGTGTCTGCTGACACTCGAGTGTCATGGAAGCAACCGTGTGAGGGCCGGGGAGATGGCTCAGAGGGCTGGAGCTCAGAGAGCCAGGTTTGATCCCCGCTGCCTCCTGGCCCCAGGGCACGGCCAGGAGAAGGTCAACAACAAAAAACAATAAATAAAAAAAAAAAAAACGCTTCAAGAAAGGCCCTAGCGGGGCTGGAGCGATAGCACAGCAGGTAGGGCGTTTGCCTTGCACGTGGCCAACCCGGGTTCGATTCCCAGCATCCCATATGGTCCCCTGAGCACCGCCAGGAGTAATTCCTGAGTGCAGAGCCAGGAGGAACCCCTGTGCATCGCCGGGTGTGACCCAAAAAGCAAAAAAAACACAATACGGGGAAGAGGTCCAGAGAATAAAGGACAGGCGTCCATCTTCTGGCACCTCAGAGGGCACAAGTGGCAGCAGCTGGCCTGGTTTCATTGGTCTGGTGGACACAGCCACCTGGCGGGACGCTGAGGAGGTGGGGACGGGAATGCAGTGAACAGTAGTGATTCCCAGCATGCTTGGCTGCGCAAGGGCGAGAAAGAGCAAGATGGTAATTGGAGTGCTGCCTAGGGAGCTGCGACCCCCTGTCTAGTGGCTTCACTTGGCCACATCTGGCTCCTTTCAGAGACGCTGGACTTTGCCCGCCCACGGGACTGCTCCTTTCCTCCCCAAGGTAAAGGCCTATGGGCCACACTGAAGTTTTGAGCAGACTCAGGCTCCATATGGAACCAGCTGACACCACCGCTGCTCACATCCTGTCAGCCTTGGCAGGCCTCAGTGGGTGTCCACCCGTCTCCACCCAGCCTGGCGCTTCCTCTTCCTGACCACCCTTGTGTGGTTTCCCAACCCTTCTTTACACCAAGCCCTGAGCCACCCTCTGCTCAGACTGTTCTTACCCCTCTTGGCTTGTCTGCAGACCGGCTGCTTCCTTCGAATACTCTTCCTCTATTTCTGCTTGTTTGTTTGTTTCGGGGTCACACCCAGCAATGCTCGGGGGTTACCCCTGGTTCTGCACTCAGGTATTACCCCTGGCAGTGCCCGTTGCACGATTTGGGGTGCCAGGGATCAAACTTGGGTTTACCGGGTGCAAGACAAATGCACTACACATCCCATAGAGTCCCCTAAGCACCTCCAGGAGTAATTCCTGAATGCACAACCAAGAAAAGCTGAAGTGTGACCCCCCAAAAAATTATAGTGGCTGGAGCAATAGCACAGCAGGTAGGGTGTTTGCCTTGCACTCGGCCGACCCGGGCTCGATTCCCAGCATCCCATATGGTCCCCTGAGCACCGCCAGGAGTAACTCCTGAGTGCAAAGCCAGAAGTAACCCCTGTGCATAGCCAGGTGTGACCCAAAAGGCAAAAAAAAAAATTATAGTGGATTGAACGCTGCAGGGTTCTAGACTAGATTTTGAACAGATGGATTAATCAAAAGTTTTCTACCTCAGAGCTGAAGACAGTACAGCAGGTAGGGTACTTGCCTTGCACCCAGCTAACCTGGGTTTGATCCGTGGCATTCCATATGAAAAATCCCACTAGCTGGGGCTGGAGCGATAGATAGCACAGTGAGTAAGGCGTTTGCCTTGCATGCGGCCGACCCGGGTTCGATTCCCAGCATCCCATAGGGTCCCCTGAGCACCACCAGGAGTAATTTTTAAAAAAAATTTTTTGGCAAAGCTTTTCTCACTTTATTATTTTATTATTATTATTATTATTACTATTATTATTATTATTATTATTATTATTATTATTATTTTGCTTTTTGGGTCACACCTAGCAATGCACAGGGGTTACTCCTGGATCATTCAGGAATTACTCCCTGGCGGTGCTCAGAGGACCATATGGGATGCTGGGAACTGAACCCGGGTCGGCCGCATGCAAGGCAAACGCCTTCCCCACTGTGCTATCCCTCCAGCCCCCAACCAGGAGTAATTCTTGAGTGCAGAGCCAGGAGTAGCCCCTGTGTTATCGCCGGGTGTGACCCAAAATGCAAGGAAAAATAAAAAATCCCACTAGCACCTCCAGGAGTAATAATTCCTGAGTGCAGAGTCCGGAGTTACCCCTTGATCATAGCTGGATGTGGCCCCCAAACAAGAAACAAACAAAACAGTTTTCTGCTTCTTCACACTGCTCTTCTAGCGGCAAGCCGTGGAAGGTGTAGCCTCTCAAAGTTGCAACACAGTTGTCATTTTTCCAGATTTCACATGTAGTCTTTTTTTTTTTTAATTTTATTTTATTTTATTAAATCACCGTGTGGAAGATTACAATGCTTTCAGGCTTAGGTCTCAGTTATACAATGCTGAAACAACCATCCCTTCACCAGTGCCCATATACCACCACCAAAAAAAAAAAAAAAAAACCCACACAGTGCACCTCCCATCCCGCCCCCCACCCCCTACCTTGTAACTGATAAGTTTCATTTTACATTCTGTTTACTTTGGTTACATTCAATATTTCAACACAAACCTCACTATTGTTGTTAGGAGTACACCACTAGATTCAGACCTACTGTGAAGACAAATAAGGTTTTGAATTTCTGTACTTTAACAAGAAGTCCAGGGAGATTTCTTCCAGATATTAGATAATTGCAGGCTTGAAAACCCAATCTGTGGTCGTCTTAATATGGCGGCCACCGCGCCCTTCATCCCCGGAGAGAAAGAGGCGAGAGAGAGAAATACCTTTCCCCTCCCGGGCAGGCACGGGGCCGAGGCTTAGTTCTCAGGCTGGAGACATTCTGCGAGGAGTTGCTCACACCGAAAGAGGTTTTGCTGGGTCTGGATTCACGCTTGTACAGCTGCGGAGAGAGCTCACATGTAGTCTTGGCCATGAAGAGGAACAAAAGCTTTCCCAAGAGCTCCCTAAATTCCTATGGTCCTGCTGGCCAGGATTTGGCCTCTGGCTGGAGGGAATGAGAATACCCTGATTGGCTGAACCAATTAGCTCCATCGCCCGAAAGCCTGGCAGGGGAGCATCCGCACAGAATCTAGTGTTTGCCAGAGAGAAAGGCTGAGTCCTCCATCACTGTCCCCATTCCTCATCCTTTAAAAGGGAAACAGTTGCCCTTCCCGGGAGATGTGGAGCACTCTTCTTGTGACCGACACAGATCCTGGCTCCTGCACTGGGGGTCCACATCCGGGGCTCTCACACTGCCAACTCTCTGGCCTCGGACAGAAGTCTTGACCTTTTCACACTGCAGCTTCCTGGTTTGTGAAAACAAGGCTCTCAGCACCTTGCAGTTGGCCTCTCAGGGCTGTTGGAACATGGACCGTGTCTGTACTCACATGGGGCTTCAAGCCTTTCCAATGTGGTTCGTGGGGCTGGAGCGATAGCACAGCGGGTAGGGCGTTTGCCTTGCACACAGTCGACCTGGGTTCGATTCCCAGCATCCCATTGGGTCCTCTGAGCACTGCCAGGGGAGATTCCTGAGTGCAGAGCCAGGAGTAACCCCTGTGCATTGCCTGGTGTGACCCATAAAGCAAATAAATAAATAAATAAAAGTTAAAAATATGTAAAATGTGGCTCGTGGGGCTGGAGCGATCACACAGCAGGTGGGGTGTTTGCCTTGCACATGGCCCCGAGATGCTCAGGTGGTGCTGGTGATTGAACCACGGCTAGCTGCATGCAAGACAAGCACCTTACCCACCCCTCGCCCCCCGATAAGGCCCATCCTTTTTTTTTTTTTTTCAGATGCTGCAGCTAGTAGTGCTGGTGAGAGGGCTGGGTTGACGCTTAGCAAAGTAGACCCAGTGGTGTGTGCTAATAGCTCAAGCCCAAAGGTGTGGGACCCAGGAGAGTTGGGGAGCATTCCCAGGACCACAGGTGACAGTATTCAGGTGACGTCTGGTACCAGCGATCCAGCTCAAGGTCATACACTCAAGGCATGACTCTATGACTCTACCACTTGAACTATCTCCTTAGCCACCAGACTTATGCGTTTCTTTTTTTTTTATTATTTACTTTTTTTTTTTTTTTTTTTTTTTTGCTTTTTGGGTCACACCTGGCGAAGCACAGGGGTTACTCCTGGCTCTGCACTCAGGAATTACCCCTGGCGGTGCTCAGGTGACCATATGGGATGCTGGGAATCGAACCCGGGTTGGCTGCGTGCAAGGCAAACGCCTACCCTCTGTGCTATTGCTCCAGCCCCACTTAAGCGTTTCTTAATACTAAAAAAATATTTGAAAAAAAAAATTTGAGGGTCTGGATTGATAGTCTAAGCAGGTAAGTCACTTGCCTAGGACTTGGCCAACCCGGGTTCAATCTCCGGCATCCCATATGATCCCCTGAGCACCGCCAGGAGTAATTCCTGAGTGCAGAGCCAGGAGTCATCCTTAAGCATTGCCAAGTGTGGCCCCCAAACCAGAGAAAAACAAAAAAGCTCTTTTGAGCTGCATGATGATCAGGGGTTACTTCCAGACCCACGCTCAGGGGTCCCTCCTGGTGATTCTTGGGGGACCACATGATGCCAGAGACAGAACCCAGGCCTTCTGCATGCAAGGCATGTGCTCAGCCTGCTGAGCTGTATCTGTCTCCAGACTTACAATTTAAACTCACTTTCAAAACATAAAAAATAAATAAATAAAGTGAATCCACCCTCCAGAGGCTGGAGATGTAGTACAGTGCACTTGCCTTGCACACATCTAACCCAGGGTTGATCCCCGGCACCACATATGGTCCCTTGAGCATTGCCAGGGGCAATTCCTAAGCACTGACCCAGGAGTGAGCCCTGAGCACAGCTGGGTATGGCCCCCAAACCAATCAATCAATCAATCCCGCCTCCGCACCACGCCTAGGACAGTCTCTTGGCCAAATCTCATCATCTCATTCCTCTAGAGCCTTCAGTGCTCCCCGCTGCCAACAGGTTTCCAAACATTTCCAAGTCTGCACAGATTCCATGCTTTAGTACATGCTAGATCTCCCTGGCTTAACTCTCCTTTGCTCTTGGCCTGACTGACTGATCCCGTGAATAACTTCAGGGTTCAGAATTCAGTTCAGGTATCACCTCCTCCAGGAAGCCCCATCTCCCCTCTTTCCTATCTAGTCTAGTTTGCGAAGCGTGTATTCCAGCTCTTTGTACCTCCTGCCAGACCCTATGTTTTCCCATGATACCCTATGATTCGCTGGAACCACGGCCCTGATTGTCCTGTCATATTGCTTATTGACCCATCTGACTACCCCCTCTCAGCTGGAAGAGCCTGAAAAGACACCCAGCAAATGTATTTTATTTATTTATTTACTTATTTGGGGCCGGAGCGATAGCACAGCAGGTAGGGTGTTTGCCTTGCACGTGGCCGACCCAGGTTCGATCCTCGGCACCTCATATAGTCCACCAGGCACCTCCAGGAGTAATTCCTGAGTGCACAGCCAGGAGTAACCCCTAAACCACCACCCCCCCAAAAAAAGGAGAGAACACAAGTTTGAAGAGCAAATCTGACAATTTGGCCCAAAGATGTTGGGGACAACCAGGGTGAAGGGGAGGTTTAGGCAGTGCTGGTGATCAAACTCTGGGTCTCCTCTTCTAGTCAGTCCAGCTATCTTCTTGATATTCGACTTTGTTCTAAACCCGACAGAGCCAAGCATAGGGTGAGGCTAGCAAGGAACTCCCAGGGTTTTGCAAGTGGCATTGTCAGTACTGAATGTCTAACCCGGGCTGAATTAGCACAACTGAAGATAAGCTCTTCTTTAAATCATGTACCCAGATATGTTGGCCTTGGCAGGAAGGTCTGTCCACTGTCTCCGTCTGAGGCTTCACCCAGGGGCTCTAAATGGATGAAGCTAGATGTGCCTCTAAGCTTTGGGTTCTGGGATCTCTAAACTATAGACATAGTTCAAAGGGCTAGAGTGCATAGAGGAGGCCAGAGTTTGATCTGTGGCCCTACCTGCTTCCTGAGCACGAATCTGGGAGTAGCTGTTGAGTACTGTTAGGTGTGGTCATCAAATCAAAATAAATTTAGGGTCTGGAGCAAGAGCACAGTGGGTAGGGCGTTTGCGGCAGACCCAGGTTTGATTCCCAGCATTCCATAGGGTCCCCTAAGTTCCGCCAGGGGTAATTCCTGAGTGCCAAGCCAAGAGTAACCCCTGTGCATCACAGAGTATGACCCAAAAAGCAATAAATAAATAAATAGATAGATAAATAGATAAATAAATAAAATTAAAAATTAAAAATAAAATTGGGGCTGAAGAGCTCATATAGTGGGTAAGGCGCTTGCCTTGCACCTGGCTGATCCCTGGCACCCTATGTCATCCCCTGAGCCCACCAGGAGAGAGCCCTAAAATTGAAAAAAAAATTAGAAATAAAAACTAACTATATTCTGGGTTCTTTCCATCATATCGCAGTACTCCCGTTAGCACAATCAGAGAGGCTGACAATAAATATGATTTATTTATTACCATATTTATTTATTTATTTACTTATTTATTTATTTCTTATTGATCAGCACTGGTTCCTCACCTTCATCCCCACCCACCTGGAGCCAAAGTTAGAGCCTATGTTCATTCTACCCTTCCTCTTGCCAAAAGGCAGAGATCCGGATAGCCTGTCCTTGGCGGTCAGCAGCAGAGACCCTCGTGAGCAGGCCAGAGGGGTAGCGCAAAGGGCTGCATGTGCTTTGTGTGTGTGGGGGGTGGGGGGCTGAGCTTTGATCTTTGGCACAATATGGTACAAGAGCTGGGAGTAGCCCCTGAGCACTGCTGGGTATGTCCCCTGAGCACTGCTAAAAAGTGGTACCTAACTTTTGTTGTGCCAGGTATTGTTCTAAATCTTTGCGTGGATGATTCCACTTCACTTTCACGTTGTCCTCTTAAGAGTCTAGTTTTCAAATAACAAACCCAAAGCACGGAGATTCCACGGCCCAGAATTGGGACAGTGAGCAGGACTTGTCCCCAAGGGGGACAAGTTCTTAACTGCTACCTTCTGCTGCTGGGTGGGATATACAAACACACACACACATACACACACACACACACACGCACGCACGCACGCACGCACGCATACCCACATGCACACGCACTCACGCACACATATGCGCACACGCATGCACACCCTCCCACACGCGCGCACGCAGACATGCACACATGCACATGCGCCCTACGCATGCACGCACGAATGCACGCGCACACGCGCGCCCAAGCACACGCGCCCACCCCGGGGGTACTGCTTGCACACACAGCCGGCCACCTAAGAAGCAATGGGCGGGGAGAAGTCGCATTCGGGCGATCAGCTCGGACACCAGGGGGCAGCAGAGGCCCAGCAGAGGCCCCCTCAGCCCTGCCCAGTCCGGGGGGGAGAGAGATGGGGAACAGAAACCTTCCCCACCCCAGCACTGCACACACCGGGCCTCTCAACTCGGGCCTGGGAAGTGAAGGCCCGTCGGGGTCCCTTGTCCCCCCACGCCCCCGCCCAGCGCCTGCCCCAGCAGTTCATCCACGCGAGGGTGACTCAACCCGGGCGCGCCGTGGGTCCGCGGCTGAGCGCTGGCACGTCGGCGCGCGAGTCTGCACGCACGCCCGGGTGGCCGCGCGCGCGCGCGTGCGGGGGGCCGGGGAGAAGTCGTGCTGCTGTGTTTATTTCTGGGTGTGTCTCCGCGTTGGCCCCGGAAACTGATAGGAACTCTGCCAAGGCAGCGCGGCAGCAACGCCGACTGCGTGGGACTTGTCCCCCCCACCCCACCCACCCACCCACCCCCGGCGAGCTGGCGGGCAGCAGCCGCGCGGGCCCGTCCCGCCTCGCACCCGCGTCGGCCGCGGTGCGCAGGGGCGGGGAGGGCTTGGGTCCTCGGGACTTTCTGGAGCCTTCCAGAACTCGCAGCTTCAGGGGCCCCCTCCCCCACCCCCCTCGGGACGGCGGTCACGCGACCTCTAAGGCGTTCCCCGGCGCGGAGGGGGGGGAGCCTGGGCGTCCTCCAGCGGCCCCGCCGCTTCCCAGGGCTCCGCTGGGGGGAGTGCAGCACCCACGGGGGGAGTCGCTTTTCCAGGGGCCCCGGGGCGCCCTTCCAGCGCCCAGACCCCGGGCCCCGCTGAAAGTTTGACTACGAGAGACGCAGTTTGGGGCGACATGTGTCTGCTCGGATGCTAGGTGACTTCGCGCAGAAAAGTCGTCGGTTGCTCGCCGAGCAGGAGACAGAAGCGAGCCTCGACCTCCCCTCCAGCCCGGCCCGCAGGGACCCCACCCCGCCAGGCCCAAGCTGGGCTTCTCACCCCCGCCTCCCTCCCCCCCAGGCAAGAGGCACACGCAGCTCGCCCCACTTTCTTCCTCTTCCTCCTCCAGCCCACTTTCTCTTCTCTGTGTCGTCAGAGCTCCAGGGAGGGACCTGGGTCGACGGAGAAGCCGGAAACAGCGGGCTGGGGCAGCCACTGCGGGCTCCTGGAGGGAGGACGGGAGGGGACGCTGGGTGTGTGTGTGTGTGTGTGTGTGTCCCCGTCTGTCCGTCTGTCCTGCGCCTACGTCGTGTTCGGTGGCGGCGGCCCGGAGGGTCGCGAGCAGGCCCGCCCTGAACCCGCCGGACGGAGCAGCAGCCCCATGGGGCCGGGCAGTGCCCGCTGCTGAGAGCGAGAAGACGCTACCGGGTTGCCAGGTGAGGGGATGCCGCGGAGGCAGGAGGGGGGCTCGGCTGGACGGTGGGGAGGGGGAGGAGGAGGGGGGCGGGTGTCTCGGGAACCTTCCCTTGGAGGGGTGGCTGGTCCCCAGGACGGGATTCAGCCGGGCTTGGTCGCTGGTGGCAGTTTCCAATATCGGGGTGGGTACAGACACTTGCACCCCGCCCCCACCCCCACCGTGGGTCACTTTTTCCACACCCCCGCCCCCGCCCTTGCCCTTTAAGGAACCAGCCCAGGCGAGGCCAGGAGGGCAAGGCCCCTGCCCTCTCCGGTGGCGCTGGTGGAGGGAGGGGGGATGCTGGGGGGAGCACTGGCGCCTCCCTGGAAAGTTGGTGCCTGAGAGCAGTGAGTCCTTCGGGAGCCCCCATACGCCCCCCACCCCACCCCCAGGAAGGTCCCCGTTCAGGGGTGCGGCCGGGGCGAGCGAGCCCCAGATGCAGACCTCATGGTGCCCCAGACGAGGGGGGATTTCCCCCTCAAAACTGCCCCACGCTTGCAGACGCCGAGATTTCCCGGACGCGGGGTTAACCCTCCTCGTGCTGAGCTGGCTCCGCCCCCCGCACCCCTGGCCGCCCTACCCCGGGGCCCCGCGCTCACCCGCGCGCGCGTTGGGCAACCCGAGAAGAGGCTCTTTTTGACTTTTGATCCTGTGCTCTCACGGTCAGAGGCAGGACTGGGGACTCCGAGCTCGAGGCCACGCAGCCGAGCGGGTCCAGGAGGTTCCTGGACATCAGGCGGTCCCTTCCCGGTGGGGGAGGAACTGGCCCCGCCCCCTCGCCGGTGATCCTCCCCCTCCCCCCCCCGCCCCTGTTCTGGGGGTGCTAGGGAGGAAGGTTCCCGCCCTTGGGGGGGCCCGAGCCATCTATTGGGGGAGCCTGGAGGGGCAGTGCGGCTTCTAGCTGCCTGGGAATGCAGTGAGGCAGGGGATGTAGAGGGAAGAGGCGGTGCCTCTGGCTTCGGGAGCATCCCTGCCCCTAGCGAGGGCCTTAGTCTGCGGTGGTCTATGGTCCGAGCACCAAAAGAACAGGTAAGAGGAGACTCAATGGGGTCCTTACTGAAATTGAAACAGACAAAAGGGGCCCCACCCCGTGTAGGTGGGTGCAGAAAGGGCGATGCAAGCACCCAAACAGGAGCAGGAGGTGCTGACCCAGGGACACTTATTTTCCTCCACCTTCTAGCCCTTGGGGCTGTGTCTCCTTCTTTTAGGATCTTCCTTCCAGGCACCTGAACCTTACTTTTCCTCCGCTCTCTCACCCTTTCCTGAACTCGCTCTACTTTTCCTCTTTGCTCCATTTCCCCTTCTTCAGTTGTCCTTCCCCATTTTTCTCCTCTGGGGGTGCTGGGATTTTGGATCTGGGAGGAATCCTAACCGTTCCGTGTGATGGTTAATCCCCACTTGGATCCACAGCCTCTTACTTTCTTTTTTGTTTTGTTTTGTTTTTGGGGCCACACCCGGCGGTGTTCTCAGCGCTGACTCCTGGCTCTGTGCCCAGGGATCACTCCCGGTGGGTCTCAAGTTCAATAGTTCTATGTGGTTCTAGGGTTTGGACCTGGGTCGATACTGCATGCTATTTCTCCAGGGACATTTCTGCCTGTTATTTCTGAACTCGTTTTCAGGGTAGTGTTGGCAAGTGAAAAAGTCTCCCTGAGCTTGTGCCTATATCGATGAAAAGGAGTGTGTGTGTGTGTGTGTGTGTGTGTGTGTGTGTGTGTGTGTGTGTGTTGCAAGGCACTACTGAAGCAATGAATTTGGTGTAATGCCTCATACATGGTAGGCACTAAATAACAAATAGTCATTCTTTTTTTAAGGGGGCGGGCCACCCCCTGATGGTGCTCAGGGTTTAATCCTGGCTCTATGCTCAGGGATCACTCCTGGCAGGGCTTGAAAGACCATATGGGATGCATGGGATTGAACCCAGGTTGGCTGCGTGTTAGGCAAGAGCCCTACCCGCTGTTCACACAGACCCCAGTGATAGTCATTTATCATCTAGTCTTTAAACCATTTGTGGAATCCTGGAATCTGGAGGGATTTCTCCAGGGACATTTCTGGGGTTAGAAGATGGGAAAGGGGAGATGGAAGCAAGTAGAGTTCTAGGCTTTTTCACCTTTTTTGGGAGAGAGGGGGACAGCCACACCCGGCAGTGCTCACGGCTGACTTCTGGCTCTGTGGTAAGGGATCACTTCTGGTGGGCTTGGGGGACAAGATGGGATGCCAGGGACTGAACCTGGGTCGGCTGCATGCGAGGAAAGGACCCTACCTATTTTGTCCTGTCACTGTAGCCCTGGGTCTTTCACCCTCATACTTGCTCTGAACAGAGAAGCCGCAGGAGCTGGAGCGATAGCACAGCGGGGAGGGCGTTTGCCTTGCACGCGGCTGACCCAAGTTCGATTCCCAGCATCCCATATGGTCCCCTGCCAGGAGTAATTCCTGAGTGCAGAGCCAGGAGTAACCCCTGTGCATCACCTGGTGTGACCCCAAAAGCAAAAAAACCCCAAAAAACAGAGAAGCCCTAGTTATATACCTTTAATATAACGGGGCTTCTACAAGCAACTCAAAGTTGTTTGTGACTTTAAAATCTGGGAGAGTTCTGCATTTCTCTGAGGTATGTGTTTTATGGATGAGAAAATCCTGATCAGCAGAGGAAGTTTCTTTGCCTGCAGAACCCGAGCCAGGGCCTGAGCCGTGACCACATCCTCTGCCTTCTGTCTTTCCCCACTGCCCACTGCTGCCCCCAGCCTGCTCATCTCAGCGCAGCTCTGTTCCGCGCCCCCTGTGTCAGAGCCTGCCACGTCGCTTTCTGACCGGGACGTCTTAGGCTGGGGGAGGCCGGGCTCTGAGGGTGCTCACGGTCTCGGCCGCCCCCGGGCCATGCCTTGGCTCGCCTTGTGGAGGCCCCTCACAGCCGGTGTGTTTCCTTGGCTTCAGGTACCCTCCAAGGCCATGTCTCTGTGGGATCTGGTGTCCAAGGTGCCCCCTGAAAAGTTGCAGCGGCTCTATGTCGACTTTCCGCAGCACATGCGACATCTCCTGGGTGACTGGCTGGAGAACCAGCCCTGGTGAGTCCCCCTCCTGGCTTCTCGTTCACCCCCTTCCCACCCCCTTCCCTCTTATTAGATTTCCTCCACACCCCCCCCCCCCGTTTGGGACTTGGCACCTATTTATTCCGAGGATGGGGAGGTTCTTGATTCATGAGGGACTCTGGGCCACAGATCATGCATGTTGGCAGATGGAATCCCTCACTCCCTTAGGAGGCCAAGCCAAAGGGGAGGGTCATGGGGCTGGGACGAGGGCATTTCCCATAGCAGAGAGAAACGAGGGGGGTGGCATGAGAGGAACTCCGTGAGAGCTGCAAAGGGCCTGCTGGAGGTCAGAGTCTTGGAGCTGGTGTGGCTCGGCCTGGCCTGCAGTGGCTGCTGCATCCTGATCTGCCTGCAGGGAGTTCCTGGTCGGCTCTGACAGCTTCTGCTACAACATGGCCAGCGCTCTGCTTTCAGCCACTGTCCAGCACCTTCAGACTTCGGCCGGAGAGCAGGGGGAGGGCACTGCCCTCTTGCAGTACATCAGCACCCTGGAGGTGGGTGGTTGGGGAACGGAGGGGGGGAGTGAAGGTGGTGGGGACCCGGAAGGGCAGCCGCGAGGGGCTGCGAGCATCTGATGCTGGAAGAAAATTGGTGTTCTTCTTCTAGTGAGCGGTTCCTACAGTTAGGTAGCATGCAAATTCGAGCTTTAAAACATGCAAACGCATGAAAACTTCTGGAGTCTTACAGCGGAGTTGCCTTTTAGTGCTTGTGTGAGTGTGGCAGGGGAGGGGTGGGGGTGTGAGAGCCAGGCTAACACTGTCCACCTCCTTTATGTCTCTAGAGCATATATCAGAGGGAGCCCCTGAAGCTGGTGGCCGCTTGCAAACAAATACTCCAAGGGGAGAAAAAAGCTGTCATGGAACAGGTATCGTGACTGCCCACCGCCTATCCCTGTGACCTTAGCTTGAGCCAGGAGAAGTTACAGGGAATTTGATCTTCAGGAAAAAGGACAGTGTCCCGGGCCTGAGGAGGTTCCAAGGAAGGTTCCTGGGCCTTGAGAGCATGGTCCCACGCCAAGTTCAGGAAGCGCCAATCGAGGGATGGAGGGAAGGATAGGTCTGGGAGAAAAGAAAGCCAAGAATTGGGACCAGGATTTGCCAGCCGAGAGCTCTTAGCTCCCAGCAATTCCAAATGTTCTGGGAGAAATGTTATGAGGGAGAGGAGGGTGAGAGAGCAGTGTCTGTCTTCTCATCCGCAGAGCCTGGGAGAGGCGCCCTTTAGGGTGGGAGGCAGGGCTCAGAGAGGAAGCCTCACAGCCACAGGACGAGAGAGAGGGAGAGAGAGAGAGACAGAGAGAGACAGAGAGACAGAGAGAGAGGGGGGAGAGAGAGAGAGAGGGGGAGAGAGAGAGAGACGGAGAGACAGACAGACAGACAGACAGAGACAGAGAGACAGAGAGACAGAGAGACAGAGAGAGAGACAGAGAGAGAGAAGTAAGAGTCTAACTTCTTGGCTGCAATGCCCCTCTGCAGTTCCGCCACCTGCCGATGTCTTACCACTGGAAGCAGGAGGAACTGAAGTTTAACACGGCGCTGCAGCGTCTGCGGCACCGAGTGGGGGAATGCCGCCTTCTCCGAGAGAACCTGCAGCAGGAGGCCCGGAGCGACCCAGGTGGGAGCCGGCCCAGGGCCCTGAGAGGACTCTGGGGCGTGTGTGAGAGGGGGTGAGTTGGTCCTGTGCGTTAGCCTCGACTCAACCGCAAATCCCTCTGCACCCCTGATTTCTGTCCCCGCCTTCAGTGTCTCTGCCCCCGCTGAGAGAAAGATCCGCCAACGGGACTGGGCCGCGTGAGGTGAGTCCTGGACCTCAAAACTCTGTGTGTGTGTTCTCTCTCTGTGTGTGTGTGTGTGTGTGTGTGTGTGTGTGTATGTGTGTGTGTGTACCCTGACGTGGGAAACGGGTTTGCCACCGTGGGATAGAGGCTCGCCCTCAGGCCGTGTGGCCTGGCTCACACCCCCCCACCCCCTGGCCCGCAGAGGCTGGCCACCTTGCTGCAGGAGACGGTTGAAGAACTGGAGGTCGCGCAGACCCTGGTGCTGAAGAGGCTGCACATCTGGAAGCGACAGCAGCAGCTGGCGGGGAATGGAGCACCGTTTGATGAGAGCCTGGGCCCGATCCAGGAGAGGTTGGGCATCTGCGGTCCTAGCGGGGGGGGGGTTGGGGGTGCACAGGTGTGAGGGTGGGGGAGCAGGCATGAGGCCGTGGGCTGGGTAGACAGACGCAGAGCCGGGCACCAGCAGGCCTGGCTGAGGGGGCACGTGTTTTCTCTTCGCCGTTGGTGCCCAGAGGAATCGGAAATCTTTTTCTATGTGGTCAGTTTGGCGGGGGTGGGAGGAGGGAGTGCTCTCCGTTTGTGCCCAAGCACCATATGTGCGAGCAGCTGACCTGGGTACCAGAGTCCTGGCAAAGAAGCTGCTGGGGGCTGGAGCAATAGCACAGCGGGTAGGGCATTTGCCTTGCATGCGGCCAACCCGGGTTCGAATCCCAGCATCCCATATGGGCCTCTGAGCACCGCCAGGGGTAATTCCTGAGTGTAGAACCAGGAGTAACCCCTGTGCATCGCTGGGCGGGTGTGACCCAAAACCAAAAAAAAAAAAAAAGAAAAAGAAGCTGCTGGGTTGCCACAGGGGTGCGGGGAGGGGGATAGGCACTGAGAAGAAATCGCCCATCGAGAGCCAGGCCAGGGTCCTGGAAGCCCCGGGCCCAGAGCCTTGCATTCCACCATTCCTGCTCGCGTGATCCTTCTTGGGTTTAGGGGGAAGGGGCCGGGGTGGGTGCAGGCGGCCCAAATCCTGTGCCCCCTGACCACGGTCCTGGCCCCAGGTGTGAGAGCCTGGTGGACATTTATTCCCAGCTGCAGCAGGAGCTGGGGGCAGCCGGGGGGGAGCTTGAGCCTACGACCCGGGCCTCCATGCTGAGCCGGCTGGACGAAGTCCTGCAAACACTCGTCACCAGGTGAGGCCCCGGCCCGGCCGGCGAGTGGGGAACGCCGAGCTGGACGTGCTTGACTGTGGTGCAGAGGGTCCCAGGAGGGCCCCCAGATACCAGTTTCTCTTGTCTCTTCCCCACCCCTCCCAGTTCTTTCCTGGTGGAGAAGCAGCCCCCCCAGGTTCTGAAAACTCAGACCAAGTTCCAGGCCGGGGTTCGATTCCTGCTGGGCCTCCGGTTCCTGGGGACCTCGGCGAAGCTCCCGCTGGTCAGAGCTGACATGGTGACGGAGAAGCAGGCGCGGGAACTCAGCCTGCCACAGGGCTCGGGCACTGGAGCGTAAGCCGGGGCTGCAGGAGGCCTGCTGGGGGGACGGAGGGCTAGACCCACCAAAAGGAGGTAGCGGGGAGGGAAGGGCATAGGCTGTGGGACCCTCCTTGACCTCGAGGGAGGGGGATGAGGGCCTCACTAAAAGGGCCTGGGCTGCTGGCGCCATAGCACAGCGGGGAGGGCGTTTGCCTTGCATGCGGCCGACCCGGGTTCGATTCCCAGCATCCCATATGGTCCCCTGAGCACCGCCAGGAGTAATTCCTGAGTGCAGAGCCAGGAGGAACCCCTGAGTATCCCTGGGTGTGACCCAAAAAGAAAAAAAAAAAAGAATGGCCTAGGCTGGAAGAGTCCTGATTGGTCCCTTTCTCCTAAGAACTGAACAGAGATGTAGATTCAGGGCCAGCAGCCCTCCTCCCCTGTAGAGTCCCTCCCGGCCCCCCCCACCCGTACCCGACAGCCCTGGCACGCGCTGGTTCATGCTCTCCCTCGCCCGGCAGAGAAAGCACAGGCGAGATCATCAACAACATGGTGCCGCTGGAGAACAGTGTTCCCGGGAGCTGCTGCTCCGCCCTCTTCAAGAACCTGGTGAGGGGCCTGAGCCAGCAGCGAGCAGCGGCCCCCAGACCACGCGGGCTTGGCGAGGTGCTGGGGGCGCGGGAGAAGCCGTGGCCGTGCTCACGCTGCTCTCCCTGTCCTTCCCCTGCAGCTTCTGAAGAAGATCAAGCGGTGTGAGCGGAAGGGCACGGAGTCGGTCACGGAGGAGAAGTGTGCCGTGCTCTTCTCCACCAGCTTCACGCTGGGCCCCAACAAACTCCCCATCCAGCTGCAGGTGAACGGGCTTCCTGCGCCCTCCGGGTCCCCTGCCCCCCTCGGTGCCATACGTGGCACCGGCGTCCTCACTCCTCCGTGCAGCCCCATATACATAGCTGGCGTGGGGGGGGGGGGTCTCCTCACAAGCACCCCTGGAGCAAAGCACTGGGGATGGACCTAGGAATGAGCACCCATTGTGTTTTTGTTTTTTGTTTTTTTGCTTTTTGGGTCACACCCGGCGATGCTCAGGGGTTACTCCTGGCTCTGCACTCAGGAATTACTCCTGGCAGTGCTTGGGGGACCCTATGGGATGCTGGGAATCGAACCTGGGTTGGCCGCGTGCAAGGCAAACACTCTACCCGCTGTGCTATCTCTCCAGCCTCCTTCTCCCCCCCTTTTTTTTTAATATAGATCAGAGTACCACAAAAACATTATGAGGCAGAGGCCCGAGAGTGCAGTGGGTAGGGCGCTTGTCTCTCAGGCTGCTGGCCTGGGTTTGATCCCTGGCACCAATGGGCACATGGTCCCCCCACCCCACTAGAAGTGATAACTCAGCATAGAGCCAGCAGCAAGCCCCTAGCACAGTGCTATTACTTCCTGGTGTGGCCCCCAGTCAAACAATATCACTGATCACTGTCATCCCGTTGCTCATCGATTTGCTTGAGCGAGCACCGGTATCGTCTCCATTGTGAGACTTGTTGTTACTGGTTTTGGCATATCCAATATGCCACGGGGAACTTTCCAGGCTCTGCCGTGCGGTGCGGGCGGGATACTCTCGGTACCTTGCCGGGCTCTCCGAGAGAGACAGAGGACTTGAACCTGGGTCAGCTGCATGCAAGGCAAACGCCCTACCCGCTGTAGATACTATTACTAATTTTTTAATTTAGATTTTGGGACACTCTTGGCAGTGCTCAAACTTGGGGAACCAAACCAGGGCCAGTCATGTGAGAGCAAGTGCCTTTCCCCCTGTACTGTGTCTCCGGTCCTGCCAGCCTCATTTTGCATATGAGAACATGGCGACACAACTTAAATAATTTGCCCGAGTCTAACAGCTGCTGAAGAATTGGAGCTGGTATTTGAAACTTGGATGTGTGGCATCAGTGACCACTTATCCGCAGTAAGGTCCTAACGGGCTTCAGAAAGTGTTTGAGAGGCCGGAGCCATAGTACAGCAGGTAGGGCGTTTGCCTTCCATGTGGCTGACCCAGGTCCGATCCCTGACACCCCGTGTGGTCCCCTGAGAAGCTCCAGGAGTAATTTCTGAGTGTAAAACCAGGAGATGTGCTGCAGAACCATCTCAGAGCCAGGAGTAATTCTTGAACATTGCCAGGTGTGACCCAGAAAAGAAAAAAAGAAAGCATTTGATAGCATATCATGAACTTTTCTTGGTGAGGGCTTTGCCCAGCAGTGCTCAGGGTGTACTCCTGGCTCTGAGCTTAGAGGCTGCTCCTGGCAGGGTTCCTGGGGGACCATATGGCATGCCAGGGACCAAACCTGGGTCTGCCACAAGCAAGGCAAGCGCCCGACCCGCCGTAGCCTCACTCCACGCCCCCTATGTGATGAACTTTTAACTCTATCCTGGGGTGGGGGAGTTCAATAACTTCATTGCATCATAGGAGGCAAGCCCCCTCAGTTTAGTAAGAAAGACGCCCCTTACCCTCTGCAGGCCCTGTCGCTGCCCCTGGTCGTCATCGTCCACGGCAACCAAGACAACAATGCCAAAGCCACCATCTTGTGGGACAATGCTTTCTCGGAGATGGTGAGGAGAGATCTGGCCTGTGGGGGAGGGGAAAGGACAGCCTGAGCCTGAACATAGGGGTGTGGGCCCGCGACGGGCAGGCAAGCTCAAATGAGAGTGATGTGAATTCCTTCTTAAGAACCTGTCCGTAGACTTCTCACCTCTCTTTAGAGCAGCCTGACCGATGAGGTAGCACTCAAAATTACCGTGGCCAAGCACCAGCCTTGTGAGCCAGCTCGGGGGGCCGCTGAGGCTGTGGAGGCGGACAGGGGAAGGTACACACGTGAGGCCCACCTGAGGGAAAAAGGGGGGGGTGCTGACTGAGGCCGTTTCTTCTCCTTTC
This sequence comes from Sorex araneus, assembly GCF_027595985.1. Classification (NCBI taxonomy): domain Eukaryota; kingdom Metazoa; phylum Chordata; class Mammalia; order Eulipotyphla; family Soricidae; genus Sorex; species Sorex araneus. The sequence goes on from NC_073303.1 coordinate 218,322,419, forward strand.
CTCATCCCCCTCAGGACCGTGTGCCCTTTGTGGTATCAGAGCGGGTGCCCTGGGAGAAGATGTGTGAAACTCTGAACCTCAAGTTCATGGCTGAGGTGGGGACCAGCCAGGGGCTGCTGCCAGACCACTTCCTCTTTCTGGCTCAGAAGATCTTCAATGACAACAGCCTCAGCACAGAGGCCTTCCAGCACCGTTTTGTGTCCTGGTCACAGTTCAACAAGGTCATTCCCCTCCCCTTCCGCCTGCCATGGCCAAGCTCTTCATGACCCCAGGTTACTTGGGAACGCCCCACCTTTTGGCCAAGGGTGGCCTCTTGGATGTTCACAACTTCCCCTCATGACGAAGACCTCCGTCAGCGGTGCAGGCAGGAAGGGGCCTCGGCCCTCCGGGGCCAGCCCACCAGCTGTGCTCCCTGGCCCTCCCTCCTCCTGACCAATCAGTGGCATGACTCATTTAGATGTAAACACAACTGGGATTCAAACTGACTTTGACCCATTGGGAAAATAAGTTCCTGTTGCAACCAATGGGCATGCAATACCTCAGAGACATGGGCAGCAAATACCAGCTCACTCGGTGTCAGGCACTCTGCCCAGGCTGCAAGTGTCTCATCTTGATTAACCCTCCCCATGTTCCTGTGAGGTAGGTACTGCTGTCAGCCCTGTTTCACAGAGCAGGAACTCGATGTTCAGAGGGGCTAAGTAGTTCGTTCCAGGCCTCACAGCAGGTGAGTGGTATGGCTAGGATGGCCCCTTATGTTTCTGACCCTTGCTCCCAGCTACTCTAGCTTACTGCCTCTGGGGCCAGAGAGATGGGCCAATGGGCCGATTGCAGGCTTTGCATGCAGGAGGCCCTGGTGCAGTCCCCAGCACCACATGGTACTCCAGAATCACTGGGAGAGGGGCTGGAGCCATAGCACAGCGGGTAGGGTGTTTGTCTTGCATGCAGCTGACCCGGGTTCGATTCCCAGCATCCCATATGGTCCCTGAGCACCGCCAGGAGTGATTCCTGAGTGCATGAGCCAGGAGTAACCCCTGAGCATTGCCGGGTGTGACCCCCCCAAAAAAAAAACAAACCAGAATCACTGGGAGAAATCCCCCCAGACAGAGCCAGGAGTGGCTCCTGAGCACCAGTGGGGATAGCCAAGACCCCTTCAGCCCCTGCCCGCCAACCCAAATTTTACTGCCTCCTAAGAAAGGTGACTCAGGACTGGTCTATTACAAGAATGGGGAAAGAAGACAGAGAAATAGTACTGGGGGGGGGGGCGTTGGGGAACGGACAGAGTGATAGCACAGTGGGTAGGGTGTTTGCCTTGCACGTGGCTGACCTGGGTTCAATCCCCAGCATTCCATATGGTCCCCCAAGCACTGCCAGGGGTAATTCCTGAGTGCAGAGACAGGAGTAACCCCTGAGCAATGCTAGGTGTGACCCCCCCAAAAAAAAGAAATAGTACAGGGGTGTTTGCTTTGCATTGTGATTGATCCTACTTCAGTCCTCAGCATTGCATGGTCTTCCTAATATTGTGGGGTGCAATCCTAGAGCCTCCCTGAGCACTGCTGAGTGTGGTCTGGGAAATCCCCAGCACCCCAAGACCTGAGCGATATTGAATCCACAGGCCCATGTACTGACCCATTTGACCTAGTGGCTTCCCTAGACCTTGTGGGTCCCCCAGGTCTCTCCCTATCAAAAAAAAAAGGAGTGGAGAGAAAGGGAAAAAAAGACCTTGGTTGAGACCGGATCAGTTGGGTGAACACAGCCATGTGCTGCTGTTTTAGAGGTAAGACAGGCCAGAGAGGTAGCGCAATGGACTGAGAACATGTTTTGCTTGAGTGCAGTAGGCCTGGGTTTGATCCCTGATACAGCATGGTCTCCCAGGACCACTAGGAGCAGTGCCTGAACCCTGAACTCGAGTAACTCCTGAGTACTGCTGGGTGTAATAATAGTCCCCTTGAAATACAAACAAGAAATAAAAAATAGGGGCCAAAGATATAGTGCCAGGGGTAAGGCCATTGCATTGCATGCCAATGACTCCAGTTCAATCCCTAGCACCGCATATTATCCCCCTGAGCACTCGGAGTGATCCCTGAGCACAGAGCCAGGAGTACCCCTTGAGCACAGCGAGATGTGTCCCCAAAACAAAGAAAGAAAAGCCTGTATTTCCAGCAGATGTTTTAGTAATGGAATACACTGTATGTACCACAGTTCCAGTTCTCATTATGATTGTGTAGAGAAGAGTGGTATGAGTATTCCCACCGGTTCAGGCCTGAGCAATTAATGTGATTTTGCTGTTCCCCCCTCTTTAAGGAAGGAGAGTTCTAGGACCTACCTTCTTTTTTGTTTTTTCTTTTTGCTTTTTGGGTCACACCTGGCGATGCAAGGATCACTCCTGGCGGTGCTCGGAGGACCCTATGGGATGCTGGGAATTGAACCCAGGCAAACGCCCTACCCGCTGTGTTATCGCTCCAGCCCTTAGGACCTATCTTCTTTTTTTTTTTTCCTTTTTTGGGTCACACCTGGCGATGCACAGGGGTTACTCCTGGCTCTGCACTCAGGAATTACTCCTGGTGGTGCTCGGGGGACCCTATGGGATGCGGGGAATCGAACCCGGGTCGACCGTGTGCAAGGCAAACGCCCTACCCGCTGTGTTATCGCTCCAGCCCTTAGGACCTACCTTCTTGAGCTTGTAGGGATAATATCTAATAAAGGGAAGGGCTCTGAATAGGGCCTGGCTCGTGGAGTGAGTATTGGCCAATGGCAGTGATGAGGTCTCAGGTCCAGATTGGCCACAGGCGTTCACAGCCAGTCCTACCCATCTCCAGTCCCGACCCTGCCGTGCTCACACCTCTTTCCCTCCCCACAGGAGATCCTGCTGGGTCGTGGTTTCACCTTTTGGCAGTGGTTCGATGGTGTGCTGGACCTCACCAAACGCTGTCTCCGGAGCTACTGGTCCGATCGGTGAGTTCCTGCACCCGGAGACCGGGGTACTTGCATCTCCAACCCTCTTTCCACACTCAGCCCCTCACCCCCACCCCGCCTTCCTCCTCACCAGGCTCATCATCGGCTTCATCAGCAAACAGTACGTCACTAACCTTCTTCTCAACCAGCCCGATGGAACCTTCCTCCTTCGCTTCAGTGACTCAGAGATCGGTGGCATCACCATTGCCCATGTCATCCGGGGTCAGGATGGTGAGGCCACCCCAGCCCAGACTCTGTGTCTGCACCTCTGTCCTCTGGGGTTGCTCCTGGGAAAGAAATGTCCCTGACGCCAACCCCGAGTTTCAGGACGTTTTTTTCTTGGGTCCAACGTCTTCCCTCTGTGTCCGAATCCTTCTCATGGGAGAGCTCTGTGAGAGTAGACCCCCCTCCCCGACCTGGAATCCCCCCCTTAGCCCTTGGTGGATCATGAATGAGTCCTGGGGGTGGGGGTGGGGAGGGAGAAGCAAGTCCGGCAAGGTGGCTCAGGGCCCCACTTCTCTCGCAGGTTCCTCACAGATCGAGAACATTCAGCCTTTTTCGGCCAAAGACCTGTCCATTCGCTCCCTGGGGGACCGGATTCGGGATCTTGCCCAGCTCAAAAACCTCTACCCCAACAAACCCAAGGATGAGGCGTTCCGGAGCCACTACAAGCGTGAGCTGAAGCTGGCGGTCCTGACTCCCTGCTGCCCGCTCTCCTGCTCCCAGCGGCCCCTCTCCTGGCCCCTCGAGGGTCACCTCTGACCCCCTTGTTTTCTGAGTCCCGTCTCTAAGCAGCCATGCCCACCCGTCCCCATGGCATCCTCCCTGGCCCCGGAACCCAGCACCCCTCTCCTTTCCACAGTTGAACAGACGGGGAAGGATGGCAGGGGCTATGTCCCGGCCACCATCAAGATGACCGTGGAAAGGTGAGGACGGGACAAGCTGAAGGGAGGGGGTGGCGGCCTGTCCCCACAGCCAGTCACAGGATCCTTCTTCCTGCAGCATGGACCCGCCCCTCCCCACCTCGGAGCCCCAAGTACCTCCCAGAGCACCCTCTTATGGTCATGGGATGAACCCCAACTCCTCCGTGGGCATCCGCTCAGACATGTAAGGCGCTTGGGGGACGAGGACGGGCTGGCGCCAGGGGCAGCTGGGTTGAAGCAGGGGATTTCCCCATGGAAGGGCTGCCCTCCCCTGCCCGTCCCGAGGGCATCCAGGGAAAAGAGCGCTGTCTGGGATCGGCTTTCTTTCCCCAGATCCGAGGTGTTCCCGTCACACCCTCACCCCCACCCCTCCTATCCAGAGCCGGTCCCTGTGCTGCCATTCCCAAAGTAAGTGAAGGGACCCGGGGGACAAGGGGGGACCACCTGCAAGGGTGATAGGGATTTACAGGCGTGGGAGACTCTTCCGCGAGAGGGACAGGCAGTGTGCTCCATCCTTTCCTTGTCGCCTCTTTCCCCGACTCAGACTTCAGTGCTGAAGATACAGGCGTCCTTGGCACCGAGAGATAGTCCAGGGATTAAGGCACTTGCTTTTTTTTTTAATTGCTTTTTGGGTCACACCCGGTGATGCACCGGGGTTACTCCTGGTTCATGCACTCAGGAATTACTCCTGGTGGTGCTCAGGGGACCATATGGGATGCTGGGAATTGAACCTGGGTCAGCCGCGTGCAAGGCAAAGGCCCTCCCCGCTGTGCTATTGCTCCAGCCCCAAGACACTTGCCTTTTATGTCGTCAAATCTAGTTCCAATTCTAGTACCTATATGGTCCCCCGAGTCCCTCCAGGGCTGATTCCTGAGCACAGAGTAAAGAGTAATCCCTGAGCACCATGCACCATCAGATGTGGTCCTAAAACACCCCTCTTCCAGAAAATAAAATCCAAGCTCCCTGGGCCTGAATTCCAGCTCTTTCACACATTGACTTTGGCAAGCTACTTAATTCTACGACTCATCTGTAAAATGGGAATAATTATAAAACTACTTAGCCAACGATGTAGCTCAGCAGTAAAGACTTGCCTTGTATGTGGGAGACCCAGGTTCCAATCCTGATGGGTTTTTTTTTTTCCTTTTTGGGTCTCACCCAGCGATGCACAGGGGTTACTCCTGGCTCATGCACTCAGGAATCACCCCTGGCGGCACTCAGGGGACCATATGGGATGCTGGGAATCGAACCCGGGTCGGCCGCATGCAAGGCAAACTCCCGACCCGCTGTGCTATCGCTCCAGCCCCCCTGATGGTTTTTTTTTTTTTTTTTTTTTTTTTTTTTTGCTTTTTGGGTCACACCTGGCGATGCTCAGGGGTTACTCCTGGCTCTGCACTTAGGAGTCACTCCTGGTGGTGCTCAGGGGACCATATGGGATGCTGGGAATTGAACCCGGGTCGGCCGCGTGCAAGGCAAACTCCCGACCCGCTGTGCTATCGCTCCAGCCCAAATCCTGATGTTTTTATGGTTCCCCAAGCATCAAACCAGGAGTAGCTCTTGAGCACTACCAGGTGTGGTCCAAAAACCAAAAAATAAAATAAAAACACAGTACCATCCTCATGGAATGATTATGGTTAAATGAGTTGACAAAATGTGTCAAGGTGAGCATCATACCTGGGCTCACGGACAAAGGTCTATATTAGTATACTTTCTTCTGCCCCTGGAGTCCACTGTCACTTAAACACCATCTTCATTTTTACTTACTCATCTGTTTGGGTCTTAAAGTGGCCTAGACATTTTTTGTTCTCCAAGCAACATTCAGATTCTTATGAACTTTTCCACAGACACCGCATCACCTCTCTCTCCTAGGACTTGAGGTGGAGGTAGGAAGTGGCAGATTTGGAACTACCAAAGTTCAGAGTAAAAACAAACAAGCAAACCAAAAACCCCATTAAGAATAAGTTCAGGGTGGGGGCTGGAGCAATAGCATAGCGGGTAAGGCGTTTGCCTTGCACGCGGCTGACCCGGGTTAGATTCCCAGCATCCCATATGGTCCCCTGAGCACCGCCAGGGCTAATTCCTGAGTGCAGAGCCAGGAGTGACCCCTGTGCAATGCTGGATATGACCCAAAAAGCAAGAAAGAAAAAGAGTTCATCTGGGGTCAGAGCAAAGGTATAATAGGTAGGGAGCTTGCCTTGCATGCAGCTGACCTGGGTTTGATCCCCAGCATCACATCTGGTTTCCTGATGCCAGCAGGAGTGAGTGATCCACAAGCCCTGAGCCAGAAGTAAGCCCTGAGCACCGCTGGGTGTGGTGCCAAAATAAAAATAAACAACAACCCCCCAAAATTAGTTACTTTATCTCTACCCGTCTCCCAAGTACTTTCTAGGCCCTAACACTTTTGGGGAATTTTTGGACCACTCTTGGTGGGGGTTGCCCAGAGGACCACGGGATGCCAGGAATCAGATCAAATGCGAAGCATGTGCTCAGTCCTTTGAACTATCTTAATCTGACTTTCTCAACATATTTTTATTTTAGCGTTTAAAAATATTTGGCGAGGGGCTGGAGCGATAGCACAGCGGGTAGGGCGTTTGCCTTGCATGCGGCCGACCCGGGTTAGAGTCCCAGCATCCCATATGGTCCCCTGAGCACCACCAGGAGTAATTCCTGAGTGTAGAACCAGGAGTAACCCCTGTGCATTGCCGGGTGTGACCCAAAAAGCAAGAAAAAAAAATATTTGGCGGGGCTGGGGTGTTGCTAGAGTGGTAAAGCCTTGCACACAGCTCATCTGAGTTCAATCCTGGGCACCCCATATTGTTCCCAAAGCCTGCTGGGGGTGATCTCTGAGCACAGAGCCAGGAGTGAGCCCTGAGCAGGGTCAGGGGTGGCCCCCAAAGATATTTTTGTTTGGGGGCGACATCTACAGTGTTTGGGGGTTACACCCAGGAAGTTCTTGGGAGTCACTTCTAGCAGCGCTCGGTATGACTAAGAGGTGCCAGGAATCAAACCCAGGGCTGTTTTGGCCTCCAGCGCATGCCCTCTGCCCACGGAGCACTCTCAGGTCCCTGACACCTGTTTGACGCGAGAAGCCTGAGCTCCCCGAGCAGAGAAACGGCTTGCCTGGGCCTCTGCCGACAGCCGAGTCCGGGAAAGGAACCTGAAATTCTTGTTCCTCACCCAAGTGTTCCTAAATGCAGCCCTGTGTGCAGGCTCAGCCTTCCCCTCCCTTAACAGTGCTCTCTGTCCTGTCTCGACAGTCAACTGCATATCTCCTCCATCATGGACCACCAGATCATGACTTTTGAGCCCCCGTGAGTGATGACCCTCCCCCTCCCCCGCCCGCCTCTCTTTCATGACTCACCTCCACCGGTGTCTCATCTTCTCTCTCTGGTCCAGCAGGGGTCTGCTGCCCTGCCAGACTGAGGAGCATGCTGTGCCCAGCGCTGACCATCTGGATGTGACCATGGGAGAGGAGAGCTGCCTGCCTGAGTCGGTGACAGGGTTCCCTCATGGCACCTGGTGAGTGGCAGCCTGGGGGGGTGGCGTCAGGGCAGCGGCTGGCCGTATGGGTGCTGTGCCTACCCCCCAGTGCTTCTCCCCTCCTTCCTTGCAGGGTCGGGGAAGACATGTTCCCGCCCTTGCTCCCGCCCACGGATCAGGACCTCACCAAGCTATTGGAGGGGCAAGGAGAGTCCGGAGCCCCCCCTGTCCTGCAGGCCCCCTCCTATGTGCAGTCTGGGATCCCGATGCCGCACCTGGACCTAAGGACCAACCCTAGTTGGTGAACCAGAACTGGAGGGGGAAGCCAGCGAGACAGCTCCCACGCGCCACGGACCTGATCTGGACCACTGGCCCCCCACTCTGGCCTCGAAGCCCCCTTCCCGGAGGCTGTGGTCCTACCCCCACCTACTCCTCTGTTCAAGAGGAAAGACCATTGGCGGGAGGCTTGCAGTGGGCGGAGCCTAACCGCTCCTTCCCTCCTACCGCACACCCCTGCCCTCCCACCCTCAGTCCTGGAACAGGAATTCCGGCTCCGAAAGTGAGACACGTTCCAGCATGCCTGCACACACAAACACACACGTGTGAAAGCACGTGACTACACACACACACACACACACACACACACACACACACACACACAGAGACACAAACTCTCCCTGCAAGAACGGGGCTGAAAAGGAAGAGGGCTGTGCCGAGGCGCAGGCTAGGGCATGACTGGCTCCTGGGACTGCCCAAAGCCCAGCCCTGCCAGGCAGCCGCTTGCAGCCTCGTGCACACGTCGCCCGAGAGATTGGAGACAGACAGCGTGCATGGGCGTGGATCCTAGTCCTGGGGGCTGGGGAAGCAGCCGAGACAGACTCCGGGCACCCAGAGAGACAAGGGAGCCTGATGCGGGTTTTGCCCGGATTAAAAACATATTCCAAAGAGTCCCCAGCTCCTGTCCACCAGATGGAGGCATTCAGTTCTGCATGAGTCTGCGGGAGCAGAGACTCGGCTGTGTGTGTGTGTGTGTGTAGCCAGAAAGATGTCACACCGTGTCTCGTGTGCCACAAGAACACCGATCTCATGATGCCCGGATGGCAAAAAGTGTCCAGGAGCTTTCGAAGGGCCCGGTGGGTTTGCTGGTGGCTTCACTGACGCATGGATGTCAGCCTCGGGGTCTTCAGTTTCGACTGTCCCACGGGCCTGTACAGCGGCTGCGACATCTACAAAGAGGGATCCCAGTCTGGTGCTCCTCTTGGTGTATTAGGGTGTACCCTACCTTCGGCTGCTTCTGTTTGCCCACTCACTGCCAGCTGCCCCCCACTCCCCATCCCGCGCCCCCCTTTCTTCCTTTTTGTGGGGAGAGGGTCATAAATCCTAAGCCATAAAATAAATTTTATTCCAAAATAACAAAATAAATAATCTACTGTACACAATCTGAAAAGAAAGATGCTCTAACTGCTCAGAGAGGGGCTGCGGGGCCAGACCCCAGCTGAGGGAGACCCTGAGTCCAATCGAGGCCTCCAGAGGGGACCGGTGAAGGGGGACCCCCGTTCCTCCTCCCTCCCCGGAGAGGGCAGGAGGAAGAGAGCTGCTGAGGACTCGGGAGAGGGGGGGGGGTGGGCAGACTGCAGCACTTGTTAAATTAAAGAGACAAACTAGAAGCACAAAAATGGGGGTGCAAAGGGGAGGAGGTACAGGTCCAGTGTTCCTAGGCCCCCGGTTCCTGGGGGAAAATGTTTCCATTTTTAGCTGCTGGACCCTCCCAGGGAAGCCCCCCTGTCCCCCATGTCCCAACTAAGTCCAACTGCGTCCAACTAGTCCACTGGTTCAAGCTAGAGAGTGGGGAGTGTGTCGGTTAAGGGAGGGGGGGACCCCGAATGCCCTGGCGGCGGTCCTTGCCCCCTTGCTCTGGGCGCCGCGGAGGGGCACCGCGCGCCCTCCTTGCGTCCTCTTGCAGGCCCCCGCTGGTTATTGCTTGAAGCCCCCCAGTTCCGTGTCCATGGAGCTGGGGGGGAGGCAGGAGAAGGGCGGCGGGAGGGTCCAGGGCGGCGGGCTGATCCCAGAGGGCCGGGTCTGCGCGCGCCCCAAGTCCAAGGAGCCAGGAGTGGGGGCCCCAGCGCCCCCCTCACTGCCGGCTGGCCTCCGCCTCCACCTTCACGCTGCTCCTCCGACCTTCCACCAGCGCGGGCAGGGGCGCGGGCGCCTGGCACCGGTCCAGCAGCCCCTCCTCGAACTCTGCGGGGAGAAGGGGAAGGGCGAGTCAGGGGGGCGTGTGCGTAGGAGGGTGGGGGCGCGGGGCGGGGGCTGGAGAGAGAGACAGAGACAGAGACGGCGGTGGGGAGCCAGAGACCGGTGGAGAGGAGCTCACGGAGTTTCCGCCCCCCTGCCACCCATCGCGTGCCTACCCCGGCCCGGTGCGGGCGCCCCCTCCCCTCTCTGGCTGTGTGTAGCTCTCTGTCTCTGTGTCTCTCTCTTTCTCTGTCTCTCCCGCCTCCGCTCTGCTGGAATTTCTGGTTCTGTCAGGAGCTGTGGGGGCGGCTTGGCTCTGACCTCTCCCCCTCCCCCCCCTTGCCAGGCTCCGCCGCCCCCACTCATCCCTGGCCCCCTCCCAGGCCCCGCCCACCCTGCCTTGCCGCCTCCCCCCCCACCACCACCACCAACTTCTTAGAAGCCAAATCAGGGGGAGCACAGGAAGCCAGCCTCCCAGCTCCACCCCCAAGAAGAGCCCCTCTTCTCGTCCCCGCCCCCACTCGCCACCCACACACGGTTTAAAAATACCAAGCCAGGGTTGGTGGCTTTGTCTGCTGCGTCACTCTCAGCCCAGCCGCTGCCCGGCCCGCCACTGGCCTGCTCCCTGCCCCCCACCCTTGCCCCCCACCCCCCAGCACCCACCCCTCGGGCTCCTCCGCTTCTAACACCAGCCGGCCACCCCGACTGCAAGCCTGCCCCACCCTCCTGCCGCCTCCTGCCTCCAAGGGGCGACAGCTGCGACCCTCCGACCCTCCGTCGCCCCTTCACGTGCTCTGGTCCCCTGCTCCCCATTCCGGGGCCTTAAGGGTCACACCCCTTCTCCAGGGTGGGGGGAGCTGCCCTCTGGGGTCCTCTTGGCGGTCGAGGGGCCTCAGCCCACCCAGCCTCCTGCCCTCTTGGCTGGCCCCGTCCCGCTTCCTCCCTCCCGCCTGGCCCCGGGACACCAGAGCTGCCACGTCCGCGTGGGGCCTTGGGGCGGGGCTGCTTGGGGACAGCGCTGCCGGCTGCCTCACCTGCGAGAGGCGGCTTCGCAGGCACACAGGGGCTGAGGCGGCCCACGCGGTCGTGGGAGACGAGGCGGGCGAGCCGCAGCCCCTCGTCCATCAGTGTCTGCTGCAGGATGTGGCGGCTCCACAGCCCATGGGCTGGCAATGCCAGCGGCAGGTCAGCAGGGGGCGGCGTCAGCCTTGGGCATGACCCCACAGCTGTGGGCATGGGCACGGGTCAGGTGAGGGGCGACCAGTCCCCGGAACCACCCCCCCTCAACCGCACAGCCTGACCCAGCAGCCCAAACCCTGTGCCCCCTGCCAGCCAAGACCCCCCAGCCCCCTTCTGGGTAGACGCCCCTCCTCCCTCCTACGCTATTCCGCCCCCTCCGCGCCCGCCCACCCCTACTCACCCTGCAAGTGGCCGTCCAGGCTCTCCCCGGACAGGCTGGCACTGTCCTCCTCCAAGCTGGGGCGGTAGGGGGGTGCGTAGGACTCGGCGCCAGTGGGAGGCGGCTGGATCTCCGAGTGACTCTGTTCTCCCACCTGTGGATATCCCAGAGGGGAAATGAGGACTTGTCCAGGGCCCAGCGGGGGGAGGCTGCCCCCAGCCCCCCTAGAGAGCTGGAGCACCTACCTCCTGTTTCAGCTTCTTCAGCGGAGGGCCTCCCAGTTCTTCAGGGTGGAGCCTGCAAAGACGGAGCGGGCTAAGGAGGGCGAGGCCAGGAAGAGGGCACAGGACCTCGGGAGGGGCACGTGTGCTGTGTATGCAGTCCCTCACACGTGTATTCCTGTAGTGTGTCTGTGTGTGGGGGTGAGGGACAGAGATGGGTGGGAGGAGTTGCCAAACTTTAGACAAGTTGACTTGGCCCAATGGGGGGGGTTATGTTCTTAGGAGGAAGGCAGCCCCAAAGCGCTGAGTCCTGGAGGCCAGGGCCAGGGCACGAAGGGAAGGGCTGGGGACATCGGTCTCACCTGGAGCCCTTCAAGGATGACAGGTAGGTGCTCTCTCGGGCCACCTGGCGCGACAGGGAGAAGAGCTCCACTCTCCGCAGTAACAGCGTGTTGTCCCTCATGCAGAACTGGGCCGCGGCCTCGTTGATGGTCAGCTGTGGGAAAGGGCCCCAGGGCATCAGCATCCGCCCCTGCTGCCGTGCCCAGGCCACCCCGCATCCTTCCACCCTGCACTGAGATCGGCCACCAGAGGCTTACTGGGCTGATGACACTACCTGAGCTTTTTTTCTTGTCCCCCCCTTTGTTTTGGGGTCCCAGCTGGCAGTGCTCAGAGCTAATTCCTGGCTCTGCATGCAGGGATCACTCCTGACAGGCTCAGGGGACCTTATGGGGGGCCAGGATCCAACCTGGGTAGGTTGTGTGCAAGGCAAACACCCTACCCACTGTGCCATCCCTGAGGCTTCTGAGGGGGGAAGACAGACCAGCACCCCTTCTTCCTGGGAGTGCCTAGGCTATCTCTTCCTTCTGGGGCCCCCAGTGGCATATACTGGGACACCGGGACTTCCCCATGCATCTTTACTTTGCCCCTTGGTTGAAGAGGGGGACGCTGCAACGGCCGAGCCAGGGGTCCTGGGGGGGCCCTCACCTCATGCAGGCTCAGCTGCTTGCCCTCCCGCCGTTTCGAGTCGAAGCGGCCATAGATGATGCTGTACTTGCGGATCTCCTCCTCCTTCTGACTGTCATTATCGTCCATCTCAAAGATGTGCCCCACGCTCCGCGCCAACTTCTTGTTCAGTTTCAACAGGGACGTCACCTCCCCAGCATCCCCCCTCGGGAAGCTCCGGAAGATCCTCTCCACGCTCTCCACCACCATGCGCACCATGTCAGGCTCCAGGCGGTCGGGACCCCCTGAAGCTCCACCGGGGGCCAGCCCACCTGCCCCCGTGCCCTCGGGGACTCCTCCCCCTGCCGGTGGGGAGAAGGGGGGTGAGCCGGCCTCCTCTTCTCCTCCCGCCCCAACATCAGACTCCGGCGTGCTCCTGCCCGGCCAGATGCGAGGGTCCCCTGCCCCAGGTCCCCCGGGCAACGGTGACAGTTTCTCTCCAAGTTCAAGGGGGCTCTTGGGACTGAAACTGCGGGCGCTGCCCGCCTTCTCCCCTGGGCTGCCGTGCCCATTGCTCATGCTCCCCTTGCGGGTGCCCGCAGTCTCGGAGATCTTGAAGAGGGGGATGCTGGAGACCGGCACGGCGGGGACTGGCTGGCTGAAGAGCCCCGGGTTAGTGGCCCACTCTCTCAGGGCCTTCTGCAGGCGCCGCACATGCAGCGGCTTGGTGGCCATGCCCACGAGGGCCATGATCTCCAGGAACTCCTCCTCACCCGCCTCGCACAGCTGCTGCACGTCGTCCCCACCCTGCTGGATGAAGGTCTCATAGTAGGAGAGGAGGTTGGCGCGCTGCAGGACCCGGTACAGCTGCAGCTCCCCCAGTGTCCGAGGCAGTGCCATGGCTCGGGCACCGGGCCTGAAAAGGAGGCGCAGGGGAGAGGGGAGGGGGGGGACATCAGCGCAAGTCCCCTGCGGGGTGCCAACCCACACAGCAGTTCTCGTTCCTGCCAGCATCCAGGCCCCCTGCCCAGAGCTGAGCACTGCCTCTGGGTATCAGCCCCAGGCCTGGCAGTGCCACCCCTGACTGGCCCCAGGGGCAGCCAGTCACTGCCGTTAGCTCTTTGGGGCGAGTGGACATTGAGCGCTGTGACCGGCCGCACAGCCCCGGGAGAACAGGTCCTGCCCCTGCTCCGGAGTATGGTCTGCACAGACCCAAACCCCCCACTGCCCCCCTGGCATCCGGACCCAGGCTGGCTCTCGGGCCCCAGGCTCCCACAGTGGACAGGCTAGCCTCACTCCCTGCTGCTGGCATCCTGCCCAGGTGGCTAAGGGAGGGGTGTGGCGCTTTCCCAGCCCGGTCCCCCGCTCAGAGAGCCAGCGGGGAGCCCCCCTGGCCCTCTCCCCTGAGTTTCCCCATTGTTAGGCAGTCTTTGCACACTCTGCCCCCCTCCCTCGATGCCCCCCTCTCTTCCAGACTGCCCAGGGCCCCTCTCCCCACGGGCAAACTTCCCCCACCTGCTAGGGAGGTAGGCCCATCCCTCCAGCTCAGACACGAAGAGGCGGGGTGCCTCAATTGTTCTGCTCGGGGGCCTGTTCCGCCCCCACAGACTCCCACAGTGGAAGAGTCTGTGGGCGAAAAGCGCCCGGGGGCTCCCGCCTACCCGCCTTTCCCTCATTTTCCACCCACAGCCTCAGGTGGGGTGGGGGAGCGGCGGCACGCAGTCCCTCCCCACTGTGCGCAGGGGTCCAGAACCGCGAAGGGCCATCGGGCCAGGTCCAGCTTCACAGTCCAACGATGCTCGCTGGGCTCACAATGCGTGCCCGGTGCCAGCGCCGAGCTGCGCCCGCTCAGCGGCCCTCCCCCCCCCACGCCAACTACTCCCCCCCACGCCGCCTTCCATTGTTGCCAGCTAGAACTCCAGGGTTTCCCTGGCACTTAGGGGCCCCCCCACATTCTTTGCAGGAGGGTTCACATGCCAGGTCATGCCCACAGAGCCACTGGGGCTGGAGAACTAGGTACGATTCTTCCACAGTCAGCTCCATCAGCTCCCTGCCTGCTCCCAAGGCCCCCTAATTCGAAGACGCACCCCCTTTTCCATCAGTCTCCACCCCCCACCCCCGTTCCGCTCGCTCCCCCTCGTCCTCTCCTCGACCTCCGCCCTCCGGACCCCTTCCTGAGTCCAGCTCCACCCCTCTCCAGTCCCCGCCGCTTCCCGGTTCCCCACTAACTTGGCTCTGGGATGTGGGGTCCGGCGGGCGCTGTCACCTCCGCCCGGCGGCTGCTCGGCAGGGGGGGAGGACGCTCTGTGCATGGACGGCCGGAGACCCCCGCGGCGGCCCCTCCCGCTGCTCAGCGCCCGGCGCCCGCTGCGCGCTGCGCCCTGGCCCGCGCGCGAGGCCGTGTCCGCCGCTGGCCGGGCTCCGTCCCTCCCTCCGCGTCTCCTCTCCGCGAGCCTCGGCGCCTCTGTCTGCGCCTCTGCCCCCCCCTGCCTCCCCGGTTGCGCTTGCCGCCTCTCCGCGCCTCCGCCCCCGCAGGACGCACGGGGAGCGAGGCCCGGCGCGGCGCTGGCTGCCGGGCGGGCGGAGGGCGTGGGCAGCGCCGGGGGCGGGGGCCGGGGGCGGGGGGCGGGAGCCCGGGCGGCGGGACCGGCCGCCGAGACGCCGCGGCGGAGACGCCGAGGGAGGCGGAGACCGGGTGGTGGGGGGGGAGGGGGTGTGGAGCAGGAGGCGGGGGCGGGGACTCGCCGCCCGGGCGCCGGGCTGCCGCGCTGGGGACCGAGGTGACCGAGGCCGGGCGGTGGAGGGCGGGCTCGGGGACCCGGCGGGCGGGGCGAGGTCGCTCGGTGCCGCCCACGCCGGATGCACAGCCGGCCCTCTCCGCGCCCACGTACCCACGTGAGCGCCCAGCCGGCGACATTCCTGCTCCCCCCCGCCCCCGCCCCCCCGCCACGCCAGCCCCTCCGCGCGGGAGTTTCACAACCACGCACAGGTACACAAAGACCGCCAAGCGCACCGACGTGCACACGCGCCGGAGCCGCGCGGCGGGGCCTGGCGCGGCTGTGCGTGTGAATGTCACCGGCGCCGGGCAAAGTTGGCGGCGACTCGGGGCGCGCGGCTCCTCGGGCGCCTGCGTCTGCCTGCCCCGGGGCGTGCATTTAGGGGGGTTCCGCAGGTCTAGCTGAGCTGTCCGGCTCACCCACCCACCCAGGAGCCTTTGGGAGAGGCTGCTCTCCGAAAGCCAGGTCTCCCGCAGTCCTGTCTCCCAGTCCCCGCCGAACTTTGGGGAACAGAAATGGGCGGGTTACACTGGAAGCGAGCACTGGGACGCGCTGCTTTTCTTTGCGCCCAGGTCAGGCAGAGGGGAGAGGGACCTTCCTCTATTCGCCACACCCAGTGTGCCGAGGACGAGGAGCATCTGCTCCCGGGGACTTTGTGTGGCGAAAGTAGGCTAAGGAGGTAACACTCCTGGGGACTTCGCCCGGGAGTCAGGTGGGGAAGCTGGACCCGAGGCGGGGGGCGTCCGAGGATGTGGAGGGAGGGGCTCCTTCGGGGAGGCTAGCCCCCCACCCCCCTCCGCAACCTTCCTCCCTGCCTTGTTTCTCCTAGCCCCATCTGGTTCCCATTACACTCCCGCCCACGGCTGGGGGGAGGGCAGGCGGGGGCTCGAAGGGCCCGGCCCAGCGGCTCGGAGCCGAGAGGAAATGAAGGCGGGCGGGGGCGGGCGGAGGGAAGCGCGCGCACTGCCCGGAGCGCGGTTCCCGGCGTCCGAAACCCCGGCCCGCCCTCCGGCCCGCACCTCTGAGTGGCCCGCGGCCGGCGCGGCGGGGGCGGCGGGGGCGGCGGCTGGTGCGACATTCCGGTGGGGGCTTTGAGGGGCGGGGTGCGGTCGCGCCAGCTAAGATTTTCTTCTCCATTCCATCAACCCCACTGGGGGTGGTGGGGGTGGTGCTCGATCAGAGCAGGGCGCCACCCCCGCAACGCCCCGTCCCGGGTCCAGCATGCGCGTACACGAGTTCCTTCCCCCGGCACTCGCGACCCCCATCAGCAGTGTGTGGGCGTCCCCGCCCCCCACTCCCCTCTGGTTATTTTGGAGCCTGGGCTGCCAGCCGCTGGCCCCGGGTTTCCACGTGCCTCCTCCTTCTCCCGGCCCACGCGCCCCGTGACGCACATCCTCCGCCCACGCAGCCTCTGCTCGAGGCGCCCCCCTCCCTCCCACCAGGGCCCCCATGGGGCGGCTCGGAGCCTGGGGATCGGGGTGGCGAGGGAGCTGCAGACCCCGCCTGGAGGAGGGCGAAGAAGGGCGTGATGAAAGGTGGCGGTGACCCACTGGGCGTCTGGGCGTGGGCTCCGTAAGGAGGAACCCTGGGCTTTGGCACTTCGGTTCTGGGACGGGTCCTCGGGCCGAAGACGAAGGGGAGAGAAACATCCCGGGGATTCGGGCCTCCCCACTCCCTGGCAGGATGCCGGCAGGGTGCGAACTTGTGTGTGCTCGAACTCCTGCGTGTTCGCGCCTCTGTTTTTTTAGGGTGCTGTGAGGTTCAAACGGGAGGACGTCTCTGAAAACGGTCAGTGGTAAAACGCTAAGCACATCTAAGACGCTGTTTACTGCCAGTGTGAGACTCGGTACCCCCCTGAGGTTGATGTTTCTTTGCATCCACCGGTGTCTGTCCCTCTCCAGGTTTGTCTGTGAGTCCCTATGTATGGATTTTTAAATCCATACATTTAAAGAGGCTTTTGACTTGTCAAGCCCCGCCAGAGGCCCGGAGCGCCTCCGCAGCCTGAGCTGCTGAGATGTCTGTTCTTTGCTTCCCGCCCACTCCTGCCACCCCCAACTCCCCTCCTGCTCCCTTCCATGAGAACAAGGAATTTCCAGTCTTTAACAAAGGGGGGGAAGGGAGGGGAGGAGGGGGGGAGACAAAGAGATAAAGAGACAAAGAGACAGACAAACAGATGATGAGAAGCTATGGAAATACATCAAGAGACAGGTGTGTGGAGAGGATGAAGAAACAGAGTGGGACAAATTCAGTTTGGCCCCAAGCTTCAGTTCCTCTCTTCTTCTCTGCAGGCCTGCTTTTCCTCCGTGTGGCTCAGAAGCCTTCCCCACCCGACTCACCTGTGCAACTCCCCGCCCCGCCCCCACTCCAATTCCTCAGTTTTCCCAGAGACACACAGAGCAGAGTAATAGATCTTGTTTAATCAAGGAATAATTTATTGTCTACACTGATTTCTTCCTGGAAGGGAAATAGTAACCTCAGTCCTAATTTTCCAAGAAAAAGAAAAAAGATTGTGGAGAAAGTAGGTGGAAGACGAGTGGGGGAAATTGGAAACCAGGATTGCCATTTCTGAGTTCCCGAGCTTTTCAGGTCAAATCCAAAGCATCAGGCGTGGTGTGGTTCAGATGTCACCTCTTTCCTGGACCCTTTTCTTTCTGTGTCTCCTCCAGGCAAGATTCTTTTCTCCCGTGTCATGGTTATTGGATCTTGGTACACTTTTTTTTTTTTTTTTGCTTTTTGGGGGACCATATGGGATGCCGGGGATCGAACCCGGGTCGGCCGCGTGCAAGGCAAACGCCCTACCCGCTGTGCTATCGCTTCGGCCCCTTGGTACACTTTTTTTTTTTTTAAAGATGCTGGATTTTATTTTTATTATTTTTTTTTCTTTTTGGGTCACACCTGGCGATGCACAGGGGTCACTCCTGGCTCTGTACTCAGGAATTACTCCTGGTGGTGCTCAGGGGACCATATGGGGTGCTGGGAATGGAACCCACGTCAGCCACATGTGAGGCAAAGGCCCTACCCACTGTACTATAGCTCCAGCCCCGGATTTTGGTACACTCTTGCCTTTGAGAAACTCATTGAGTAGTGGGGTAGACAGATAATACGGATAGTTACAAAGTAGCACAATATAGAGAGACAAAGCTTAAGAGAAGTACAGAACTTTCTCTTCTGTCACTGGTGTAAAGAGGCCGAGATGGTGATACAATTGAAGATTTTGAAGACTGCATCAGAGATTTCCAAAAGTGGGTAGGGCGCTTGCCTTAAAGGCGGTTGACCCAATTTTGATCCCTGGCACCCCATATGGTCTCTGGATCCTCCCAGGAGTGACTCCTGAGCATAGAACTGGGAGTAAGCCCTGAGTACTACCTGGTGTGACCCTCTGCCTCCCCAAAATCCCCTCTCCCAGGTTTCCAGGAGGAAGAGACAGTCAAGCCAAACAGAGCAGAAGATAAACTTACGTGGATGTATGAAATAGAAGAAGCAGCTTGATAGACTAGAAATTACATATTATTTTTAGACAGGTTGTTAAAAATGAGCCCAGCAGGTAGGGCCTTGCCTTACCTACAGCTGACCCAGTACCTTACATGTTCCCTCGAGTCTTCCAGGAGCGGTCCCTGGGCACAGAGCCAGGAGTTAAACCCTGAGCACCACTAAGTGTGTCCCTGAGACCCCCCAAGAAATATATAAATATGAGCCCACATGGGTGTACTGGGTATTTCATTAAGGATATTATGTATCCTAGTTCATTTTGGGAGAAGAGTCCTCTCAAACAGAACTCAGGGGGCCTGGGGGGGGTCACACCTGGTGATTCTTGGCCAGTTGACCCTTACAGTTCAACTCTAGGGCCTGACCGTGTGGGGATACTCAGTCCTGTGGTGCTGACAGGGCCATATATGTGGTGCTCTGGAGCCGAGGTGATGCCAAGGATTGAACCTGGGTCAGATCTTAGAAGGTGTGCACCTTAACCCTGTACTGTCTCAATGGTCTCACAAGGAAGATTCTTTTTTTTTTTTTTTGCTTTTTGGGTCACACCCGGCGATGCTCAGGGGTTACTCCTGGCTCTGCACTCAGGAATCACTCCTGGCGGTGCTCAGGGGACCATATGGGATGCTGGGAATCGAACCCCGGCTGGCCGCGTTTAAGGCAAATTCCTTACCCGCTGTGCTATCGCTCCAGCCCCTCACAAGGAAGATTCTTAAATGGTGGACCATGACCCCCAGGGGGTCCTGTAACTGAATGTGGATTCAGAAAAAAAATTGACAACAGTAAAAGATTTATGAATTCACAATGACTAAAAACTAACTTAAAATTATGAGTCCGAGGTTTTCCTGACAGCATTTGTCCATGTTGCATTTCATGGATGGAAACGGGTAGTGAGCAGAAAGAAGTTAAACCCTGTTACGGGCCAGATAATACTGGGGTTCAGGTGCTTGCCTTGCACACAGCCTACCTGGGTTTATCCTCACATGCATGATTCCCCGAGCACAGAACTGGGGTTGTTGGGGTATGGCCCGGTCTCAGTGCCCCTCCCCCATCTACCACTGTTATAGATTAGTGCTTTCAAACTAAGCAAAGCAACGGTTAAAAAACAAAACCAAAATAAAGCAGTTCTAGGGATCAGAGAGGTAGTACAGGGTTTGAGATGTTTACCTTACATGCGACCATCCACAGCTGGGTCCCTAACATCACCTATGGCTCCCTGAGCCTCACCGAAAAAAAATAAGAAAAAAAAATTTTAATCTGTTTTTCTTTTTTTTTATTTCTTTTTTAATTGAATCACTGTGAGAACAGTTATAAAGCTTTCAGGTTTAAGTTTCAGTCATACAATGATCAAACACCCATCCCTTCACCAGTGCACATGTTCCACCACCAAGAACCCCAGTATAGCCCCCATCCTCAATCCATTTTTCTTTTTTTTTTCTCTATTTTTTTAATCCATTTTTCTTTACTTTCATAAAAGAACAAAATGTACTGTGGCCGAGGGATGGGGGCAGGGGCTCAACACCTCATGGTGCTCAGGCACCACAGCTGGTAGTGCTGGGATATGACCCAGTTTTACAACTGCAGCCACATGCAAGGTAAGTATCTCTCTGACTCACACATGGGATTTTTTTTTTTCTTTTTGGGCTACTGGCATTACTCAGGGTGGCTCCTGGTGATGCTGGGGATTGGACCCATCCTCCTATGTTCAAAACATATGCTCAGCCCTTTGAGCTATCTCTCCAACTCACTAAATGTGATTTATTAGAACCATGGAGTAAAACTTCCATTTAAAAAAGATTCAATAGCAAAAACAATTTTGAATTGCTTTAAGTATTTCTAAAGAACGGTCTATCTTTTGGCTGTAGGGCCCACACTTGATAGTGCCCAGTGGTTTCATTCCTGGCTCTGTGCTCAGAAATAATCCATTGTGGTGCTCAGGGGAACTTTTATAGTGTTAGAGATTTCAGCTAGAGTTGGTGGAATGCAAGGCAAGCACCTTAACCCCTGTCTTATTTTTTCAGCCCTAAATGTTTTGAAATGCTTAAACTTAGTTTCTGAAATCATCCCAATGCAGATTTGTAACAAACTTTGACTAGTTCTTTTGCGATTTGCTTCTTTACCTTTATGATTTGTATCATATGGTAGAGTCTAGATTTATCACAGAAGACTCTGTGAAACCACAAAACTTCACCAGTAATTTCAGAGTGTGGGGAAAGGTATATGACAGGGAGTGGGATTAGATCACATCATGAGATGGAGAGGAGAGGACCATTTCAAAAGACAATCCAAAACTGTGATCAATAGGATTTGATGCTTGGCTAAAGGGTTGAGGAAATTAAGAGTTGAATGTGACTCTTGGTCACCTAGGTAACCTCTTGGGCTTCTAGATTGGGTGTCTGAATAGCTGGAATGAAGTGCTTCTCAAAACTTTGGACTGGGTTTGGATGTGACTCAAGCCACAGAGCATATGCCTTGTATATTCAAGGCACTGGGTCCATCCCTTACACCACATACCCTCCAAAGCACCCTAGGTGTAGCCCTGAACACTGATCTGGCACCCCATGGTAATAAGTAAGAAAATCCTTTGAAAGTTTTTGTTTGGGGGCCATCTGGTTGTGCTCAAGGCTTACTCCTAAGCTCTGCACTCAAGGATCACTCCTGGCAGGCTTTGGGGATCATATGTGATGCCTGGGATAGAACTTGGATCAGCTGTGGGCGAGGCAAGTGATTTACTTGTTGTACTCTCTCTGTAGCCCCTTTAAAATTTTCAAAATATATACAGATATATTTTTTAAAAATAGCCTTGGAAGTTATTTTGTTGAAGACAGAGGAAGGCCATTGTCTTTATTAAAAATAGTTACAGGGGGCGGGGCTGGAGTGATAGCACAGCAGGTAGGGCGTTTGCCTTGCACTCGGCCTACCTGGGTTCAAATCCCAGCATCCCATATGGTCCCCCGAGCACCGCCAGAAGTAATTCCTGAGTGCAGAGCCAGGAGTAACCCCTGTGCATCGCCGGGTGTGACCTAAACACCAAAAAAAAAAATAGTTACAGTGGGGGCAGAGAGATAGGACAGTGGGCAGGGCTCTTACCTTGCAATGCGGCCAGCCCAGGTTAATCCCTGGCACCACACATGGTCCCCCAAGCTCAACCAGGAGGGGATTCCTGAGCGCAGAGTCAGAAGTAAGCACTGAACACCACCAAATGTGACCCTAAAAACAAAAATAAAATTTAAATTAGTCACTGTTGGGTGCCCAAGCATGCCCCTGTGGTAAAGCACCTGCCTTAGCTACTCCCCAAAGACACAAACACTAATTCAAAAGGATATTTGCATACCCATGTTTGTTGCACTCAGTACAAAATCCAGGATATGGAAACAATCCAAATATCCAACTATAAATGAATGAATCAGGATGTTGGGGTACAAGGAAGTAAAGCATTTGCCTTCAGTGTAGCTACAGTGCTGCAACTCTGAATCCCCAGCACCATATATGGTCCGCTGAGCACCATCAGGCTGGACTCCTGAGCACAGAGTCAAGAATAGGTCTTAAGCACCACCAGATGTGGTCCAATGACCTCCCCTCACCCAATCCTCCCGCAAAAAAATGAAAAAAAGAAAAAAGGTAAAAATACACAATGAGGGGCTGGAGCAATAGCACAGCGGGTAGGGCATTTGCCTTGCACTTGGCCAACCCAGGTTCGATTCCCAGCATCCCATATGGTCCCCTGAGCATTGCCAGGAGTAATTCCTGAGTGCAGATTCAGGTGTAACCCCTGTGCATCGCTGGGTGTGATCCAAAAAGAAAAAAAAATACACAGTGAAGTACTGTGCAGTTGTAAGAAAAGATTAAACCATTGAGTTTGCTGAAATAGAGAGGATCATGTTAAGCAAAATAAATCAGGGGAGAAGGACAAATACAGGATGATCTCACTCATCTGTGGAATATCAAGATTCAAATAGAAAATTGATAGTAAGGAAAGTAGGAAATTGGCCCAGAAAGACAGGACAGTGCTTGTTTTGCACGCAGCCGACCTGGGTTTGATCCCAGCAACAATATAGAGTCTCCTGAGCACCACCAGGAGTGATCTCTGAGCACAACCTAGGAGTAAGCCTTGAGCATAGCTGGGTATGGTTGAAAAGCCAAAAGAAATAGTACTGAACAATGAAAAACCCTGACTTTGGAATGCGAAGCTAGTTACCAAAGAGAGGGGTTTGAAGGATGGAGTGGGTAAGAAGTCCAGGCTAGAAGAGTTGTAAGGATGGTGGTGGAGGGTCATGGGCACTTCAATAGTGGTGGGTGTTTGTCTATCAATACTATAAATTCTAATTTTATAAACTATGCACTGTAGCACTGTCCTCCTGTTGTTCATTGATTTGCTCAAGCGGGCACCACTGACGTCTCGGTTGTGAGACTTGTCACTGTTTTTGGCATATCGAATATGCCACAGGTAGCCTGCCAGGCTCTGCCGTGCGGGCGGGATACTCTCAGTAGCTTGCCGGGCTCTCTGAGAGGGATGGAGGAATCAAACCCGGGTCAGCTGCATGCAAAGCAAATGCCCTACCCGCTGTGCTATCGCTCCCGCCCTTATAAACTACAATCAATTAAAATTTATAAAGTACCTGCCTTGCAAAGTGTATGGGAGCAAGTTTGATTCAAGGTGCTGTCTTATAAAAGCATGCTCAGAGTTCTGTTTGGGGACCCCTGGTGTCACAAGAGTGTATGATCTTTGCTTGGGATAGGGCTACACACAATGGCCTCTCAGTTTCTATATTCCAAGCCATGATGCCCAAAAGTAGAGACAAAGTAAGAAAGAAGATGCCTGCCACAGAGGCAGGGGGTGAGATGGAGTGGGGGTGTTGGGAGGGATACTGGGAATATTGGTGGTGAAAAATGTGCACTGGTGGAGGGATGGGTGTTAAATCATTGTATGACTGAAACTCAATCATGAAAACTTTATAACTGTATATTATGGTAATTCAATAATAATAAAAAAAATAAAGAGTGTGTGATCTTTGGTGTAGAGCCTGGAGTGCACACCCCCAGCAAGTATGTTCAAGTTTGTAAACCCCCCCCCCCAACACATACACAGTAATGTGAGCACTACCAAGTATGTATAACTTCTGGTCATTGCAACAACACAGGAAAGGAAAGAAGAAAAAACACCCCAGCAATCCTTTCCCTGAACTAAAAGCATTATGAAAATTCAGTTCTTCATACCTCATTTGACAACAAAGACTAATCTGACGAGCTTATTTTGTGGTAGACCTCCTAAATTTACATGAGATTATGGTTTTCATTTATTCCACTTTTACTGTTTCTAGTGTTAATATTCATATATCACATTGTAAAAAATAGTAATTTGTTGGGTAATTTGTTATAAATTTGTAAAGACAGAGAAGGAAAGAAACAAGGAGGGAAGGAAGAGGGAAAGGGACGTAATGGGGACAGGTGTTGGGGCTTTGATTATACTGATGGGAGAGTGGTATTGCTATAGATCCAAAGCATAGACTCAACCACATTGAAAACATGAACTCTAAGTTGAAACTACTGGAGCTTTATAATGTGCCTGTCAAGGGTGGTAGGGGAGAGGTGGGTTGCAGTATGGGAATACTGATGGAGTGAAGTGACAATGGTGGTTGGATTGGTGTTGAAATGTTGTATGCCTAAAATTCAGCTATCAATAACTTTGCAAATCATGGTTCTTTAGTTAAATAAAAAATGAAAACATAGTAATTGCTTTTCCATATAATTTCCAAAAAAACATATAATTGCTTTTCCATAATCATTTGGGATTATATATTATATGTATGCCATATTACCACTCTAAAATTAAAAACAACAATCCCGAAACACATTTACTATCCAGATTTCCCACACCATTTAATCATCAGTCTTGGCCTGAGTTCTGGCTATTTGCATAAATCAGATCCACCTGCAGATAATGAATATTCATTGCAGTGTGTGCTAGAGATTCATAAGATGATGTGTTTTGAGCCATGTCTTTGTGATCAAAACAAGGTTTAAGGCTTCTTGAGTGACTACCTTGAAGTGGCAAGACCAATTTCGCTGATAAGGTATGATGTGTTCCTGAATAGCCAATCTCATTATCAGATTCCTTGTTTACACATTAACAGTCAATGGTCAGTGATCTTCTAAAATTAGTTCTCCAATCTGGATTTATTTTTTTCCTCTGACTTAAACATTTTTTAAGTTATTTTATTGGGGTGGAGGGTTTTGGTTCACACCTGTCAGTGCTTAGGGCTATTCCTGGCTATGTTCTGGGGTCTACACGTGACCTTAGGAAGTGCTAGGGGATTATGTTTATTTTCTTTTATTAAAAGCTAGTTGGTGGGGCCTGAGAGATAGTATAGTGGGTAAGAAGCATGTGGCCAACCTAGGTTCTATACTAGGCATCCCGTCTGGTCCTCTGATCCTGCCAGGAGTGATCCCTGAGTGCAGAGCTAGGAGTAAGCCTGGGACACAGCTCCAGATGACCTAAAATCAAACAAAAAATTTGGGATAGTGGTTTTGGGGCCACACCCAGAAGTGCTCAGATGCCATTTCTGACTCAGAGCTCAGGGCCCACCCTGGATGTGCTCAGGGCCCACAGGCAGTGCTGGGGATAGAATCAGGATTGTGTGCCAAGCAAGTCCCTTAACCCATGTACTATCTCTCTCCTAAAAGTCTATGGTTTATGAAACAAAATGAAAAACTGTATAAGCAAACCATGCTGCTTGCCTGTGAGGCCTGATGTGCAGTGTGCAGTGTCTGCAAATGACAGTCCCTCTGGTAGTGTTTGCGGCCTGTTGCTTGTGTAGGCTGCCCAAAGGGACTTCGAGAAGGGCCTTTTGTAGGGGAAGGCTCGGAGGGGTTGGGACTTTAGACGTTTCCTAGTCTTAGGCTCCAGATATTTGAGTGCCGCCGGAAAGCTTCATAGCATGGTGGCCAGAGTTCTCCCTGACTTAAGTCACCACATGTTCATCTGCATCAAACTGCAAAGCATGGAGCAAGTGACTGAGACGCTTGACAGGACCAAGTTCAAGTTTCCTGGCAACCAGAAGAGTCATGTTTCTGAGAAGTGGGACTTTAAAAGTTTAATGAGGATATGTTTGAAGACATGGTGGCTGAAAAGCACCTCTTACGTGATGGCTGTGGGATCAAATACATACTCAGTGAAGGGTGAGGGTGCAGGGGGCTGGAGAAACAGCACTTGCTTTGTAGGTGGCAGACTAGGGTTCTATCCCTGGCATCCCACATGGTTCCCTGAGCCCCGCCAGGCGTGATCTCTGAGTGCAGAGCCAGGAGTAAACACTGAACACCGCCTGGTATAGCCTAAAAAAAAAAAAGTGTTGCCCCTGGACAACTCGGGACCCTCGAAGAGTTCTGCACTGTTGAGAGCCTTGGAGCTGCCCCCCCACAGCCCCTCTGAGTCCCACCATGCTTCTCCCAATAAGTCCTGCTTCCTAGCCCTAAAATTAGTCTAGAGTTTATCAATTTCTCTCAGTTCTTACCTAATTTATTTCTGTTTCATATATTTTATTTAGGACTGAATCGATAGCACAGCGGGTAGGGCGTTTGCCTTGCACGTGGCTGGCCTGGGTTCGATTCCTCTGTCCCTCTTGGAGAGCCTGGCAAGCTACCGAGAGTATCCCGCCCGCACGGCAGAGCCTGGCAGCTACCCGTAGTGTATTTGCTATGCCAAAAGCAGTAACAAGTCTCACAGTGGAGATGTTACTGGTGCCCGCTCGAACTAATCGATGAACAACGGGACAACAGTGCTACAGTGCTATCTTTTATTTGCTTCTGGATCTCCCCCAGGAGTACTGGGGGGTGGGGGAGACTGCAGTGCTGGAGGCTGGGCCTGGGCCTCTTGTCAGCCAAGCATGAGCTCAGCGCTTTCAGCTGGTTTCTCTCTGGTCTGACCTGGACCATTTTGAGAAATACTGATTACGTATTTTGCAGGATTACAAATTGTCTAATGTTTTAGTTTTTTCATGATTAGATTATTTTTATAGGGCCTGGAGCAATTGCACAGTGAGCAGGGCATTTACCTTGCACACAGCTGCCCCGGGTTTGATTCCCAGCATCCCATATAGTCCCCCAAACACCACCAGGAGTAATTCCTGAGTGCATAAGCCAGGAGTAACCTCTGTGTATTGCCGGGTGTGACCCAAAAAAGAAAATAAAAAAGATTATTTTTCTAGATAGGGGAAGAAAACTGAAGAGATCAAATGTAAGTTTTATCACTTGATGTCAGGGTTCCTACTATCATTGAGATTTATTACTGTTGGTATTAATGAAAGCTTATGATAAATACGCTTAAGGTGGCATGTGAGAGACAGAACCAAGATGACCATTATGCAGGGGACTTAAACTTCTTGTTTGTTTCTTTGGGCCACACTCAGTGGTGCAGGGATGTGTCTGTCTCTACTCCTGGCTTGAAGATGCTGGGGAAATTCTCCTGGGACCATGTGGTACAGCATGCAGGGCTCTTTGCATGCCAGGCATACACCTAGCCCCTTGAACTTTCTCAAATTTCTATCTAATTTCAGAGTATGAAATTTCATTTTTTGTTAATAGCTCAGTACCTCTTTGACTTAAAACAACAACAAACAACAGACAACCTTGATTTGAAGCATTGGAGGGAGGGGCTAGGTGGGGAGAGGGGAGGAAGAGTCAGATTAAAAGTGACAGAAGACAGAGGTAGAGAGGGACTTGGGTGATTTGGTGGTGGTGGTGAAAGTGTGATAACTGTGTATCAAAACCAGGAAGTTGGGGCCTGAGTGATAATACAGCAAGTAGGGCGCTTGCCTTGCACGTGGCCCACCCGGGTTCCATATTGCGCATCCCATATAGTATTCTGAGCACCTCTAGGACTAATTCCTGAGCACAGAGCCAGGACTAACCCCTAAGCACTGTCAGGTGTGTCCCCCAAACAAACAAGAAACCCCCAACAAGGCCAGAGAGTTAACACTATTGTTACCATGTTACCTAAACTATGATAAATAATAAATAATAAAATATATAATAACATCTTTTGAAAGCCTAAATTTTCCCTACCTCCTTTCTTGAATTTCCCCCTCTAGGCACTCTGCTCTATCTCTCGTATTCCTACCCACCACCGTCAGATCTCCTAAAAAAAGAAAATATGCTTCCATTCCTATTAACATATATTGAACACTGGCTACATGCTAGTTCCTCATTGTATTACACCACTTAATGGGAAGCAGTGTGCTACATAGAAAGAGTTTAGGCTTCAAGGGTGTTAAACTTAGGTTGGGGGCCTGCTGGATAGTACAGTGGGTAAGGCATTTGCCTTTCATGTGGCTGATCCAGATTTAGCACTGGCATCCTATATGTTCCCCTGAGCCCTCCAAGGGTGATATCTTTTTTTTTTTTTTGCTTTTTTTGGGTCACACCTGGCGATGCATAGGGGTTACTCCTGGCTCTGCACTCAGGAATCACTCCTGGCGGTGCTCAGGGGACCATATGGGATGCTGGGAATCGAACCTGGGTTGGCCACATGCAAGGCAAATGCCCTAACCACTGTGCTATTGCTCCAGCCCTCCAGGGGTGATATCTTAATGCAGAGCCCAGGAGTAAAGTCCTGAGCACCGCCAGGTATGTCCCCTTAAACAAACAAAGACTTAGGTTGGAAGGGCAGCGTAGCCCAAGTAATCATACAATCTTGGGCAAGTTTCATTGTCATTTTAGCCTTGACTACGTTTTACTCCCTTTCGACCTTTGAGCTCCTGTGTCACACCTCATGGTGCTGAGGGGATCATGAGATGCCACTGGGCTGCTTGCTGCTACCCACGTGCAAAGCACTCTCTTTCTAGTTCGTTTTGGCTTCTTGTATGAAGATATTTGTCTCATAAGATGTATGAAAGAAGAAGCCATCTCAATTCTCATATTCATTTTGCTTCTCCCTCCAAATTTTTTTTTTCTTTTTGGGTCACACCTGGTGATGCACAGGGGTTACTCCTGGCTCTGCACTCAGGAATTACCCCTGGCGGTGCTCAGGGGACCATATGGGATGCTGGGAATCGAACCTGGGTCAGCCATGTGCAAGGCAAACGCCCTCCCCGCTGTGCTATTGTTCTCAGACCCTCCCTCCAAATTTTTATACCTTTTATTCATTTTTGGTTTGGAGCCACACCTGGCTTTGTATATAGGGATCTCTTTCCTATTGTTGCTCAAGTACCATATGTGGTCACGGCAATCAAGCCTTTTAGTCACAGGTTCTATGACTACATTTTGAAATGTATTTATTTTTTTTGAGGAGAGTCCACACTCGCGGTACTCAGGGCTAAATTCTGTTCTGTGCTAAGGGATCACTCCTGGCTATACTCTAGGCATGTCAGGGTTTGAGCTCTGGGTTGGAACCGTGCAAGGCAATCACCTTCCATGTTGCACTATCTCTCCCGCCCCATGACTCTATTTAAAAATGTTAATGCCTGGATATGAAAAGTGTGTCTGCCCTACAGGCATGCCGTGGAATGGGGTAGCGGGAGGGAAACTGGGGACATTGGTGGTGGGAAATGTACACTGGTGGAAGAATGAGTTTTGGAATATTGTAGGACTGAAACCCAAGCATGAATAACTTTGTAAATGTGTACCTCACGGTGATTCAGTACAAAACAGCAACGAGAAAGAACCCAAAACAAAAAAAACACTGACACACACGATGTTTTGGACTCCCATGTTTAGTCATTTTTGAGTTTGGAAGACACAATTGTCTTAAACTTGCTTTCTTCAGGATTATGCAGGGGACTTACATTTAAACCCATAAATATGTTTCAATTATAAATTTCCCATAACAAAAAAGATGGACCGAAAACAGAGGGGACAGGATGAAAACAGAGGAACTTGAGACAGTGTCAGTGGCAATATCAAGTTCGGTCAAGGAGGCCTCGCTCATGCTGATTTCCTACTGGCCAGGGCTACAGTCAATCGCACCCGTTGTAAATAAACTGGAGACGGAAGCGTGTGGTTAAGAGGCGGGATCTTCCTGTCTCCATGGCGAATGTGGGAACCCGTTTTCGAATAGGGTGGCAACTGCTCCCGCCCCCTCCCGGCGGTTGCTAAGGGGCGGGACTTGTAAGGTCAGTAAGGAACTGAGCGCCCGAATCCCCGCCCACCGCGCGTGTTGGCGGGGCCGGGTCTCGCAGCGGATTGGCTGCTGGCCCTGCCCGTTCGGCTCAGTTGCCGAGGGGCGGCACGTGAGGAGGAGGCGGCGTGAGGCGACCATGGCGGGAGGAATGAAAGTGGCGGTCTCTCCGTCAGTTGGTGCCGGGCCTTGGGGCTGGGGGGCCGGGGGCCGGAGGGCAGTGTGGCTGCTCCTGGTTCTCTCCGGTTGCTGGGTCTGCGGCTCAGGTACCGCCCGGGCAGCAGCTGTCGAGGGGGCGGGTGCTGCGGGGTTATTTTTAGAAAAGTGAGGATTGGCCCGGAGGCGCGCGGCCGTTATTTGGCCGGAGGGGCTCGGGCGTGTGGTGGGCGACGTCTTGCTGTTGGCCCGAGGGGTCCGGCTCTGGGCGCTTGGGCGCCCCCGGGCGGGGGTGGGGTGGCCCCCGGGGGAGTGGACCCGAGTGGGGAGGAGCCTGGCGCCCGGGCAGGCACGGGGAGGGAGGCCGGCGCCGGGCGAGGGGCGGTGTCGTGGGGGGCCGGTTCCCGGCACCCAGGACGGTTCCGGGGCGGCCGAGCTGTCAGTGGAGAGGGAGCCCCGCACGTTCCTTAGGCACCTGAACAACAGCACCTACCGAGGGACGCGCTTCCCGGGACTCGGGGGGCTGCACAGGACAGAGTCTCCCCCCCTTCCCCGCCCCGGAGCGCTGTGATCTCTGTCGGCTTCGGTGCTTGTAAGATTCTGACCCCACCCCCACCCCCAACTCGCCCCCCTGGGCCGACCCGTTATGTTCCGGGTTCCTAAAACGAACGAACAGAAAGATAGACATGCCCGTTGTCATGGAAATAGGTATCCTTAGGAACTTGATTCAAACCTCAAGCAATTTGAATCAAGTTCCTAAGGATACCTATCCTTAGAATATATATATATATATATATATATATATACACATATGTATATGTATATATATATATATTTTGCTTTTTGGGTCACACCCAGCATTGCACAGGGGTTACTCCTGCCTTATGCATTCAGGAATTTAACTCCTGTCGGTGCTCTAGGGACCATGTGGGATGCTGGGAATCCAACCCGGGGTCAGCCGCGTGCAAGGCAAATGCCCTACCCGCTGTGCTATCACTCCAGCCCCATCCTCAAGCTAATTTATGCTGACTTATTTTTGGTTTTGGGGCCACACCCAGTGGGGCTCAGGCCTTATGCTTGGCTCTGCGCTAAGGGATCAGCCCTGGTAGTTTTGGGGGGACCTCATGGGCTGGCGGAATCGAACCTGGCTTGGCTGCGTTCACGGCAAGCGCTCTAACCAATCTGCTGTACTGTCACTCCGCCCCCAAGCAAAATGACTTAATGCCTATTGCAGGAGGATTGGCTTTAAGCTGGCATGGAACTTTCATGTGTCTCCTCGGATCCAGAAGCCCTAGACAGTGTTTGCAGAACAACTTCTACCCTCCTTGTCTTAAAATTCACATTAAACACACAACAGAAAATAATAAGCTCGTCTTCCTAACTTCCACTGGAGGGAGTGGAATGAAACTATGAAACTAAGTATCTTGTGAACACAAGTGCTCTCTCACCTCCTCTCTCACCTCTCGATGCGGGCTGCTTATCTCCTGCTGTCATTTAGCATTTAGGGTTGTTATCTTTAGCTACAACACTTTCTCTCTTTCTCTCTCTCTCTCTCTCTCTCTCTCTCTCTCTCTCTCTCTCTCTCTCTCTCTCCCCCTCTCTCTCCCTCTCTCCCTCTCCTCTTCCTCCTCCTCCTCTTCCTCCTCTTCCCCCCTCCCCCTGCCCGTAACTTTAAACTTTAAGGTTGTCTCTCTGGACCCAGAGATGTAATCTGAATTGTAATTTTTAAAAAATTTTATTTTTTGGTGCTATACCCATGATACCAGGACTTAGTCCTGTGTTCAAGGATCATTCTTGGTAGGGCTGGGGAGCCATCTGGGGTGATGGGGTTCAAACCCTGGTCTGCCCCGTGTAAGGCTTTACTGGCTATACTATCTGGTGGACCCCGGAGGTGAAAAACCCTTCTTCTTCTTCTTCTTTTTTTTTTTTTTTGTGGACCCGGGATTGGAGAAGTAGAGTTCCAGTAAGATTTTTTTCCAGGGTCAGTAACCTGAGTAACATCTGGAGGGGTACTTGTTATTTGAATGCACTTCACCGCTAACACTGGGTTTTAGAGTGTGCACGTGAAAGTGAAAGTGAAAGAGGTTCTGCATGGTGCTCGAGCAACTGTTGGCGTCTTTATGGAGAGTAGTAGGGTCTCCGTGGCTTGGAGAAGGGTATTCCAAGATACTGGTTTTTGTAGCCTGATAATGTTGGTAGGTGGTAGTACCGAAAATGAACGTGATAGTTACTTAATGTTGAATAACATTCAAAACTCAAAAGAGATATGTAAAAATGGTGTACTTTAAAACATAGGATGTTTTTTTTTCTGCAGATTAAAAAAAATTAGATTGTGAAAATAATGTGTTTATTTTAGATTTTTTGGCAAGTGCAATTAATAAGAATTATAACAAACCCAACTCTTACTGTTTATTCCGTTCAGAGGCAAAAGATTCTAGCAGACTTCTGTTTAGTTTTGGGGGGGATGGAGAGATAGTGCAGAGGGTAGGATGCTTGCCTTGCACTGGTCTGACCCAGCTTCAATCCCTGGCACCCCCTAGGATTCCCCCAAACTGAAAGCTGAGCACCACTGGGTGCGACCCCAAATCCAAAATGATATTCTTTTAGAACTAGGAATTGACCCCAGGATCTCACCCCTGCAAGGCATATACATGTCACAGACAAAACCCTTTATTTAATAAATTGAAATTTTTTTTTGTTTTTAGGTCACAACCCACGGTACTCAGTTTACTCCTGCTCTGTGCTCAGGGATCACTCCTGGCAGGCCGTAGTGATGCAGGGGATTGAACCAAAGTTGGCCTGGTACAAAGCAAGTGCCCTACTGTTGTATGGTTCTGATCCCTCAACATTTTTTTTAATATTTTGGTTTTAGGGCCATACCCAGCGGTGCTCAGGGCTTACTCGTGGCTCTGCACTCAGGAATGACGTCTGAGTGGTGCCCCGGGACTATGTGGGATCTGGGGATTGAATCCCAGCTGCTGTGTGCAAAGCAAATACACCATCTGCTGAACTACCTGAACTCTCAGGCCCCACAATACTTTAATTTTATTTGTTTTGGGGCTACTCCTGGTGGTGCTTAGGGCTTACTTCTGGGTTTACGTTCCCAGGTTGTTCCTGATAGTACTCAGGGATTAAACCTGGGTCGGCCAAAGCAAATGCCCTACCACTGTACTATCTTTCTGATTTCCCCAATTAAAAAAAAATATACATATGTATGTATATAATATGCTCATTGCCTCTCAGGAGTCCAGTACTCTTCACCACTCATTAGGAGAAGTAATCTCATTTGATTTTGTATCAGCAGCATTTCCTTATGTCATTCTTAATGAATTTATATATGTAGACCTCTGTGAATTTGAAAATTATTTTATTTTATTTTGGGATTTTTTTTTTCTTTTTGGGTCACACCCAGCAATGCTCAGGGGTCACTCCTGACTCTGCACTCAGAAATTACCCCTGGCCATGCTCAGGGAACCATATGGGATGCTGGGAATTGAACCTGGGTCAGTAAACGCCCTACTCGCTGTGCTATCACTCCATCCCCAATTTTGGGATTTTAAAATTTTTATTTTTTTAAGTTTTTGTGTGACACATGGTGGCGCTCAGCACGTACTTCTGGCTTTATGCTCAGAAATTACGCCTGGAGGTACTCAGTACTCATGGGATATGTGGGATCCAATCTGGGTCAGTCAAGTGTAAGACAAATGCCCTGCCTGATGCTGTTGCTCGACCCTAAAGCAGTATTTATTTATTTATTTATTTAAGGATTGATCTTGGCCTAATATATTTGGGAAACACAAGTTCTACTGCTGAGTTTTATCCCTGGCCTTATAAATAAAGAGATTTTAAGCTTCAGATAAACTTGTTTTGTTTTGTGGCCATACTTAGAGGTGCTCAGAAACTAGTCCTGGCTCTGTGCTTAAGAGTGATCCTTGCCTGTGCTCAGGGGGATCATATGTAGTGCCAGGAATTGAATTAGGATCGACCACTTGAATAAGGCAAGCACATTACCTCTGTACAATCTCTGGCTCTAGCATAAAGTTCTTTGTGTTTTCCAGAAGAATAAAAAGGTATTTTTTGGGGGGCCACACCCAGAGATGCCCAGAGGTTACTACTGGTTCTGCACGCAGGAGTTGCTCCTGGCAGTGTTTCGAGGACCATATAGGATGGCAGTGATTGAACCCGGCTTCACCAGGTGCAAGGCAAATCTCCTACCTGCTGTACTATCTAAAAACCAGTTCTTGACCTATCTTTATAAGATTTTTTTTTAATATGTTTGTGTTCTTGCTAGTGAGATAAAAAGGTCAATAGAACTTTTAAAGGTTTCATTCTATGAAAGATAGACTTGGAGGAAGCCCAAATTACTATGGGATTAAACCCTAGTGAAAAATTTGTAGGTGGAACCCAGATCTTGTTATCCCCAAAGTGTGTTAGCACTGATTAGGCTGAGAGAATGTGAAAATAGCAGAAGCAGGAAAGTCACTCTAATTTCCTGCCCTGAAATAGGCCATAAAATCCTCTGGTGAGCCAGTGTCCTCCTTAGCTAAACCTGGAGGAAAGGAGAATCTTTTCTCTGAGGACAGAGAGACATTAAAAGGAACTCTAATCTACAGGTCTTGCCCGGTTTTCCCAGTTGACTCCAGTATTCCTCAGCCTATCATATTCCTCCAGGTCTGTCAAACTCAGCCTGGAATTCGTTCCCTAGCACCACAGGGTGACTCTGAGCAACAGAGGCAGTAGTATTCCCTCTCCCAAGCTCTTGCTACAGTGCCACCAGGTATGACCTAAAGTAATCTAAATGAATAATTACTTGACAGTTTAATTTGCAGACCCAGCTAAAGAAACCTAAGAGAGCCAAGGAACACTTTTTCCTCCTCTCCATTTTCAAAACTAATGAAAAAAAAATTGAAATATATTTCTCATACGATGAAACTTACTGTAGCACTGTAATCCCCTTGTTCATCGATTTGCTCGAACGGACACCAGTAATTTCTCCATTGTGAGACTTGTTACTGTTTTTGACATATCGAATATGCCATGGATAGCTTGCCAGGCTCTGCCTTGCGGGTGGGATACTCTGGGTAGCTTGCCGGGCTCTCTGAGAGGGACAGAGGAATCAAACCCTGGTCCACGGCGTGCAACGCAAACGCCCTGCGGTACTCTGTGCTATTGCTCCATTCCATGAAACTTACTATCTCTACTTTTTACTTTATTCACAAATTTGTGCAGCCATCACCGCTCACTAACTTTTTTGTTTTGTTTTGTTTTTGGGTCACACCTGGCGATGCACAGGGGTTACTCCTGGCTCTGCACTCAGGAATTACTCCTGGCGGTGCTCGGGACCTTATGGGATGCTGGGATTTGAACCCGGGTTGGCCAAGTGCAAGGCAAACGCCCTACTCGCTATGCTATCACTCCAGCCCCACCGCTCACTAACTTAAGAGTATTTCATCACTCCAAAATGAGCCCCTAACAGTCACCCCCGAGCTCATCTTTTCTCAGCCCCCTATAGCCACAGATCTACTTTCTGTGTGGATTTTCCTTTTCTGGACATTTCATGTCAATGGAATAAGTATATATTAATTTTTGTCTAGCTTTTTTCTTGCATTTTGTT
The DNA here is from genome assembly GCF_027595985.1 of Sorex araneus. Taxonomy (NCBI): domain Eukaryota; kingdom Metazoa; phylum Chordata; class Mammalia; order Eulipotyphla; family Soricidae; genus Sorex; species Sorex araneus. The sequence continues at coordinate 218,357,711 of NC_073303.1, forward strand.
TTTCAAGGTTCATACATGTTGTCATATGTATCGTACTTTATAATTTTTCACCATTAGGCACACATGGTGGTATTTAGGCAGGGTTTATTCCTGACTCTGCTCAGTGATCACTCCTGCTAGGGCTTGAGGCACAATATGAGGGTTCTGGGAATTAAACTCAGGTCAGCTGTGTGCAAGGCAAGCGCTTACAATCTGTACAATAATATAGTGTACAATCTCACTGGCCCCGTGTGTCAGTACTTTTTTGTAGCTGGGTAGCATTCTGTTCTGTGGTTGTATGACATTTTGTTCATCATCTATCAATGCCTGTTCATGGTTTTACTTTTTGGTTATTATGGACATTGCGGTTGTGAATATTCCTATTCAAGTTTTTGTGTGGACACGTGTTTTGTATTTTAAATTCTCATGGGTGTGTCATAGGGAGCGGAATTACTGGGTCAAGTCAAAGCTATGTTCATATGGCTCAGGGCTGTGTTGGAGGAGTAATTTGGGTGATACCCAGCTATGCTCAGGGCTTACTCTTTAGCCTCTGTGCTCAGAGATCAGTGCTTAGGGGACCTTATGTGATCTGGGGATTGAATCTAGGTTGGCTGCATGCAAGGCTGCCTACCCTTACCCCAGTACTCTCTCCAGTTCCATATCTGAGGAGTTGCCCAAAGAGTTGGAACTGTTTTCCAAAGAGACTTCATTTACATTCCCACTAACATTGTGTGAGGGTACCAATGTCCTCTTCAGTAGTATTATCATTTCTTTTATTGCTATCCTAATGAGTATTGAAATGCATTCTTATAAGGACTAATGATGTTGAACTTCTTTTTCTTCTTTTTTTTTTTTTTTTTTTTTGCTTTTTGGGTCACACCCAGCGATGCTCAGGGGTTACTCTTGGCTTTGCACTCAGGAATTACTCCTGGCGGTGCTTGAGGGACCATATGGGATGCCGGGGATTGAACCCGGGTCTGCCTCATGTAAGGCAAACGTCCTACCCGCTGTGCTATCGCTCCGGCCCTCTTTTTTTTTTTTTTTTTTGCTTTTTTTGGGTCACACCTGGCGATGCTCAGGGGTTATTCCTGGCTTTGTACTCAGGAATTGCTCCTGGTAGTGCTTGGGGTGCCATATGGGATGCCGGGGATCGAACCCTGGTCGGCTGCGCGCAAGGCAAACACTCTACCCACTGTGCTATCACTCCGGCCCTGAACTTCTTTTTCATATGCTCATATGGCCCTTTGCATACCTTTTCTGGTGACTTATCTGTTTAAAGACTTTGCCCATTTTAATGACTGGGTTATTTTTCTTTTAATGTTGAGTGATAGTTTTTTTTTTTTCTTTTTGGGTCACACCTGGCGATGCACAGGGGTCACTCCTGGCTCTGCACTCAGGAATTACCCCTGACAGTGCTCAGGATACCATATAGGATGCTGGGAACCGAACCCGGGTCGGCCGAGTGCAAGGCAAATGCCCTACCCGCTGTGCTATTGCTCCAGCCCCTGAGTGATAGTTTTTTACATATTTTGGATACTAGACTCTTCTCTGAAAAATATTTGCAAATATTTCTCTCATTTTATGAATTGCTTTTAAATTTATTTATTGGTTATAGAGCCATACCTGCCTGTACTCTGGGCTCACTCCTGCCTCTGCACTTAGGGATCACTCCTGTTCGGTGACCATTAGTTTGGTGCTTAAACTTAGCAATGTGGTGCTGCTCCAGCCTTGCAGTGATGGGGCTCAGGGCTACACCTTGGGATACTTGCAGGGCCATGTAGTTACTAGGCAGCAAGCTCAGAGTCTAGTGCATGCACTTCACCCCTTTGAACCATCTCCCTGCCTAGCTTGTTTTTTTTCTAGTGTTTATTGATAAAAGTTAATTATGTGTTCTCTCTCTGTCTCTCTCTGTCTCTCTGTCTCTGTCTCTGTCTCTCTCTCTCTCCGTAGGGATCAAAAGCAGGTTCTCATAACATGTAAGCATGAGCTCTACCCTTCAACACCTTCCAGAGTTCTAAATTAAAAACTTTTTGTGTTTTTGGCCACAAATGGTGCTGACTTTGTGCTCAGGGATCACTCCTGGCAGGACTCAGGGATTATACAGGATATCAGGCATTGAACAGGGTTGTTTGTGAGCAAGACAAGCACCCTGTCTGATGTACTCTCTTCCCAGCACCCCAGAATTAGAATTGTAAATGTTTATTAAGTCTGTAGGCTTATGATGTAGCTCAGGAGTAGAGCTATATGTCTTATATGGGTGAAAACCTCAGTTTCAAACCTGGACACACACACACACACACACACACACACACACATTATCTATTGTTTTCTTTGCTTATGCTTTAGTGACAGTATCTACAAACCATTGAGAAGTTCAAGTTTCCAAGGCTTTACACACCTATGTTTTATTCTAAGCATTTCGGATTTTATTCTTAGATTTGAGAATTTAGAATTTTAGAATTTAACTTCAAAATTAGTTTTCATTTAATCTCGAAACTATTTTAGACTGGGCTAGAAAGAAAGATCACCAGATTTTAAGCACATACTTTGCATGCATGAGGCCTGGATTTCATCCCTGGTAGGCCATGTGCAAAGCAAATGCCCTACCTGCTGTAACTATCACTCTGGCCCCTCGTCAAAATGACTCTAATATTTTTAACAAATGAGACTGTCTTACTAATTTTTCTTATATTTACTTGTTTTTTGTGGTTACAAGGATTGAACCCAACACCTCACACCTGTAAGACAAGCTTTTTTTTAAATTTAACCTCTGAGCTACATCCCTAGTTCCTTAGAAGTTTCTTAGACAGCTTTATTTCTTACCTCAGCTTTCTTGTTTTTCAGTCAACTAGTATTTTAACTGCAAGTTTAAGAAAGTTGTCGGTGTAATTTATTTTATGAAATGAGTTATAGTTCTTACCTTGTTCTGTTATACTTACTTCTTATTCCCTTTCTTTCCAAAAAGCTGGAATTGATGTAAATCTGGTCATGCTCCAGGAATCACAAGTTTATAATAGCAATACCGACCAACAATTCTGTTACAAAAACGTGTTTGTCCCCAAGTGGCATGATATATGGACGCGGATACAGGTAATTGGAGGCCTTCCTCGCGGGCAGCTTCTGTGACTGATGTGGTTAGTGAGTACTCTGATGCTTTTTTGCCCCCAAACAACTTTCTCCTCACACACAAAATGCATTATTAGCAGGCTTACTAGACTTGAGATACTCTGAATTTTTCCAAAAGTATTACTCATTTATGTCTACTTTATGTTCTCTTTTCTCCTACTTTTTTTTTTTTTTTTTTTTGCTTTTTGGGTCACAACCCAGCGATGCTCAGGGGTTACTCCTGGCTTTACACTCAGGGATCACTCCTGGCGGTGCTTGGGGGACCATATGGGATGCCGGGGATCGAACCCGGGTCGGCCACGTGCAAGGCAAACGCCCTACCCGCTGTGCTATCGCTCCGGCCCCTCTCCTACTTTTTTAACTAGCTTACAATATTTGGCACTAAGGTCAGTGTCCTCCCTTTCCCAAAGATACAGCTTTCCTCCTCATCTTCCCTTCTCTCCTGTTACACTCAGACACACACCTCATTCTTTTTAAAGGTCCTATGCCTTCTTTGGGCAGGAAACTCTTGCGAGCCTGTCTGGATATAAACTCTTCTGCCATGCTGCTGCAAACACTCTTTAGCAGGGGTATCTGCTTGTAACACTGCTTGAACAAATGAATCCTTTTGTACATGCTGCTGCTCCTCTAAGCATAGTTACTGATGAGGACATGTATCATTCCCATCAGAAACATAAGGGTGGGCTTGTCGTAATTTTAAAAAGTTACTTGTTTCTAATATAAAAGTCATATTCTGGGGATGGCGAGATTACAAGTACAGTGGGCAAGGCACTTGCCTTGCATGCAGCTGACGCGGGATGGATTCCTGGAGCTTCATATGGTCCCCTGAGCCTGCCAGGAGTGATCCATGAGCACAGAGCCAGGAGTAAGCCCTGAGCACAGTTGGTTGTGGCCCCCCCAAACAAATCATATTCTATCTAGAGCATATTATAACCAACATTTTCTAGTAATCACTGATTTGTGACAAAGGGTTAAACTTCTCAGTCTGTCATTTTCTGTTGTTTTTTTTTTTCAGGGCTGTGTATGTGTGACAGTTTTCTTAATTTTCTAGAGCATGGCTTTGTATGATATTTCATAAATAGTTGCATTGATAACTCTTTCTGCTTGAAAGTCTTTTTTCCCTTAGCCTGATTGTAGATTCAGATCATGTTTTCAACAATTGTTGATGCCACTGAAACAGCTGCCTTTCTGTAGTGTGAACAGGATCTGTTCAATTATGTTTTATTTGATTATTTTTTAATGTTTAATTTTTTTGCTTTTGGGCCACACTCAGCAATGCTCAGGGCTTACTCCTGGCTCTGCACTCAGGAATCATTCTTGGTGGGAACCATATGGGGTGCTGAATATCAGACCCCAGTTGGCCACATGCAAGGTAACAACCTTATTTGCTGTACTGTTTCTCTGGCCTCTTAATTATGATCTTTTTTTTTTGGCTTTTTGGGTCACACCCGGCGTTACATAGGGGTTACTCCTGGCTCATGCACTCAGGAATTACTCCTGGCGGTGCTTGGGGACCATATGGGATGCTGGGAATTGTACCTGGGTTGGCCGCGTGCCAAGGCAAAACACCCTACCCGCTGTGCTATTGCTCAGGCCACTTAATTAGGTTTTAATACCACTGCCTCTCTATAGTTCTCATAAGCCATGTGATGTTGCCACTGGTTTCATAGCTTATTTTTTTTTACCTATTTATGAAAAATTAAAATTTCTACTTCCTTCTTTCGTCATCCCGATTTTTCTTGTGTTACAGATCCGAGTCAACAGTTCCAAACTGGTACAAGTTACCCAGGTGGATAATGAAGATAAACTGAAGGAGCTGGAGCAGTTTAGTATCTGGAATTTTGTTTCTTCCTTTTTAAAAGAGAAATTAAATGACACTTATGTTAACGTTGGTCTATACAGCACAAAAACCTGCCTCAAGGTTAATATTTTGGAGAATAACACCAAGTACAGTGTTGCTGTCACCCGGAGTAAGTCTTACCTCTATTTTTCTGATTGCGTCTATAGTGAGAGGGACTGAACTTTGGAGGTATAATTAGTGAGACTATGATGGCAGCCCAGGAAAGCTCCATTTTAGTGCTGATTATAACTTGGCTATACCAGTGCTGCAGACAGTTCAAGGGAAATTCCACCTCACCCGAAATCTGTCAGGCCTAGAACTGAGGCTTGGCTTCTGGTCACTCTGAGTGCCTCCTTACTTAGAACTGTCAAGACTGCACTTCTCATACTGCCAGTGGTCCTGAACTGAGATGCTTGCTATTCTTCAGTCTATAGGACAGATGTGTTCCTGTCCCTTGGGCACTTCTAGTCAAAGACAGATGTTTTGTTACAGAGCTACTTTTGAAGATATGACTATTAGACAAAAATAAAAATTGAAGGTTAGAAACTGAAAATGAATCCTTTATAAGTAAAAAGAGTATTGGTAGAGGGCTGGAGTGATAGTACAGGTGGTAGTGCACGTGCCTTGCATGAGGCCAGCCAAATTCCCTGGCACCACAGATGGTCTCCTGAGTCCCTCCAAGGGGGTCCCTGAGCACCACTGGGTGTGGCTCAAAACCCAAAAGTCCTCAGAAACAAATATTTGGAAATATGTATTTGTAAATAGATAAATATATATTTGTAAATAAATATAAAACTTACTGGTGAAACTGGGAGTTTTCTCTAAATGTGTCAGAAAGTATTAGAGGAGGACCATATCATGATGAATTCTCTGATTTTTTTTTTTTGTGTGTGGGGGGGGGGTGCATTTTTTTTTTTTTTATGTCATACTCAGCAGTGCTTGGGCTTACTTCTGCCTCTTTGCTTTGTTCCGGGTTTACTCCTGGTGGGTCCTTCTCTGACTTAAAAATATTTTTCTCTTTGGTTATTGCCCAGGGTCCTGGGATGGTATTAACTGAAATTCCTGGCTTTCACTATGAAATAGGTAGAGCTTTTTGTATAGAATTTTTGTGGTTTTTTATTTCTTTATTGGAGTATCTCCCAGGTTGTGTTCGGGGTGGCCAGGAGCCATTACTCACGATATTCCCAGTAGAGTTGCTTGGCCCTAGCAGTGTTAGGGGCCACAGGACCCCTGGGGACCCTGTGGTGCTAGGGATTGAATTTGGGGCCTCTGCATGCCAGCCATGTGCTCCAGCCCATTGGTCTATCTCCCTACGAGGATTGGCCAGTTTTTGTGCCCTTTTATACCCCTTATACTCATTCTCTTTGTGGGTCCCCTTAGACTGCTCACAAAGGTGGAAGTGGTATGCCATGTGAAGGGCTTCTGTTGGGGCCCCTTGCTTGCATGTGGGGTGTGTTTGAGTGGAGACTTCTCCAGCAGCTCTGCTGTAGTGGAGGGGTGCTGTGGTGGTGCTGGGAAGAAGTAGGCGGTTCCAAAACCAAGGGCCCGACCCTGGGCTGGGCAAACCTGAACCCATTCGCAGTTGAAGGCTTGGAAGCCAGAGTGGTAGAGACCTCTGGTGGGTGATCGCGTGAAGTGCAGACGGCGCAATCGTGAGCGCCTTCCAAAAAAGCTTATTTAAATAAAAATAAAATCTTGAGGAAAATACAGGTTAGTCAAAGACCTAATTATACTTTCTTTTTGGGAGAATGCCCAGGCTTTGTGTGGCATTTGCAGTGCTGTTTAGGTGGTTTATTTTAGTTACCATAGCTGGCCAACATTGCCCTTTTATCTATAATGCTTTAAACTGGTTCTCTTATTAAACAGAAGCCTTTATTTATTTCAGAATTTGACTCCAAACTCTTCCTCATTTTCCTCCTTGGACTTATGCTATTTTTTTGTGGAGACTTGCTCAGCAGGTAGGTTCTAAGGCAAGGGTGTAAATGGCTAGGTTCAGACCCAATTCCGCTTGGCTGTATTCCTAAGGACTTTAAATGCTGCCATTCTCTTTTCAAGGGCCTTTACTGGTAGCTCTTGAATAATTTAATTTTGGTGGGAGGAACTCTTGGTACTTCAGGGCCTCTCCTGGCAGAGGTTGAACCTGGGCGCTGGTCTGCTAAGCATGTGTTCTAGCCTGTTGTTGGGCTGTTTTCCTGGTCCCTGCTTGTATAAACTTCAAAACCAGGTTAATTTATGTTATAATTTCACTTATTTATTTGGTTTTGGGGCCACACCTGGCTGTGCTCAGGGGTTAGACTGCATCTGTCCTCAGGGATCACACCTGAGGCCCAGGGGACCATCAGCTGTGCTGGGGAATTTACTATGGTTGACTGCATGCCTTGCATGTGCTTTACTGCTGTACTGTCTGCAGCCTCAGAATTTTATCTTTTTGTTTTTAAAAAAAGATTGACAATAATACAATTACCCCATTAAGTTGATCATGTGATGAGATTTAGTCAATACGTCACCACTTTTTTCACCATTAGTAAAGCCCTCAATCTTAGATGGTTAGTTTAGAATTTTATTTTTTATTTATTTATTTATTTTGGCTTTTGGGTCACACCCGGCTATGCACAGGGCTTACTCCTGGCTCTGCACTCAGGAATTACTCCTGGCGGTGCTCGGGGGACCATATGGGATGCTGGGAATCGAACCCGGGTCGGCCAAGTGCAAGGCAAACACCCTACCCGCTGTGCTATCACTCCAGCCCCGAGTTTAGAGTTTTATGCCAGTCCATGTTAATGAAACAAGTATCAATCACTAATTCACTGTCTACCTTTTAAGAACTTACTGAGATAGTAAAACTGACAGGTAAAAATATAAAATTACAGATAATTAAATATTGAGTAAAAGTAGAATGAACATTAATTTTGTACATGGTACACAAATTTTTTTTTGTGTGGATTATTGAGTGAAAGATTAACAGTTAAGTTTGAAGTTTGAGCAAGATTAGTGGGAATTGTTCCTATTTTTAGAATCTCAAGGAACACTAACAGGACAGATGACTATCTGGTGGAAAGAGCTTAGGATAGGAATAGGGGCTCTGCTCTAGGCCCAGTGTGTGGTTTTTGCATCTGTGCAATCAGTTCACTTCCAGTGTCCAGTCAAAACTTGGGAAATATTTTTATCCCTTCTCTCCCCAGAAAAACTATAGGCCCTCAGAAGAAAGATTCTGTTTTGGTTTTAAGTCTCACTTGGTGAACATGTGTCAGGGCTGTAATTGTGGACTGGGTTCAGCATTGCAAAGTATGTGCTCCAACCCATCGAGCTCTGTCCCCAGCCCCAGAGGGAAAGATTCTTCTCCCTCCTTCCCCCACACTTTTTTGGACCATACCCTACGGTGCTCAGGGGTTATGCCTGGTTCTTCACTCAGAAATTACTCCTGGCGGTTCATATGAGATGCATATAGGTCAGCTGCTTGCAAGGCAAACATCCTGTCCTCCGTACTGTCACTCCAGCCCTGAGAGGAAAGATTCTATTTAAAAAATGGTTTGGGGAGCCGGGGAGATAGTGTGGCAGTCAGGGCGCTTGCCTTGCACACAGCCAAGCTGGGTTCGGTCTGTGTCATCCCATATAGTCCTATGAACCCGCCAGAAGTGATTCTTGAGTGCAGAGCTAGGAGTAAACTCTGACTACTGCTGGATGTGGCCCAAAACCTAACAGCAACAAAATTGATTTAGAGGGAGACCGGAGAGATTGAATAGGGATAAGGCACTTGCCCGTCATCTGTCTGACTCTGGTTTGAATCCCCTGCACCACATAAGGTTCTCCAAGCATACTAGGATTTCTCCTAAGTGTAGAGCCAAGAACAGACTCTGAGCACTGCTGGGTGGGACCCAAACACACTCTCTGCAAAACCAAAACTGAAACTCACTTCTGAGGCCCGAGGGAGAGAGTACAGGGGTTAAAGTGCTTGTTTTGCATGCAGCATAGTACTGTTCCCCGCCACTGCCACTGCCACCTTTGGTCCCCAGAACACTGGTGGGTGTGTTCAGAGTTCCCTCCAGGGAAAATAAAAGTTCCGAGGTGACTATATTTAAAAAACAACAACAACAAAAAAATGGCAAGTTGGGGCTGGAGCGATAGTACAGCTAGGGTAGGGTGCTTGCTTTGCACAGGTCTGACGGGTTCATTCCCCAGCACCACATATGGTCCTGGTCCTTTGAGACTCACCAGGACTGATCCCTGAGTACAGAGCAGGAGGAAGGTCTGCCAGTCTGGCCCAAAATACACCTCCCATCAAAAAAAAAAAAAAAGGGAAGGGAAGAAGGACACAATATTGGGGTTGTTATGTGTCTTGCTTGACTCTGGTTCCATTGCCAGTGTTGCATAGGGACCCCAGCACTCCAGGAGTGGGAGAGAATCCTGAGCACAGAGCCGGGAGTAGAACCTGAACCCTGTCAGATGTGGTCCAAACCTCGCTCCCTTACTCCCTGCAAAAAACCAAAAAACAACCCAAAAACCAAGTTGGGTTGGGAGATGATAGAGATGATGGGAGACTAAGCAGAGGTTTATCACAGTTATACTGTGTTTCCACGAGTAATCCCAGTGAAGTCCTGAAATCCTGAAACCTATACAAAGCATTTTATTTTTTCATATACATACACACCTTGGATAAAGTTTAATTTATGAATTAGTAAGAGATTAATAAATTTTGACTGAATAGAATGATTACAACAGTATGCTTTACTAAAAGTTATATGAATATGGTTCTCAAGATATTATACATTCAGACTGAGATTGATAGTGAAACCATGGAAAGATAAAGGGTGGAGGTAAAACTACTCTTTTTGGATATATTTGAGGGCTCCAATTGATATTAATCTTCATAATCTGGTCGCAACCACATTGTATTAGTCTCTAGTTTTTTTGGCTTTTGTTTTATTTGGGGACCCCATCTGACTTAGCTCAGGGCTTTCTCTTGTGTTCAGGGATTACTCCTGGTGGGCCTCGGGGAGCGATATACAGTGCCAGGAATCGAAACTTCGTACTGTTTTTCCAGCTCCCAGTCTAGTTTTCTGAACTCAGTTTTTGGGCAGTTCACTGCTTTAGCCTTTTTTTTTTTCTTTTTTTTTCCTGTTGGTGGTTCTTAGGGCCTGCTCCCAACGTGGTATTCAGGGGATTGAACCAGACCCTCTTACATGCAAAGCATGCACTCCAGCCCATTGTGCTCTCTGGCCTCTGGTCTTTTTCTTATCTTGACTAGGATAATTGTCTCAGTTTGAGCAGTGGCATATTTGAGGAATGCATTCATAGTCATGAAACAAATGTTCTTTCTGCAGAAACCACATCTTCTACTATTCCACTGGGATGAGTGTGGGAATTGTAGCTTCTCTACTAATCGTCATTTTCGTACTGTCTAAATTCATGCCCAAGGTATGTAGTAGAACCCTTGCTTGTGGTTAAGATGAATTTGAATAGTTTGCAAGACTGTTCATTTTTCTTCTTTTTGGGTCACACCGGGTGATGCACAGGGGTTACTCCTGACTCTGCACTCAGGAATTACACCTGGTGGTGCTCAGGGAACCATATGGGATGCTGGGAAGTCGAGTGCAAGGCAGACGTCCTACCCACTGTGCTATTGCTCCAGCCCCAAGACTGTTCTTTTGAGTAATCCTATAGTGCTGAAGTTTGCACTGGTGACTGATAAATTAGTATCCTACTCTTTCCTTGATTCAGAAAGGTACTTTCCATTTTGAAACTTGGAAACTCTCCCTTTATAGTTAAAATTCTGTGCTCAGTGGGAAATTAGGGTCTCCTTCCTGTTTGCTGATTACATAGCCAGACTTTAAGTCATTTAGCATCTCATTTTCCCTCTTTTTTTTTTTTTTCCGGATTCTACCATATAAAATGTAAAGGACATCTTTTCAAAAATGTGTTTCCTGTGCATTTTTAGTAGACTTAAAAAAATTACATTTTGCTGCTTTTATGTTTGTGGTAACTTTATGTTTTCACTTCTCTTCTGTTTTAGAAAAGTCCCATTTATGTCATCCTGGTGGGAGGCTGGTCCTTTTCTTTGTACCTCATTCAACTAGTTTTTAAAAATTTACAAGAGATCTGGAGGTGTTACTGGCAGTATCTTTTAAGTAAGTGTGATTAGTTTTGCTTTTCTTTTTATATGTTTGAAAACAGTTGTACTTAATGTGATTATAAATGATGTTGCTTGCTAATAGTTAAACATTCCATACCATTTTATTAACTGTAAAGAATAATGATTATTCATTTGTGTCTAATTCCCTGAATTGTCACTTTCTCTCACTGTGTTGCTTCTAAGGATTGGTTTGTTGATATTTATAAGTGCACTTACACTTATAAATATTTACATATTTATAAGTGTAAGTGCATTTATATTTATACACAATACACATCTTTCTGAAACACTGTAAGTTGACACTTTGGGATCTTAAGGACTATTGATGCGTAATATATAAAAAAACTAATATTTTGTCTTGGTTGAGAATAACCTGTAATCTACCTTTTAAGAAGTGATTAATTTGGACTTTTTTATGTTAAAAAAAAAACGACTAGAATTGTTTAACATGTACCTTAAATACTCCATTTGAGTAATCTGGGACAACTGACAGGACAGAAATTTAAGGAGCTAAATATACTGTAGAAATGAAGGAACTATAAATAATTGAGTCTGTTTTAATGACCTAGTAGGTGCAATATATTGAATTTAAAGCTGTTTCCTCCTGCTCTGCTCCCATGAAATACTTTTATCAATTACAGATGAAAAATAGTGGATTCTGATAATTCTCCTTCCAGGCTATATCTTCATAGTTGGATTCATGAGTTTTGCAATCTGCTACAAGTATGGACCATTGGAAAATGAACGAAGTATCAACTTGCTGACCTGGACCTTGCAGCTGATGGGCCTGTGTTTCATGTATTCTGGCATCCAGATTCCACATATTGCCCTTGCCATTATCATCATTGCACTGTGTACTAAGAACCTGGAGTACCCTGTTCAATGGCTGTACATTACCTACAGGTGACTGAAAGGCAAAGGAACTGTATTTAAGTGTGCAGTGCAGCGAAAGGATACAGAGATGTTGAACTGGAAGCCTCTGTACTATTGAAAATTTATTGTAGTATTCTTTGATTCCTTTAAAAAAATTTTTTTTCTATAGGCATTTTTAGAATTTTATTCTAGTCATTTTATATAAAATAAAAGCATCCAGCAAAGTGTTATGTGTTCTGTTGCCACTAGGTGGTGCAAAGTCTATCACTTTTGTACCACGTACCACAGGTCACCTGGTTTCAGATTAACATTGGCTTTCAGATTGCTGTGGGGAGGCCTACTTTTAAAATGTAAATCATAGCATGTTATGATTTAAGTCACACTTTACACTGTGACTATGGAAGGTTACAGATTTCTGAGGTTACAGATAGAAGGTGATGGCTTCAATTTAGGGACCAAATTAATGGACTGTGATTTAATACTTTACTGTTGTCTTTCCATCTACTGGAAAATAAATATTTTACAATTTATCGGGAAATAAGTGCATTTTTTCACATTAGTGAATAATACGACTATTCTAACTTGTCGCTCACAGTTTAGTTGTTGGGCACATTATAACTAACGATGCCTGGGAAGGGAAGGTGAGAGCATCATTGTAATGTTCATGCTCTCACTTGTATGCTTGGCTCGCTGAAGGAAGCTAGAGGGAAGGTTGACTGTAGATTACTGATTAATGATCGTGATGTTATTTTGGTGAGCACAGAAAGGTGTGTAAGGCCACAGGAAAGACTGTCCCTCCTCGCCTCCTGACAGAAGAAGAGTATCGGATACAGGGGGAGAGAGAGACCAAAAAGGCTTTGGAAGATCTTCGAGAATATTGTAACAGCCCAGACTGCTCTGCTTGGAAGACTATTTCTCGGATTAAGTCTCCAAAGAGGTAAATTCTCGGTCAGGTATTCCAAACATCTCTCAGTAATTTTGAGCTTAGCTTTATTTATTTTTTGGGCTTTTGGGTTATACCCAAAGGTACTCAGGGCTTACCCAAAGGTCTCTCAGGGATCACTTCTGTTGGTGCTCAGTGGACCCTACAGGGGTTGAACTGGGGTGGGCTGTGTGCAAGGCAAGCACCTTAGCCCCGTATTATCTCTCTGGCTCTTAACCTAAAATTTTAACTGAGATTATGCTTCTAGATAACCACTTGGTATTTATTTAGTCATGATTTCTATTTATTTCGGAGAAGTTGAGGGAAACATGCATATGTTATTTAAAGTAACCTATTTACTGTTTCCTCAATGACCTATATCTATTTAGCGTTGAGTGTAACATTGAGATGGTCCTATACCATATTAATTCCCCTCTGACAATTTTAAGGGGAATTGTTTTATTTTTATTTATTTTGGTTTTGGGGCCATACCTGATAGTGCTTAGAGCTTTCTCCTGGCTCTGCACTCAGGGATCATTCCTGGCAGCTTAAGGGAACCATATGGGGTTTTGGGTATTAAATCTGGGCTCCCCATGTGCAAGCTAAGCATCTAACCTGCTGTACTATCTCTCTGATCCTGTGTATTTTTTAAAAATTGTTTTTAATTTGTACATTTTAAAATTTTGTTTTATTTCCCTTCCTTTGTTTGGGAGCAGTTGTACAATAAATAAGTGAAGTACCAATTTGAAATACTGATTATATAAAGCTTATAGGGCCATAAACATGAATAAATATGTAATGCTCTGTAATCTTCTCTTATCAGAATTCTGTATGACTAAGGGAACCTTAGCACTTCATAGCTGAAGTGCTAGGCTAGTGCTTATTAAGCAGGGTATGCTGGCCTATGATCCCAGTTTTCCTCTTTTCCACCTGTCAGGATCAGGATTGACTAGATTCAATAATGTTGAATCTAGTCAACATTATTGAATCTAGATTCAACATTATTTGGACTCTGAGCATACCAATGATTTTCATTTGCTTTCATTTTGAAAGATACCCAGAAGGAACAGGGGCAGGTCCTAATGAGTATTGCCTTCTCTCTTTTCCAGATTTGCCGACTTTGTGGAAGGCTCTTTCCACCTCACACCAAATGAAGTTTCTGTCCATGAGCAGGAGTTTGGACTAGGGAGCATTCTCTCTCAGGTGGATATCTATGAAGAAACCTCTTCTGAGGAGGAGAACTCTGAATTTTGGCCCCCCACTACCACACAAAACCATTTCCTGACCTAGGTAGTGGTCAGAATTTTTATGTGGACTGGCTTGGTACCTCAAGGTCCCGGTTGCGTATCTCGTGCAATTATTTCTCAGCTCTTAAATCGGGTACGGTTGTGCAGACATTTTCCTACCAAAATTAGAGGTCTGGGTAGGCCTCCCTCTGGAAATGTTCTTGATCGAAGTGGGATGCCTGAGGAAGGAGAGAGGATAAAGTAGTGAATATCCTGATTGCTGCCCGTTGGTTAAGCTGTCTACTACTTTCATGTTTCTAAAGAAGCCGAATGGCCACAGCTAAAGCTACAGCAAGAAGGGCACTCTGGCTCCTCTCTGAGACTTGATTTGGTCCTGACATTTCTGCCTCTGTTACTAGAACTCAGAAATAAGTGTTACATGTAACAGTAATGTTCTTAGATTGTAGGCAGCATCTTCCAGAAAGAAATCTGCAAATCTGAGCCTCTTTTTTACTTCTGTTTTATTTTCAGTGATTTTTGAATAATTCGTACTTGAACTGTTTTACAAGGGAAATGGATTTTTGTCATCTTGGGTTTTTTTTTTATATGAATATATGTATGTATTTTAAATGTAACAAACTCCTATCTAGAACCAGCAAGTGCCCCAGAGAGACATGCCCCATAGCCCATATATATATACACATATATATGTATATGTGCACTCACATACATATATACATATATACATATTACTATGGATTATTCATGAAAGCCTAGGAACTCTTGTGTTGAGCTTTAATTGGTTTTCAGATCTGTTACGTTTGAAGCCCTACTTGCTTTTTGGAACATCCCTGTAAACTCTTCTGTAGGGTAGGGCTTTTGGACTTTTTATTAAATTAAACTTTGTTTTCTTTTAAAAGTACAGTTGTACTCTTCCCATTCCTTCTTGTCCTTTTTGCCTTTTCAAGGCTGTTCAGGTGAAGTATTTGTTTCATTTCTTTATATTCTCTTCCTCTTGGTTTATAACATTATTCTCTGAGTTAGGGGAAGTGATCTTCGTTAGTAACTTAAATTTTATTTCATAGGTTCTCTATTTTTCTGTCAGTGGGTTACTTTTCCTGAATTATATCTTTATTTCAGTGAGAAAGCATTGTAAAGAGGGAGAAATTCTCCTCTTTAAGTAAATTCCTAATGAAATGTAGTTTCTGTCTCAAGACCAGTTTTGTGGGTTTTTTTTTTTCACTGTGTTTGAATTTGGGGTGAGTGAAATCAAACTCAATTTTTGACTCCTTGTCTGGTGGTTACAGGACTGGGCCACGGGCAGTGGCGGTGGCAGTGGGTCCTGTAGCATGAGCGCTTCTCTCAAAGAGCTGACGCGCCTGGGTGTGTCATGTGTCCCAGCCCTGCCTGCGTGGCTCCGCCCCAGGTGCCTCAGCTCCTCTGTGCCTGGAGATTGCCCGGCTCTATCGGTAAACATTTAGAAGCTGCTCATTTCCCTTTTGACTATTTAGTTGGCTGCCTGGGTCACTACTCAGCCTCCATTTAATTTTTTCTGGCAGTTACGGCTCTTGCAATTTCAGCATAGTCTCTTCCCTCAGACTGATCTCATCCGGAGGGCTTGAAGGGATAACTGTGGAAATGGCTGGACATTGGAGCCATGTCTGCTGCCATGTCAGCATCTTGCTAGGCAAGTATCAAGCTATAAATTGGCTCTAAGGCTCAGGGTCTCATCAGCATCGGAAATCCATCGCCTCTTGTATGTCTGACCAAGTTATGTGAACATGGTTCCCGTTAATGGGAATAGAATTTAGTTGGCCTGATTTTTTCCTTTCTCTTTCCCCACTCAAATTGCTTTCATAAGACCAGTGGACCCAGTGACTAAAAATAAAGACAATTGTGTAAGCCACTTTATTCAATATTAATTTATTTCTCCCTCCCCAACTTGATGATTTTTGTATGTTACCAAGGACATTTTATGAGTCCCAATGTTCCATTTTGTGCTATTAAATATCTGAGGCCTACCTTTCTTTCACTGTGTTCCTGCCAGCTTAGTTAGACGTGACCTATGTGATAGAGATGATAAATGAAAGAATCCAGAGTGGCCAGATGATAAACTCTAGATTCTGATATTCCTAGAAACTAGGAAATGAATTACACTGTTGCCCTCAATTTTTTTCTGGGTTTGCAGGTCAGGCACTTCTGGAAGAGCTCAGACGTGGTAGTGTTCTGGGGCCACCTGGGCCATACCCCGTGGTGCTAGTTGGGGTGTACTATCTTGGGGATATGACCCAGGGCCTCACATATACAAGGCATGTGTATCTACCACTTGAGCCACATCCCTAGCCCCCCTGAGTATTTTTGTTGTCCCAGAAAAAGATGATTTGAGATGAATATTTGTATTAACAATGGCTCCCGGCTGTGTACTTATAAAACTTTTCTTTGAGTAGCGGAAGTTGAAGTAGGAGGAAAGGAAATGAAATGTCCTTTTGTATTCTTTTGGGCTCAGGTCTGACATATGAGATAATACCTTAAATTGAAATGTCAGGAGTTTTTATCTGAACCCAAGAGAAGACAGCCTGACAGATTTATTATGTCTTTATGTTTTATAGGCAATGAAATCAAATAATAAATGCAAAGGAGCCATTTTACAAGGCAAATGAACCATTGCTTCTGTTTTGGCATAATAGAAATTATTCTTGTTGCAGAAACCTATGTGGTTGTGGTAACTCCGTGGTGTTTCTTGATAGATTTTGAATTCAGTTGCTGTTGAGTTGGGGTCTAGAGGGTTACAACCTTGAAAGGGTGTTTTTGTGCCTTATCTGATGAAAACTTGTGTCTGCTGGGAATTAGAGCAGATTTATGGCAAAATTAGTGCTTTAGCGGGATTGGAATAGTCATGCAGTCTCCCCAGATGTTGGACTTAGGGCTCTTTCCCCTCACCTCACTCCTGTTTGTTGTTCTTTTCACACACTTGACAGTAACTTGAAAATGTTGAAATAGCCTTCTCTGAGCTTCCCTGCCGCACAGACAACATTGTTAACATGTTAACCTAATCAGTAGCTGATAGTGTGAACATTAGAATTACTAAAGCCTGCAGTTTCCCAGTTGTCTAGGACTGGTGAAGAAACAGGTGTAAGGAATTATTAGATCATTTTAGCCTGTGGGTAATGCCTTAGTGTTATTATTTTTAAAGTCCTTTAAAATAAATGTTCATGAATGTTTGAAAGGAACAAAATAATCAGGGATGGCTCTTTGCCATGGGTCTCATTTTCACTCTTTTCTGTAAGAAAAAAATAACGATGTCTTATTATCTATTTTTTCATTTTTATTGTACAAGTTTGTAAGTATTCCCAATTTTAATAAAGTTTTATAGACTCTACAGTGGTTTCTCTTAATGAACATGTGCTTTTCTTGTTTGGAGCCCTCGTTTGTAGGTGGTCGTCAATTAGCTCCTCAGTTTTCATTCGCTAATATTCTGCTTTGTGTGTTGTCTAGTTTCCTGTTTTTCTTTAACACTGCCTTCCATCCCGGGTCTGTCTTGGTCTAAATCCTTCTCTGGCCTGACTGATTTTCCAGGATGCCAGCTCTCTAAGGGGTATCTCGGGAATAGCAGGTGATACCATGTACTGTCTCAAGAAAAGAATACGTAGGTTTAGTTCCTAGTTCAGGAACTCCACTCTTTTCCCTTTTCCTTTCGGGGCTTCTCCCAAGCAGTGATCAGGTGGCCTGGGCTATTGCCAGTGATATCTGGGCAGACAGTTCAGTGCTAGGGCCCCACGATGCGGTGTTGCCCAGGTAGTGCTGGGCCCTCTCCGGGCAACGATGTGCTCAGGGGGCCTCCAGGGATACACCTAGCAGTGCCCAGACACCTCCAGGGCTCTATCTGATGGCGTTTGGGGCCCTGTTCTATCTCCTGGGCCCAGTCTGTGTGGGGGCGGGAGTGTGTGGAGGTTACTTCTTGGCCCTGTGCTGGGATGGGTAGTGTCTCCTGGGGGCCCATGAAGTGCCAGGGGTTCGGCAGCATGCAAGGCAAGTGTTTTCACCCCTGTACTGTCTCTGGCCTCGCTCTCTTGCTTTTCCACTGGGATAAGAAGACCTGTGGATCCAGCAGTGAGATGCCTGCCAAGAGCTTTGTGCAGGTGGCAGAGGAACAGAGCTGTGGTGAGCATTAGGAACCATGGAATAAAAACTTAAGTTGTGTGTAGCTTATGCAGTAGAGACTACTTTTTGTTTTAACTATTTTCTTTATTCTGGGTATCATTGTAGCATTTGCATTAAATCTGTACCTGTCTCTACTCAGTTATTTAAATTCTAAGAAATTTCATGTCCAGTTTTTGAAGGTAGTTAAAAAGGAAGGACCATAGTAAATTTATGTTTATTAATGTATATTAATGAAAAGCATAATGAAACTTATGTTTATTAATGTGTATTAATGAAAAGATTGTATTAATATAATCTTTTGATCTCCCTTTATAAGTTACTAGGTAATAAATATAGGTGATAATTAATGGTTGGATTAATAAAAACTTAAGATACTAATGGTTGAATCATTAAAAACACCTAACAAAGTTAGGTGTGCTACCTCATAAGAGTTTTTTGGGGCTTGGGTGGTCGGTCATACAGGGGTTAAGGTGCTTGCCTCCTTGCACATGATGAAGCCTGTTTCAATCCCTGGCATCACGTATGGTCTCTCGAACACTGCCAGAACCAGGAGTAAGCCCTGTGTGCTGCTGAGTATACCCCATACAAATAAAAGTTTTGCTACATCATAGGGCTTTAGTAAGAATTAGTGTATTAAGCTGTTCTCAGATCTTACTGGGCGGACTGGGGAGCATGTTCTTTGCACTTGGGAGCTGTGGATTCAGTCCCTGGATCATGTATTCCCTTGAGCACTGCTCTGGGAATGCTAAGTACCACTGGGAATGACCCACACACACACAAAATGTATTAATCAGAAATATAACCTCAGCACGCAGAAGAATTCTCATCAGGGGAATTTGTGAAAATTCATACTTGATTCAGTAAGTCTAGGTTGGGGCCCAAGATTCTGCATTTCTATTGTTTCCAGATGTTTCAGATGCTGCTGCTTTGCGGATCTCAATTTGACGAGGAAGAATGAAAACCACTTTGCTCGTGTCCTGGAACATCCTAGTAAATGCTTGAGAGCTGTGTTGTGTTGTTTCTAATGATACAATATGATTTGTGGAAGTCAGGGAGCCCCCCTGGGGCCGGGGAGATAACTCAAAGAGGGGCACATGCTTTGCATATGGGAGCGCTGCTTCAGTCCTCATGGTCCCCCTAGTCTGCTGGGGGCTGCTGAGAGTAGCTCCTGAGCACCACTATGTGTGACCAAAAAGAGGAAAGAAAGACTCTACCACTATCTTCCCCACTAATCTGCCATATCTGAAAACATCTGTGTTCATGTTCAGTAACATCTATTAAAAAGTGAGTATTGGGGACAGGGATAGTACAGTGGGTAGGGCGCTTGCTTTGCACATGATCAACCTGGGTTTGATCCCTGATTCCACAAACATTCCCCGAGCACTGCCAGGAGCAAACTAGTGCAGAACCAGAAGTAAGCCCTGAGTACCACTGGGTGTGGCCCCAAAACAACAACAAAAAGTGAGTATTGAGAGTCAGGGATATGACTGAAGTGGTAGAGCACATGCTTTGCATGTGAGAAGCCATGAGTTCGATCCCTGGCACTGCATGACCCCTGAGCACGACCAAATGTGGCCCCCACAGCTAACACCAACATAGAAGGACTGGGTGTGTGGCTCAGTGGTAGAGTACTTGCTTCGTGTGTGTGATGCCCCAACAGCAACACCACAGAAAACATTAAGTGACTATTCCTGGGAGAACTAATGAGTGTGAACTGGTTTTATCAGCCTGTTGCCCTTTCAACTTTTATCAGAGTAGGTACTGAAGGACTAGTCCGTTTTTTTTTCTTCCAGTTTTATTGGGTATAATTTACATACAATAAAATTCACCAGTTTTAAATATTGCTGACTTGGCGCCAGAGAGACAGTACAGCAAGTAGGGCGCTTGTCTTGCATGTGACCAACCCAAGTTTGATCCCTGGCATCCCATGTAGTTCCCTGAGTCTGCCACGAGTGATATCTGAGCACAGACCCAGAAGTAAGCATTAAGCACTGCTGAGTGTGCTCCCAATTTTTTTTTTGACTTCTGATAAATGGGGGATGGTTGTACCACCAGTCACCACCACAGTCATAATTTAGAGGTGTTCCACCACCCCTAAACGTTCCCCACATCCATTACACAGACTAAAAATTTTACTAGAGAAAAGGTGTTTTTTTTTTTTTAAATTAGGGTGGAGGAAGGTTAAGATACTCCAGCTGCAATTTTTTTTTTTTTTTTTTGCTTTTTGGGTCACACCTGGCGATGCAAAGGGGTTACTCCTGGCTCTGTGCTCAGGAATTACTTCTGGCGGTGCTCAGGGGACCATATGGGATGCTGGGAATCAAACCCAGGTCGGCAAATGCCCTACCCGTCCAGCTGCAGTTTTTCCTGGGTAGCAGGCGGTCATAGTCCCACCCCATAATGCCTCTTCCTCCCTTGGGGGGTGCTTTGACAGGTTTTGAAATCCCAGCTGACTCGGAACTGTGTTTTATATCTTCTTTTTTTTTTTTTTTTTTGCTTTTTGGGTCACACCCAGCGATGCTCAGGAGTTATTCCTGGCTCTGCACTCAGGAATTACTCCTGGCGGTTCTTGGGGGACCATATGGGATGCCGGGGATCGAACCCAGTTCAGCCGCGTGCAAGGCAAACGCCCTATCCACTGTGCTATTGCTCCGGCCCCATTATATCTTCTTGATTTAGGCTGGCCCACTCATTCCTGGTCTTAACACTCATTCTCAAGTTCAGAGACTCACCCTGGGCCTCAGACAAATCAAGGGTACTGGGTGACCCAGTTTAAACATATTCATGCCATTGTTTCTAAGCCTGTGTTCAGTTAGAGTTGCATCTCTCACAGGAAGTGTAGTGGGTACTGGCTGAGAGACTGAGTAGGCACACACATAAATCACAAAGTTGTAGGCAGTTGGAGATTCCCCTGCCCCTGGAGAACAGCAGACCTGAGTTCCCATCCCAGCTCTGCTAGGATTGCTGCAGTAAGATCCTGGAAGTGGTTTTTCTAGATCTATTTCCTTAACCGTGAAAAAAAAAAAAACCCTATAATTTGTGCCTCTGACCCTGAGAACTGCTATGCCTACATGGAGGGTTATGTTCTGATGTCCTATCCATTTAGCATTCTCTCTTTTCCTTGCCTTTCCCCCCCTTCAAATGTGTATATATATATATATATATATATATATATATATATATATAAAGTAGATCAATAAATCATGTAAGGAGAGCTTGATAATGGAATTGCTGATGGGATAGGTTTATGCAGACTGCTTCTCAGAGAGCAATGAGTTTGGACCTTGAACCAAGCGATGCTGGGAGTTGAAGAATTGAGTCTCTATTATGTTCAGCTAAGTGAACTAAGTGGCTATGATTACCTAATTCTCTGTATGCACATGCCTGGGAGAGGGGATGGTGGGCAGAAGGAGTCTTCTGTTTAGGAATTTTCCTGGAAAACAGGATTTTCTAAGCTGTTTATCTATTGGAGGCAAGGCTAGTGCCTAGGAAAGACTCTCAGGTGCTTTTTTTTTTTTAAATTTTTAAAATTAGTGAATCCCCGTGAGGTACAGTTACAGACTTACAAACTTCCGTGCTTACATTTCAGTCATACAGTGGTCAAGTATCCATCCCTCCACCAGTGCCCATTTGGGATGTCCCAACATCCCTCCCACCATCCCCACCCCGTTCCCCCTCCCCCTCCCCCACCTCTGTGGCAGGGCATTCCCCTTCAATCTCTCTCTTCTCAGGTGCTTTTCTTTTCTTTTCTTTTCTTTTTTTTCTTTTTGAGTCACACCTGGCAATGCACAGGGGTTACTCCTGGCTCTGCACTCAGGAATCACCCCTGGAGGTGCTCAGGGGACCCTACGGGATGCTGGAAATCGAACCCGGGTCGGCCGAGTGCAAGGCAAACGCCCTCCCCGCTGTGCTATTGCTCCAGCCCCTTCTCAGGGCTTTCTTAGCTTGCTCATGCCGAAGATTAAATGGTAGTTGGGTTGGACCCTTTGGGTGATGGAGGATCAGGAAGTCGCGCTTCTGCCATGGGTTGTGTGTGAACTCGGCCCTTTTAGCAAGCCCTCAGAGCCTTATCTGAGCTTTCTCCTAGCGTTGCTTTTTAGCGGAGTGAGCCGATGTGCTGTCTCCTCTGAGGGCAGTATGGTTCAGTGAGAGGATTGGGTGGGAGGTCAATGAAACCGAGGTCCAAAAAAATGCCAGATGCTATTACTAGCTGCAAGTAGACAGACCAAAGATCAATCAGGGTCAGATTTATGGGAAAGGAAAGTGGAGAGGACTTTGGGAGTTTGACCTGCTTAATTTCCATAGTAATAATCATGAATCGCTTCAGATTTCTACTAAGTGAGGGTTGGGGGAAGTGTCCGTTTCTTTGCTCGGAGGATACCCCAGCCCCTTTTCCTCTTGGAGCAAATTTCTAGCTTTTACTTGGCTGTAAACTCCACTCCTGTTGTCCTGTCCAACCTTCTTTTTTGGGGAGGGGGACGGAGCAGGAACTCTACGTAAGTCCCTCAGCTTCACTGTGTCACCCTATCACTGTCATCCCGTGGCTCATCGATTTGCTCGAGCGGGCACCTTAGACCAAGCAGATCCTTTCCCACTGAGAGGAGGCTCCTGGTGATGGGACAGTGTCTGTCTCTGGAGCTGCTGGCCCAGGAAGGGTTAAGTGAGCCACACCCTCGGCAGAAACAGCCTCGGACTTTGTGCTGAGCAGCTGTCTCTGGCCTTTCCTGGCTTGACTGACACAGGGAGCCCACGCCGGAGAAAGCAGCTCAGAGAAGGGTCAGAAGAGAGGACACTGGCAAGAGGAGGACAGCCCCTTTGCTGGCTCCCAACACCATGGACAGCTCCCCCTAACTCCCGCACTCGGCACCCTTGGGGCCTGGGACCCCGTACCCCCCTTCTGGTCAAATTGAGATTTCATCCATCTCTCTGCAAGGGACACTGAAGTCAGACCCTAGTTCCAGTGTTGGGTAAGTCCTACCTTGACCTACTACGGTTGCTCTTTTCACATTTTGGGGTGTTCTCCCTGGGGCCAACATCCTTCCCCCTCCTCCCTACATTGCTGCTAATCACATTCCCACTCTTTCCGATCCAAATCCAAAGAAGATGCCTTCTCCTCCCCTTGCTTCTGCGTCTCACCCTCCCCTGTCAAGTTACTTGAAAAAAAGAAACACAGAAGGTGTGAGGTAATGATTGTACCCCCTGGAATTTGCAGGGAGTGAGTTGTATGCAACGTGTTCAGACCCCTGCAGGTTGCGGTGAGCCCGCTGGATACCACTGTCATCATCCTTCCTAATGCTCTCTCAGATGGAGCCTTCTGGGAACTGACAAAGACTCTCATTTCCTGGGATTTGGGGAAAGCCAAACGAAGGGGCAATCAGGAAGCCCCTTCCTGGCCAGCCTTCCACTCCCGCTCCCCTAACACCCCAGGTTGTTTGCAGGAGAGGAGGAAAGGGCTCTTTGGCTCTTTCGTTCCTGGCAGGGCGGGGCTGTGACCATTGTACTAGCAGTCCTGTTGGGGCCACCTCGCCTGCACAGTCCCCCAGGAGAGACCGAGGAAGGCTGGCTTCCTCCCGGCCTCACCTGCCATGTGTCGGCTGCGTGGGGACCCAGCCCTACCATGGTCCCTGCCCCTCTCCTTGTCTCCCCCGCCAGGGAATAAAGATCTGGGTGTGTCTCTCCGGGCCAGAGTCCATGTCAGTTTATGGGAATGGGTGTAAAAATGAGAGAGAAAAATGGGAATAAATGTGCAGGCCCAGCCAAAGGTTTGGGTTGCTACTTGCTTTCTGGGGAAAGGAAACTTGCTATAATTTTCTTTTTTTTTTCTTTTTTTTGGGTCACACCCGGCGATGCACAGGGGTTACTCCTGGCTCTGCACTCAGGAATTACTCCCTGTCAGTGCTCAGGGGACCCTATGGGATGCTGGGAATCGAACCCAGGTCGGCCGCGTGCAAGGCAAATGCCCTACCCGCTGTGCTATTTCTCCTTTGCTATAATTTTCTTTCCTTTTGTGGGGAGGGAGGGCATACCTAGCAGTGCTCAGGGTTTACTCCTGGCTCTGCATGCACTCAGGAATCATTCCTGGCGGTGCTTAGGGGACCAGGTGGGACACCGGGGGATCGAACCCAGGTCAGCCAGATGCCCAACCTGCTCTACTATTGCTTTGGCTCCCGCCATCATTTTCTATGAGATGTTCCCATTCTTTCGTGGAGGAGTGTCTATGTCTCAGCTCGCCCGACCCAGTCCCCACTGATGGATGAGAGGGGACGAGGAACTTCCCTAGCTTTTGCTCTAGCTGTGGGTGGGCGGCCACTGAGACGGGCTGTGGGAGTGGACAGGAAAAAGGGGGGGGGCGAACATTGCTGACCCGCTCCTCTCTCTCTCCTGCAAGGACACCTGGGCACCTTTTCCACCACTGCTCAGAAGCAGTGGTCCTGTCCCCATCCCACCCCCACAACGCGGGAGCAGAGGGTCCCCTGCCTCCTCCCGGGTGTCCCGTCTCCCCCGCGAACTGGGCTAGTTCTCAGCTTCTCCTGAGCAGGAGAAGGCAGCTCTCGAGGCCTGGACCAGGACAGGAAGGTGTCAAGGTCCTCCTGTCCGTCTCCCTGCAGTGGCTGGCCCCTACAGTGGAACAGACACCAGCACCGCCCCTCGCCCTTTATTCTCAGCCTCCGGGGCGCCTCTGAACATGACCCTCCTGGAACGTTCTGTGGGGATGGAGGACCTTGTCCTCCTGGAACCCCTGGCCGAGGAGTCTCTGCTCAAGAACCTCAAGCTGCGCTACGAGAACAAGGAGATTTACGTGAGTGCTCCGGGGTGGCCCTGGCTGTGGGAGTGGGGGTCAGTGTGCGCCTGCTCTCCCCAGCCCCCACCCCGCTCAGGCTCCGCTCACCTTCTTCCCTCCCTCCAGACTTACATCGGGAGTGTGCTCATCTCTGTGAATCCCTACCAGCAGCTGCCCATCTATGGCCCAGAGTTCATTGTCCAGTACCGGGATTGTACCTTCTATGAGCTAAAGCCCCATATGTGAGTAGAGGGATGCCGAGAGGCTGTGAGGACCAGCTTTGGATGCCGAGGCATCTTGTTTCCTCTCTTCTTTCCTTGCACGGAGTTTCTTCCACTCCTACTTCCTCCTGTACCCCTCACTGGCTGCCTCGACTGAAGTCTGTTCTCTTGGGAGGGGGGCTGGGGCTTGAGTGATACTGTCACTGTCACTGTCATCCTGTTGCTCATCGATTTGTTTGAGCGGGCACCAGTAATGTCTCTCATTGAGAGACTTATTGTTACTGTTTTTGGCATATCCAATACGCCACGGGTAGCTTGCCAGGCTCTGCCATGCAGGCGGGATACTCTCGGTAGCTTGCCGGGCTCTTCAAGAGGGGTGGAGGAATTGAACACGGGTCGGCCAGGTGAAAGGCGAAGGCCCTACCGCTGTGCTATCACTCCAGCCCTTGAGTGACATGAAGCGTCTAATATATTTTTCTTATTATTTTTCTTTTTGGGTCACACCTGGCAATGCACAGGGGTTACTCCTGGCTCTGCACTCAGGAATTACTCCTGGCGGTGCTCAGGGGACTATATGGGATGCTGGGAATTGAACCCGGGTCGGCCGCATGCAAGGCAAACGCCCCACCCTCTGTGCTATTGCTCCAGCCCCGAAGTGTCTAATATTGACCCCGCTTGGTTCTTCACTTCACTGCTCCCCACCAGCTACGCATTGGCAAACATGGCCTATCAGTCACTGAGGGACCGGGACCGAGACCAGTGCATCCTCATCACGGGCGAGAGTGGAGCCGGGAAGACAGGTGAGGCGCCTGGCCGCTGCTGGAACTCGCTGCTGCTCCTGCTCTCGGGAGTTCCTTCCCAGCTCTCCTGACTGGGCTAAGGGGTCCCGAGGTGCCGGGCTCTCATGGGAGGGTTTCTTCTGCACAGAGGCGAGTAAGCTGGTGATGTCTTACGTGGCGGCCGTCTGTGAGAAAGGGGAGCAGGTGAATTCTGTGAAGGAGCAGCTGCTGCAGTCAAACCCCGTGCTGGAGGGTGAGGACTGGTGTCTCTGCACTCTCCGACCGCACCCGCTGACCCCAGACCCTCAGCCCTGACCCCTTCCCCAGGTTCCAAACACCCATTGCGCCTCTTCCCTGAGAAATCAGCGGTGGGCACAGTGATTGTAGACCCTCCCCGCCCCCACGCTGTTTCTGGACTCCCTTTTTTTTTTTTTTTTTTGCTTTTTGGGTCACACCCGGCGATGCACAGGGGTCACTCCTGGCTCATGCACTCAGGAATTACTCCTGGCAGTGCTTGGGGGACCATATGGGATGCTGGGAATCGAACCCTGGTCGGCTACATGCAAGGCAAACGCCCTACCCACTGTGCTATTGCTCCAGCCCCTGGACTCCCTCTTTTCTCACTGCTTCACCCCCCACCCCCCACTTCTGCAGCTTTTGGTAATGCCAAGACCATCCGCAACAACAATTCCTCTCGATTTGTGAGTAAACCTCTCCCCAGCCTGGGAGGAGCCGGTGTGGGGCCTTGAGGGCACCCCCCATATCCCCCCCCCACCCCGATTCCTGAGAAGAGGAGGAAGAAAAGTGTCTCTCTCTGGTCTCTGTAGGGAAAGTATATGGATGTCGAGTTTGACTTCAAGGGATCCCCGCTTGGTGGTGTCATCACAAACTGTACGTGTCTCCCCGTTCTGCGTGCCACCCCTCTTCTCTACCCGCCCCACGCTCTGTCCCTTGGTGCCAATCTGCTCTTGAGGGAAGAAGGAATATTTGTTTCCAGACTCCCCCACCACCCCCCGCCTTGAGGGATACCTGGGAGGAAGGGGCTTAGAGGGACGTGGAAATATCCCTCAAGTCCTCCAGATATTCTTTTTTTCATTTTTTTTCGGGGGGATGGAGTTCCTGGGAGATTAAACCCCAGGCCTCATACATGCAACACAAGCTCTCTGACACTCAGGTTCGTTTCTAGCCCTGTTGGGATGTAATTTTTTTTTTGGGTCACACCCAGCAATGCACAGGGGTTCCTCCTGGCTCTGCACTTAGGAATTACCCCTGGCGGTGCTCAGGGGACCCTATGGGATGCTGGGAATCAAACCCGGGTTGGCCGCGTGCAAGGCAAACGCCCTCCCTGCTGTGCTATCGCTCCAGCCCCTGGGATGTAATTTTTTTTTTTTTTTTTTGCTTTTTGGGTCACACCCGGCGATGCACAGGGGTCACTCCTGGCTCATGCACTCAGGAATCACCCTGGCGGTGCTCAGGGGACCATATGGGATGCTGGGATTCGAACCCGGGTCGGCCGCGTGCAAGGCAAACGCCCTACCCGCTGTGCTATCACTCCAGCCCCTGGGATGTAATTTTTTTACTCTGCTAGATCTGCTTGAGAAATCCCGCGTGGTGAAGCAGCTCAAAGGAGAAAGGAACTTCCACATCTTCTACCAGATACTGGCGGGAGCTGACGCACAACTGCTAAGTACGTGCCCGTCAAGACACACGGTAGAACCTCAATCCCTCACACCCTAGTTTCCCGAGTTTCTCTTTGCCCAAATTAAATTTCGTTTTCCCCTTCATTGCTGTCATGTTCCGCCCCGCCTGTGCTCCTCTTTTTTGCAAGCTGCCTTAGAAATGGAAACCTGATTTCCATCTACTGCCTGATCTTCAATTGAAGAAACTATCAATAGCTCAGCAGATTAGGTAGAAAGTTACAAGTGTTTGAGAACTTTCAGAGCTCTACTTGAAATTTCCCTGGGTCTGCATTTGCCTCAACTTCAATATTCTTCATAGTTTTCCCTTCTTTAGTGCTTTTTAAAAAAAATTTTGGGGTCACACCCAGCATTGCTCAGGGGTTACTCCTGGCTTTGCACTCAGGAATTACTCCTGGCGGTGCTTGGGGGACCATATGGGATGCCGGGGATTGAACCCAGGTTGGCCACGTGCAAGGCAAACGCCCTACTTGCTGTGCTATGACTCCAGCCCCAGTTTTTTTCCCATTTTTTTTTAACCCCTTTCCTCCAGTGCTCAGGAGGCTTTGGGGCCTCTCCCAGTGATTCTTGGCCAACTGAGGCAGCTTTCTGATGTGAGGACTTGAGGATGCAGTGATGTTCAAGCCCTGTGGTGTGAGGGGTCACCTGGCCACCCCAGAGATGCTCAGGAGCCCCCAGAAATGTACCTGGTGATGTTTGGGGGACAGTGCAGTGCCAGGGATAAAAATGGGGTTTTCCACATTGAAGGCATGTACCTTAACTTCTGTACCATCTCTAAGACCCTCTTCTTATGTAGTTTAACGGAGGCTCCATTCGTAGGTTGAATGCCTACTATCACTTGGCACATGTTACCCTTAGGGGTACAACAATGATAAAGACAGTCTTGCCCTCAAAGAACTTAGCCTTCTAGGATTCCTGGGATGGCAGATGTGTGAATAAATACCTGACAATAATAGCAGTATGAGTGCCAACTGCTCTGTGAAGGGCAGCATGTGGCTCAGAGGTAGAGCATTTGCCTTGCATGTGAGAGGCCCTGGTTTGAATCCTGAGGACCAGAAGAAAAAGGAAAAAACACAACAACAACAAACCTGTGTTGGTGACTGTGAGGATAGAGGTGTGTAGCTCACGGGCTCATACCAGGAATAGTCCCATGAAATGCTGGACTGGCCCATGGGAGCTCTGGTAGCATTGCAGGGACTTGCAGGACTTCCGGTCCTGCCAGAGTTGACCTCTCAGCTCCCTACTCTCGCTGTGGACGCTGTGGGTCTGCCCCGCAAGGACCTGTCCCTTGGCTTCCGGTTACTTGATACGGGGGCTGTGCTTTTCTCTTTCCCCCTTCCAGGAAACTGTGGCTCAAGAGGTTCTGTGTTCCCTCCTGGCTTAATAGTCTTGGCAGTTTCCAATTTGTCTGAATCACAGGCTCTACTGCCTGTGGCTGGTTCTGTCATCCACTGGTGTAGGCTGTGATCAGCTAGGGCGTCAGTGGTGTCATCATCCCAACTCCTTTCTGACTCATTCTCAGTCCAGACAGATCTCTTTCATGCGGCTTCAAAATTCGTGTCTCAGGGGAAGCTGCCATTAAACTCTGGAGTGGGGGGCACTTCCTGGTTCCCGGGTGCTTTGAATAACAGCTCGTGGATCTCCCTCAAACTCCATGATTAACTCATGCCCTTCTAGTTCAGGGGAAAAGCTTTGATCATTTACTTGATACTTTTACTTAAAAACACGTTCTTGGGGCTGGAGCACTAGCACAGCAGGAAGGGTGTTTGCTTTGCACGTGGCCAACCTGGGTTCAATTCCCAGCATCCCATATGGTCTTCCAAGCACCGCCAGCAGTAATTCCTGAGTGCATGAGCCAGGAGTAACCCCTGTGCAATGCCAGGAGTAACCCCTGTGCAATGCCGGGTGTGACCCCCAAAAGCGAAAAAACAAAACATGTTCTTTAGGCTAGCCAGGCACACAGAATATAAAGATAAAAAACTATCCCCAGGCTCGAACCATCCTGGGTGTTGCCTGTGCCCCTTGATTCTGGACCCGAGACTTCTTCCCCTTTTTTCTTACTGTGCATTCCATTTCAGAGATTACCCACATCCCAACTTGGGGTGTGTAACTTATTTTGCTTTATGGGGTTCAAGAGAGAAGCTACACAATTTCTCCCCTACATTGTTTCTAAATAAAAGTATTGTGTCTTAAAAAATTGTGCGTAGGGGCTGGGGTCATAGTGTAGTGGGTAGGGCGTTTGCCTTGCATGTGGCCGACCCAGGTTTGATCCCCGGCATCCCATAGTTCCCTGAGCATTGCCAGCAGTAATTCCTGAGTGCAGAGGCAAGAGTAATCCCTGTGCATCTCCAGGAGTGACCCAAATAAAAAATACAACAATAAATAATTGTTTCTGGGCCAGAGCAATAGTACTGCATGGAGGATGCTTATCTTGCATATGGCTGACCCAGGTTTGATCCCCAGCACCTCACATGGTCGCTCAAGCACTGCCAGGAGTAATTCCTGAGTATCGATCCAGAAGTAAGCTTTGAACATTGCTGGGTGTGGCTCCAACACAAAACAAATAGTCCTGAATGCAAGAGCCCCAAGTTTGATTCCTGGCACTATAGGGTCCCCTGAGCACTGCTAGATGTGGTCACACCCTGAAAAAGGTCAGCCCCCAACACTGCTTATTCATCTGTGTGGGAGACAGAGACTGATAAACCTGTCCATGTGATTAGGGCTGGGAGTGAGATTCACTGTGGGTGAAGACAGGAGAACCATTTGGTTCAATTCAGGTCAGAGAAAACCTTCCAGGAGAACAAAGGCAGAACCAGGAAGTACCTACCATTTTATTGGTGCTCATTGAACAAATTATGATCAGTCAACCAGCAAAGGGCTAGGTGTTAGGGCTGCTGGGTGAGTACCCACCTTTCTTTCTTCATCTTATTTTTTTCTTGTTGGGTTACACCCAGCGATGCACAGTGGTTACTCCTGGCTCTGCACTCAGGAATTTCTCCTGGCGGTGCTCAGGGAACCCTATGGGATGCTGGGAATCGAACCTGGGTTGGCTGTGTGCAAGGCAAACGCCCTCCCCGCTGTGCTATCACTTCAGCCTCTCTTTCTTCATCTTTATTCTCCCAGAGCCACTGAAATCTGAGTGAAATGAAAGGTTCATTTGTCTGTTCTAAACAGAACCCTGAGGTTGGAGAGTAGAGTAGAGGGAGGCTTTTCCTTCAATTTATCATTCATAATAAATTGTAACTTGCTGGGCTCTTCGAGAAGGATGGAGGAATTGAACCCAGGTCAGCTGCATGCAAGGCAGATGCCCTACCCGCAGTGCAAGCTACTGACAGTATCTCGCCCACATGGCAGAACCTGGCAAGCTCCCTGTGGTGTATTCGATATGCCAAAAACAGTACCAAGTCTCACAATGGAGATGTTACTGGTGCCGGCTCGAGCAAATCGATGAGCAATGGGATGACGTGATACAGTGAATAAATTGTAAATACATAGGCCCTAAATACTACTTAAATTTTTATTCTGTTAGGGGCTGGAGAGATAGTACAGCAGGTAGGGAACTTGCCTTCTGTGCAGCCAACCCAGATTTGATCCCCAGTATATCATCTGGTTTCCTGCCCACATGGGACAGCCTTGCAAGCTTCCCATGGTGTATTCATATGCAAAATCCAGTAACAAGCTGGATCTCATTCCCCTGACCCTGAAGAGCCCCCAGTGCAACATTGTTGGGAGGGCCGAGTTGAGATAGACTTCTAAGATCTCAGGGAAAGGACGAAATGAGATGTTACCGAGCCCGAGAAATTGGTGATTATCGTGATCGTGATCGTGATCCCATCTGGTTCCCTTAGCACCGCCAGGAGTAATTCCGGAGTAATTCCAGGAGTAAGTGCAGAGTGGGGAATAACCCCTGAGCACTGCTGGGCGTGCCCCCCTGCCACCCAGGGTTTTTCAGTCTATTTTCACAGGAATGAAGGGTCCTAAAACCAAAGAGGCAGCAAAAGACTTAAAAAATAAAAAACAAACGAAAAACTCCTTTGAGAAAGCAAAAGCACCAACCCAGGGCAAGGCCTTAGAGGGCTCAGGCTGCGGGTCCGGGTTACTCACATCTCCACCCTCTTCCCCTCACTCTGGCCCTCACAGAGGCCCTGAAGCTGGAGCAGGACGTGAGTGGCTACACCTATCTGAACAAGGAAGTGTCCAAAGTGGCCGGCATGGACGATGCCTCCAACTTTAAGGCTGTGAAGGTGGGCACCAGCGGGCACGTGGGCTTGAGCCTTCAGGCCACTCACCCCGCACAGGTTCTGGCTTGGAGGAAAGAGGGGTTGCTCTGGCCCCCGCAGGTCAGTGTTTGCTTTCTGCTCTCTCCTAAGAATGCCATGGCCGTGATTGGGTTCACAGAGGAGGAGGTTCGCTGGGTGCTGGAGGTGACGGCTGTGGTGTTGAAACTGGGCAATGTGGAGCTGGTCGGGGAGTTCCAAGCCAACGGGATCTCAGCGAGTGGCATCTCTAATGGCAAAGGTCTGTATCACCCTGAAGAACGCCCCCCCACCCCACTCCCACCCAAATCTGGTACCCGGAGCCTCCCGCAACCTCTGGTCTTCCACCCTCTCCAGAATCTGTTTGCTCTTGAGTTCCTAAAACACGTTCCCTGGGAATTCCCAGTCTTGGAATGAAGCTTTAAATTTTGAGAGGTCTAGATTCTGGAACTTCTTGGCGTCTCCGTGAATGCCATATAACATGAAACAATCACACCTGTTTCCTAAGCTTCTCCCGTAAAGTAGATCATGCATCTAAAATTCCCCGGTCTCCCTTTTCTCTCTCTCCCCTGAAGAATTTCCATCAGGGCCAGAACCAAGACCAGGATGAGATGCAAGGGAGAGAGAGAGGTTGGGGGGGAGGGGCAGAGCGAGGGGAGTAGAGCGAGGAGAGGAGAGAGGGGAGAGAGAGAGAAGAGAGGAGAGAGAAGAGAGAGGGGAGAGAGAAGAGAACAGATAAGAGGAGAGAGAAAAGAGGAGAGGAGAGGGGAGAGGAGGAGGAGAGAGAGAGGAGAGGGGGAGGGGAGGGGGAGAGGAGAGGGGAGAGGGGAGAGAGGAGACAGAGGAGAGAGAGAAGAGGAGAGAGAGGAGAGAGGGGAGAGGGGAGAGAGGAGAGAAAGAGCAGAGGAGAGAGAGGAGAGGAGAGGAGAGGAGAGGAGAGGAGAGGAGAGGAGAGGAGAGGAGAGGAGAGGAGAGATAGAGGAGGGGAGAGAGGAGAAAGGGGGGAGAGAGGAGAGAGAAGAGGAGAGGAGAGAGAGGAAGAGAAGGGAGAAGAGAGAGAGGAGAGAGGGGAGAGAGATGAGAGAAAGGAGAGAGGAGAGGAGAGAGGAGAGAGAAGAGAGGAGAGAGAGGAGAGGAAGAAGAAAGGAGAGAGGGGAGAGAGGAGAGAGAAGGGAGAAGAGAGAGAGGAGAGAGGGGAGAGAGATGAGAGAAAGGAGAGAGGAGAGGAGAGAGGAGAGAGAAGAGAGAGGAGAGAGGAGAGAGGAAGAAGAAAGGAGAGAGAGGGGAGAGAGGAGAGAGAGGGGAGAGAGGAGAGAGAAGGGAGAAGAGAGAGAGAGGAGAGAGAAGAGAGAGGGGAGAGAGGAGAGAGGGGGAGAGAGAGGAGGGGAGAGAAAGGAGAGAGGAGAGAGGGGAGAGAGAGGAGAGAGAGGAGGGGAGAGATAGAGGAGGGGAGAGAAAGGAGAGAGAGGGGTGAGAGAGGAGAGGAGAGGGGAGAGGAGAGAGGAGAGGAGAGAGAGGAGAGAGAGAAGAGAGAGGAGAGAGTGAGAGGAGAGGAGAGAGAGAGGAGAGAGAGATATTAAGTCACGTTGTATTTCCGTATCACCAGGTGTCCGGGAGATCGGAGAGCTAGTAGGTCTGAGCTCAGATGTGATTGAGAAAGCTCTGTGCTCAAGGACCATGAAAACAGCTAAAGAGCAGGTGGTCTCTACTCTGAACGTCATCCAGGTAAGGGATCCTCGGAGGGGGGCTGACCTGGCGTCTGTGTGGTGGTCTCAGCACTGACCGCTGGGCCTGATCCCGCAGGCCCAGTATGCTCGGGACGCTCTGGCGAAGAACATCTACAGCCGCCTTTTCAACTGGATAGTGAATCGGATCAATGACAGCATCAAGGTGAGAAACTGCCTTCTCCCGCCCACGACATCTGGCCCACCTTACCGTTCCTGTTCTGGTCCCTGGACCCATTCCTTGGGTTCTGAGATAAGCTCTGGAGGTTGAAGCATCAGGTAGAGTTCTTTGCAATAGTGTGGGGTTTGTTGTCGTGGCTTGCTTTTTTTCTGGCCACACCTGGTTATGCTCAGGCCTTACTCCTGTTTCTGTGCTCAGGGATAATTCCTGGTGGTGCTCAGGGGACCATATGGGGGTGACAGGGATTAAAATCAAGCAGGCTGTTTGCAAGGCAAGCACCTTAACCCAACTATCTCTCTGGCCCCCAAAAATGTGTTTTGGTGGAAACATTACTGTTTTTGAATTCAACTATTTGGATACAAATAAAGGGACTATGTGGTTTTTCAATTTCACAAATTGTATGTTTTTGGACCACACACAGAGATGCTCTGGGGTTACTCCTGGCTCTGCACTTAGGAATTCCTCCTGGGGGTGCTTGGAGGACCATATGGGATGAACCCAGGTCAGCCATATGCAAGGCAAGCACTCTACCTTCTGCACTGTTGCTCCAGCTTCAACAAATAATCTTTACAACATTATTTTTCTCCTGTTTCGTCTTTTTATTGTTGTTGCAGTTGGGTTGGTGATATAGCTCAGTGGTAGAATGCTTGCCTTGCATGACAAAGACCCTAGGT
Organism: Sorex araneus; assembly: GCF_027595985.1. NCBI lineage: Eukaryota > Metazoa > Chordata > Mammalia > Eulipotyphla > Soricidae > Sorex > Sorex araneus. The sequence goes on from NC_073303.1 coordinate 218,392,281, forward strand.
TCAACCCTCAGGACCACATACACACACACACACGCACATATACACACACATACACACACTTTAGTATATTTTTATATATTTTTTAAATTTTTGTTTTATTGAATCACCGTGACAAAAGTTACAAAGCTTTCAGGTTTAAGTCTCAGTCATATAATGATCAAACCCCCATCCCTTCACCAGTGCACATGTTCCACCACCAAGAACCCCAATAAACCCCCCTACTACCCCCCCTCGCACCTGAGTGGCTAATGATCTTCACTTTATTCTCTCTATATTTTGAATACATTCAGTATTTCAGCAGAGAACTGACTATTATTATTTGGAATTTCCCCCCAACAATCAAACCTGCTGAAAAGGCATCGTTTGATAATTTGTTTTCCATTGCTGAGAATGAAGATTATATGAGCTTTGGGATTTCTGTTATTTTAGCTTAGTTCACAGTCTAGATGCATTTCTATACGGAGCCGCGGGGTGCCAAAATGGGTTAGTAGACCTCCCGGATCATAGTCTTTAAGGAGCAGAGGGGCCATGTCATGCACGGCTGCTCCGGATCTCATATACTTTAGTTATTTTTTTTCACTGCTGCTGAGGTACCGGAGGGTTGCCCACTTGATTGTGTTGTGCCAGAGATGGGACACTGGGCCTGGACATGACCAGAACAGTGCTGTGGAATCACACTTGGGGACTTGGGCCAACTCAGAGAATTGAACCCGTGGCATCACACCTGCAAGGCAGAGGGGCTCTCCCACTGAAGCGTGTCCCTGGGTCCCACTTAAAAAGAGATCAGAGTCGGGGCTGGAGCAATAGCACAGCAGGTAGGGCGTTTGCCTTGCACACGGCCAACCCGGGTTCGATTCCCTGCATCCCATATGGTCCCCCGAGCACCACGAGGAGTGATTCCTGAGTCCATGAGCCAGGAGTAACCCCTGAGCATCGCTGGGTGTGACCCAAAAATTTTTTAAAAATTAAAAAAAAAGAGATCAGAGTCTCAGATTCCCACTTAGAAATTGGAACATTAATCCTCCCTCATTCACAGAGTTTAGTAATGCTCAGATAAAATTAAGTGCACGGTTGCCATGTAACTGAAGAATTCCACTCTTAGGTATATATCCAGAATATCAAAACCAATGCAAGGGGGCTGGGAGATCATTGCCGCCAGGCAAGGTACACAACCTAGATTCGAGACTGCACGGGGCCTCCCGAGGAGTCTAACACCAGTGGCCCTGCGCACTGTAGCACCACCTCCTCAGGCCAAGCCCTGAGCCACCAGCTGGGCCAGGAGGGACCTGCACTCCCCGAGTACTGCTTGGAAGGCCCAAAAATGTGGGGCTGGAGCGATAGGACATTTGCCTTGCACGTGGCTGATCTGGGTTTGATCTCTGGCACCCCACATGGTCCCCTGAGCACTGATAGGAGTGATTCCTGACTGTAAAGTCAGGAGAAACCCCTGAGCATCACCTGGGATGGCACACAACAACAACAACAACAACAACAACAACAACAACAACAACAACAACAACAAGAAAAACCCAATGAACCATGAATGTGGTTTTATTTATTTATTTTTTATGAATGAATCACCGTGAGGGTACAGATACAGATTTACATATTCTTGTGCTTCTGTTTCAGTCATACACAGCTTGAGTACCCATCCCTCCACCAGTGTCCGTTCTCCACTGATGACACCATCATCCCTCCCACCCCCTATCCTATCCTATCCCCCACCCCCGCCTCTGTGGCAGGACATTCCCCCCTGTTCTCTCTCTCCTTTTGGGTGTTGTGGTAAGCAATGGAGTTACTGGGTGGCCATTGTGTTCGGTCTATACTCTGCTTTGAGCATGTCTCTCCCCTCCCGAGCGGGTCCTCCCACCACATTTTACTTGGTGTTCCCTTCTCTATCTGAGCTGCCTTTTCCCCCAGCATGGGAGGCCGGCTGGAACCATGAATGTTTAAAGAGGCTGCTATTACTCATGATGCCCCAAGGTGGAGGCAATCTGAATGTCCATCACTCACAAATGTGTAAACAGAATACAATAGGTTATTATTTGGCCATAAAGAGAAATGAAGGGACAGAGCCATAGTCCAGCAGGTAGGGCATTTGCCTTGCACACGGCTGGCCTGGGTTCAATCCCCAGCGTCCCATATGGTTCCCCAAGCACTGCCATGAGTAATTCCTGAGTCCAGAGCCAGGAGTAACCCCTAAACATCGCTGGGTATGACCCAATCACTGTATCACTGTCATCCCGTTGCTCATAGATTTGCTCGAGCAGGCACCAGTAACATCTCCATTGTGAGACTTGTTATTGTTTTTGGCATATCAAATATGCCACAGGGAGCTTGCCAGGCTCTGCTGTGCAGGCGAGATACTCTCAGTAGCTTGCTGGGATCTCCAAGAGGGGTGGAAGAATCAAACTTGGGTCGACCGCATGCAAGGCAAATGCCCTACCTGCTGTGCTATCTCTCCAGCCCGGGTATGACCCAATAAAGAAAGAAAGAAAGAAAAAGAAAGAAAGAAAGAGAAATGGAGACTCAAAAAAAGAGAGAAATGGAGTCTCAATACAGACTCAACATAGATGAACCTTGAAAATATTGAGTAAAAGAAGCCAGATATTGAAGGAATATTAATCACAAATCGAATGACTCCATGGGAAAAGAAAATCTAATAAAGACGGGTGCAGGAACTGGCTTCTTTTTGGAATGATAAAAATGTTTTGGCATTAGGTCCCCGTGATGGTTGTACACCTTTTGGATATACTAAAAGAACCACTGAACACCTTTAAAGAGAGTATTTTATGGCCTGTGAATTAGATCAAGATAGAGCTATCATTCTGAAATCACGTACATGAAAATGCCACCAATTTGGAAGCCATTTCACTGGAAGCAGCAGGGTGAAATTGGATTTGAATCTAGGGGTGGGTAAATGCTTAGCCCTTAGAAAATTTGATTTTTCTAAAATCTGAAAATGGAAATAATCACACCTTTTAGGATTAGAGTAAGAATTAATGAAATAAGGACATAACATTTTATATAAATTGCTCTACTAATAGAAGGATGGTTATTTGCTGAGAGGCTTTTCATGTCTCTTCCTCATAGCACAGGCTCACCGGAATCCGAGAATTGATTTCTCTTTCTCCCTACCCGCTTCCTCCTCTCTTGCTTGTTCTCCGGCATAAGGAAGGAGCACAAAAATCACAGTTAGTTCCTTTCCAGCCTGGTCAAGTTCACCCTAGTACTCTTTGTCCCCTGCTCGTGCCATAGCTTTCCCAGAAGGGCCTGAGCCAGTGTGCAGGGCAGCCCTGCACGGGATCCATCGATTCCTTCTCTTTAGGTGAAGACCGAGGAGAAGAAGAAAGTCATGGGGGTCCTGGATATCTACGGCTTTGAAATCTTGGAGGTGAGAGTTTTCCCCAACCTCAGGCTCTTGCTTCCCTAGGGTGAAGGGGGAAGTGAGTCAAATGGGGGTCCGAGAGAGGGGGAGATAGGGATGAGGGGGAGGAGGGGCCTTGGGGCGAATGATTTATCTCTCCGATCTGTGAACCCTCCCTCAGAATAACAGCTTCGAGCAATTTGTGATCAACTATTGCAACGAGAAGCTCCAGCAGGTGTTCATAGAGATGACCCTGAAAGAGGAGCAGGAGGAGTATAAGAGAGAGGTAAGGCAAGCCCTCGCCCTTCACCCCTGCTTGAACGGGTTCTAGCCACCTGCCAGATGCTTCTTCCTCCTGGGTCACAGTTTCCTCCCAGTAGCCCCCAGATGGGAACACAAAGGACAAAAGTTTGCCTAGCACTTGGGGCTGGAGCGGTAGCACAGTGGGGAGGGCGTTTGCCTTGCATGCGGCCGACCCAGGTTCAATCCCCGACATCCCATATGATTCCTCCGAACACCGCCAGGAGTAATTCCTGAGTGCAGAGCCAGGAGTAACCCCTGAGCATCGCTGGGTGTGACCCAAAAATAAAAAACGTTTGCCTAGCACAGGTGGATGTCCCCGCATTAGCAAGAAGCCCTCGTTTCCCCCCTGTCTCCATCTCTTCGCTCTTCATCCACCCACTGCAGATCAGGCAGAGAAGGAGACAGGTTGATGGGAGGGGGTGCGTGCGGGGGAGGATCTTGACGAGGGTGAAGTGACAACTGTGTTTGGCCTATGGCAGACTGTGGGCCAAATTTAGAAGGGACATTTCTCCTGGGCTTGGCACCTGACCACATCCCTCTCTCTGCCGTCTGCTCGTGCCTCAGAGCTCTTTGCATCTCCCGGGCCCCGATCTCACGCCCCATCCTGAGCGCCCACAGACCTTCTCTCCAGAAGTGCCCTTTGGCTCAACATTTCCACACTTCTTCCTCAGTCTGTGGCTGACCGTTAGGGAAGCTCAGTGACGGGGCCGCGCCACCCAGAAGTCTGACTGGGGGCATCTCACTCACGGACACTTTCCCAGGCATGAAAGCTTCCTGTGAGCTCTCGAGAATTAGTTGTGGCAGCACCTCAGGCTATTGGGACACAGTGTGAAGAAAAGGTTTTTTTTTAAATTAAAGTTGTTCTGCATGATTTTGTTAAAAAAAATAACTAACAGGGGCTGGAGCAATAGCATAGTGGGTAGGGCGTGTGGCCGACCGGGGTTTTTATTCCCAGCATCCCATATGGTTCCCTGAACACTACCAGGGGTAATTCCTGAGTGCAGAGCCAGGAGTAACCCCTGAGCATCGCCGGGTGTGACCCCAAAAGCAAAAAAATAAAAATAAATAAAAAATAAATAAAAATGATAAAAAATTAATTAACAGACCATACATTTCTAGGTGTCAGTGTTCTAGAAAAGTGTGTAGAGAAAGCTTTGCCTTGCCCCCACCCCGAAAAAAAGAATTAAAAATGTATCGCCTCAAAGTTTTACATAAACCACTGGTTCTGAAAGGGGAGGGTCCTGTATAGCAGCATCCCCTGGGATCATTCAGAAAGGCAAATTACCAGGCCCTGTGCCAGGCCCTACTCAGAAACTCTGGCACTGAGACCCGCAGTCTGCAATCTGTCAGAACCAGTCCTCCAGGCCCTGAGGCCACCGTCAGGCCCGAAAGTCACCGGCATCTCTCCTTGAAGGCTTATCACATTAGCTTCGTTGTTCGGTGGCCGCCTCACCCTTGTGCTGACTCTTTTCTTCGCAGCCAGCACCGTGTCACCACGTATCACCCCTCTCTTCTCATACTCCCGCTCCCCTGATGGGGTTGTCCCTCTGCCAATCACTCCCCAATCCGGTCCCCTCCCCCCTCCCTCCTTCAGCAACCTCTGGGCTCTGAGGCCTCCCAGATGTCTGTCTTGCCACCTCCCAAATTCTCCACAACGCTTGGGTAGGGGGATGGAAACAGAAGCTAAAAGCACACCCAGCACTCTCTGAGTGCAGGGATTATTTTTTCCTTTTTTGTTTTTACTTCTGAACCACACCCATGATGTGATGCTCAGGGGTTGCTCCTGGCTCTACACTCAGGAATCACTCCTGGCAGGGCTTGAGGACGGTCTGGGATGCCGGGGGTTGAACCAGGTGGACCGTGTGCAAGGCAAACACCCTACTGGCTATGCTATCGCTGGCTCCCCTGAGTGCAGGAATTTCTTTTCTTTTCTTTTTTTTTTTTGCTTTTTGGGTCACACCTGGCGATGCACAGGGGTTACTCCTGGCTCTGCACTCAGGAATTACCCCTGGCGGTGCTCAGGGGACATATGGGATGCTGGGAATCGAACCCGGGTCGGCCGCGTGCAAGGCAAATGCCCTACCCACTGTGCTATTGCTCCAGCCCCGAGTGCAGGAATTTCTGACGGGCCTTTCTGGGGTGAATAAGAAAGGACTCTGATCTGGGGACATCTTTGGAAACTTGACTTCGACCTGCTCTCTTATAATTTGTCCCGTCTCTCCTTGCCAGGGCATACCGTGGACCAAGGTGGACTACTTTGATAACGGCATTATCTGTAATCTCATTGAACATGTGAGTTTCCTTCTCCTAGTCCTGGGCCTTCCCTTTCACATCCTTCAGGTGCACAGAGCCAAGTGCCCTCCGCTCCCTTCTCTTCCCCCTCTCCCCCTGCTAATCCGAACCCAAACCCTTGGGAGAGTGAAGAAGGCCAAGGAGCAGGGGTGGGGCAGCCCATCTGGGAGCACAGGGCTGGGTTGAGCCGCTTCTTTCCTCCCCGGCCAGCACCAGCGAGGCATCCTGGCCATGCTGGACGAGGAGTGCCTGCGGCCCGGCGTGGTCAGCGACTCCACCTTCCTGGCCAAGCTGAACCAGCTCTTCGCCAAGCACAGTCACTATGAGAGCAAAGTCACGCAGAATGAGAAGCGCGTGTATGACCACTCCATGGGCCTCAGCTCCTTCCGCATCAGCCACTATGCAGGCAAGGTGAGCACCTGGGTGGGTGGGTGCTCAGGGGAAGACTAGGTAGGGTCTGGGAGCCAGCTGACGTTTTGGAGTCAGAACTGGGGGCGGCGGCGGCGGGGGGGGGGGGTGACAGATGAGAGGCAGGAATACTTCCCAAGGAGACAGAGGTCAAGGGCAGGCCAGGGGTCTGGGTGCCCAAAACCAACACCTGCTCCTCCACAGGTGACATACGATGTGAGCGGCTTCATTGACAAAAACAACGACTTGCTCTTCCGGGACCTGTCCCAGGCCATGTGGAAGGCCCAACACCCCCTCCTTCGGTCCCTGTTCCCTGAGGGCGACCCCAAGCAGGCATCCCTCAAACGCCCTCTCACGGCGGGGACCCAGTTCAAGAATTCCGTGGCCATTCTCATGAAGAACCTGTACTCCAAGAACCCCAACTACATCAGGTGATATGCTGATATCACACGGGGAAGGGCCCCCCAGCTGGTAGCTGGGCCAGTGTCCAGGCGCCATAGGACAGGTCCATGCGGGGACAGTGACTCGGGAAGAGGGTCTGAGTGATGGGGCGTGGGGGCGGGATTCTGGGTAGCAGCACCCCCTGGGAACATGTTAGGTCTTTCCCCAGGGAGGGCATGCAGGCGTTGGCTGCGGTAGAGGGGACTGAGTCTCCTTCTTTGCAGACCCCTCAGTACGGGGGATGCGTCAGGACCAGGTGCAGCGGGCCGGGCGGGCACGCTGCAGGGGGTAGGCCCCTCACCTCCTCCACGCCGGTCTGTCTTCCTGCCAGATGCCTCAAGCCCAATGAGCAGCAGCAGCACCGCCTGTTCTCTTCGGAGCTGGTGGCCGTGCAGGCGCGCTACCTGGGGCTGCTGGAGAACGTGCGGGTGCGGCGGGCCGGCTACGCCTTCCGCCAGGCCTACGGGCCCTTCCTGGAGCGGTATCGCCTGCTGGGCAGGAGCACGTGGCCCCACTGGAATGGAGGAGAGCGGTGAGGCTGGGGGTGGGGGGGCTGGGGAGCAGGGCAAGGTGGTGACGAGTGTCAGGGGAGGGGGGGAGTACCACGCCCCTCGGTGCATGCGCACTTGGGGGCCAGGCTCGCATCGTCCCTGTTTAGAGGTTCTGGGGGCTGGAGCAATAGCACAGCGGGTAGGGCGTTTGCCTTGCACACGGTGGACCCGGGTTCGATTCCTCCGCCCCTCTCGGAAAGCCCAGCAAGCTACCTAGAGTATCCCGCCCGCACGGCAGAGCCTGGCAAGCTCCCCGTGGTGTATTCGATATGCCAAAAACAGTAACAACCAGTCTCACCAGGGAGACGTTACTGGTGCCCGCTCGAGCAAATCGAGGAACAATGGGATGACAGTGCTACAGTGCTACAGAGGCTCTGGGGCCAGAGCACAGCGGGCAGGGGGCTTGCCTGGTGTGTGGCCGGCCCGGTTTGATCCTAGCCCAGAAGGGATCCCTGAGAGCCGAGCCGGGAGTCAGCCCTGAGCACAGCCAAAGCACAGCCCCAAACCCAAAACAACAGCAACAACTAACAGCAAAGCCAAAACCAAAAAAACCAAAAACCCCCAGAGGCTCTGTAGTGTGTTGGTGGTGGGGGACAGGATTGGGGGGAGGCCGAGGGGTCCCCTCCCGCGGGGTGGCCACCCACAGGCAGCGTCCTTCTGCTCCCACAGGGAGGGAGTTGAGAAGATCCTGGAGGAGCTGAGCATCGCCTCGGACGACAGGGCCTTTGGGAACACAAAGATCTTCATTAGAAGCCCCAAAACTGTGAGTGGGAGGGTGTCCTTGCTCGGGTTGGGGGCGCTGGAGGGGATCGGAGCAGGGGTCGCCCGGGATGGGTGGCCGATGAGGACGTCCGTCTGCAGGGATTTTATCTCTGGCGGCCGAGTTCTCGGGGACCACATGCCTTTGAGCCTTAGGATCTCGGGGTGCAGCACCCCGCCCTGAGGGGGGTGGAAGGGAGGGCTGAGGTGCCCTTGCTGGGGTCCTGAGGGCTCTCACGGGGCTGGCGGCAGCTGCCTGGAGCTGTCCGGGGAGGAAATAAGCCGAATGCACTGAGGATTGGGCAGAGGGATGAGCAACATCCTGGAGAGAGCACTGTGTGCCCAATGCCATCCCCGGCCACCCACCTGCCCCCTTCTCCCGCCTCGGCGTAGCTCTTCTACCTGGAGGAGAAGAGGCGCCTGAGGCTGCAGCAGCTGGCCACGCTCATCCAGAAGACCTACCGAGGCTGGCGCTGCCGCACCCACTACCGGCAGATGCGCAAGAGCCAGATCCTCATTTCCTCCTGGTTTCGCGGCAACATGGTACCAGACCCCTCCAGAGACTCCCCGTCCCCTCGGCCTGACAGGGTGGACCGGTGGGGGAGGGGCGGGGTGCGGGGGGGGGGGCGGAGGAGAGGGGATTCAGGAGGAGAAGGGCTTTCCTCACTGGCTCCTGGTTTCCACAGCAAAAGAAGCGCTATGGGAAGATGAGGGCATCGGCACTGTTGATCCAGGCCTTCGTGAGGGGGTGGAAGGTAATGGGGGAGGGGGAGGGGGCTTCTCGGCTGGGGTGGTCCTTCCTCTCCCCAGCCCCGTCCCAGGCTGTGCTAGTTTTTGGGGGGTGGGGCGGGGAAGAATGGCCGGGAGCAGGTCTGGCTCTGATCTAAGCCAGACCTCCGTGTGAGGGTTCGTGTGTGTCTGAAGCAAGGCTGCAAGGGGAGATCCTTCACACGTGGGGGGCTTTGGGGGCTCACTGGAAGGCAAAGCCCACGCTGCCTTCTGCTTTGAGCATCTTTTTTTTTTTTTTTTTTTTTTTGCTTTTTGGGTCACACCTGGCGATGCTCAGGGGTTACTCCTGGCTCTGTATCAGGGATCACCCCTGGTGGTGCTCAGGGGACCATATGGGATGCTGGGCCGCGTGCAAGGCAAACGCCCTACCCGCTGTGCTATCACTCCAGCCCCCTGCTTTGAGCATCTTATCTGCTGTTTCTTCCTCCCTCCACGAGGGCCTTAACTCGACCTCTCCCTCTCTTCTTCCTGAGGTTGAAAGTAGTAGCACCTCTCTGTCTTCTAGTCTTCTAGGTCTCACTATCTTTTTTTAAAAATTTTTTTTGGGGGGTCATACCCGGCAGTGCACAGGGATCACTTCTGGCTCATGCACTCAGGAATTACTCCTGGCAGTGCTCAGGGGACTATCTGGGATGCTGGGAATTGAACCTGGGTTGGCCGCGTGCAAGGCAAACGCCCTACCCGCTGTGCTATTGCTCCAGCCCTCACTGTCTATCTTTGACTCCTTTTTATTTTCCTGCCAAGGCTCGCAAGAATTATCGAAAATACTTCCGGTCAGGGGCTGCCCTCACCTTGTCAAACTTCGTCTACAGGAGCTTGGTAAGTGCATGTGTGTGTGTGGAGGGGGGAAGTGAGGAGGTGGCGGAGGGAGGGACTTGTCGGAAGAGGGAGATGTGGGGTTTGACAAGTGCTTTCTCTCTCTGTGTGTACTTCATGTGACTGCGGAAGAGGGGGTGGCAGAGCCCAGGGACAGAACAGGGGAACATTTTGGCTTGAGTGGATACTACCAGCAATGTCATGGCAGCAGGGGGACCCCAACACACCCAACAATTAGTCCATGCTGAGTAGGACTGAGCCTCATGCACAGGGGAGCCGGCGGAGGAACCCAGGTGTGTGGGGCTCACGGCCGAGATCTCCAAGACTGCTCAGATCGAGACTGGGCCTCTTCCACCCAGATCCCCCATTTTCCAGTAGCTAGGCAGTCACACCCAGAGACTGCCCCGGCCCGCCCGCTGTATAATCCCATCAATGGCCAACATCCAGAGACTATAAAACCAAGCTCCTGGAAGCATCTAATAGCCTAGTTCTCCCTCTTGGAGAACCTGACAAGCTACCGAGAGTCTATTTCCCACTTGGGAGAGCCTGGCAAGCTCCCCATGGCGTATTAATATCCAAAATACAGTAACAGATGTATACATACCTCCTGGAGAGCCCAGCAAGCTACCGAGAGTATTCTGCCCACACGGCAGAGCCTGGCAAGCTACCCGTGGCGTATTCCAAAAATAGTAACAATAGGTCTCATTTCCCTGACCCTGAAAGAGCCTCCAATCATTGGGAAAGACGAGAAAGGAGAGGCTGCTAAAATCTCAGGGCTGAATGTAATAGAGATGTTACTGGTGCCTGCCCGAGTAAATGAACGAACAATGGGATGACAGTGATACAGTGATACAGTGAGTAGGACTGAGAGGAGAGGGGCCTGGCTGGGTAACACTGGAGCAGCTAAACCAGCCGTCTCAGGCCCACTTTATGGCTGGGTGAAAGTGAAATTATCTTTCCCACTGTTTTCTCTGCACGTCTATCAGGAGAAGTAGAAGTGAAATCTCAGGAAGGGCTTCTTTTTTCAAAGAATTATTATTATATATATTTTGTTTCCCGGTGTTGGCCCACACAGTGATGCTCGGGGGCTGTTCCTGGCTCTGTGCTGCCGGGGATTCAGCGGAGATCACCCTCGTGCAGAGCAAGCACTCGGCCCTTTGGGCCTTCGAGCCTCTCTACCTTAGTTCTGAGGACAGGGGAGAGAGGAGGCAGCAAGGAGCCATCACCAGAGCTGGGTGGGCAAGTGATGGGCAAAGAGGAAAAGAGGGCCAGAGAAGGGTGATTTCCAGAGGCACCCATCTCTGATATCTGTGTGTGTGGAGGGTGTCGGGGGGAGGAGACTGACCCGGAAGGAGCAGCGTTGCCTGGAGGGTCTCAAGAGGAGAGTGAAGTGGGTGGTCTCGGACAGAGGCTGGCTTGTTCAGAATTGACCTGTGCTGATTCAGGTTTTGGAAATTACGTATAAGGACTCTTGTTAACTGTGCTCATTCAGACAGGGTTCACATACACTGGCAGCTCCTTTTTGTCATGGAAAAGGCGACATCCCCCCTCCGCTCCCCGCCCCAGGATAAGGGATGGGGGCTCAGTGCCGTGTCATTCCTATCTCCAGGTCTTTCCATTGGCTTCCTGAGCCTCCCTTGGGACCTCTTCCTTGCCTTCCACAGGGGGTGTCCAGATCCCCAGGACCCTTCATTTTTTTTTAACATTTTATTTATTTATTTATTTTAAAATTTATTTATTTTTTAATTAGTGAGTCACAGTGAGGGTACAGTTACAGATTCACACATTTTCGTGCTTGTTTTTCCCTCATGCAATGTTCGAGAGCCCATCCCTCCACCAGTGTCCATTCTCCACCACACAATGAACCCAGTATCCCTCCCACCCCCCAATCCCATCCCCCCTACCCCACCCCACCTCTAAGGCAGGGCATTCCAATTTGTTCTCTCTCTCTCTCCTTTTGAGTGTTGTGGTTTGCAGTAGGGGTATGGAGTGGCCATCATGTTCAGTCTCTAGTCTACTTTCAGCACGCATTTCCCTCCCCACGCGGGATCTCCAATCACGTTTTACTTGGTGTTCCCTTCTCTATCTGGGATGACTTTCCCCCAGCGTGTGAGGCCAGCCTCCAAGCTATGGAACCAACCTCCTGGTGTTTTTTTTATACTACTATTCTTGGGTATTAGTCTCCTGCTCTGTTATTTTATATTCCACAGATGAGTGCAATCTCACACCACAGAGCATGGAACACACCCAGGACCCTTCTTTCCCTGCTCTCTGCTCCCCAGGCTATCTGTCTTCCTGGAGTACGTGCTCTCTTGCTGCATGCCTTAGACATGCGATCTGATTTTGCTCTGCCTCTTGACCAGCTCTGTCTTCACCTTTGGGGCCACCTGTATGTTGTCAGGCATCTGTTGAATGTCAAGTCAGGAGCTGTTAGTTCAAGCCAGCTATTGCAGTCAGTCACATGCCTGGCAGGATCGTGTAACAGGGGTCTCTGAACGTGGACTTTCCTGGTGTTTTGTTGTTGTTTGAAAAAAAAAAAACCAGCAACTGGTGCCAGGGATCAAACCTAGAGCCTCAACTCCTAGAAACAATAGACTTGTATAGTAAAGTTGCAGGCTATAAAATCAATACCCAAAAGTCCATGGCTTTCCTATATGCAAATAATGAGAGAAGAAAGTGACATGAAAAAAGCAATCCCGTTCACAATCGTGCCTCAAAAAAATCAAGTACCTTGATAGAGGCCATGCGGGGGAAGGGTGTTGCGGGCTGAATGTGGGCTAGAGACTGAACACAATGGCCACTCAACACCTTTATTGCAAACCACAACAGCTAATTAGAGATAGAGAACAGAAGGGGATGCCCTGCCACAGTGGCAGGGTGGGGTGGGGGGAGATGGGATTGGGGAGGGTGGGAGGGATGCTGGGTTTACTGGTGGTGGAGAATGGGCACTGGTGAAGGGATGGGCTCTTGAACTTTGTATGAGGGAAACATGAGCACAGAAGTGTATAAATCTGTAACTGTACCCTCACAGTGATTCACTAATTAAAAATAAATAAATTTTTTAAAAAATCAAGTACCTCGGAATCAGCTTAACTAAGGAGGTAAAGGACTTATACGAAGAAAACTACAAAACACTACTTCAGGAAATAAAAGAGGACACGAGGAAATGGAAAGATATCCCCTGCTCATGGATTGGAAGAATTAACATTGTCAAAATGGCAATACTGCCCAAAGCATTGTACAAATTCAATGCGATCCCTATAAGGATACCCATGATATTCTTCAAAGAAATGGAGCAAACACTCCTGAAATTCATATGGAACAATAAGCCCCCACGAATAGCTAAAGCAATTCTTGGGGAAAAGAAAATGGGAGGAATCAACCTCCCCAACTTCAAACTCTACTACAAAATGGTAATAATCAAAACAGCATGGTACTGGAACAAAGGCAGAGCTGCCGACCAGTGGAACAGGGTTGAATATTCTCTAATCTTTGATAAGGGAGCAAGAAGTGTGAAGTGGAGCAAGGAAAGCCTCTTTAACAAATTGTGCCGGCAAAACTGGACAGCTACATGTGAGCCTTGTATATGCGAGGCATGTGCCCTACCACCAAGCCACCCCCCAGCCCCTTTTATTTTTCATTTTAATTAATTTTATTTAGTAATTATATTTTTATTTAAGAAACATGGAGGGGCAAGAGAGATGGTACAGCAGGTAGGGTGTTTGTCTTGCATGCAACTGACTTGGGTTCAATCCCTGGCATCCCATATGGTCCCCCCACCACCTCCAGCCCGCCCGGAGTGATCCTTGAGTGCAGAGCCAGGAGTAAGCCCGGAGCACCCCAAACAACACAAAACATAAAAATTAACATGGAAGGAGAGAGAGAGAAGAGAGAACTCTATAAAAGAAAGGACAGTGCACCCCAAGTTATGATGTGGGCAACCCAGAATGAATGTACTCCCCCTTATTTTTGGAAATTTCACATCTTAAGGGCCTGAGAGATAGTTCAAGTGTAAGGCGCTTGCCTTGCATGTGGCTGACCCTGGTTCAATCCCTGCACCTGAGTACCACCAGAGTGTCCCCTAAGCAGAGACCCACCTTCCCTCACCCCCTCCAAAACACCCCAAACCTTAGCATCCTAATAGAAAATTTAAAATAATAATTCCAAAAATTTGGGGCCAGAGTGATAGTAAGTGGGGAGGGTGTTTGTCTTCATGTGGCCAATTTGGATTTGATCTTTAGCATCCCAAATGGTGCCCCAGATACCTCCAGGAGTAATTCCTGAGTACAGAGTAAGGAGAAACCCCTGAATACTTCTGGTTGTGGCCCCAAAACCACACACACACACACACACACACACACACACACACACACACACACACATATATATAAGTGCTGAAGATCAAGTCATTTTCTAGAGCTTCTTTAATTCAATTCCATAAACAAGCAGGGTTCAAGGTGTTCACTTGGCTGTAAAAATTTAAGAGAACTGGTTTTAGTTTGGGGGAGATTAAGCTGTCAGATGCCCTGGTGAAACTTGATTGGATCCTGGAACAGGAAAAATAAAAACAAAGTTAAGAAAGAGTTGGTAAAAGTTTAAGGGTCATGTGAGGAAATTTGAATTTGCATTGCTGTTGGAAGAGTTTATTGAAATTAACTTTTTTTTTGCTTTTTGCTTTCTGGGTCATACCCGGCGATGCACGGGGGTTACTCCTGGCTTTGCACTCAGGAATTACTCCTTGTGGTGCTTGGGGGACCAAATGGGATGCTGGGAATCGAACCCGGGTCGGCTGCATGCAAGGCAAATGCCCTACCCGCTGTACTATTGTTCCAGTCCCAAATGTTTATTTTCTTACATGTGGTGGACCCAATTTTTTGGAGATGCAGGCTTTGGTTTTAGGGGGAAATGTCATAATTTCTGTAACACACTTTAGGAGAACATAGTAACAAAGATCTTATATACTTGTGTGCATTTATGTATATGTTTATATATGTCTGTTTCTATGTGGCATGTGAGAGAGAGAGGGAGGGAGGGAGAGAGAGAGAGAGAGAGAGAGAGAGAGAGAGAGAGAGAGAGAGAGAGAGAGAGGGAGGGAGGGAGGGAGGGAGGGAGAGAGATGTTAATCAATCACTGACAGAGATTGACACTTCCAAGTCTCAGCTGACCTTGTTTCTCACCTGGGTGTGGGGCGGGGGGCCGGGATGCTGCCTCCTCCCAGGTGGCAGGATATGGACACAAGTTCCTTCTCATCAGTCCACTTCTCCCCACTTTCTCCTGCTCCCGTCTCAGGCACAGAAATTCTTACTGGGGCTGAAGAATAGTTTGCCACCCCCGGATGTCTTGGACAAAACGTGGCCGGCTGCCCCGTACAAGTGCTTCCGGGTGGTGAATCAGGAGCTGCAGCGTCTTCACCACCAATGGAAGGTGAGTGGCACCGAGTCTCCTGCCTTCCCTCTCTTCTCCCTTCTCCTTGCCCTTTTCCCAACCCCTCTGGTTTTCCTCAGGGCCTCCCTCTTATCTTTTTTATTTCACACCCAGTAAAATAAATGGGCTGGAGTGATAGCACAGCGGGTAGGGCGTTTGCCTTGCACGCCGCTGACCCAGGTTCGACTCCTCTGCCCCTCTCGGAGAGCCCGGCAAGCTACCGAGAGTATCCCGCCCGCACGGCAGAGCCTGGCAAGCTCCCTGTGGCGTATTCAATATGCCAAAACCAGTAACAACAAGTCTCACCATGGAGACGTGACTGGTGCCCGCTCGAGTAAATCGATGAGCAACGGGGTGACAATGACAGTGACCCAGTGGTGCTCAGGGGCTACTTCTGAGTTGGGTGTAGAGAGTGGGAGCTAGTTAGTTCCTGGCAGTGCTTTGGGGACCGTGCAGTCCTGGGCATTAAACCTGGGCCTCCTGCAAACAAAACATGCGCTTAGCCCATTGAGCTGTCTGTCTCAATTCTTCCTGTATTGTTTCTCTCTCTCTCTCTCTCTCTCGCTCTCTCTTTTTTTTCTTTCTTCCATTTCTTTTATTGTGGTAGAACATGCAGAACAAAATCCACAATATTAATTTGTGGGTTTGTTTGTTTTTTGGGGGAATGCCCTCAAGTGCTCAGAGGTTGCTCCTGGCTCTGTGCTCAGGTGCCGGGAGCCAAAATGTCAGTATAGCCTGACCTGCGATTAAGGACCCAACCCTATTTTGGACAAATGTCCTTACATTAAGAAATTAACCTCTTGGGGCTGGAGCAATAGCATAGCGGGTGGGGCGTTTGCCTTGCACGCACAAGGCCAACCCGGGTTCGATTCCCAGCATCCCATAGGGTCCCCTGAGTACTACCAGGGGTGATTCCTGAGTGCAGAGCCAGGAGTAACCCCTGTGCAGAGTCAGGTGTGCCCTAAGAAGCAAAAATAAATAAATAAATAAATAAAATAATTCAACCTCTTCTCAGGAAAGTGTTAGAACAAATTGAAGTTTCTGAGCAACGCCCGAGATCACTGTCATGCGCCCGCCGTGAGGGCTTGCGCCCTGTGTCACTGAAAATGTGCATGTATTGTTACTTCCCCATTTTGCCTACTTCCTCTTGTAATCAATTATAAAAAACTAACTTGAGAGAAAAAGAGAGCTTTTGCTTTTGCTTGCTTGCTTGAGCAAAGCCTTGTCTTGCTCCCGTTCTTCTTTCCATCACTCGCGCACCCTCTCCCGGTTACCCACGTTGACTAGTCCTGCGGGATGGGACACTCAGGAATCAGTCCTGGCCGGCTCAGGGGACCCTCTGGTGTGCTGACAATCAAACTCGGCTGGTCAGCAGGCAAGGCCCAAGCGTATTTATTTGGTTTTGGTTTTGGGGGACACATCTGGTGATGCACAGGGTTTTTCCCTGGCTCTGCACTCAGGGATTACTCCTACTCGCTGTGCTATCGCTCCAGCCCCAACCCTGTTTTTCTTAAAAGATTAAAGTTTAAGGGGGCTGGAGTGATAGCACAGCGGGGAGGGGGTTTGCCTTGCCTGCGGCCAACCCAGGTCGATTCCCAGCATCCCATATGGTCCCCTGAGCACCGCCAGGGGTAATTCCTGAGTGCAGAGCCAGGAGGAACCCCTGTGCATCGCCGGGTGTGACCCAAAAAGCAAAAAAAAAAAAAAAGCAAAAAAAAAAGAAAAGAATTAATTAAAGTTTATGCAGCATCAGTAAGGATATTCCCGTGGCCATGCAGCCAACACGGCGTCCTGTGTCAGACTCTCCCGTCATCCCAAACGGAAACTCTGACCAGTTCAGCAGCGACTCCCCAGTCTCTGCTCTCCCAGCTGCACTGGGAACTTTCTTTCCATTGAACTCAACTATTCTAGGCCCCTCACGGAGTGAAGCCAGCGGGAAGTACCTCCCGGGTGCCTGTTTGGGCCAGCCCTGTGTGCTGTTTGGGACAGCTGTCTGACCGTCTCCAGACCCTTCCTGGCACCCCCAATTCCATCCCCTCCTTCCTGTTCCTCCAGTTCCTCCCCCTCCTCCTTCTGCCTCTCAGCCTTCTCCCCCTCTCTCTCCTCAGACCTCCCTCCTCCTCATGATCATAACGCCCACCCCTCGCCCTTACAGTGCAAGAAATACCGGGACCGACTGTCCCCAAAGCAGGTGGAGAGCCTGAGGGAGAAGGTCTGCGCTAGCGAGCTGTTCAAGGACAAGAAGGCGTCGTATCCCGCGAGGTGAGCGCTTCCTGACAGGCAGGGTGCCAGCAGGGGCGAAGGGAAGATGCCCTGAAGGACACTGTGTGGGGCATGAGAGCCACGAACCCTGGGGCAGCTTCCGCAGCTCTGAGTTTCTGGGGTCCAGGAGCCGTGGAAGCGTTTGCTTTTCTAAAGGCTCCCCTGGTGGGGGCGGGGGGGGTCTCGGGCTGAGCTCTGAGAGGGGAACAGGTGCTGGGCTGTGGGATGCCAGTGACAGGCCCTGCAGGGGGAGGGCGTGTGGCCGTGAGGGTCAGTGGTGAGGACATCGCCTGTGTGTCCTCAGCGTCCCCCTCCCATTCCGCGGGGACTACATTGGGCTGCAGAGGAACCCCAAGCTGCAGAAGCTGAAAGGTGGGGAGGAAGGACCCGTGCTGATGGCAGAGACTGTGAGCAAGATCAATCGTGGCAACGGCAAGGTACAAGCCTGCAGGGGAGCCCCTCGGCTGGGGCATAGCCTGGGGGCGTGGGGGTAATCCCCTCCTTCCCTTACCTCTCTCTCTCTCTCTCTCTCTCTCTCTTTTTTTTTTTTTTTTTGCTTTTTGGTCACACCCAGTGATGCACAGGGCTTCCTCCTGGCTCATGCACTCAGGAATTACTCCTGGCGGTGCTTGGGGGACCCTATGGGATGCTGGGAATCGAACCCGGGTCAGCCGCGTGCAAGGCAAACGCCCTCCCCGCTGTGCTATCGCTCCAGCCCCCGGACCTCTCTCTGTCTTCTTTCCCCAGACTTCCTCCCGAGTTCTCCTCCTCACCAAGGGACACCTGATTCTCGCAGACCCCAAGAAATCTCAGACCAAAACTGTCATTGGACTGGACACTTTGGCAGGGGTGTCAGTGACCAGCTTGAAGGACGGGCTTTTCAGCTTGCATCTGAGTGAGGTGGGGGCCTCAGACGGGGATCGGGGGCGGGCAGCACCGAGGGGCAGGGCTGGCCTGCCACAGCACCGTGAGGCCGCTCGTGCTTCTCCTGAGGGGTGAATGAGCCCCTTCTCCCTCTTTCCCTCAGATCTCGTCAGTGGGGTCCAAGGGCGACTTCCTGCTGGTCAGTGAGCACGTGGTGGAGCTGCTGACCAGGATGTCTCGGGCTGTGCTGGAGGCTACGAAGAAGCAGTTGCTGATCACAGTGACTGAGAAGTAAGGCCGCCCGCTGAGGGGGACTATGGGGCGCCGATGCCCAATCTGTTGGTCACTGCGATCAGGGGAATTCAGAGTCTGAGCAGGGATGGGGGACGTGTCGAGTCCTCCCCTGCTCAAGTTGTCTGGGGTCTCAGGCCTTCTCCTTGAGGGTGGTGGTGGGGCGCAGGTGGATGGACCACCCCTAAGAAACTCAGGGGGGCGCTGGAGTGATAGCACTGCAGGTAGGGCGTTTGCCTTGCACGAGGCCGACCCGGGTTCGAATCCCAGCATCCCACATGGTCCCCTGAGCACCACCAGGAGTAATTCCTGAGTGCAGAGCCAGGAATGACCCCTGTGCATTGCCGGGTGTGACCCAAAAAGCAAAAAAAAAAAAAAAAAAAAAAGAAAGTCGGGGGCTGGGGGGAGACATTAACTGTGTTTCTTCTGTGCCTTGCCCCCACTCCAGTTTCACAGTGCGGTTCAAGGAGGGCCGCGTGACTGTCAAGGTCATCCAGGGCCCTTCCGGGGGCGGAACCGGCAAGCTCAGTTGCAAGAAGAAGGGGAGCCAGTGTCTGGAAGTGACCGTCTCATGAGGGCCTTCTTCCTCCCCGCGGACCAGCACGAACCCCTGAAGAGGCCCCTTCCTGCCCGGGCTGGCCAGCCCCCTCCGCCGCGCTAGTTTGCCTTTCACCCTCCCCGCCCTCCCCCTCCCCCCCCCACCCCGCCACCCACACACCTCTCTGACCTTCAATAAACCAAGTGACTTCCGAAAATGAACTGCTCGAAGCGGCCCCGCGTGCAGTTCCTCCCCCACCCCCACCCCTTCTGGAGCCGGAGGAGGCGGATAATAAGGGAAGGGAAATTGTCTCCAGCCTCCTTGACCATCTGCGCTCTGGTCGGCCGGGGAGGGGCCGGGCCGGGCCGGGCCCAGGGGGGGACTGGGCAGTCGGGGTTGGGGCTCCGGTCTCAGGTGGCCAATGGGCTGATTCATTAAATGTGTCCCTGACCGAGAAGTCGGGATCCGGGTCTTCATGGAAACTGGGAGCCTCTGGAGACTCTGGTCTCCATAGAGGCCCTGAAGTAAGCCGGAAAAATGAAATTTCCCTGTGCCTGGGGCTTTGGGGGCAGGGAGTCACTTGGGCGCTTTATCACATCCGGGCACCGCCAGTTCCATATGCCACAGGGGTAGGCCAAGGCTGCGGCCAACTGTTATTGAGCCAATCACTGCCCCACAGCTGGGGCCTGCAGCTGGTGGCACTTGCAGGGACCCCTGCTCTGGCTGACCACTTTTTCTTTAATTTTTTTTTTCCTCCGCGTCATTGTCATTTTAAATATTTGTTCCGTTTCCCACAGTCTCACATCAAGCAGTTTTCCCGGCTTCTGTGGAGCATGCTTAAAATTGATACAGAGCAGGGTTTTGTTTTTTTTTTTTTTTGCTTGTTTGTTTGTTTTTGTTTTTGGGCCACACCCGGCCGATGCACAGGGGTTACTCCTGGCTCATGTATTCAGGATTTCCTCCTGGCAGTGCTCGGGGACCGTATGGGATGCTGGGAATCGACCCCGGGTCTGCAGCGTGCAAGGCAAACGCCCTCCCCGCTGTGCTGTCGCTCCAGCCCCGATAAGCAGTGTTCTGGATAGTGCTTTCTTTCCTTGCACCACTCCGTGACCTCCTTCCTCGGAGACTCAGTCTCTACCTTTAGGGAGCGAGGGGCTCTTTATTTGCAGCCGGCTTTAGCGTGGTGCCTCACCGGCGCTCACAAAGGCCGCCTTTGTTTCTGCGTCTGGCTTTGCCTTCCTGGCTCTCAGGAGCTCTGATCTTTGTCTGCCCGGGCATGCCCCTTCCCCCTCTCTGTGAGCGAGCGCCGTGAGTCTGGGGTCCCCCTGCACCTCCTGGGCCGGCAGCTCAAAGCTCCAAGCAATCACACACCCAGGGGACCAAATGAACTCGTCTTCTTGCACGCAGATTAATCTTGCTTTTTCCGCTCGGGCCCCGGCTTCCGGTGCACGGGCTGGGCTTGGGGTTGAGCACCGAGCTCGGACCGGGAGGCGGCCCCCAGGAGGGTGAGGGGCCGGAGCTGGACTTGGAGGCGGGTGTTGGCTCGAGCTCTGGCCAACCTTCCCCCCACGATGAATCCGTGAGTCAGCGCAGGGGAGCCAGGCTGGCGGCTGGGGATGCTGACCCCAGCCTGGCCGCCCCCGGGCCTCATCCTGCTCCCGGGGCCCAAATTGCCGGCACTTTCCCCGGGAAGTGCCTAGTCATTTTCCAAAGCAATTTCAGAAAACTATGCAGCTGCTGCTCCCGGCCCTGCTCTTTCTTTCCCAGGGCCCAAGGCACTGTCTCCGCCGGGGTCTCTGGCGTCGCTCCTGTCTTCCCGCAGCCCTCAGCTGTGCGATGGATGCTTGTTGGGGAAGGGGAGGCCTTCTCGCCTCCAGTCCCTTCCTCCATCGTCCAAGCCCCCAGTGCATGTTTGTTTGTTTTTTCCTTTCTTTTGGAGGGACTGGAGTGATGATAGCACGGAGGGTAGGGCATTTGCCTTTCATGCGGCTGACCTGGGTTCGGTTCCTCCGTTTCTCTCGGAGAGCCCGGCAAGTTACTGAGAGTATCCAGCCTGCAGGGCAGAGCCTGGCAAGCTACCCATGGCATATTCGATATGTCAAGAAACAGTAACAGGGGCTGGAGCGATAGCACAGCGGGTAGGGCGTTTGTCTTGCACGCGGCCGACCCGGGTTCAAATCCCAGCATCACATATGGTCCCCTGAGCACCGCCAGGAGTAAACCCCTGTGCATCGCCAGGTGTGACCCAAAAAGCAAAAAAAAAAAAAAAAAAGAACAAAACAGTAACAATAAGTCTCACAGTGGAAACGTTACTGGTGCAAATCGATGAACAACGGGATGACAGTGCCTATTTCTTTTGGAGTGGGCACACCAGTGGCGCTCTGTTTGATGCTCGCCCCAAAGCCTTTGGGGATTAAACCCAACAAAGCATGTGCTCCTGGGGTCAGGTGGGATAATGCCGAGTTGCTCTTTAGCATCCCATTATAGCTCCTTGGCCATGGTCAGACGTGATTCCCTGGGGACAGAGCCAGGAGTAAGCCCTGAGCATCTCTGCGTGTGGCCTGAAACGCAAAAACCTACCAACCAACAAACAAAACCAAACGTGTGCTCTAGGGCATTGCCCTTATGCTCCAAATCCCGAGTGTCCGAGTGTATGTTCTCATCCGCTAACGCCTACAGGAGCCTTGGTTTCCTCACCTGTGTGATAAGACTTGAATGAGCTTCATGACGGTGCAAAAGCTGGAGTTATGCTCCCTGACTTCTGTCACGGTACCCCCACCCCCAACCCAACATACTCTAAGCCTAGGTGGTGTCAGCCTCAGGGGAGTAGTCTTCCAGAATGACAGGGACCCCGATGGAGCCTTGGCAGCATCTCAAGAGCTCATTTCAGCCATGTAACCTTCCTTTCTCCACCCACTGTCCCGTGTGACCCTCCCTTTCTTTTCCTTTCCCTCCCTCCCCAGCACACAGCCCCTTTCCCTTCAGCCCAGAACGTGAGAATGTCCACTTGTTGCGCAACTCGGATGCAGGTCAGCTCTGTGCACCTTTATCCTCATCCCCCAACGCTCCCCACCAACAGTGAGGGGTCGCTGCAGAGGCAGCCTCTGCTGGAGACTCAGTCCTCCACCTCGGAGGCTTTGTCTCGAAACCCACCTCTTCTACCCACTACCGCCTCCCTCTTTCATCATCTCGAGCTTCACATCAGCTCTTTCAAGTCTGCTCTTCCCAGAGATCAAGGGGTGACCAGTCCCCCCCACCCCCCCCAGTCTCAGCTCCGACCCAGCTCAGTGAGATGCTTTGCATCATCAAAGGACATTATTTATGGGGGACCTTTGCTGAAGCTTTGCAGCCTGAGGCCAGGGCTGGGGGGCAGGGAGGCCTGGGGCTGGGGGTGGGAGCTGAGAAAGAGAGTGATCCAGGGGGCGTCTGTCCTCAGCATTCAGTCCAGCATGGCTCCGGCTCCTGGATTCCTCCCGGGGGGCCCCCCTGGCCGGGATGGGGAGGAAGGGCAGGCAGAGATGGCTGGTCAGTGAGAAACTGAGCTGGGATGAAGCACCCACGCCATGGATAAGTGACCAGCCTCCCAGGTCCTCCCCTTCTCCCTCCCAGAGCTCCCTAAACTTGGAGCCTGCCCCCTGCAAAGCCCACACCGCCCTAATATCAGGGCAACTAGCTGGGTAATGGGAATTTTTTTCATGAAGCCTCACACATAATAAAGGGCTTCATGTACTACCGGGGCTTGGATGCTGCCCTCACTGGGGCACTAGGGCGGTGAGAGGGGGCCTGCACAGACGGGTGACTTGTGGGGACACAGGGAGCCAGCTGGAAGCAGAATGTCAGGACCCCAAGCTGTACTTGGGAGGGTCTGTGAGGCTCTAAGTGGGTGGGGTGACATACAAGAAATTGGACTCAGGTTTTCTTTTTCTTTTTTCTTTGCTTTTTGGGTCACACCTGGCGGTGCTTGGGGGACCATATCCCCCCTTGGGGGATTGCTGGGAATTGAACCGGGTAGGCCACGTGCAAAGCAAATGCCCTACCCACTATACTATCGCTCCAGCCCCTCAGGTTTTCTTTTTGGGGGGAGTGGTCGCCCATATCTGGCACCTTAACTCCTGTACTATATCTCTCTGTCCCATCAGCTTCCATTTGTTTTTTGGCTTTTTGGGTCACACCCAGCTATGCACAGGGGTTACTTCTGGCTCTGCACTCAGGAATTACTCCTGGCGGTGCTCAGGGGACCATATGGGATGCTGGGAATCGAATCTGGGTTGGCTGTGTGCAAGGCAAACGCCCTCCCCGCTGTGCTATCGCTCCAGTCCCCAGCTTCCATTTTTGGTGCTGTAGATAAGTTTGATCTTATTTTATTTTTGTTGGTTTGGGGGCCCTGCCTGGCCGGGGGCTATTCCTGGCTATTCCAAGCTCAGAAATGCCATCTCACAGTGCTCAGCCAACCCCATAAGTGGGGGATTTGAGGCAGGTCATGGCTACCCCCGGCGTGTGTAAGGCTAGTACCTTACTGCCTGCACTACCTCTCTGGTTTTTTTTTTTTTTTTTTTGCTTTTTGGGTCACACCTAGCAATGCACAGGGATCACTCCTGGCTCATGCACTCAGGAATCACCCCTGGCGGTGCTTTGGGGACCATATGGGATGCTGGGATTTGAACCCGGGTCGGCCGTGTGCAAGGCAAACGCCCTACCTGCTGTGCTATCACTCCAGCCCCTGGGTTTTGTTTTGTTTTGCTTTTGCTTTTTGAGGCCACACCTGGTGGTGCTCGGGGCTTATTCCTGGCTTTGTGCTCGAGTCCTTGCCCTTAACATGTTCTACTCCAGTGGTGAGTGTTAGGTAGAGTACATGTAAAATGCTTAACATGCTGCTTGTAATACATACATGAAAGGTGAAAGGAAACACCTAGGCTTGGAGTGGCAGTACTTTCAGTCACAAGGTGATGGGGCAAGGTGGTGGGTGAGGGGGAGTCTTTGCGCTAAATATACAACAGAGTCCAGTTCTCCTATCATCTTGGCATGGAGATGCCCAAGGTTCCAGACCCCCAGTTTCAGAGAGGAGGCCACTTCTACCCATGGAAAAGTAACCATTCTGTTCCTGAGAAAAATTCACACACTGCAGTCAAAGGGAGAGGAAAGGCCCAAGAAATGGCTTGTCTTGCAAGTGTCTAACCCAGGTTCCATCCTTAGCACATATGGTGTCTTTTTTTTTTTTTTTTTTTGCTTTGCTTTTTGGGTCACACCTGGTGATGCACAGGGGTTACTCATGGCTCTGCACTCAGGAATCACTCCTGGCGGTGCTCAGGGGACCCTATGGGATGCTGGGAATCGAACCCGGGTTGGCCACGTGCAAGGCAAACGCCCTACCCGCTGTGCTATTGCTCCAGCCCCAGCACATATGGTGTCTTGAGTCCTGACAGGAGAGAGAGCTCTTTGAGGAAGAACTAGAAGTAAACCCTCAACACGGCCAGGTGTGGCTCAGAAACAAACAAACGGGAAAAATGAAACAACGGAGATTTGGATGGAGAAGAATCTGAGTTGGAGGCTGTTCTCTGCTCTTTTTTCCTGCGCTTGTGATTGAATTTTTGTAGCCTCAGCTGCTTTACTGAAAAAAAAAAAAAAAAAAGGAATATTTTCTCCTCACTTCAGTGGTGCTGAAAATCAGGTAGATTGCCCAAGGCGAAGTTCCTGGCCAGCGCTGAGGCCAGCACTCCATGGAAATGCCGGGAGACTCCACGACTGTGCCTTTGCTCCCCTTTGTACCGTGATCCCAGTGCCCCTGGGAGCTCTCTCCCCTGCGTGTGAAGTGAGGAGAACAAACCACGTCAGCCGGTCAGCCGTGTGGGATGTGGATAGGAAGTGCAGAAAACCGAGGGAGGGGGTGCCAATGCAGCAAGGAGAACAGACGGAGGGGAGCAAGAAGAGGGAAAATAGAAGCAATTAAGAGATCAATACCAGGGCGGGGTGAGGGCAGGGAGCGCTCAGCTGATGTATTCTTCCCTCCTTTCCCTGATTCTAGCAGTGAGAAGTCAAAGGTGCGCTAAGTCAGGCTGATCCCGTGGCAGAATGGGGAGAATGGACGGGCAGAAGCTTAGTGCCTACGGGGAGGGAGGAGGCAGAGGCTTTCTGCTTCCAGTGGTCAGGGATTCAGGTGAGGGGAAAGTCCCCTCAGGCCCCTGTGATGGGTCAGCTCTAGCTGGGAGGAGGGTGCAAGGGGTCTGCAAGGGGTGCCAAGCTCACCTTAGGGGCCCGGGTCTGGCGTCTCAGTGGAGGAAGAGCAACAGAAGCTCCCGCTGGGAATTATTCTCATTCTGGCAGTCAAGGTCTAAAAGGACCTGGAGCTGGGGGTGGCAAGGAAAAAAGAGGCCAGGCATTTCTTTAGCTAGAGTCACTGGGAAATTTTGTGAGGAATCAGACAACATTTTGTTAACATGCCTGACTAGAGAAAGATAATTCCAACGTACTGCTGGGTACTTGTGAAGGGTTTGTGTGTGTGTGTGTGTGTGTGTGTGTGAGAGAGAGAGAGAGAGAGAGAGAGAGAGAGAGAGAGAGAGAGAGAGAGAGAGAGAGAGAGAGAGAGAGAGGGAGGGAGGGAGGAAGGGAGGGAGAGAGAGAGAAAGACACACACAGAGTGTGTAACTTGCATGAGAATGTGTGGCTGTGGATTTGAGTGACTATGTGAGAGTGTCTGTAATATAGTGTGCCAGTGCTTGGGAGAATGTGACTGTTTTATGTGTGACTGTGAGATTGTGAATGCATGTGTGAGTGTGACTGTGAGATAGTGTATGTATGTGTGAGAAAATATGACTGTGTGTGTGTGAAAGTATGTGTGCCTGTGTGATAGGATTGTGTGAGAGAGGTGAGTGCATGTGAGAGTGTCACTGTGTGTGAGTTTGTGTATGTGTGTGAGTGTGTGTATGTGTGCGAGTGTGTGTGCATGTGAGAGAATGACAGTGTGTATGTGAATGAGTGTGTGATTACCTGTGTGTGTGTGTGTGTGTCTGTTGCTTATATTCTCCTCCCCCCATCAGCCTCCCCCTCCCCTCCTGCCACACTGGGATTGGTGACTCTCAGCCCCTCCCCTCAGCTCCCCCAGACCCTCCCGGAGTCTTTATCAGAGCTGGGCCCTCGTTCTTGCCACATCCCCAGAAACCCTTCACGTGTGTCTCAGCACTGCGACGGTGGGGAGCAGGCAGTGTCCCGGCAGCTCCCGGATCCTGCTGGACTGTCCAGCCCTGGGCACGAACCTGCTCTACAGGTAGGCAGAGCAGGAGAAGGGTGGATGGGTGGCAGCTGGCATCCCAGACCCGGCGGGGACGGAGAAGGCAACAGGCTGGGACAGGGAGCAGGGTGTTGGGGAGGGAAGCAGAGAGCCGGGCATGCTTGCAGCCCGTGGTGCTAAGTCTTCCAATCTTTGGTTGGAGAAAGTTTTTTTTGCATAAGTCTTGGGGTGCCCAGTGCTGGGCTCTAGCACCCAGGAACCCCCCTCAAGGCGGCTAAGGACAGACCCGTGCGCGTCCTGTGTCTTCTTCTTCCTGCGGAGCCCGAGCCGCTGCCTTGCAGCCTGATGGCGCATCCTGGAGAGGTCTGAAGGGGCAGATGCTGCTCTGAGCCCAGGGAAGCCCCTGCAGCTCTCTCCTCACGGCGGGGCTTGGGTGAGGGCCTGGGGGGCTGGGGACGCAGGGTCTGGCCTGGTGCTGGTGGTAAACGTCTCCCGGGTGGTCCTGGCTGTGCCCTCCCCCTGCCCTGGTCGTGTCTCTCTGCCCCCCCAGGCATCATGAGGAGAGCCCTGCTGCTCGCAGCACTCCTGGCCCTCAGCCCTGTGCCCGGCAGCCTCGGGGCGGTGTGTGAGGGGCCACGGGAGCAGGCGGTGCCCAGCCGGGCCCACGGCAAGGTAAGCTCGGTCCTGTCTTGGGGCTGGCCCTGTCGGCAGCGTCCCGGCAGCCAGAGATCTGTCTGCCTGTCCTCAGCTCAAGGGGGCGCTGGGGGTGGTGGGAGGTACCTGAGACCCCATCAGGGGTCTGGAGTTCTTATCCTGGTGCCTCTCGTTCTCCCAGCCTCTGGGTGTATCTCTGTCGTCCGTCCCTCTGCACGGTGTTCCGTGGGCTGGTCATCCAGAGCTTTGGTGCCTGGATGTCAGGCCAGAGTGGGCTGGAAGCTTCTCTCTGTATCTGCTCAGATTCTTTCCCCTTAGGGTGGGGGTAGAGGGGGGCGCATGGTGTCGATCCCCCCCAACTTCCTGTGCTATAGGAAACACACTCAGTATTTCTTTTCCAAGTGGTCATTTGCATGCTCTCTGACCTATCGCTTGGACATGTGATTTTATTTTCAAAATTCAGGTCATTTTTCTTTTTCTCTGCCCTTCTACCCTGAGTCATTATGGTTTCTCCTCAGATCCCAGCCCCTTCTCCCTGGCTCTCTTCTGGCTTCTGTTTAGCCAGAATGGATTGGGAGGAAGAAAGAAAGAGAGAAAGAAAGAAAGAAAGAAAGAAAGAAAGAAAGAAAGAAAGAAAGAAAGAAAGAAAGAAAGAAAGAAAGAGAGAAAGAGAGAGAGAGAAAGAAAGAAAGAAAGAAAGAGAGAAAGAAAGAAAGAAAGAAAGAGAGAGAGAAAGAAAGGAAGGAAAGAAAGAAAGAGAAGGAGAGAAAGAAGGAAGGAAGGAAGGAAGGAAGGAAGGAAGGAAGGAAGGAAGGAAGGAAGGAAGGAAGGAAGGAAGGAAGGAAAGGAAGAAAAAATAAAGAGTAAACAAAAGTTCCTTAAAAAAAAAGCAAGCAAACGGCATTGTCAGAGCAGGGGTTCTGGGACTGCAGTGGGGGACCGTCTTTCCTAGGCTATGGAATGATAGCAATTACCTTAGGACAGATGCTTTTAAGATGATTATAGGAGGAACTTTTTACAAATTCAGTGTGTGCCTCTCCAGCTCAAATCTGTTTAGCATCTCATTGCAGGAGGTGGGCAGAATATTCGAACAATTCAGGGAAAGTGGCTGCCTGGGAATTTCTGTGCTGTCAGAGAGAGACGGTCTTCTTCACCCAGTGGGTGAGCTTTCTCTGGGCACAACAGGCGGGCAGCCTTGCAAGCTGTAGTGAAGATATCGGCAGCAATTCAGCAAACACACAGGGAGTGGAGAGGTGGGCTGGGCACTGCCCATGCCCCCATGTCCAGCTCGAGAATACCTGAGAATACCTGGGTAGATTCTGCTGGGACCAACTCCCTTGGAGAGCTTGACCCTTTTTGTTTTTTGCTTTTTGGGTCACACCTGGCGATGCACAGGGGTTACTCCTGGCTCTGCACTCAGGAATGACTCCTGGCAGTGCTCAGGGGACCCTATGGGATGCTGGGAATCGAACCCGGGTCGGCTGCGTGCAAGGCAAACGCCCTACCTGCTGTGCTATTGCTCCAGGCCTGCTTGACCCTTTTAGTCAATGAAAAAGAAGACTCAGTGTTCCTGTTTCCCTGCCCCAGGCGTGAGAAGATGAGGAATTGGACTGGGAAGAGGGCATAGCAGGGGTGCTGGGTAACCTACTGAGCTGTCAGGGGACCACCCTGTGTAGCGAGCCCAGACCTCCAGGCTCTGGAGAAAGCCCTCCCTGAGATTTGGGGTGAGCCTCTGTATGAATGTCTGCAGCTGCAGCGCCCTGGGGTGGGGGGTGGGGTGGGCGCTGTCTAACCAACTGTGACTGTGTCCAGGTGGCTGGAGAAGAAATCTGAGATAATTGAGAGCACTTGTGTGGGTGCACATCCAGAGCCTGGGGGTTCAGCTGGGGCAAGTGAAGGGCAGGAAGAAGAGGTGTTGTTCTATGCCTGCTGCCTTCTCTGTTCTGCAGCTGGCGGGGACAGGGAAAAGGGAGAGAAAAGGGAGAGCAGAACTCATGGGGTGAGAGGCAGCAGGGTGCACAGGAAGAGACGCTTTCGTGGACGTGGCATTGAGGGTCAGCTTCAGGGGCAGGAGTCAGCCCCAGTGGGGCCACCTCCCGGAACACAGGCCCTGGGACATTTGCTTTGTCTGATGGGCTTTTCTTGGGAGAAGGCATCACGCTCATTCAGCACAGGGCAGCCCCACCCTTGCACTGAGGCTCCTCATGAGCCAGTGAGAAAAGAAACAACAGTCCTTGGGGGGCTGGAGCGATAGCACAGTGGGGAGGGCGTTTGCCTTGCACGCGGCCAACCCGGGTTTGATTCCCAGCATCCCATAGGGTCCCCTGAGCACCGCCAGGGGTGATTCCTGAGTGCATGAGCCAGGAGGAACCCCTGTGCATCGCCGGGTATGACCCAAAAAGCAAAAGCAAAAAAAAAAAAAAGGAGTAAGTCATGAGCATCATTGCGTGTGGCCCAAAGATAGAAATACACACATACACACACACACACTCACACACACACACACACACACACACAAGCACACAAGAGAAAGGCGAAAGGCTATTTCCCACACAGGCTGGGGGTGGGGTGGGAGGGGAGGTTTACTGGGGTTTACTGGGGTTTACTGGGTGGTGGAACATGTGCACTGATGAAGGGATGGGTGTTTGAGCATTGTATGACTGATATTTAAACCTGAAAGCTTTATAACTTTTCTCATGGTGATTCAATTAAAATACATACATAAATAAATAAATAAATAAAAGGCTATTTCTATTAACTTTTTTTTTGGGTAACACCCGGCGATGCAGAGGTTTTATTTCTGGCTCTGCACTCAGGAATTACTCCTGGCGGGCTTGGGGGACCATATGGGATGCTGGGAATCAAACCCGGGTCGGCCTCGTGCAAGGCAAATGCCTTACCTGCTGTGCTACCGCTCCCTCCCTAAAACGCTATTTCTAAAAAAAAAAAAAAAAAAAAAAACACACACACAAGAAGGAAAAAGAGTGGATGGAGGAAGAGGAGAGAAAGAAATCCCATTCTCATTTAAAAAGACTGTCATCAAAAATTCCTTAAAAACTTAACTGCCTTGGGGGCTGGAGCGATAGCACAGCGGGTAGGGCATTTGCCTTGCACTCGGCCGACCCAGGTTCGATTCCCAGCATCCCATATGGTCCCCCGAGCACCGCCAGGAGTAATTCTTGAGTGCAGAGCCAGGGGTAAGCCCTGTGCATCACCAGGTGTGACCCAAAAAGCAAAAACAAACAAGTAAGTAAATAAAAAAACTTTACTGCCTTGCAGTAATTCACTAATTTATAATGCTATAATCATGAGTGATTGATTATATAAAAATAAAATTGTTGATGTTTACCGGAAATGTAAAAAAGAGAAAAAAAGAGAAAGGCTATTTCTAGTGGAAAGAGAAGCAGGTTGGTTTTGCATCTCCGGCCTCAGCCTCTTGTTTCCTCCCTGAAGGACACGGATTCCTACCAGCTGCCCCCGTCACTGCTCCGGAGACTCTACGACAGCTCCGTCTCCCTGGAAGGGCTGCTCCGAGTGCTGAGCAGGGCGAGTGTGGGTAGGTGACAGCCCCAGGAGAGGGATGTGCCGGGATCTGAAGATGAACCGGGCTGGGAGGCCCCTGGGGGGAGGGAGATGGGAGACCCCCATCTGCTCGAGATTTGTGATGGGGAAACTTTCTACTCTCCACCCCGTGACCTCGCTCGTTCTTTTCTTCATAGGCCCTAAGGCATCTTCACTGGCTCAGAAACGTGAGTACCTTCCTCTGCCTCCGTCTCTGGGGACCACTCCCTTGCCCAGTGCTCTTTGGGCACCACCTCCTGCCCACCCCAAGTCCTTTGGATGGTTGGGTTGCATCTCAGCGGGTGCGAAGAGGTGCCACTGGCCACTGCTCACCAACTTTTCCTGAAAGGGAGAGGGCAGTGAGCACCGGGGGAAGCTGGTGGCGATGAGAGTGCCGGGGTGGGGGGGAACCAGCAGAATCTCTCGGTGGCTGGGAAGAGTCTAAGCCAGACACCTGCTCAGGCAAAGAATTCCCGAAATGTGGGGGAGGGAGACATGAGAAGAGAGAGTGAGTTAGGGACTAGCCTACTAGCTGAAGGGAGTCAAGTTGTGGTGATTTAAACAGACCGGGGGTGGGGTGGTGGGGCGGAGTGATAGCACGGAGGGTAGGGCATTCGCCTTGCACGTGGCCAACACAAATTCGGTCCCGGCATCCCATATGATCCCCTGGAACCACCAGGAGTAACTCCTGCGTGCAGAGCCAGGAGTAACCCCTAAGGTAACCCTTGAGCATCACCAGATGTGATGCAAAGAGCCAAAAGAAAATAATAATAAAGAACGAAAAGAAAAGAAACAGACCAGGGGCTGGAGCGATAGCACAGTGAGGAGGGCGTGACTTGCATGCAGCCGACCCGGGATCGAATCCCAGCATCCCATATGGTCCCCTGAGCACCGC
Source organism: Sorex araneus (assembly GCF_027595985.1). Lineage (NCBI taxonomy): Eukaryota > Metazoa > Chordata > Mammalia > Eulipotyphla > Soricidae > Sorex > Sorex araneus. Next base: position 218,423,721 of record NC_073303.1, read on the forward strand.
CAGGGAAAATTCCTGAGTGCATGAGCCAGGAGTGACCCCTGTGCATTGCCGGGTGTGACCCCACCCAAAAGAAAAAGAAAAGAAAAGAAGCAGACCAGAAAGCCAGGCTCTGGCATTGCACGCGTCTCTGGTGAAATGTATCAAGCCCCCTCATGACTGGCACCAGTGTGGGTCCTTTCTCTGCAGGTGACATGCATGATTTCTTTGTGGGACTCATGGGCAAGAGGAACACCCAGGCAGGTAAGTCTTGGGGGCTGCCTCGGGGAGGTTTGGGCACGGTGAAGAGGGTGGACGCCAGGGTACGCCTCTTGGTCTTCAGAGGGAAAAACGGGATCGAGGTGCAGTGGGTGGGTTCCTTAGCCCCCAGTACCCAAGCAGCTTGGTGCTCTGGCTCACTCTGACCTGCTGAGAGCAGAGAAGATGGCCCGTAGGACGGTCCTGCTGCTCTGAGCGGTGTCAGCAGGCCCAGCCCCTGCCCTTCACCGCCTAGACCCAGCAGCTTGTCTCACCGAGCTGCCCTGCATGGCCGCCCTTCGTGGGCTGGGTGAGGGCGACCCTGAAGCTGCTCTCTGCTTTATCCCAGCCACCCCCGTGGATGGGAACCAAGAGGAAGCCCCCAATTTTGGTACCATCAAGTATCCCCCCGATGTGGAATAAGGTAAGGATTGTTAGCTCCAGAGAGGAGGGAGGAGTGTGTGCTTGTGTGTGTGTGTGTGTGTTGTGTGTGTGTGTGTATGCTTGCAGGAAAAGCTTCTTCTGCTTTTCAAGGCCCTCATGTTCCCCAGTTTGTCCTCAAAATACATTGCCAGCACCCAGCACTAACACTGAAAGGAGCACACAGGCTTGTGGGTGTGGGTTTGTTTGTGCATGCACATGGGCACATGTGTCCGCGTGCGTGCGCGCGTGCGCGCGCGCGCACACACACACACACACACACACACACACACACACACACACCTCTTCTTCATCACATTCCCTTGTACCAGTGGTTTTCCCTGGAGTTGCTTGACTCCATCCTGATACCTGCACAATTATTCACCTCTAGGGCAGGCTCACCTGTTCAAATTATTTGGAATCTTGTGTTATTGGGCCCAATGTTTAGTTCTATGAAAGGGTGATTTATGAAGAAAGGTAAGGAGTTCACATCTTAAAGGGGGAACAGCCGTGGAATGATACCAAAAGTCTTTCTTGGCCCTCTATCCACTGGAATGGATAAATACTGGCTTGACTTTGAATCCTGGATCTGTGACTCACTAAGTGAATCCCCTTGGCCAAGTTCTATAACTTTTCTGGGTCTTAGTTTCCTCATCCGAAGAGTGGGGGTGATAATGTTATCTCCCGGGGCCACAGTGTTGAGGATTTAGTAGAGACAAAGTATTTGGAACAGTCCCCAGTACACAGCATTATGCTTATTGCTGTCTGGAAGGTTTGGGGAATATTCTAGTGCATCCTCTGGTGAGCTTTGGTCTGCCGGCCTTGCGCTGTCTGGAGATCTCGAAAGCATTAATGTCCCCCCTGGAAGTGTCTAGTCAAAACACAGAAACTTCCTCCTTCACACTATTTTCCCACGCAGTAATAGCAGCTCACCGATGGCTTCCCAAGGAAGACGGTGCGGGCAGGCAAGGACAGCGGGGGAAGACTCAGTTATCGCAGACTCCTGCCCTTCCTCTGGAGTCCCTGTCACCTACGTTGTGAGCTCAGTGGACGCCACAGCAGGGCAGACAGAGACTCTTGACAAAGCGGCCTGTGCCTGACTCCCCAGGCCCAGAGATGAGTGTTGGGTGAGAGGGTACAAAGAGCTGTAATAACCGTAACTCGCTGATTACATGGTACTTACCATATCATTTTGCTCTCATTAGATGGTTATTTCAGTCCTGCCGACCGCCAGATAATTATACGGGCAGCTATATCTGGATGACATACTCTCCCCCGGCGTTATGCGTTGGCCATAAAGATAATTGCAGTGCAATTTTGCCATAGTATTTCATACAAATGGCAGAAACAAGTGCATTGTGGAAATCTACTTTTAATGTTTGCTAGTGGATCCAGGCTCTTTCAGAGGGATCAGGCTCATAATGACAGCCTCAAAATCCCAACACTGATGGAGCGCTCTCAATCTGTGAGGAGCCGAGAAGGATAGGACGGAAGGGCCCCCGGGGGTGGCATTTAGAGGTGATTAGGTGAGATGGAGCCACACGGATGTTGTGCCATCTTATTTCATTCATGTGTAACTGGGCCAGTCCTGCTCTGAGGAGCCGGGGAGTGCCTGGGCATAGGGATGGGGTCGCGTGTGTGCTGGTGTAGGGGCATGCCTGGGTAATACAAGGTTGGTCACTGCATTTTTTCTGCTGGCCTCTACACACCATGCACATGGGAGTTTATTGGGAGCATGAACTGCATGCTCATGTGCAGGGAGGCGCGCCTGCTACCAGGAGAGGGCCTGGTGTCGGGAAGCGGGCTGGGGAGATGACTCACGACAGCAGGCTTTGGTGGCCTGCGTTTGATTCCCCGCACTGAATGGTTCCCCAAACATGGCCAGGAGTGACCTCGGGGCACTGAGCTGGGAGTAGTTATTTATTTATTTATTTATTTATTTATTTATTTATTTATTTATATTTATTTTTTTGCTTTTTGGGTCACATCTGGCAATGCTCAGGAGTTACTCCGGGCTTTGCACTTGGAAATTATTCCTGGCGGTGCTCAGGGGACTCTATGGGATGCTGGGAATCGAACCTGGGTCGGCTGCGTGCAAGGCAAGCACCCTCCCCACTGTGCTATTGCTCCAGCCCCTGGGGAGTAGTTCTTGAGCATACCCCCAAATCCACAACCAAGATGTGGGTTGTGGGTCTGGGAGTGAGTATGTTGGGAGTATGCCAAGATGTTGGGAAGCTCAGGACTCAGACTTTTGTTCTCTCTCCTCCCTTTGAGATGTCCCTGCTTCCCCAGTGGGTGGACAGTGGGTGTCTTACAGAGATGTGATTTTGTCATTTTGCTCCTCAGCACCCCGCTCTGGATACCTGGGCTGCCTCGTGAAGACCCCTGCTGCCCTATTCCAGCCCCCAACTGCATGGACCCTTCTTTTCCTTTCTTCCCATCCTACTGGAACACTGTGTGCTTCGACTGCTTCCTCACCCTCTACCCCACTTTGATGCAGACACTGAATAGTGAGCACCTCCAAGTTCAGGCGGCCAAAGATTCTCATGGAGTTTCTGTCATATTCTATATGAAAAGTTGAGGTCTCTCTTCAGTCAACAATAAAGAATTTCTGTATGTGACCCAAAGAAGTGAATTTTCTTTTCTAGCACTGGATTTTTTTCCCCTTGACAACTACTTATACATATATACGTGCAAACATATATGATATATACACTGCATGTCAATGGACATATCTTTGTGTACAAAATGACTTTCCTTAATAATAGTGCTTCTTTTAACTTAGCATCAAGGTGCTTTTTAAATTTAGTATCAGGAAATTAGTAAGCAAAGTGCTTCTTTAAATTAGCATCAGGAATTTTTTTTAGTGATTAAGAACAAATAAATGGGGTAGCAGAGAGAGCTCAATAGACCTGGTGCATACTTTACAAGAGGGAAGACTGGGGTTTGATCTCCAGCACTCATGGTCCCCCTAAGCTAAGCAGAAGTTCCCAAGAATCGAGCCAGTAGTAGGCCTTGAGGACTACTGGGTATAGGTGAAAATATATAAAAAGAATTCAAGAAATGGCTTCTAGCAGTTAGAGACTTTCACAGACTAACTCTAAATAAAGGAAAATGTGTTATGAATAACTTCTAGGGTGGACCCAGGAAAGAGATAGTTAGATCTGACTTTAAGTTGACTTTGCGAAGGGAAGTGGGCATTAAGGTTCTGCAAAATTCCAGGCTCAGATAAGCATCCACTTATAGCACAGCACCCATTTCCGGTGCCCAAATGTCAAGCATCAGACCTCTTTTTTTTTTTTTCTTTTTGGGTCACACCAGGCAATGCACAGGGATCACTCCTGGCTCTGCACTCAGGAATTTGCCCATATGGGATGCTGGGAATTGAACCCGGGTCAGCCGCATGCAAGGCAAATGCCCTACCCGTTGTGCTATCACTCCAGCCCCCAAGCATCAGACCTCTGATAGGTCCCAGTGACCTACGTCTGAGCATACAGTCTGACAAGTCTACATACGTCTACCGTTTGTAGATGGTACTTGATTCTAGTAGGTGTGGGTGTGGACGGTCTAACTTCCTGCCATCACTGAGAAAGAAGGGAGTGGGTACGTTAGTGTTAACTGCCGTCTTAGTTATTATAAAAGAAAATCGTTTATTTCAGATGCTTCTGTAATGCAATTCTTCCCAATCCCTGTAGTGCTGGAAGAAGTGCCTGTTATCAAGATGGCACTTACAGGAAGGGCGTCTTTTAATCAGATACGTCAGCTCGCCCAGCTCACTGATACCAAGGTTGGACTGAACTTGGAGGAACAGTGGGGGAATTCCAGCCTTCCTTTCTGAACCCGGTCCTGTTCTTGAACTTCCTTGCTAGAGGACTCGTAAGGAGGATAAGGCTGGGTCACTGATCTGCAGTTCACTTTCTGCAGTTTCTTCAGCCAGTGAAAGCTCTCTTCCCAGGACCTGACCTCTAAGATCTTTGGACCCAGAACTGTGCAGTGGGGTGGGGAGGCGGGAAGGCTGGTCCCAGTGTCCCTGGTATCAGGTTTATTGCTAGAGCGCGAGATAGCCCTTCAACACAGATCACAGGTCTTTCTGAAGTGACTCACTCAGCTCCTTGGATTTCAGGGCTTCAAAAGGGGTAACTTTTGTTTGTTTATTGTTGTCCTTGGGCCACATCTAGCAGTGCTAACGGGTTACTCCTGGCACTGTGTTGCACGGGTCACTCCTGGTGGTGCTCTGGGGACCATGTAGGGCCAGGGAGTAAGCCTGTGTCTCTTCCGCGTGGAAGGCATATGTGCTCGCTCCCCAAGCCTAAAATGAAGTGACTTTTGTCGAGTGTGGGGAATTTATGGAATCTTCAGGGGCTGGCTCTACTCAAACTCGGAAGGACCCGTGTGTCGAGAGCAGAGCATAAATGCGGAAAGGATGCTCTCTGCTGGGGCTACCAAAAATTGCAGTGCGGGGATTTCAGGACCCATGAAGGCGTTTGAAGTCAGATTCTGCTTTTCGGATTTGGAGAAGACGTGAAGGTATATTGGCCAATGCCTCAGGACGCCTGGTCAACAAGGCCTAGACAGAATTCACGGCCCTTTCTCCTCTGTTTAGTTTGAAGTGTGTTGACTTATTTCAAAAGACCAATGTCAATGTAAATTGAGCATAAACTTTCGTCTATACTCTTAGAGGTTGCTAGCATATGAAGTACACTGGGACTGGGGTATGACCTCCCAAAGACGAAGGTTAAATCAATTATTAAATAATTGAACAGGGGCTAGAGCGATAGTACAGTGGGGAGGGCGTTTGTCTTGCACGAGGCCGACCCAGGTTCGATTCCCAGCATCCCATATGGTCCCTTGAGCATCGTCAGGAGTGATTCCTGAGTGCAGAGCCAGGAGTCAGCCCTGAGCATTGCCGGGTATGACCCAAAAAACAAACAAACAAACAAAAACCAGAAAAAAAAGATGCCTCCAGATCCTGCACCAGTCTCTCTAACCCAGGCAACCAGGACGGGGATGGGCAAATTCCCCTCCCTGCCCCAAGAAAGCCCCACGAGCCGAAAACCTCCAGAACCCTATCATGCTCACGACCACTCTCCACAGGCTTGGAGGTCCCTCATCCATGAGTGAATCTGCTGTATAACCATATTTTAAATCTTAGCATTCCTGGAGCATGTAGCCACACTTTATACCACTGATATACCAAGAGTAGCACACCACATTTGATGGGGTTTATAGTAGAAGGCAACCAATCTTAGGGGGAATATATACATACACACATATATATGTATGTATGTGTATATCTGTATATATAAGCACACAAGGCTCAACCTTTAACAACATGTTAGTAATCTCTTATAGATGGCTTACTGGCTCCCAGGTGAAATACAACAATCTTCACACACTTTAATAATTTTTATTTATTTATATATGGGATAATTTTTATTTATTTATTTATTTATTTTTGGGTCACATCTGGCGAGGCACAGGGGTTACTCCTGGCTCATGCACTCAGGAATTACCCCTGGCGGTGTTCAGGGAACCATATGGGATGCTGGGATTCGAACCTGGGTCGGCCACTTGTAAGGCAAATGCCCTACCCACTGTGCTATTGCTCCAGCTCCTTTTTGGCATAATTTTTAGTGGATTATTCATAACAAGCAATACAAAATAAATTACTTTGGTTCTGCTTTGGAGGCAGGGTTTGGGGTTTGGGATGAAAACATTTGAAATATGGTGGTGGGAAGGTGTAATGGTGGTGGGATTGGTGTTTGAATATTAAATGTAATCAATTATTGTGAACAACTTTATAAAGCACTGCACTGTAGCACTATTGTCTCATTGTTCATCGATTTGCTTGAGCGGGCACCAGTAACATCTCCATTGTAAGACTTGTTACTGTTTTTGGCATATCGAATACGCCATGGTAGCTTGCCAGGCTCTGCCGTGCGGGTGGGATTCTCAGTAGCTTGCTGGGCTCTCTGAGAGGGATGGAGGAATCGAACCTGGGTCGGCTGTTTGCAAGACAAATGCCCTACCTGCTGTGCTATAAATTTTATTTATAAAAATAAAATTAAATTTAAAAATACATATGGATAATTTATATGGCTGTAAATTGAATTTTGTTTTGATTTCTGTTTTGGAGCCACACCCGGTGGTGCTCAGGAAACTATGAGGTTCTGGGAATAAGTCAGGTCTCCTGAATTCAGAGGGAGCCTTTTGAGCCCTGTTCCAGGCACCATGGCTGTAAATTATTTTTATTGAAAAGAAATTTTAATGTAGACAAAAGCCACCACTGTTGATACAACTCCAGAGTTGAAATTGATTAGAAAACAAAACTCCGTGGAGTTCATGTCTGCTTCAGTCGGCTTAATCGGTGGCTGAATAAATAACAGTACTTCTACATTAAAAGAAAAAAGCTCCCATATTAAAATCAATAAGTCTGAAAAAATTTTTTTCTTTTTGGGTCACACCTGGCAATGCACAGGGGTCACTCCTGGCTCTGCACTCAGGAGTTACTCCTGGCGGTGCTCAGGGGACCATATGGGATGCTAGGAATTGAACCCAGCTCAGCCGCGTGCAAGGCAAACGCCCTACCGGCTGTGCTCTCGCTCCAGCCCCAACTCTAAAAAATTTTATGTGAACATTGTTCTATCTCATCACAGGATTGTTAAGTCCTTCTCTGAGAATTTACTAAACTCTTTGTGGGTAGTTGAACTTTCTGTGTTACTGTCTTTGTTTGTGTAGCTGGCGTCTGTGTTACTTCCCCATCTAATTTGGTGTGCTCCTGCTTGAATCTCAGTATTGAGGAGTTAGGAGGTGTGGCAGGGCTGCATACAGAGAGAGAGACCTTAGGGTCTACCGTCTGGGCCACTAGGGAAGCTGTGAAGTCGACCCCTTGGCGTGGCTGCAGTGCAGGGTTTTGGCAGGGCGGGTACTCATCCTGCCTCCCTCCTGAGGATGTCCCAGAGTTTTCAGCTGCAGAGACTGGCGTGCCCATGAATTTTAGCTGCATCTTCTTGGAGATTTAGTCGTGAGTCAGTAGAGCAGGGCCAGTGGGTGAGTGGACAGGGTGGTGACTGTGGTCTGTGACTGCGGCTACTGGCAGCATTATATTCCGGAAGTATGAGGGTTATGGGGAGGCTGCGCACTCCGATTTCAAGAAGACACCAGAATTCTCTGCCTGGGCACTGGGGCACCTGAATTTATTTGCAGCTTGGTGACGCTGCAGAGAATATTAATGAAGTGGTGGAGTCGAGCCCTTGGCATGGCATGACTGTAAATTCTAAAGTAAAATGATGTGAAATAGGAATGGAGCTATATCTCGTTTAAGAAATCTGGGATGGGGGCTACAGTGATAGTACAGTGGGTAAGGTGCTTACCTTGCATGTGGCCCAGCCAGGTTTGATCCCTGGCATCTCATAGGGTCCCTTGAGCCTGCCAGGAATGATCCTTCAGGGCAGAGCCAGGAATAAGTTCTGAGCACTGCCAGTGTGGCCCCAAAGCAACAAAAGAAAGAAAGAAAGAAAGGACAAAAGAAAGAAAGGAAGAAAGAAAGAGATCAGGAAGAGAAAGGAAGAAAGAAAGAAAAAAAGAAAGAAAGAAAGAAAGGAAGAAAGGAAGAAAGAAGGAAAAAAGGAAGAAAGGATGAAAGAAAGAAAGAAAGAAAGGAAAGAAAGAAAAAAGAAAGAAAGGAAGGAAGAAAGGAAGAAAGGAAGAAAGAAAGTAAAAGCAAGCAAGCTGAAACAGGGCTGGAGAGATAGTACAATAAGTAAGGTGCTTGCCTTGCACATGACTGATTTGGATTCAGCATTCCACCTGGTACTGCATATGGTCCCCTCAGCCCTACCAGAAGTGGTTCTTGAGCAGAGCCAGAAGTAATCTCTTAGCACAGTGTGTGTGTGTGTGTGTGTGTGTGTGTGTGCGCGCGCGCACACACACACACACACACATACCCTGAGATATCAAGGAAAGAAAAAGGAGACTTTACATGACAAAGAGGGAATGACTTGGGAGAATAATGACTGTTCACTCATAAATCTATACATGGATAACATCCCCCAAACTAGATCCTTCTATGTCATAAGATTTGGTTAGGAACAAAAGCTTTTCTCAGTCTTGTGGGGCTTCATTATCCTTACAATAGCCTACGTTCAAATAATGGTAATAGACTCCCTCCATATCTCAGACCTCCACTAACCCCAGTGACTCACGCCAAAGTAACACTCAGTGGAAAAGTCCTATTCTGGACATGGTGAGAAAAATCTGTCTGGTCTTTTTTCTTTATTTTTTTTTGTGTGGGGGGTGGTGGTAGAAGTCACACCTGGATGAACTCAGGACTTATTCCCGGTTCTGCATTCAGGGATCATTTCTGGTGAGTTTAGGAGACCATAAGGAGTACTGGAGTTCGAACCCAGGTTGGCCACGTACAAGATAAGAGCCCTACCCACTGTACTATCGCTCCAGCCCCCTGTCTGGTCCTTTTAGGAAACCAGTCCCACAACTGTGATGTTTCACTTCATGGGGAGACGCGCATGCCATTCACTGCAGGGGTTGGGCCTGTCACTGAAACATTGGTCAGTCTCCAAGTGACATGCTTAGGAGAGAGCTGAGTGCAATTGGTTGTCTCATATGACAAAAGAAAGCCGTCAGGGTGTTTTGCTAGTCAACGTTACCTGCTTGGCGGCACTGTGATAACGCCTGCTGTCAGTCTCCGTATTGAGGTTATAGAAAGGGAAGTACAGAATCTTCCAAATTCACCAAGAAAACAGCTAATTTCTGGAGAGCCAAACTGGCTTCTATCAGCTGGACACTTCCTGTATGAGTGGCCCCCTTCCTGCTCCCGCTGGAGTATTACTGACTCCACCCTGGTCCTGCTTGGGAGTCTGAACTAGACAGCCTCTATAAATTGGCGTTGGGCAAGATGGGCTGAGGGAGAGGGTGAGGCCCCAATGTCCCAATCCTGGGGGGCTCCTCAGTATTAAGGAGGGAGAGTGGGCTGGATAGGACTCTAATGTCTTTAGTGGTGATGGTGGGTGGCAGTGAGGGAGTAAGGGAGCAGCTTAGGCTTGATGATCTAGGGAAGTAAAACTCTACCCCTATCGGGGCTGGAGTGATAGCACAGCGGGTAGGGCGTTTGCCTTGCACGCGGGCGACCTGGGTTCGATTCCCAGCATCCCATAGGGTCCCCTGAGCACCACCAGGAGTCATTCCTGAATGCAGAGCCAGGAGTGACCCTTGTGCATCGCCAGGTGTGACCCAAAAAGAAAAAAAACCCCTCTACCCCTATCTTAATTTCATGGGAGGGACCCTGAAGGAATAGTGGTGATTATCTTTGTTTATTCGGGGGTGGGGGGAGGCTCAATGGTTTAATATAAGAGCCCAGTGAAGTACCACACAACTTAGTGGTACTGGGAAACCACCAGAGCCATCTTGGGGTCTCCAGGGATATATCCAGTGGTGTTTAGGGAGTCAGATGTTGCCAGAGATTGAACTCGGGGCCCTGTGCAGGTCAGGGATGTATGCTTGATACCATACTCCATGGCCCTGAGATTACCTTTGAAAGAGAGGTTTGTTTGCAAGTTTCTCCAGGGATCCAACTGATAGAGAAGGCAGAACTTAAATTCTCCTCTGGCCCCTTTGTCTTCCCTTTCATCTGCCCTCTGTTTTCTGCTTTAGCTAAGTTAGGTAGAGAATGCATCTATCTATTTATTTATTTATTTTTTGCTTTTTGGGTTACACCTGGCCATGCACAAGGGTTACTCCTGGCTCTGCACTCAGGAATCACCCCTGTGGTGCACAGGGGGTCATATGGGATGCTGGGAATTGTACCCGGGTCAGCTGCGCGCAAGGCAAATGCCCTACTGGCTGTGTTATCGCTCCAGCCCTGAGAAAGCATCTATCTAAGGCCACATGATGACTCATTTAGTATTACTGGGCTTTCTCCCATGTGTACAGGAGATAAACATGGCATTAATCAATTTCTCCATACCCTTTTTTTTCTTAATCAATCTGTCTTATGCTTGTTTATTTGTCCAGTCTCTTAAGAACCCAGGAGGATACAGGAGTGAATTCTTCTGTGCCCCCAACCATGACAATTCTTGAGCAGAATTTGAGGGGTGTGGAAGGTTCGGAGGGGAACTGCTGCAAGGGAAATAAGTGTGTGTGTGTGTGTGTGTGTGTGTGTGTGTACATATCTGTGTGAAGCGTAGCTATTGAGCTCAAGAAAGACTTGGGGAGAGGCCAGAGCAATTGTATAGTGGGTAGGGCGCTTCCTTGCATGCAGCTGTCCTTGGTTCAATATCTGGCTTCCCATATGGTCCCCTAAGCCTGCCAGGAATGATCCATAAGCACTGCATGGTGTGGCCCAACCTTCCCTTCTGTACACCTCCCCCGAAAAAAACAAAGGTTGGGGGATTTAGGCTGCAGGAGGCAGGTGTGGGCTGGAAAGTTGTGGTGAGGTCTTGTGCATCCATATGCCTGGTTCCTAGCTGGGAGGAGAGGCAGCGGTGGGCTTCCAGAGTTCCCCCACCAAGGGCCCAGCTGCAGGCACTTATTCATTCTGAAGGGGAGCAGAATTTGCCATCCTCAATGTAGGCATCTTATTTGGGTTGACTATTTTTAGCTTCAGACACATCAGAACTCTGAACATCAGACAGAAGTGATCCTTTCGTAGGGAACATGTACATTTATAAGGGAGAACTCCATTTGTTAAGGAGTCTCCTTTATAACAGGAAGAGCATGACTAATTTTCTAGAAACTCTTATCAATGAAGAAGGCAAGGACTTAACTTAATGAAAGAACCTTATCCTGTTTACTGTACTGTTGCCTGATAACCTCCCTTAACTGGCTTTCTCTGTCCCAACATCTTTTATCCTTAGATGAAAATAGTATTCAAGGCAGTCACATGGCCCATTTAGAGGAATTTGCTTTCCTAGGAAGAATATGTATTATCAAAACTTTATTGGGGCTGGAGAAATAGCACAGTGGGTAGGGCGTTTGCCTTGCACGCGGCCAACCGGGGTTCGATTCCCAGCATCCTATATGGTCCACTGAGCACTGCCAGGGGGTTATTCCTGAGTGCAGAGCCAGGAGTAACCCCTATGCGTCGCTGGGTGTGACCCAAAAAGCAAAAACAAAAAAACCCCAAAAACCTCTATTCATTTTCTCCAGCTTATTATTAGAGGGAGGAGAAGTCTCAACCAATCAACTGGATGTACTGAAAGAAAAACTTGGTCAGGGCTAAAGCAGTTAGCTCTGGGAGTCCAGCCTACCAACTTTATCACAAGAAAGAACTTGAGAATAAGTTAGAGAAGTAATGTACAGAGATCAGAGTATTCAAAAAAAGTATAACGTAAGAAACACAGTGTACTGGTGAGCCAACTGTATGAAAACGAACTTGACCCCCCATCTCACACCTTACCACAACTCAATTATAAATGGGTTGAAGACCTCAATATCAGGTGAAGACATGAATTATACTGAGGAAAACATAGGCAGAACCCTTATTGATGTTGAATCTAGAAGCATCATTACCCACTGCCACCGACCAAGCAAACAGAAGCAAAATTAAACAAATGGGACCAGATCAAACTAAAAAGCTTATGCACTGCTAAATAAAGGACAACTAGAATAAAAGGACATCCCCCAAAAAATATTTACATCACTTGTCATCAGAGAAATGCAAATATTTTTCATTAATAAAATAGTTATTATCTCAAACAATAACTGGCAATACATAAAAGAAGAAAAGCAATTGATGCTGGTGTGTATGTATGTGGGGAAAAAGGAACCTTCATCCATTGTTGGTGGGAATGTCAACTGGTTCAATCTCTTTGGAAAATATGAACACTTCTAAAATAACTGAATACTGAGTTTCCATACAACCCAGCAATTCTACTTCTAAGTATCTATTCCAAGGGCCTAAAACCTCTCTTTTTAAAAGATATGTCCACAGCAAGACTATTCATAAGAGTCTAAATTTGGAAACAACCCAAGTGTCCATGAACAGATGACTGGATAAAGAAATTTTTCATCTATAAGAAAAGATAAAAATCACGTTATTTGCCACATGTGAATGTATCTAGAGGGTATCATGCTGAGTGAAACTAGGCTGAAGGAGAGAGACATGTAGAATGATCTCTCTCATATATGTGGTTTAAAGTAACATAGTGGCAAACCCAGGTATATGGGACTTGTGACTGAAAACTCCAAGTTCAAAGGAACCGGGATGGGTGATCTTTGCCCACTTACCCTCACATTTTCGGCAACTTGACAGTCACACCCACAAGTCACCTCTGACTGGCACCAGATAATCTCATCAATGGCCATGATTCAGAGACTGATTGTCCTTCTCTCTCTCGGAAGGGAGCATGAAACGATACTGCCATAGCCATGCTGCCGGGCCCTGCTCCAGACTGTTTTCATTCAGGGCGCCCCGGAGTGGGGCAGGTGAGTCCCCTCCCCACCCCAAGGGACCTAGCCCCAGCAGTCAAAAACCTTCAGAAATCAACCTCTGCCATGCTCATGGCTGCTCTCCACATGCCCGGGCTGAGCCTTACCCACAAATAAGCCTCTCCCTGGACCACGCAGCCAGGCAACATTCCATATTTCATACCAGTCATACTCCAAGAGTAGCGCAACACATTTAATGTGGTTTAAGGTAAAAGGCAACCAATTTTAGAGGGAAATATAGTTTTACAGATATATATATAACGTGTATATATGTATGTGTATATATACACGTATATATGTATATATATAATGTATGTGTATAGCACAGCGGGTGGGACGTTTGCCTTGCACTCGGCTGACCTGGGTTCAATTCCTCTGCCCCTCCCGGAAAGCCCGGCAAGCTACCGAGAGTATCTTGCCACACAGCAGAGCCTGGCAAACTACTCGTGGCACATTCATATGCCAAAAAAAAAACCCAAACAAACCCAGTAACAACAAGTCTCACAATGGAGACATTACTGGTGCCCGCTCAAGCAAATCGATGAACAATGGGATGACAGTGATACAGTGATATATATGCACACAAGAAAAGTGCGCACTCTGGTGGTGGGTGTGGTGTTGGACTAATGCGTGCATAAAACAGTCATTGACAATATTGTAAATTATGGTACCTCAATAAAGATGGGTTAAAAATAAAAAGAAACAGAGTTCAGGGTGAAGCCATAGCGCAAAGGGCCAAATTCATACTTTAAGTGTGGTAGCCCAGGTTAGATCTCTGGTGGCACATGATCCCCTGTGTTCCACTGGTAGTGACCCTGAGCACAGGACCAGGAGTAGACTTCAAGAGCCACTGGATGTGCTCCCAACACACACACACACACACACACACACACACACACACACATTAAAAAAAAATCAACCAGATTGGGGGCTGGAGCGATAGCACAGCGGGTAGGGCATTTGCCCTGCACGGGGCCGACCTGGGTTCGATTCCCAGCATCCCATTTGGCCCCCTGAGCACCACCAGGGATAATTCCTGAGTGCAGAGCCAGGAGTAACCCCTGTGCAGAGCCAGGTGTGACCCAAAAAGCAAAAAAAAAAAAAAAAAAAAAATCAACCAGAGTGCAGGTATAACCCATGGAGATCAGTGTTGTTTATAGGGAAGAAAAACTGGTTCTAAAAGCAAGTCTGCAAGTGCACGTGCTCTGAGCCGGTGTGTAGGCATGTTAGCAGCACTCGCAGTGTCTGGGAAAGACAGTGACTTACTAAGAGTACACACAAGAGAGAGAATAGTGCCCGCTCTGTACAAATTTCTAGGTATAGACTTGGGGTAAATTAATAATGGTGGAATATGCATGAGATTTTAGAAAAGAGGGTCTTATGAGTGATTTCCTAGAGTCAAAGGAAGCATCACTCAGTTTTTTTTTTTTTTTTTTTTTTTTTTGCTTTTTGGGTCACACCTGGCGATGCACAGGGGTTACTCCTGGCTTTGCACTCAGGAATTACCCCTGGCGGTGCTCAGGGGACCATATGGGATGCTGGGATTCGAACCCGGGTTGGCCGTGTGCAAGGCAAACGCCCTACCCGCTGTGCTATCACTCCAGCCCCGCATCACTCAGTTTTAACTATATGATTCTAACTCTTCCTGGGGTTGCCATGGCAATTGTAAACTCATGTCATGAGTTGGTGTGATTTTATTGTGTAAATGAAACATAATGAAATGAAACATAATAAAACTCAGTGTCATCCACTGGTCAGTTAGCCCTCCATATTTAATTCGTTTGGTTCTGACTGGTCTCTGGCCTTATTGTTCTCCAGTCTCCAGCATCTATGAGACATTAATCCCTTTGTTAAAAACATATTATGCTTCTGGACCTTGTATGAGGATTGCAAGGAAAACCTGACTAAATATAGAAAGGGGAGGTGACCAGTGGTGACAGTACAGGACAAGGTACAATAGTTACCAGTCCTTGTACAAACACATAAATGTTTGTTTAAGCGGATAACAGAATGTTGTGGTGGTTAAGCTTTGAAATTGTCTTCGCAAAGTATTTTTTTTCCAAAAGAGGTGAAGTTTTCTGATTCCTTCCCCACCTAAGTCAGTTGTATGCCACATTTACATCGGTCATTCTCCTACCTCAGAAAGGTAAATGGAAAATTTTGCCTCCCCCTACTATAAACGTGTTCGCTCGAGCTGCGTTTATGACATACCCGTCATATGGACCAGGAAACGTGCTCAGAGCCGGTCTGGAGGCAGAACCGCGGACTCCTGCCTCCCGCATGCTCACTGTTCAGTGTAGCTCAATCTTTGTGAACAGGCGATGCAGCTCAAAGGGTTTGGGCTCAAGCTCTGGATGCAGGTGTCCGGCTTAGGAGACCTGAGCGCCACCTTCCCCCCAGCAACACGGGGGAGCCCCCCTCCCCCCTAACTCATCAAATAATCAACCGTGGCCCTTTGGAGAAGAAACTTTTGGAAGTATGAGACCCAGACCAGAAACCAGGAGAACTGGGGGTTGGACAGGGTTTTTCACTTCTTTCCACACCCGGTAGAGACCACCCCCACCCCACCCCACCCCCGATTTAGGGATCCGGCTTCCGCAGAGCCAGGCCAGGGGTGCGAACGCCAGCCGCAAGCCGCGGGCAGCCGGTGTCCTCCCGGCTGGAAGCGCGGGGCCGGAAGCGGGTCGATCGGGGGGTCTCGGAGCCCCGCCGGGGCCGGTTCGGGACTTTCGGGGCTGCTCCGTGCGGGGGTCCAGAGGCCCGCGGGGCGGGGGCTGGGAGTGGGGTTTGCGCTCCAACCCCCCCACCCCGGCGCCAGGCCCGCCGTGGGGGGGCGCTGCCTCCTCCCGGGCGGCTGGGGGCGCTGCGACCGAGCGGCGGGGGGCGCTGCCTCCTCCGGGACGGCGGGGGGCGCTGCGGGCCGGGCGGCGGGGGCGGCCCGGGCCGGCGCGGCGAGCGGCGCGGCGGATGGAGAGTCTGGCCGCGGCCAGCGGCGCCGCCTCCTCGTCGCGCCGGGCACGGCGGGCCGGGGCCTTTGTGTGAGGCGGCGTCGGCGATGGTGCTCGGGCCCCGCGGAGCCGGGTAAGCGCGGCCGGGCCGACGGCCGCCCCCCGGCCGAGCCCCGACCCCCCGCCCCGGCCTTTCGCTCCCTCTCCCCTGCCCGGCCCTGCCGGCGCGACCCGCCGGCCCCGGCCCCGCCGCCCTGCCCTGCCCTGCCCTGCCCCGCGCCGCCCGCCCGCCCGCGCGGCCCCGCGCCCCGCCGCGCCCCGGCCCCCCGGTGTGGGGGGGTCTGCCCGCCGGGCGCGGGAGGGGGGTCGCGAGTGCTCGGCGCCTCCCCGGGATGGAGCACCGGGCGCGATCGCCAGCCCTGCGCCCCGCATTCCGCCCTCCCGGGGAGACCGGGGAGCCGCGGCGTCGCCCGGCGCCTTCTTGGGAGGAAGTTGCGAATCAGCGCGCGCCCCCTCCCGCCTCCCCCCCTACCCCGCGGTCTCCCTTCCCGGGCTCCCCGGACCCCCTGCAGCCAGTTGGGGGGGGGGTCCTGTATGACCACCGGGGCCCGGAGGCGGGAGCGGGGCGGGGGTGTGTGTGTGGGGGGGCGGGTTGCGGCTTGGCTGGTGCCCAAAAATGCGCAGAAGCTTCCAGAGCCCCGGAAAAAGTTGGGAGTTGGAGTGGAGTGGGGTGGGGTGGAGGAAGGGCTGGCGGGGCGAGCGGCAAGCGGGGCCCGGGGGTGGGTCTTCCTGGGCCCCGCAGGACCCCCAGGACCCCAGGAGCGGGAAAAGTGGCCGCGAGGAGCTTTTCGTAATAATCCCCGTGTAATGAGATGCCCCTGGTGGCCGCCCGGCGTGAGCAGCGGGTCCGAGAGGGGTCCAGGGGGCAGGACGCTTGCCTGGGTGAGAGAGGGGTCCAGGGGGCAGGACGCTTGCCTGGGTGACGTTGAAGGCCACAGTTGCCGTCTTTCCTCGGGGTCCTGAGTGCTGTAGCGGCTCCCGCAGCTCTCGGAGGATGGACCAGAGAACTCAGGAAGAGCAAGTGATGTGTGTAGGCACTCAGAGGGCACCGCGATGGCAGGAGAGCCAAGGAGGGAGCTGCTTCCCTCTTCCTCCGCTGTTGCAGTCAAGTACGCATGGAGGGGATCGCGGGATCACTGGATCACTATCATCCCCGTCATCCCCGGATTTGCTGGAGCAGGCACCAGTAACGTCTCTATTGTGAGGCTGGTTGTTACTGTTTTTGGCATATTGAATACGCCACGGGGAGCTTGCCAGGCTCCCCCGTGGGGGCAGGATATTTAGCAGTATGAAGGAAGAGACTATTCTTAGAGATGGATGCTTTGTGTTCAGGAGGTAATTAGGACAGTTTTTTTTTTTTTTGGGGGGGGTGGTATTGGGACCACACCCAGCGGTGCTCAGGGCTTATTTCTGGCTCTGTCCCCTACTTTATTTGGGGGACCATACCTGGTACCAGGAACAGAACCTTAGTCGTCTTGTGCAAAGCAAACACCTGACCCACTTGTACTGTGGCTACACCCAGTAATTAGGAAGTGAATAGAATTGGAGCCACTCTGCTGATGAAGTTTGAGACTGTGTATGAAAGGGGCCTGTGGCAGCAGCCTCTGTCCAGGCAGGGCCCTTAGCTACTCTCCCTGCCACTTTTTTTTTTGGGGGGGGTGGGCGGGTGTCACATCTCACACCCTGGCTCTGTACTCAAGTAGCCGTAGATAGCACTGGAGATTGAACTGGGGTTGTCTGCATGCAGGGCAAAGTGCTTTAACCCCTGTCCAGTCTCCCTGGTCCTCATTTGTAAACCGTGATTTACCAAGTTGTTCATGATATAGTTGTTTCAGGTATTAAATGTCTCAACACCGGTCCCACAGGTGTGCCCTACCGTCCGCCAGTGTCCCCAGATTCCCACCCACCACTCCAGCCTGCCCCCTTGCAGGCGCGAATACAGTTACTTCATATTGTTACAACACAAAGGCAGATGGAATTATCAAAACTCAGAGCAGTATGAGTTCATTTGTGATAATTATCTTATACAATGATGCTGCTAAAGTCACTGTCTGAGGACCTGCTGTGCTGATGAGTGCTTGACTGAGTCTTCTGTGCCATTTAGGTTCGCTGGGCTTGGTGATGGTTGTCTAAGCAACTTTCTAATCACATTTGCTGCCATTCTACTGGGCTCTCAATATTCGGAAATTTTGAGGTGTCTGACTACATTCCTGGAGCTAAAGATCTGGAACTATTTGGTGGCTTGGCAGTTTGATGAGGTTCATTGTGAAGCTGGGTCATTTTTCTGTGTTGGAGGGTGTCACGGGATGGCTTTGGGTGCTGTGTCTCCGGGCAGAAAGGGGAATCTGGCCCTCCCCATTCTGAAATGGGCCCAGAGTGCTCCTCTCGGACCAGTCCACCTGGGCAGATTACGCAGTATCATATTCTTTTGGATATGTGACACTGGGCTGTTTCTCTGCCCACTTTGCTGCCCACACGATGGTGGGTATGGGTGTGGTTGCTGGGTTTTCTGGCGTGGGGGGATTTTGCCACCCCCCAATCTGAGAATACTTTAGAGGATTCTCAGCCTGTAGACGGGTCTCACCTAGAATGATTCAGGTGTGTATCAGTTTTTTTGAAATTAGACTTATTGCTGGGTTGTTTCTGTGTAGGAGGGTGTCGGGCCGGCTTTAGGCTGCTGTGCCCTCAGGTAGAAGGGGGAGTCTGCCCGTCTCCACTCTGAGAAGGCCCCAGAGCAACGCCTGGACCAGTCTGCCTGGGGAGATAGACCAGCAGTCTCCTTGGGAAGCAGTTTCATGGTCTTTTGGAAACTTAAACTTTCACTGACTCTTAACTACTCAGGTATACATTGCTCTTGGTGCTTTCGGATTTTGTCTTTTTGACGATTTGGATGTTTACATACGCATGTTCATGAGTTTATGGCCAAGAGACTTCCTGGCAGTCCTTACCCCCAGCCAAATGGAACCGCGTTTCCTGTTCCTTCAGTCCCGCTCTCCACCCGGGTTTGGAAACGTTGAGTCTGGGGGTATCTTCTCACGTGGAGCGCCTCCCTCTCAGGGCTGTGCTTGGCCACCTAATTTTCTCTCTTGCCGTCCACAGATGAACTGTGCTGATTAGGAGGCAACTTCCTAGAAGCTGCTAAAATGGGCATGAGGATCAAGCTGCAAAGCACCAACCACCCCAACAACCTGCTGAAAGAACTCAACAAGTGCCGGCTGTCGGAGACCATGTGCGATGTCACCATCGTGGTGGGGAGCCGGTCCTTCCCGGCCCACAAGGCCGTCCTGGCGTGCGCAGCCGGCTACTTCCAGAACCTCTTTCTCAACACGGGGCTTGATGCTGCCCGGACCTACGTGGTGGACTTCATCACCCCTGCTAACTTCGAGAAGATTCTGAGCTTCGTGTACACCTCCGAGCTCTTCACAGACCTGATCAACGTCGGCGTCATTTACGAGGTGGCCGAGCGCCTGGGGATGGAGGACCTCCTCCAGGCCTGTCACGCCACCTTTCCCGACCTGGAGAACACCGCCGTTGCCAAACCCCTGAGCGGCACCAGTGACAGCCACTCCAGTGCGCTGAACTGTGGCTCGGTAGAACCCGCTCATACCCTTGCAGAACTCCGTGGTAGCGGGGAGCACTTCGCCCCGGATAGGAGCTACGTGTTGTCCGGCGATGCCGGAGGAAACTATAAAGAGGAAGAGAGAAGTGGCACCGGTGACACTAACCACAGCTTGTCTCTGCCGCAGCAGCCGCTGCCCCCAAAGACAGAAGATCACGATACGCCGGCTTCGTTCGCGTCCCTTCCTAGCGTGGGGCCACAGGCAGTCCTCAGCACGGTCAGTCTGGGCATCCAGACCAGCACAGGCGCCTGCCTGCCGTTCAAGGTGCAGAGCAACGGCGACTTCAGTAAAAACAGCTGCTTCATGTCCGACAGCGCCATCGACATTACCACGGGGGCCAACTCCTGCCTGAGCAATAGCGACTCCTCGAAAGACCCGGGCTTTGGTCAGGTGGACGAGCTCCAGCTGGAGGATCTGGGGGATGACGACTTGCAGTTTGAAGACCCCGCTGAGGAAATCGGCGCCGCCGAGGAGGTCATTGAGCTGAGCGACGATAGTGAAGACGAGCTGACTTTCGGAGAAAACGACAACCGAGAGAACAAGGCCATGCCCTGCCAGGTGTGTAAGAAAGTCCTGGAGCCCAACATTCAGCTGATCCGGCAGCACGCGCGGGACCACGTGGACTTGCTGACAGGCAACTGTAAGGTGTGTGAGACCCACTTCCAGGACCGCAACTCTCGGGTGACCCACGTTCTGTCCCACATTGGTATTTTCCTCTTCTCCTGCGACATGTGTGAGACCAAGTTCTTTACCCAGTGGCAGCTCACCCTCCACCGCCGGGACGGAATATTCGAGAACAATATCATTGTCCACCCCAACGACCCCCTGCCCGGGAAGCTTAGTTTGTTTTCTGGGGCGTCCTCCCCAGAGTTGAAATGTGCCACCTGTGGGAAGGCATTGGCCAAAGATTTCCATGTGGTCCGGGGCCACATCCTCGAACACCTGAACTTGAAGGGCCAGGCCTGCAGCGTCTGTGACCAGCGCCACCTCAACCTCTGCAGCCTCATGTGGCACACGCTCTCACACCTCGGCGTTTCGGTGTTCTCCTGCTCCGTCTGCGCGAACAGCTTTGTGGATTGGCATCTCCTGGAGAAGCACATGGCCGTGCACCAAAGCCTGGAGGATGCCCTGTTCCGCTGCCACCTGTGTGGCCAGAGCTATAAGTCGGAGGCGGCCTATCGCTACCACGTCAGCCAGCACAAATGCAACAGTGGCCTTGAGGTGCGGCCGGGCGTGGGGCTCCAGCACCCCGCTCTCCAGAAGCGCAAGCTGCCCGCCGAGGAGTTCCTGAGCGAGGAGCTGGCTCTGCAGGGCCAACCCGGGAACAGCAAGTATAGCTGCAAGGTCTGTGGGAAAAGGTTTGCCCACACAAGCGAATTTAACTACCACCGGCGGATCCACACGGGCGAGAAGCCGTACCAATGTAAGGTGTGCCACAAGTTCTTTCGAGGCCGCTCGACCATCAAGTGCCACCTGAAGACACACTCGGGGGCTCTCATGTACCGCTGCACGGTCTGCGGCCACTACAGCTCCACCCTTAACCTCATGAGCAAACATGTCGCTGTGCACAAAGGCAGCCTCCCGCCCGACTTCACCATCGAGCAGACCTTCATGTACATTATCCATTCCAAAGAGGCAGAAAAAAACCCGGAGAGCTGACTGGGTCCCAACAGAGACCGGGGAACTCCCAGGAGGGAGCCTGGACGTTGATTTGCTAATGGCTGTTGGTCCCTCACCAGCCGGTTACAGTTTTGCCTTGCTAGGAATTCGGTTCTGTCGTGTGTAAAGGAAGAAGAAAGAGCACATAAGCTGTCACTGTTCTTGAGAAGCAATGGACCTATCATGTTTACCTCCTTATTCTCGCCCACGAAGGGCTTTTTTTTTTTTTTTCTCTTTTGAGGCAAATACTGGGGTCTTGTTAGGCATTTGGTGTCAACTAGATCCCCTTTCCCAGCCTCTTGAGTTTTAGTTTACTGATAGGTTTTATGCTGCTAAGATGCCAACCAACAGCCTCACTGAATAGAGGAGGTGGAGAGAGGTTTTCTCTGTGGGTACTTCTGCCAGACTTCAACTGGGACAGCCAGCTCTTGGGAGCATGTTGGGAATATGGTCATTCAGAGACAGATCAACAGGGCCCAATGGTCACTAGTCCTTACCACAGAAAAGGCAGGAGGGTCGGAGGAGTCTGCCTGTTCCACAGTTTTAACCTGCTGATGGAAAGTAGAATATTTTGACAGCTACAGCCCAACTGAGGACAAAGCTTTCTATCTAGGTCACAAAGCTCTGGGCATGAGTCCTTACCAGCCAGAAGAGCTGTCCTGCAGTGCTACCAGAACTGGTGGCCTGGATGGGCGGGAAGGGAGCTCTTTTCTCCTCATTTCCAAAGAAAAACTTTTATAGAATGATGCCCAGGACACGAGGTCATCTTTGTGAGGCAGAGAGGACAGGGAGCCACTTTGATAGAGTCATTTGTCATTCTGGCCATCTCTGTTGACCTTGCGTTTTCAGATGGGGAGGCGGGGATGTCTGCTAGCAGCCTTGCCTTAATTCAGATCCCGTCTCACAGATGTGTTTGACCTCTCGTGTAGATGAGAAGATTCCAGGAGGTGGTGGAATGGGGGACTGTGATCCTTTCAGGATTTAAAGCACCCGAGTAATTGGCGTATAGCAGGTTGCGCAGTAATCTGTTTATTCGAACCGGGCTTTTGTAGCTCTCTATTGACCTGCTGGAATTAATTTAATCGTGGCATCTCCACCAGGGGGCACTCTTACACAGCAGCTGATTTGGGCCCTCACTAGGTGAGTAGGGAACTTGACTCAGACCAGGTGGATGGTTGGCTCTTGGTTGGCTTTTGAGGGGGGGAGGGGGCTTGCCCAAAGAAGGCTTGAGGGAGAGGGCCCTCAGATTTTGCATACTCACAAGGTGGCACCTCAGGACCTCATACTACCTCATTTTGCTCAAGTGAGCTCTGGGAGTTCCTGGTCTTGGCCCTGAACTACCTGGGGGGGCTGGACTCGGCGGCGCCCGGGCTGGTTCACAAGCAGGTGGTTTTAATGAACCCACAAAGCCTTTTTGGATGTTAATATTTATTTATTTTTGTTTTCGTATACATACTATCCAGCATCTCTTGGGTAAGAGATTTCAGGAAAACGAGTCCTCCCTAGTGGGTAGGCGTATTCCAGGGGATGGTCCTGGCCAGAGACTTGGGAAGCAGAGTTGCATGAGGGGAGAATGTGCCAAGCTTTAAAGAAGCAAATTCTTTTTTTTTTTCGGAGTCTCTTGCAGAACAGACCCAAGGAATTCTTTAAGCAAATGGATTTAAGCTCTAGGAAGTTGAGCTTATTAAGTCCCTTGTTAAATTCCTAAGCCTTTTTGTCCCTGTTCCCTCTGGGATGGAGTAGGTTGGGGACTGGGTGGTTGAGGGGGGTCAGATCACACAGAAGTCCTCTTGGCTCAAGTCCTCATCCTTCCTAATCTTGGGAAGCTGAATGCAGACATCCAGGTGAAGCAAAACTCCATCTTCGCTGGACCTGCTGCCCCTTCCCTAGCTCTCCACTTGAGGTACATGGCTTTGTTGGGGTGACGGTTACCTGAAAACTTAGATGAGTGGCCACCAGATGGTTTCATCATTAAAACCCAACCCTTGGGGGCCAGAGATGGCGTAGTAGGTAGGGCATTTGCCTTGCATGCCGCTGACCCTGTTTAGCTCCTTGGCACTGCATATGGTCCCCTGACCCTCAACCAGGAGTGAGTCCTGAACACAGCCAGGAGTAAACACTAAGCACCTCAAAATGTGGCCCAGTAACCAAAGCAAAACAAAACACCCAGCTTGTTAAATAAATATTCCTTTGGGATATTCTTGTCAAAGCAATGCTGAGACTTCTCATCCACGATTAGCTTCTCCACTTCTGACGTGACGTACTAAGCTTTGCAAGGCTAAGGACTGACTTTTGAATGCCTTTGAGAATGCTGAAACTTGCAGCTGGCCAGGTGGCTGAGACGGGCTCAGTAAGCTAGGGCGACCTTTTTCCTATGCAGATGGCTTCGTGACGCTGGGTAATATGTATACTTAACTTGAAACTGTGAAATTTTCCCTTTTTTTGCCAGTAAACCAAAAAAGCAATCCTTGATACGTTGCCCTGTAACACTAAACACATAACTGCACCCCCTGATCTCTCCCTGAGGCCTCGTGTTTGATCAGGAGGCCCAGTAGGTCCCAGACATGTAGCAGGGTCAGTAGCTCAAGACGCTCATTGTCTAAACCCTGTTCCTCTCTTTGTTCCCCATAGTCACACCCGGACACTTACTCGTTCCCTGTCTCTGCATCCAGCTTTCCTCCTCAATTGCTTTACTTGAAACACGTTGCTGTTACATTGTGGCTGAGGGTGCTCTAAAGTACCTGATGGAATATATTTGTCTGATACTAAGTTTTAAGTTTTTTTTCAGTCTGTTCATTTGCTTTTGTTGTTGGCTATTCCGGGAGCCAGGTTTAGAACGGTCCCTTGCTAGGCTGTTTTGAGGTTCCCTTTCATCCTTGAATATCTCATTTTCAGTTCCCTCCCTCCCCCTCGCCTCTTTTGTACTCAGGACTGGCTACGTAATTTATAGAGCCCCTTTAAGAATTAGTAAGAATTCCAAGATGCCAACTGTAGAGCATTAAGCCAAGCATGAGATAACTCCCAGCCTGTTTATTAAGGGAGAAGGTAATACTTTCATGGCACAGACAGACAGCAGACACTACATGTGACCAGAGGAGGGAATCATTGTCTCGGACGTCTCGAACCCTATTTCGCCGGGTGCTCCTGGGATCACCGAGGCAACAGCACCCTGGGAAGCTCTGCTCTACCACGGTATTTGGTTCTAAGTTTTAAGACTCGGTGGAGTTCATTGTTAGTTGGAAAGGAAGTAGGTGGGGAGTAGGAGTCCAGACCAGGTGACCCCCCCAAAAAAAGTAGGAAATGGGGTAAAAATTCTTTTTGACTTTCGATCTATCAGAGCCCATTTGTCTCGGGGCATTTGGGCCTAATACCTGTGCTCCAGTCAGGTTTTTGCTACTGATGACTTTTTTATTTTTCCCTTCTCTCTCTTGATTTCTATGCTCTGATCCCCAGCTCACTCCACTTTTGGAAGTGAATTTAAAATCGTTTGTAGGTGGACACTGCTTTTTTTTTTTTGCCTAGGGATTGGCTGTGTGGGGGTCTGTGCTCACCAGGTGCTCCTCAGCCCTGCCCTGAAGGAGCCCCAAAGCAGGGCACACAGCGTTCTGTTCAGTGTGACACTCATGAAGTCTTCTCCGAGTGAGATGAACCTTTCGGTTTGGATTATTTAACACCCCTCACCCTCCTTGCCCACCTCTACTAGCTAAAGTCTAGTATGGAACCGAGAAGAGTCGTTGACTTCTAAGAACTTCCATTAAATTAAGTACTGACCTCCTAATATTTAAGTGTTTACTATCTATTGCTGTAAAGTTTTGTATATTTTGTAAACTTTTTTCCCAAATAGTAGATGTCTAAAATCGTACATCTGATTCTTTTATATTCCATTGTTCGGCACAAAGTGTGGTTTTTATTTAGAATAAAAAAAAAGGAAATTTGAAAATGGAGTTTGTTTCCTACTGACCATGAACACGCACACCCCTGAGTTCAGAGCGTCTGGGCCAACCACCTTTTCACCTGTAGCAGCTTGGCGGAGGAAGACGCCTGGCAGGTCGCATATTTTCCTTTCCTGTGCCTGGAATTCCCCAGGGTTGACTTGTTGACCTGCTTTTAGTGGGGAGTTAAGCCAGGGACCCAGCCTCTTCAGGAGGAAACATGAGAGCAGAGAAACTACGCTGATATCTCGTTGGACTAGATAATGCTGAGTTCAGGGTTTGGCCACTGCCATTGAATTTCCTGTGACAACCTAGGTCTTAGTGGAAGAGACAGAGGTAAACAGGAGGCCGAGGCCTGGTATAATTTTAATAAACACACACACCCTCCCTACCGGGAAGAATGTGGGTGTCTAGAAATTAGGTTATGATACCATCCATGTGTTCTCTGCCCATGGCCCTGAAGAGAGCGGGCTGGCTGCTGTCAGCAGGACCAGGGCCTCACCCTCGCCCTAAGGAAGTTCTCATGTTTGGAGGGTAATAACTGGTTACCAGGGGCTGGAGTGATAGCACAGCGGGTAGGGCATTTGCCTTGCACTCGGCTGACCTGGGTTCGAATCCCAGCATCCCAAATGGTCCCCTGAGCACCGCCAGGGGTGATTCCTGAGTGCAGAGCCAGGAGTGACCCCTGAGCACTGCCAGGAGTGATTCCTGAGTGCATGAGCCAGGAGTGACCCCTGTGCATCGCCGGGTGTGACCCAAAAAGAAAAAAAAAAGTAACTGGTTACCAGAGTGAATCTGATGTGAGAGGAGCAAGGTCTCGGGGGAACTAATCTCTGAGTTAAGCTAGGATATGACAGGCATGTGTAATTGGGGTATGGAGCCCGTGGAGGTAGAAATACCAGTATCAAATCTTAACTTGGTTTTTATTTATTTATTTTTGCTTTTTGGGTCACACCCGGTGATGCTCAGGGGTTACTCCTGGCTCTGCACTCAGGAATTACACCTGGTGGTGCTCAGGGGACCCTATGGGATGCTGGGAGTCGAACCCGGGTCGGCCGCATGCAAGGCAAATGCCCTCCCCGCTGTGCTATTGCTCCAGCCCCTTAACTAAGTATTTATATGGGTGCAAGGGAGGAATGCCTTTGTGATTTCTTTCTTTCTGCTTGGTTAGGTTAATCCTTCAATCCCAAATCACAACCCAGATTCCCTGGTTGAAAATTCAGCCGTTTTCTCTCTGCCACCTAGCAGCTGTTTGCGTAAGACCCTTTTAGGTCTGGGCTCTGAGCTGGGGAATTGGGGATAAAGGTTTCTGTCCTTGTCCCTGGCCCACAGGGACACAGCTGCCCCTAGGGCACATGTCAAATGCATCTGGCAAATCGTTTCATGTTTCTCAGAGCACTCGAGGCCAGAGAACCAGAGCAGCCCTTCCAAGCTAAACATTCCACACAAACCCCGGGACAGGACAGAGCCTCCAGGGATTATGGCCTCCAACCCGCTACTCTCACAGGCAGCGCTGAGGCTTGTAACCGGAGGGCAGCCTGGGACTCATGTGTTTACTTCAGTTTTCCTTCACGGACCTGGTCCTGGTTGCCTAAACCGTTGTATTACCATTTTCAAAAAGATCTGCTGTTGACAATATTTCTTTTCCTATTGATCGGGCAGGTGATTTTCTTTTTTTTTTTGGGGGGGTGCTCCCAAGTAGTGCTCAGGGTTCCAGGGAGCCACTCCCTGTAATTCTTGGTTTAGTTGTACAGGCCTGGCAGTGTTTGGACCCAGGAATACAGGCTGCTCCAGTCGAGCCTCCCAGCAGAGTTCCTGGGGTTGGGCCATGTAGTGCCAAGAAATGAAATTGGGGGGCTGGAGCGATAGCACAGCGGGTAGGGCGTTTGCCTTGCACGCGGCTGACTCCGGTTCGAATCCCAGCATCCCATAGGGTCCCCTGAGCACCGCCAGGAGTGATTCCTGAGTGCAGAGCCAGGAGTAACATCTGTGCATCGCCGGGTGTGACCCAAAAAGAAAAAAAAAAACCTAAAAAACAAAATAAATGAAATTGGGGCCTACTGCGTGTCATGCGTGTACTCTGGAACTTTGAGCTAGCTTCCCAGCTCCTGTGGGACAAGAGTTAATATAGGGGTACAAGGGAGAAAAGTCTTTGTGATTTAATAGCTCCTGAACAGGGAAAATGAAATACTTGGCCAGGAAGAAAGAAGTACCAGAGTGGAAACTGACAAGCATATCAGAACACTGCCCGTTGACACAAGAAGGAAAGTTGCATTTCTCTTTCTGGCTTGGGACAGGGGCTGAGGGCTGGTATCTGTCAGTGCCTGCTGTGAGCTGGTCCTGTGTCACTCTCCCAGGGAAAGCCTTTGAGATCTGGAGAGAAAGGGAAGGAGGGGAGTGGAGTTCCAGCATCTCTTCCTGCAGGCCTGGAACCGTCCTGGAAGCGAAGTCAAAGGGGATGGACTTTGAGGAGCCCTGATGCTGGGATAGAGTCCTCTGCCCCAAGGGAGGGGAGCGGATGGACCAGGGGGAGACTGTCAGCAAGGAAGTAGGTCTGCTTCCTGGCCCGTGGGGCGGGGGGACTCCATTCTGCTCATCCAACTGAGGGCCTGTCTTCGCCTCTGCCTCTCTCTCCCTCACCCGCATTTATCACAACCCTGAGGATGCACATGAGGAAGCTTCCGCCTGGGCCTCCTGCTTCCTTGACCTCTGGCCTCTTGTCCCCAACAACCCACACGCTGTGCTGGGAAAGCAACAAATAACACAAACAAAAGGAAAACTTGGCGAGGTTCCTGCAGCACTCCCTCTGTCTGCGTGATTTCTGAAATGAGTTTGTCTCTTTCCTACTGAGCATCTGTTCAGCCCGTGCTCCCTTCCCCGGTCCGGCTGTAAGTGCATATTTCAGAGATCCAGAGTCATGGCTGCTCTAATATTTATTTCACCTTTTCATTCCCTGCACGATTTACTGAGAAATAGGGACTAGGAATTCATACAATGCCAAGGGTGTATTTCCCCCACCTTGGCCCCTTCTCCCTCTTTCCACTTTGGTATTTTAAGATAAACTCAGTTGACCATGAGTGCTCTGACCCTCGCCTGCGCGCCCCCCGCCCACCTCCCTGTCCCCCATCTCTCACCTAGTTCCAGCTTCCTGCTTCTCTGATGGAGGAAGAAACGGCCCAGCCTCAGCTGACTGAGCGTGGTGGAGGAGCAGAGAGTGGGGAGGTATTTGGTGTCTGGGAGTTCGGGCTCAGAGGATGGTGGGGGCTCGCTGCGGTGGGCTGGCAGCCCTCCTTGGTGATGATGATGGAATGCTGTGTCGAGGAGGAGGAGGAGGAGGAAGAAGCCTGCCTGCCTGCCCGGGCCTGGACCTTGGGGAGGTAGTGAACCACAGCGCTCAGCAGCTGGCCCCGGAAGTGGCGGCTGAGAAAGTTGTAAAGGATGGGGTTGACCATGCAGTGGAGGATGGAGAAGCAGCTGACGATGTCATAGAAGAAGTAGAGGACGTGGGCCAGGTAGCAGTGGAGGAAGATCTGGGTCCCGTGCAGCGTGAGCAGCAGCGTGGTCACGTGGTAGGGCAGCCAGCTGACGACAAAGACGGCCACGTAGGCAGACACCAGCAGACAGTGACGCCGCCACCGGGCAGGCTGGCCGGTCCCCCGTAGCCGGCAGACCGTCAGCACACTGAAGACGGCAATGAGCGGGAAGGGCAGCAGGAAGCCCAGGAGGGTGGTGGAGAGCGAGACCACCAGGGCCCAGGTGTCGTAGCTCTCAAAGGGGGCCAGGAAGAGGCACATGGGCTCCAAGTCCTCCACCAGCTGGATGTGGGCCACCTGGGGCAGCGGGATGACGGCCGAGAGCACCCAGACGCCGGCACACACGGCCCGGCGCGCCCGGTGCTGGGAGCGCTGCCACGAGGGGGACGCACGCGTGAGTGTGACGTAGCGGTCCACGCTGAGGCACACCAGGAAGAAGATGCTGCTGTACATGTTGGCAAAGTAGAAGTAGTGCGTGAAGCGGCAGGAGAAGGCGCCCCAGAGCCAGGTGTAGTCCAGCGTGACCTCGAGCATCCACACGGGCAGGGTCAGGACCACCCCCAGGTCGGCGATGGCCATGTTGAGGATGTAGACGCTCAGCAGACCCGCGCGGCCCGAGCAGCGCCAGTGCACGCAGATGACCAGGAGGTTTTCCACCAGCCCCACCACGAAGACGGCCAGGTAGAGGACGAAGAGCACCACGCGCTTGACGTCCTCGCTCAGCTCCACGTGGCACTGGGGCAGCGTGTGGTTGAAGAAGTACAGGAGTTCCGTCCAGTTGTGGATCTCTCCCAGCTCGGGGGCAGGCTCCGGGGTGAGCCCCTCGGCGGGGCCGGGCCCTGCGCCCGCGTTGTCTGACATGAGGGCTAGCGAGTGCCTGGGGAAGAGAGGAGAGAGAGAGGGAGAGAGAGAGAGAGAAAGGAGACTTCCAAAGCGGACTTGGCTGCCCCCCAGGAAGCAGGTCATGGGAGCCGGGGCGGGGGGTGGGGGCAGATTCTGGGGCTGAAGAGGCCAGAAAGGGAACTTCCAGTTTTTTCCGGCTGTGGGTAAACAGTAAACAACCTATGTGGCAGCTTTGACGGGGAAACATTTTGTTAAGGCGCCCAGGGGAGTCCAGAACTGTTAGCGCCCAGCAAGATTGCTTTCTGGCCCCACCTAGTTCCCTTCCACTCCCGGCTCCCAAGTTTTGCCAGGGGGTGTCCATCTTTCCTTTCTCCCTGGCACTTCAGTCTCTGTTCTTCCACCTGGGTGTTCCTCTGGGGACTTTATTCTTTTTTCTTTTTCTTTTTTTTGCTTTTTGGGTCACACCCGGCGATGCACAGAGGTTACTCCTGGCTCATGCACTCAGGAATGACTCCTGGTGGTGCTCAGGGGACCCTATGGGATGCTGGGAATGGAACCCGGGTCGGCTGCTTGCAAGGCAAACGCCCTCCCCGCTGTGCTATTGTTCCAGCCCCTGGGGACTTTATTCTTTCTTGCCATTTGGGTGCGGGGCACACGCGCTCACACACAACACTCACACACACCTGTGCATCGAGCAGAAAAGTCACTTGCCACTTATTCCAGGCCTGATTCTTGTCTCATCTAAGGGGGGGGGCACTCACCAGAGTTCTCGTGGTGGCACCTGGTCCTGGAGGGGCTCTTGGGGAGCTGTGAGCGGCTGTCGCCGGGGCTGGGGGCTGGCTCTGCTGGGGGCCGCCCTTCCCATCCGGAAAGCAGCACCACTGGCTGCGGGTGTGAGGGAGAGGAAGTCACAGCGAAGGACCTGGCGGGGAGGGAGGAGTCAGGCTGCAAACTCCAGCAACTCAGCTCGCCAACTGGGTGAACTTACCTCCTCTGCCTCACTTCTTTCTCTGTAAAAGGGGGGTGTTCATAATATTGACCAACAAGAATGTTGAATTAAATGGTCCACCGAAGTGAAATGCTGAGTGCAGCGCTGGCAGGGGGTGAATGCTTTTCATAGATATGTATTTTTACTTTCATTAAATTGGCCCATAACTCAACCCTTTCTCTTCCTAAAGCAAAACTGGTGGGAGAGTTAAAACAAATCTAAAAATCACTCACATGTGAATCACTCTGGTCCTTGCCTAATGGCTCCCCCAGCCATTCTTTGCAATTTTTTTTTGGTTTTGTTTTTTGGGTCACACCCATCGATGCTCAGGGCTGACTCCTGACTCTGCACTCAGGAATTACTCCTGGCGGTGCTCGGGAGACCCTATGGGATGCTGGGAATGGAACCCAGGTCGGCTGCTTGCAAGGCAAACGCCCTCCCTGCTGTGCTATCGCTCCAGCCCCGCAATTCATTTTTGTGATGTGAGGCGGTGGAAGGTGGGGGGCGAGAGCTTGAGGGAGACCCCTGCCTGGGGGAGGGGAGAAGAATTTATGAGTTTACGTTCCTCTGCACACTGCAGAATTTCTGTGTGGGAAGGAGAGGGAGACGCTGGGACTGTCACCAGCTTCTGTGTCCCTCTCAGCTGTGATGGCAGGCTCTGCGCCTGTGGCTCTGTGCTGAGGTTGGACATTGTGACCGTAAGTTTCTTGTTTCTTGGAGCTCATTCACCTCAGCAGGTCTTCTGATCCAGAGGTCCCTTGTGGAGAAGGATGGCGTCCTTATCCGTTGTGTGGGTTGGGAGGCTGCCAACCTTATGGAAATCGCTGGCGTCAGCCCCCTGAGCTGGCTCGTAGCGTGGAGATGAGCGTGTGCTCGCTGGAGCGGATTGGGTGTATATCACCCAACCATAAAAACTTAAACCAGGGGCTGGAGCAATAGCACAGTGGGTAGGGCATTTGCCTTGCATGCAGCTGACCCTGGTTTGATTCTCAGCATCCCATATGGTCCCCTGAGCACTGCCAGCGTTAATTCCTGAGTGCAGAGCCAGGAGTAACCCCTGTGCATCGCTGGGTGTGACTCAAAAAGCAAAAAGCAAATAACAAACAAACAAACAAAAACAAAACAGAAACAAACCTTAAACCATTAAAAATTTCTTTGTTTACTTATTTATGAATACCTCCCCGGAGGTACTCAGGAGGCCCAGGGTCCCCGCTAGCAATTCTTGGCCAACTGGGCTGTTCAGTGCACGGGGCTTAGAATTGGACCTACTCGGGTCCTGCAGTGCTGAGGATACCTGGGCCATGTCACCGGTGGCTCCAGGACTGCACTTGGTGATGACTGGGGGAGGGGAGGTATACAGTGCTGGGAGTAGAGCCAGGATTGGGTGCATGACAGACATGCCCCTGACTATCTCCCAGCCCCTCAACTCATTTTCTTTCTTCTTCTTTTTTTTTTTTTAGTTTTGTTTTTTTCTTTTTGGGTCACACCCGGCAATGCACAGGGGTCACTCCAGGCTCTGCACTCAGGAATTACCCCTGGCGGTGCTCAGGGGACCCTATGGGATGCTTGGAATCGAACCTGGGTCAGCCTCGTGCAAGGCAAACACCCTACCCCGCTATGCTATCGCTCCAGCCCCCCTCAACTCATTTTTAAGGGAGTGACTAAGAAGCATTTAGTACAGTCATATGTCATTCAAATACTACTTCTATCCAGTTCCAAACTGATATGAGAATTTCTGTGTGGGAAGGAGAGGGACACACTGGGACTGTCACCAGGCTTCTCTGTCCCTCTCAGCTGTGATGTGGAACACTCCTGCTCCCCAAAGGACACCCCCGTACCCATCGAGCACTCGCTCCCACTTCCCTCTTCTCCCACCCTCTGGCAACCTTCATTCAGCCCTCAGTCATTCAGCCCTCAGTCTCTGTACTTTTGCCTATCACGGACATTAAATGTACGTAGAAGCAGATATGAGCCTTGCATCTTTGAGCGATATTTTATTATATGGTTCTGCTACATTCTGTTTGTCCATTTAAGGACAACTTTAAAAAATTATAAAATATTTTAAATAAAAATTTATAAAATTTTAAATTTTTTTATATAATTATAAAATAATTGTTGGGCCTCCTAAGCAGTGCTTGGGAGGGACCAGGGCCACATTCAGCAATATTTGCATTGCTGCACAGAGCTGGGGGCAGAACTGGTTCTAAAATTTTTAAAAATAAACTTATGGGGGGCTGGAGTGACAGCACAGCGGGTAGGGCGTTTGCCTTGCACATGGCCAACCTAGGTTCAGTTCCCAGCATCCCATGTGGTCCCTGAGCACTGCCAGGAGTAATTCCTGAGTGCAGAGCAAGGAGTAACTGCTGTGCATAGCCAGGTATGACACCCCCGCCCCCCAAAAAAAAAGCAAAAAAAACCCACATGGTACTCAATGTAGCATCTTAGGTATTTTAAAGTAAAAATAAATTTAGTTCAGTAGCATTGAGTGAATTCACTTTTTTTTAAACCTATGCGAGGGTTTAAAAATGCTAAGGGAAATGCTAAGACTGGGACCCCACGTACAAAATATCGACCCTTTGAACATGTCCCAAACCAGAATCTCAGCGCCCTCTTCACGGGAACAGCTATTTTTAATTTTTTGCATTTTTATTTTTATTTTTTGCTTTTGGGCCATGCGCAGCAGTGCTCAGGACTTCTGGCTCAAAGCTCAGATCATTCCTGTCAGGGCTAAGGGAACCATATGGGATGCCAGGGATTGAACCTAGGTTGGCTGCATTCCAGGCAACTGCCCTACCTGCGGTACTATTGCTCTGACCCCAATTTTGCAGTTTTATTTTGTTTCATAGAATATAATTTTGTTCAATTCTGACACTAGTGATCGGAGTCAACAGTAGAGTCTAGATTGAAGGGATTAGACTTGCAAGATTTCCTTACTTTAGATGCCAGCTGGAGCCCCAAACTTTTTTTTAAAATTTATTTGTTTATTTTTGCTTTTTGGGTCACACCCAGTGATGCACAGGGATTACTCCTGGCTCTGAGCTCAGGAATTAATGCTGGCGGTGCTCAGGGGACCCTATGGGATGCTGGGAATCGAACCTGGGTTAGCTGCGTGCAAGGCAAACGCCTTACCCACTGTGCTATCGCTCCAGCCCCCGGAGCCCCAAACTTCTAACACTACTACAAAGTTGGGATTTTCACAAATTTTCCTCAGTTTTAATGATTGTTGTAATGATATTTTCTTACATTTGCTGGCTTATTCAAAGAGAGTAGGTCTGGGGCCACAGTGATAGTAGAGCAGGTAGGGCGTTTGCCTTTCACGCGGCCGACCTGAGTCCCATTCCTGGCATCCCATGTAGTCCCCTAAGCACCACCAGGAATAATTCCTGAGCGCAGAGCTAGAAGTAGTCCCTGAGTACCATGGGTGTGACCCAAAAAACAAAACAACAACAACAAAAAAACCCCAAAAATCAACCCCCCCCAAAAAAACCTAGATCGGAATAGCCTAAAATAAAGAGGTATATGGGTTGACATTGAAAAGGATTCTGAGTATCCTTGAAGAGTTGGGGTACAATTCTGGGCCAGCTGGTCCACTTACCATCCCAGCTTTCCTGAGCCTGTGGTTTACGGGAAACTTCATCACAATGGATGATGAATTCCCCCTGTGTACGCCCCTGCCCTCCATGGGGGTGAGACGGAAAGTTCTAGCCTCTTATTGTGGCATGGCCTTTTTGTTGACCAGCTCCCATCTTGAGCCCTCTACATGCTCCTGTCATATAAGAAATGTCCAGGGATTCGGGAGTCTGTGGATATAAAGTTCTCCTATCAGCCATTCACCCAGCAAGTCACAGGGCTACTAGAGGTTGTGTCAGGAGCTGGGGGCCACAAACCAACATCTATAGCTTATCACATCCCACTCACATATTGGGTTTCCCCCCCTTTTTGGATCACACCTGGCAGTGCTAAACCTGGCTCTGCACTCAGGAATTACTCCTGGTAGTGCTCGGAAGATCATATGGGATACTGTAGATTGCACGGGTTGGCCACATGCAAGGCAAATGCCATATCCGATAGTATCCCTCCGGCCCCCTATTTACATATTGGACCAAGGGATGTGACATGATGAGCTCTGGTGATGCAGTCAATTTAAATATTTCTCAAAAAATAATTTAAAAAACCCTCTAATGTTATTTGGGCTGGAGCAAGAGTGCAGCAGGTAGGTGTTTGCCTTGCATGTGGCCGACCAGGGTTCGATTCCATCGTCCCTTTCAGAGAGCCCGGCAAGCTAACAAGAGTATTTCACCGGCACAGCAGAGCCTGGCAAGCTCCCCGTGGCGTATTCGATATGCCAAAAACAGTAACAAGTCTCACAACTGAGACGCTACTGGTGCCCGCTCGAGCAAATCAATGAGCAACAGGATGACAGTGACAGTGACAGTGAATGTTATTTAAACACTGTGGGTTACAAAGTTGTTCATAATACAGTTGTTCTGGACATTGAATGTTTCAACACCAATCCCACCACCAGTGTGACCTTCACTGCCCCTGTGTCCCAGTTCTTGCCCTCTTAGCAGGCACAACATCCTTTATTTTATATTACTAGTTATAACAAAATGGTAAAAGCATCATCAAAAAAATAGTTCAGTAAAAGAAAAATTTTGAAAATTGTTATATCTCACAGTGGTGTTATTAAAGTCATTGAGGATTTATGGAGCTGTTTGTTTCTAGTTAAGCCTTCTATGTTATTTATTTATTTATTTTTACTTTTTGGGTCACACTTAGTAATGTTCAGGGGTTACTCCTGGTTCTGCAGTCAGGAATTACACCTGGTGGTGCTCAGGGGACCCTATGGGATGCTGGGAGTCGAACCCGGGTCGGCCGCGTGCAAGGCAAACGCCCTACCCGCTGTGCTATTGCTCCAGCCCGTCTATGTTATTATTTTTGTTTTTTTCTGAGTTTAGTGGGCTTCTAGGCTGCATTCATATCTAATTTGCTCTGCTCCTACTGGGATGTCAGTATTGTGGAATTTGGAGGTTATCCGTTCTTTTCCATGGAGACCTTTTCCTGGTAAGAACGATCTGGAGAAATTTCCTTCCATCCTCTGTACCCTTGACTTCTGTAGTTGCAGATTCTGTTAAGCTAAGTGCCCCACAAAGAAGATCCTGGACTAGGCTCTGTTCTCTATGAAGGGACACCTGCTCTGACCTCTTTGTACCAACCTCCTCACAGGGACGACCTGCCCTAACCCACAGCCACCTCTCTTCTCTTGGGACTGCACTCCTGTGGCTCTTGTCTCTGGGGCCTCACCGTCTTTCTCTGCAGGAAGGATCCTTTCCCTTGTATAGGGACACCGAGGGAGGCTGCAGCCCCCGTCCCACCCGTTCCTCGGTACACCCCTCTGTCCATCATCCATTGCTTATTTGCAGCAAGAGAAAGTGCTGGGGGCTCCTTCCAACACAGGAAAGCTGCTCCCATCAGGAAGAAGTGACAACACTGCAGTTTCCACGTGGTTGTTTTCTTTGTGGGGGGACCGAGTCCGGAGACAGCTGGAAAGACAGAGACTGGAAGGAAGGGAAAGGGGGTGTGCAGGAACGCCGGCCCCTTGCCAGCCAACGCAGCAGTGGGGCACACAGTTCTGCTCCAAGCAGCAGCAGGAGAGAAAAACAATGACAGGAAATTTACCCTTTCTCCTTCTTCCTCCCTCCCCCTCTCCCCCAATGTAGACAAGACATTGTAATCAACAATCTGAAAGGAAGGAAGGTACCGTGGTGGCGGGATTGGGAGATACAGATAAAGACAGGGTCGCGTGGGGTCAAGGGCGGGAGCCTGGACCTGGATGTGGCACTCTGGCAGACGGTCCAGCTCTTGACCCACTTGCCTGGCCCGAATGACCGGACACCCCCTTCACACGATGATAACATGTGGCGGACGGGTCAAAGCTGCGGAGTTGGCGGCATCTGCAGCCCGAGCTTCCAGAGGGTCACTCAGGGCAGGCGTCCGGTCTGGCCACAGACGTGATTCTGCCTTCCTGCCTCGACTTCTCCACGTGGGGTGCAGCCTGAGCTGTCGGGCAGCGCCGGAGAAAGGATCGCCCCGCCCCGAGAAAGGGACACGGCGGGGGGACCCGTCCTTGGCGCTTCCCACTCAGTCTTCTCCTGCACACTCGCCGGTCACAGAGACACAGTGCACACAGTTCTGTTCTCCTTTGGGGAACAGAACACAGACCTGGCCAGGACAGCTGGGGGCACCACTTCGGAGTTGTGCGGCTTTGGCCTTTAGTGCCTCGGTTTCTTTATATAGAGGGAGGCTGATGACGCTTCCTTCCCAGCGTCTGGGACCCACTGGGTAATACAGACGCGAGTGTTTCACAGAATCTCTTTCCACCTCTAGGGGACGAGGGAGAGATCCTCTCTGCCAGCTACCCGTGCTTGCTCCCATCACTGGCCCCTTTTTCTTTCTTTTTTCTTTTTTTTTTTTGCTTTTGGGTCACACCCGGCGACGCACAGGGTTTACTCCTGGCTCTGCACTCAGGAATTACTCCTGGCAATGTGCTGGCTTTGCACTCAGGAATTACTCCTGGTGGTGCTTGGGGGACCCTATGGGATGCTGGGATTCGAACCCGGGTCGGCCGCGTGCAAGGCAAATGCCCTCCCCGCTGTGCTATCGCTCCAGCCCCATGGCCCCTTTTTTCTTGGCTGTGGCTACATCTTCTATTTGCTGGGATTGTCTCCAGGTTGCAGAGAAAGTCAGGAGCAGCCTCAGTTGTCCCTCTGATGGGCACAGACCGAAACGTAGCCCCAGCTGCCAGGGGAGCCTGCCCCACGTGGTAAGTGTGTGACCACACTTAGTTCTTGAAATTACCTCAGCAGTTGGCTACTGAGGAAACTGAGGCACAGAGAGGTGAACCAGCTTGCTGGAGTCATATGCTAGTCCAGGAAACCATATTACAGGGATTACTGAAGTTCAGTAAACCTTACTAGAAGTGCTGTGGGGGGGGGTGTTGTTTGCTCTGTATGTCCTCATTCCCCCGGTCCCCCCACATTCTTTTTCAATACTTAGCTCAGCTGTGCAGGCAGCTAGTTCAGAGCTCAGATTGCAGACTGGGGAGGGGCCAGTCTCTCTGTGGATTACATACAGGATCTCACTCACAGGGGTAGGCACTACAGCCCTTTGAGCTATCACCTCAGCCCTCCCTTACCTCCCACAGGGATTAAATTTTTTTTTCGTTTTGCTTTTTGGGTCACACCTGGCAATGCACCGGGGTTACTCCTGGCTCTGCACTCAGGAATTACTCCTGGCGGTGCTCGGAGGACCATATGGGATGCTGGGAATTGAACCCGGGTTGGCCATGTTCAAGGCAAATGTCCTCCCCGCTGTGCTATCACTCCAGCCCCCTAGCTGGAGTTCTTAGACCCTCCCTCCACTCTACCCACCCCGCCAGGTCTTGGGTGGGGGTGGGGGTCATACATTTGGGGAGCTGGGATTGAACTCAGTTATGTGGGCTGGTGCTAGGGGATCAGACTTGAGGTCCCAGGCCTGGCGTACAATCACGAGAGCTATGTTTAGTTCTGGTGAAGATACACGGGTTCTTAGGCTCCCCGAAGGCTGGAGCTGAGAGGACTCTCCATGTCATCTTGCTTCTCCTCCTTCATTATGAAACTGAGGAAAATCTTGGCTTACCGGACACCGAGATGTGCAGGTGGACATGGAGAGGGTAGCGGGATAGTTCAGTACTGCCGACATCCCTTCCTCTCTGTTGGGCCAGAGAGATAGTATATGGGTTTCGGCACCTGTCAGTACCTGTTCGGCTGGCACGTAGCTGACCCTTTCTGATCCCCAGCAGTGTCATAGACAGTTTCCTCAGTGCTGCCAGAACTGATCCCCGAGCATAACCAGGAAAAGCCCCTGAGCACAACGAGGTGTGATTCAATCCCCACTCTCCATAGCCCTTCTGTGAAATAACACACACACACACACACACACACACACCCCTTCAAAACCAAGCAGTTTGGGGCTGGAGCGATAGCACAGCGGGTAGGGCGTTTGCTTTACACATGGCCGACCTGGGTTCGATCCCAGCATCCCATATGGTCCCCTGAGCACTGCCAGAAGTGATTCATGACTGCAGAGCCAGAAGTAACCCCTGAGTATCGCCGGGTGTGACCCCAAACGCAACCTTCCCCCACGAGAAACCCAAGCACTTTCCCCTCTCTGTTAGCTACTAGGCATGGCTGATTGCTGAGCGACAAACACGATGGCCTCAGCGTCGAGTAATCAAGGCTCCAGGGTGCAATGCACTCGGGCCTGACCCATGCCGGTAAAATGAGACATTGAGTTGGGGACAGAGCTCACTGGGAGCCACAAGGTGCACCTCTGGGAATGATCCCTGTGCACCCAGCCAGGGGTAGCCTCTGAGCACCGCTGGCCTGGGCCTGAAAGTAACCACACAAAAGGCTGACGCTGGGTTTTCTATCCTTTTTTTATGCCCTCCACCCCACGACTACTTAAGCGCCTTGGGAAATGGTTGTTCAGGAGGTTTGAGTGCAAGTCACAAGACTCTCCGGAGTGTCTGGGTCTGCAAATGGGTGAGGTCTCTGATCACTGCCGGGGCTTCAGAAACGCTAGTAACCGGTACTTGATGCAGGGCTTCCCCCGGGGCCCCAAGCTTTGAGCCTTGCTGGGCCGGAATTGCCGTGACAAAGAGGTTCAATGCAACTAGCCTCAAAGTCCCACAGAGCCTCAGCAGACTCCTCCTTCCTCTGAAGCCTGTGTGTGTGTGTGTGTGTGTGTGTGTGTGTGTGTGTGTGTGTGTAGGGGATGATAGGAGTGGATGGTGCTTGGTGCTAGTCCTTCCTCTGAAGCCTCTGTGTGTGTGTGTGTGTGTGTGTGTGTGTGTGTGTGTGTGTGTGTGTGTGTAGGGGATGATAGGAGTGGAGGTCCAGGCTTAGGCAAACCGAAGCTGGAACTGGAGCCCATCCCATCTCAGTCTAGGGAATCCGAGGAAGCTGGAAGCTGCCCTCCCTCTTCCTTTGCCCCTTTGTGAGAAGTACAGGGTCAATGGCTCCACCCACCCTGCACCCCATTCAGTGGCTTCCTCCATCTCACTCCCCCCCTTCCCCAGCGTCTTTGGCTTCTGCATAGAGGGTGGTATGCCAACTTCCAGTTCTGGTTAAGCAGGTCCCCCATGCACTATAGTTACAAACAGACTTGCGCAATAAACTTTGATCCAGGTCCTAACAAGTCATCAGTTTTGTTGTTTCCCTCTTTGGGAGGGCCATGGTGCAGGCAATGAGGTGGGGGAAGGGGGCTACAGTGATTTTGGAGAGTGGCGCAATGGGGCTGAGCGGAAATGCCTCTTGCGATTACTGCAGTACTCCATAATAACCATCAGGGGGCGCACGAGTCCTTGCCAGGCTCAGGTTTCTGCCAGGGAACCTCTGTTTCCTTCCCCGCCCGGACCTCTTCTGCCCTTAACTGAAGAACAGAACATGGGAAGATGTGGACTATAAGGAAGAAACCCAGAGGAATGAAATTGCCTTTTCTGTCCTTGCCTCTCTCTTCAGTGCCTGTTTTCTTTTTCTTTTTTTTTTTTTGGTCCCATTGTTTTCTATGTTAGGAATTTGTTTTTGCCTTTTAAATTTTAATTCTTTGAATATCTAAAGCATTTACATGGTCCCAAAGTAAAAAAATCGATGAAAAGGTAATCAAACTCGCAGCTTTATAGTCAATCCTCTCACTTTGTTTTATGCCACTACCAGCCCTCCTAACTCCTGTTGTTAACATTTTTATTGCTTTCTTCTTGAAAATACAGAAACAACTATCTGAATATGCTCTTTTTTAATACTTAAGAGATTTTGTTCTAATACCTTTAATTACAATGCTTGTTTGTCAAAATGAAAACTGAAAACAAGTATACCAAACAGTTGATTACGAATTGTTTATTGAAAGCATAGAGATTTCACGACACCAAACAAACCATTTCTGAGGTTTTCCCCCCAAAATAAAGTTTAACAGCTCGAGCTTCGAGCTTCTTTGGTGTTTATCAAAAATACAAAAGAAAAAAAGTAGTTTTTTTTTTTTAATTTATTTTTTTTTAATGGATCCCGTGGGATGCATGGCAAACTTCCGTGGTTACGTTTCAGTCATACAATGATTGAGTACCCATCCCTCCACCAGTGCCCATTCTCCACCACCAATGTTCCCAGTGTGCCTCTCCCACCCCCACCCCGTCCCCTCCACCCTGTCCCGCCTCTGTGGCAGGGCATTCCCTTTTGCTCTCTGTCTCCTTTGGGGCGTTGTGGTTTGTAATAGAGGTATTCAGTGGCCATCATGTTCAGTCTATAGTCTATTTTCAGCATGCATCTCCCAACCTGAGTGGTAGAGTTTTTTTTTTTTTTTTTTTTGTGGCCCTTGTGGGTTGAGGGGAGAAAAGCACTTGTAGCTGGGGTACTGGGCTCTCGGGTGATCAGCCCCGCCTGCCCGCCCACACCTCTGCTGGTGAGATGCAGCCAGCCCAGAGTGAGCACGGGGCTGAGAGGGCGTTCCAGCCACTGACCCAAGGAAGGCCCGGGCCCTGTGAGAGGTCCAAGAGCAGCTGGCTGCAGCTTCCCAACCCCTCAGACCATCTCCCAGATGGCCATTTAAGCACAGATGCAAGCACACATGCTATTATGGACACGGGATGACCCGCCAGCAAATTATGGATGTTGTCCTGGCCGCCCATGTCCCACATGGTTAAGCTGATGTTTTTTTTTTTTTTTTTTGGGTCACACCCAGTGATGCACAGGGGTTACTCCTGGCTCTGCACTCAGGAGCTACTCCTGGTGGTGCTCGGGGGACCATATGGGATGCCGGGGATTGAACCTGGGTCAGCCGTGTGCAAGGCAAACGCCCTCCCCGCTGTGCTATTGCTCCGGCCCAAGCTTGTGCTCCACGACTTCCACGCTGAAGCCTGTAGCAGGAACGGTGGTGACAGTCTTCCCTCAGCTTGAGCTTGTCCAGAATGGTGGTCTTCCCGGTGGCATCCAGGCCCACCATGAGAATGTGCATCTCTTTCTTGCCAAAAAGCCCTTGAAGAGGTTGGCACAGACACTCCCCATACCTGTAGGCTGGGCAGGGGGGGGGGGGGGCGCGGCACTGGCCAGAAAGACACCCTGGGCAGCCTTGGCTCTGCTGCTGCTCTGAGCCAGGTGTTGGTTTCCCTCCCTGAATATACTCTTATTGCCTCTTAAACAAACAACAAAACATGGAAAGAATGTTCTTTTTCTTTATTTTTTATTTTTAAAATTTATTTTAGTGAATCACCGTGGGGTACAGTTACAGACTTACAAACTTTTGTGCTTACGTTTCAGTCATATAATGGTCGAGTACCCATCCCTCTACCAGTGCCCATTCTCCACCACCAATGTTCCCAGCATCCCTTCCCCCATCCCCTAACCCCCCACCCTCGCCTCTGTAGCAGGCGCATTCCCTTTTACTCTCTCTCTCTCTCTCTCTCTCTCTCTCTCTCTGAAAGAACGTTCTTGGAGCGGGTGGGAGCAAAGCAAGTTGGGTGTTTGCCTTGCATGCACGAACCCAGGTTCACTTCCCTGAATTCCATATGGTTCCCTGAGCACCACCAGGAGTAAATCCTGAGTGCACAGCCAGGAGTAATTCTGGGCATGACTGGGTGTGACATGCCCCTATCCCTTCTCCCCCCTAAAAAAGGATATTCTGGAGATTATATATATATATATATATATATGTATATATATATATTGTTTTGTTTTGTTTTTTTTTTCTTTTTGGGTCACACCCGGCGATGCATAGGAATTAGTCCTGGCTCTGCACTCAGCAATTACCCCTGGCAGTGCTCAGGGGACCATATGGGATGCTGGGAATCGAACCCGGGTTGGCCGTGTGCAAGGCAAACACCATACCCGCTGTGCTATCACTCCAGCCCCTAGATTATCTTTAATTAATAATGTTCTTTCTTTTTTGGACTACCTGGTATGCGCTGTGGATTATTTATCTACTCTTCTTTTGGTGAACACTTAGGTTGTTTCTAATCTTTTGCTGCTACAAACAGTGCTATGAGCTCAATTTTGTGCAAATCCTGTTGCTCAACTCTGCAAATGGAGATAAATAAGCAGGGTAGAGTCCTACAAATGGGTTAAGTGGATCAAAAGACTACTTCAGGAAATTTGATTAAACTTTTCCAAATCCCCTTTAATGATTCTTGTTTTTAGTGTCAATATGTTACTAAACTTTTGGATTCAGGAGAGTTTTCAATTTGCATCTCTTTTATCTTAAGAGAACACTCTGTCAGCAACCTTTTTTTTTCTTTTTGGGTCTCACCCGGCAATGCACAGGGGTTACTCCTGGCTCATGCACTCAGGAATTACTCCTGGTGGTGCTTGGGGGACCATATGGGATGCTGGGAATCGAACCCGGGTCAGCTGCGTGCAAGGCAAACACCCAACCCTCTGTGCTATCACTCCAGTCCCTCTGTTCAGCAACTTTTATCTTAAGAGAACACTTTGTTCAGCAACAGTAGAACATATGAGTATTCTCAAGTATGTGTGAAACAATCACCAAAATTTACTACATGTCAGACAATAAAACAAGCCTTGATACATTTAAAAGATGTTAAGCATGCAAATATATTTTTGGACAACAATGTAATAAAATTAGAAATTAAAATAAATTTTGGAAAATTCTTAATTATGTGGACTGAAGCGATAGGCACAGCGTGTAGGGCATTTGCCTTGCACACGGCTGACCCAGGTTCAATTTCTCCGTCCCTCTTGGAGAGTCGGGCAGGCTACTGAGAGTATGGCAATCTACCTGTGGCGTATTTGGTATGCCAGAAACAGTAACAACACGTCTCACAACGGAGATGTTACTGGTGCCCGCTCCAGCAAATCTATGAACAAAGGGACGACAGTACTACAGTGCTTAATTATGTGGAAATTAAATAGCATCCTCTTACATAAACAATGAATAAAGAAAAAAATTTACAAGGGAAGTTGGAAAATAACTTGAAGTAAATGTAAACAAAAGCATGAGATAGAA
Organism: Sorex araneus; assembly: GCF_027595985.1. NCBI lineage: Eukaryota > Metazoa > Chordata > Mammalia > Eulipotyphla > Soricidae > Sorex > Sorex araneus. The sequence continues at coordinate 218,467,452 of NC_073303.1, forward strand.
AAAATTAGAGAACAAAATAATTGCTTTATCTGAAAAAAAACAAAAAGTAAACTCCTATACTAATATGTTGGGATTCTTCCAGCCGCAGCTCCCTGAATGCCTGAGCTGTTGTGTTTGTGGGCAAGCTCTAAGCATGGGCCTTGACGAAGGGTGAGTTGTTGCCAGAGGAACCGGAATTCCCTGATGATTTGCATGGCTTGCTGGCAGCCAGGGGTTGAGTCAAGGGAAGCTAACACCTGTGGTGTCTATAACGCTTATTGTTCCACCTCTGCATTAGCTCATAGAAATCCTGTGACACCTTGTGACACCTCACCTCATCTAGCTCATGTAAACCATAGATTTCACCTTCCACTTCCTATCCTTTTTTTTTTTTTTGCTTTTTGGGTCACACCCGGCAGTGCTCAGGGGTTGCTTCTGCACTCAGGAATCACTCCTGGCGGTGCTCAGGGGACCATATGGGATGCTGGGAATCGAATCCAGGTCGGCCAAGTGCAAGGCAAACGCCCTACCCACTGTGCTATCACTCCAGCCCCCCTCTTCCTATCTTATGATCTGCGCAAAATGTATCCCTTTCTGCCCGTATATAACCATTGTCCCCCCAATAAATTTGGTCACATGATCATCAGTCTCTGGCCCTCGTGGATGGTATCTCCCAGCTTATCCATTGCATGTGTGTCTTTGAGTTATCAACTCTAGATGGCCTGATTGTCTCTGTGATTCCAGGTCACAGGATGAGCACAAAATGTTGCCAGAATTCAGGGATCTCAGCATTGTAAACAAATATCACAGAGACCCACATAATGAAGTAATTGGTAAAATGGTACAAAATCAATGCAGAACTAGGCTCTTTATGAATATGGCTCAACTTCTCTTAAGGAAAACTGGAGCTCAGATTAACTGGGACCATTTAGAATCTTTTTTTTTAATGTAGAAGTATTGCTATTTATTCAGTCATTGATCAAGCTGATGGAATTGGGCATGAACTCCACATTACATTTGTTTATTTTTTAATCTAATATCCATGAGATAGACCGTTACATAGTTATTTCCAACTAGGTTCCAATTTGACTTTCTTTTCCAATTAGGTTTCCTTTGATTTTTTTTCCTTGCTCCATTACTGTGTAGAACTTTCAAGACAGTAAACAGTTAATGTTAAACAGTAATGGAAAATAGAGGCATCTTTCTTTATCTTGTGCCTGATCTCAGGGGGAAAGCTTTCGGTTTATGCCTTTGAGCATAATGTTGACCAAAAGTTTATTGTAAATGGTGGTTACTACCAGGAGGTACATTCCTTCGATCTTTACTTTGTTAAGGATTCTTATCATAGATGGATGTTGAATTTTCTCAAAGGCTTTCTCTACATCAACTGAGAGAATCATGTGATTTTTATCTTTCCTTTTGTTGATAAGGCTTTTGTGAATTTGTTTATAGTTTATACATGTTAAATCACTTGCATCTCTGAAATGATTCTCACTTGATTGTAATATATGATTCTTTGGTATGTTGTTAGATGCAGTTGCTAAGATTTTGTTGAGGTGTTTTGTGTCCCAGCCATTCCACTTCTTGAAATATTAAATATTAAAATGCTAATATAAGAAGACACACTCACACCTAGGTTTGTTGTAGCATCTAGCACAATAGCCAAGATGAAAGCAACCTAAGTGTCCAGTAACAGACAAATGGATATATAAGTTGTGACTCTGTCTCAGTCTCTGTCTCTCTCTCACACACACACGATAAAATATTATGTATCCACAAGAAAAAAAGAAATCCAGCAGTTCGCTGCAACTTGGATGGAACTGGAGAGTATCATGCTGAGTGAGGGGCAAAAAAAGGAGGAAGGATAAGCACAGGATGATCTCACTCTCTGTGGTGCAAAAGAGAAAAAACACAAAGATATTGATAGTATCAATTGATAACAAACTCTGGAGCACAAACTGAGAACGCCAGATTGGGGGGTAGTAGGTGAACTGGAGGTGACATGGAACATGAGTACTGGTGGGGGGGGGCTGGTCACTCAAGTGATGGTGTAGTGGGTAACTGTGTCCACTTAGACCATGAATGTCAACACTATTGTAAACATAAAACCTAAACGATAACAAATTAATAAAAATAAAATAAGGTCTGGGCACTTCTGGGAGCATTGTTTTATAGTCTCTGGATCTTGGCTGTTGGTGGGATTACATGGCACCAGGGGCAGTTTGTGGGTGTGGCTGCCATGCTACTGGAAAATGAGGGGTCTGAGTGGAGGAGGCCAAGTCCCAATCCGAGCAGACTTAGAGATCTCAGCTCCGGGTCCCGCACACCTGGGTTCCTCTGCTGGTTCCTTCATGCGTGAGGCTCATCTGAATATGTGGAGAGGAGCCTTGAGCATGGATGTAGCTTGGTTCCAGAGGTCTTTGGCTGCCAGGGCTCTGCTTGGGGTGGGGAGGAAAACTCAACCCATCCCGCTCCGAGCGGCCCCGCTGAAGACAGCAAGGCTCGGGGCAAGAGACATCTTATAGCCTAGTTTTCCCTCTCAGAGAAGCTGGCAAGGTACCGAGAGCATTCTGCCCCATGGCAGAGCCTGGCAAGCTCTCTGTGGTGTATCTAATATGCCATATACAGTAACAATGATGGGTCTCATTCCCCTTACCCTGAAAGAGCCTCCAATGTGGCACCGCTGGGAAGAACAAATAAAGAGAGGCTGCTAAAATCTCAGGGTTAGGACGAATGGAGACGTTACTGGCACCCGCTCAAGAAAATTGATGATCTACAGGATTACAGTGATACAGTGATACAGACCATTACAAAGCTGTTCATAACTGGGTTTAGTCATACAATGATCCAGGACCCATCTCTCCATCAGTGTACATTTCCCACCACCAATGTCCCCTGTTTGCCTACCACCGTCTCTCAACCCCACCCCCCACTTCCAGCCTCCCTCTATGGGTGACACTTTCCCTTTTACTCTCTCTCCTTTTCCTTTTGTGCACTATGGTTTGCAGTGCTAAGAGGTCAAGCACTGCATGTTTGTTCCGGGCATTCAGCATTTTTATTGGGATGGCATGGCTGAAGTAGCTTTTTAATTGGGTGACAGCTTCGGGGTGTGGATGTGACTGCTGAGGCTTCCGGAAGTACAGGGAGGTGGGGGGAGGTAACCCATCCTGACCTCCAGAAAGCCTAGAGATTTCAGTCACAAAACCCACGTACCAGAGTTTTCCGCAGATTATGTCTTGGTGAGATCTGCCCTGAGACAGTGGTGTCAGGCTGAAGTTATGGCAGCAATTTTGGATTGTGGGAGCAAGAGGCTGCTGGGGGCTCTGCTTGGGTGGGCTCCAGTCTGACCAGCCCCCTTCAATTTATCCTGGCCTGTTCAGCCTGTGTGGGTCTGAGATTAATTGAGGCTTTTGATATCTTTTGAGATTTATTCATGGGTCTCTGGAGCAAGGCTGGTAGTAGAGCTTACATGGTGGTGCTGGAGTTGGTTTGTGGGGGTGACTGCCAGTGCTTCCATGAGTATTGGGAAGTGGGGAGAGGTAGCCCATCCCAACGCTGAGAAAGCCTCGAGATTTCAGTCACAAAACCTACATACTAGAATTTTCAGTAGATTATATCTTGGTGAGGTCCGTCCTGCGGTGGTGGTGGCAAGCTGGGGTTATAGTAGTGATTTTGGATCATGGAAGCAAGTGGCTGCTGGGGGCTCTGCTTGGGTGGGCTCCAGGCTAACCCGCCCTCTCCAATTTACCCCAGTCTGTTCAGCCATGCGCGGGTCCAAGATTAATTGTGGCTTTTGATCTCTTTCGAGATTTACTTACAGGTCTCTGAAGTAAGGCTAATAAATGAGCTTGTATAGCTGAGCCGGAGGTGGTTTGTGGGTGTGGCTCCCACATACCTAACTTTTGGCTGTTTAATTTCTTTTCTTTTTCTTTTTGGGTCACACCCAGGATGCTCAAGGGTTACTCCTGGCTCTGAACTAAGGAATTACTCCTGGCAGTGCTTGGGGGACCATATGGGATGCCTGGGATCAAACACAGGTCGGCTGCATGCAAGGCTAACACCCTACCAGCTGTATTATCGTGCTAGCCCCTTGGCTATTTAATTTCTTGGTAAACTTGGTCCCAAGTTGCTGAGGTCCTGCCAAAGGCAGAGTGACAACTTTGGGGTATCAGGAAGCCTGAACTCACCATCAGGCTGCTGATGCACTTGCCCCACAGGTACAGGTTGACCTGCTGGAGGCACCATACTCCCTACCATTTGGAATCTTATTTTGAGGTTGTTTGTCTATACAACCCATGGTTTCCAGATGAAGCCACTCTGGACACGGATGTATGGAAGAGGGCAAGAGGTAATGTATTTAAGACACTGAGATCATCATCATCATCATCATCATCATCATCATCATCATCATCATCATCATCATCATCATCCCCTTGATCGTCGATTTTCTCAAGTGGTCTCAGTAACGTCTCCATTCATCTTAGCCCTGAGATTTTAGAAGCCCAAGACACTGAGATAGGGTGAAAATATTTCGCAGAAATTTTTGGCAGCATGGGTAGTGGTAGATGCCATGATAAATGTCCTGAAAGGAACAGTTATGGAAACAAGAAATTAAGAATAAAACTGAGGTCTCTCTATATGAGTATGACCTGGATCAAGAGACCCTGGAAAGGGTTAAAAAAGAAACAGAAGATTTTTGAGTCTAAAACTTAAAAGCTGCTGTGCTTCCTCCCACATCTTATCGAACTTCAAAGAGACTTTATCCAGTTGTAGCGAAGTCTCTGGTGTTAGAGCTAATGAGGAGGGAGAAAAGAAATAAAGCTTATTACCAGCTTAGAGCCGAAAAACTTACTTCTGCTTCTTCTGAGCCTTCCCTGTCAACAGACCTGGCTGATTTGTTGCTGAGCCGGCTGAAAGTGATTTTACTTCAGACTCAGATTCAGACACTCCCTCTAAAGCTCAAGAAGACTCCCATTAGGACGATGCCGCTGTGCCCCTTAGGGACCCTGTGGTGGTCCATCCCGCCCCACCACATGAATTATGCCTCCTCCTCCCCATCCAGCTGGAGCACCACGAACCTCCCACCTCTGAGGGGTCAGCCCTAACCTCAATAGGCCTATTTAAAAAGGGCTGTTCCCTTTAAGGACCTACTTCTCTGTGCTGCAGGCTGATCTGATCAGGCTCAGAGGGTCCTGCAAGGTTCTCATCGATAGTGAAAACTTGTCTGACCCTCCCCCTCTTCAGTTTTTGCAATAGAAAATATGGTCTTCCACAGCTTGGAAACTGGCCTCACATGCTGGGGGAAAGGCAGCTCAGATAGAGAAAGGAACACCAAGTAGAGGATGTTGGGAGGACCCATTCGGGTTGGAAGATGTGTGCCGAAAGTAGACTATAGACTGAACATGAAGGCCACTCAATACCTCTATTGCAGGCTACAACACCCAAAAGGAGACAGAACAAAAAGGGAATGCCCTGCCACAGAGGCAGGGTGGGGTGGTGGGGGATGGGATGGGGGTGGTGGGAAGGATACTGGGATCATTGGTGGAGGAGAATGGGCACTGGTGGAAGGATGGGTAAACGATCACTGTATGAGTGAAATGTAAACACAAAAGTTCATAAGTTTGTAACTGTACATCACAGTGATTCTCTAATAAAAAATGAAAAAAAAAAGTGTATTAAAAGATCTTAGGGGGGCTGGAGCAACAGCACAGCCGGTAGGGTGTTTGCCTTGCATGCGGCCAACCTGGGTTCAATTCCCAGCATCTCATATGGTCCCCTGAGCACCGCCAGGGGTAATTCCTGAGTGCAGAGCCAGGAGTGACTCTTGTGCATCACCGGGTGTGACCCAAAAATCAAAAAAAGCAAAAAAAAAATCCTAGAACCTAATCTACACATCAATTAAAACGACGAACAACTATATGAAACATAAATTCTGTTTTGTGATAAAGCCAGACAAATACAAGCATATACTATAAAATTCCATTTCTCTAAGTAAAAAAAAAACAAACACAAAAACAAAAAACCTAGAACCATCATTTTATACTGTTAGCCATCAAAGAGTTGGCTTCCCTGAGACTGGAAAAGGTGCTGGGCCACAGATAATCCTTGGCCTTGTGCTATACATACACTTTTCTGTGTATGTACTTAAAAAGTCACTGTCACTGTCACTGTCATCCTGTTGCTCATCGATTTGTCCGAGTGGGCACCAGTAACATCTCTCATTGAGAGACTTATTGTTACTGTTTTTGGCATATCCAATATGCACAGGTACCTTGCCAAGCTCTGCCGTGTGGGCTCCATACTCTTGGTAGCTTGCTGGGCTCTCCGGGAGGGATGGAGGAATCGAACTCGGGTTGGCCGAGTGAAAGGAGAATGCCCAGGAGTGATAGAACTTAAAAAGTAAAAATCTAAAAAAAAAAAAAGAAAATATGGTCTTGCGAATAAGCTAAGAAAAAATCACTTCTTACCCAGCTCAGATCTTAATATTGCTGGGATTTGAGAGACATGAGACATATCATATGAAGTGTTGGTGAGGTGGGGTTGGTGGCAACCCCTGGAACATCAGGCCCCTCGTGGGAGGCAGGGCTCTCTCATGCTGCGAGACAGCACTTTGGGCCTGGGGAAAGACCGACGCTGGTGCTGGAATCAAAGGCAGCTGTACTAGGATAATAGAGGGGGCCGAGGAGGAGCCATAAGCGGGCTCACTGGTGCTATTCAAAAGCAGGTGAGTTTTGCCAGCCTTGTCTTCAATGTACCTTATGGATTCTGGTCTGATGTTGAGGTCTTTAATCCATTTTGATCTGAATTTTGTGCATGGTGATAGGTCAAGATCTAAACCCATTTTTTTGCAAGTGATTGTCCAGTTATGCCAGCACCATTTGTTGAAGAGGCTTTCTTTGCTCCACTTCACGTTTCTTGCTCCCTTATCAAAGATTAGATGTTCATACAATTGGGGTTGTGTGTAGGGATATTCCACCCTGTTCCATTGGTCTGCGGATCTGCCTTTGGACCAGTACCATGCTGTTTGATTATTACCGATTTATAGTAGAGTTTGTGGTTGGGGAGAGTGATGCCTCCCATCGTCCTTTTCCCAAGAATTGCTTTAGCTATTCATGGGCATTTATTGTTCCATATTAATTTCAGGAGTGTTTGCTCCATTTCTTTGAAGTTTTTCATGGGTATCCTTATAGGGATCGCATTGAATCTGTACAGTGCTTTGGGGAGTATTGCCATTTTGACAATGTTCATTCTTCCTATCCATGAGCAGGGAATATGTTTCCATTTCCTTGTGTCCTCTTTTATTTCATTGATTAGTGTTTTGTAGTTTTCTTTGTAGAGATCCTTGACCCCCTTAGTTAGCTGATTTCAAGGTACTTGATTTTCTGGGGCATGATTGTGAATGGGATTGTTTTTTTTTTATGTCACTTTCCTCTGTCTCGTTATTTGCATATAGGAAGGCCATAGAGTTTTGGGTATTGATTTTATAACCTTCGACTTTACTGTACAAGTCTATTATTTCTTGGTAGAGGTTTTAGGTTTCTCTAGGTATAGTATAATATCATCTGCGAATAGTGAGAGCTTGATTTCTTCCTTCCCTATCTGTATGCCCTTAATGTCTTGTTCTTGCCTAATTGCTATTGCAAATACTTCCAGTACTATGTTAAACAGAAATGGCAAGAGTGGACATCCTTGTCTTGTCCCTGATCTTAGAGGGAAGGCCCTAAGTTTTTCTCCCTTGAGGATAATGTTTGCCATAGGTTTGTGGTAGATGGCTTTGACTATCTTGAGGAAAGTTCCTTCTAAACCCATTTTGGTGAGAGTTTTCATCATAAATGGGTGTTGGATCTTGTCAAATGCTTTCTCTGCATCTATTGAAATGATAATTTGGCAAAACTCTCCACGACATTGAAGCTAACAGTGTATTCAAAGATGACATGCCACTGACCAACCAAGTGGAAACAGAGATAAACAAATGGGACTATATTAAACTAAGAAGCTTCTGCACCGCAAAAGACACAGTGACCAAAATACAGACAACCTATGGAATGGGAAAGAATATTCACCCAATTCCCATCAGATAAGGGGTTGATATCAAGGATATACAAGGCACTGGTTGGAATCTACAAGAATAAAACATATACAGCACAGCTTCCATCGCTTTTTGAGCACAAAATGGAGACGCCGATCCAGCTGCAGCAGGACGCGCGGGAGACTCCGGGGGGCGGGGGGTACCAGCCTCCGCCCACCGCCGATACTTAAACCCAGTGGACCCACGTGTGCGCCCCTTTGGGCACTGCTGCCGCTCGAACATGATCGAAGAGCCCAAAAGAGCTCCTTTGGACACCAGCAGCCCACTGAAATACTTCCAGAATGTGAACTGAGAGCTTACTCCAGGCTGCGACAGTGGGAGCTGGGTATTTCTCTATTTTTTTTTTTTATTTTTTTATTTTTTATTTATTTATTTATTTATTTAAATTTTTTTATTAGTTTATTTTTATTTATTTATTTATTTTTATTGAATCACCAAGTGGAGGGTTACAAAGTTCTCAGGATTATGTCAGTTATACAATATTCAAACACCCTTCCCTTCACCAGTGCCCATCTTCCATCACCAACCCCCCCAGTATATCTGCCGCCCCCTCCCACCTCCCTAGTCCCCACCCTTGTACGTGATAAGTTTCACTTCATTTGCGCTTATCTCGATTACATTCCATGTTTCAACACACAACTCACTACCGTTGCTGGGGTTTCCCCCCAAAAAGAAAAAGACAGTCCTATTGCCAATGAGGCATTTGATAGTTCTCCATTACTAAGAATATAGAGATATTAAGTCCTGCTGTTTGTTATATAACTTTTCTTTTTCCCCCTTGCCCCGCGCCACCGAGTTCACGCCTGTTTAGTAATCGCCACGCTGTCTGACAAAGGGAAAAAAACCGAAGAGGATGGTTATTTCCCGTCATCAGCCGGCGTGGGGCTCTGGCTTAGTTGATAGTCTAGTAGAGTGTCTGCAAGCAGTTTCTGGAACCAAAGGTCTTGCGCTGATATCGGCTCCGGCTCGAGATACCACCAGCGTCCCGCTGGTCCATGTACCTAATTTTTCCCCTTATTTCCCATTCCCACGCCACCAGGTCTGTTTGCTTAATGGACATCACACTATGTTTGACACCACACCACGTTTCTTCCCGAGAAAGAAGGATATTTCTTCTCAGCCGGCGTGGGGATATAGCTTAGTTCAGTCAGAGAGATGGCTACCATTTTGATTGCCTTCAATATTTCAACAAAATACTTACTATTCTTGTTAGGATCACCCACAAAAGTCCGACCCATTAAGAAGGAACCATTACATATTGCTGATACTAAGATGACATTAGGTTGTGCGGCCGCGGCAGTGGCCGCGCGGTTTTGGGTTTCTGTCTAAAGTCCAGGGAAAAAGTTGAAGGAGAGAGAGAGATTTCTGCACGGGGGACCTGGCGGAAACTCTCAAGTCACATACTGCAGGTTGCTGGTGGGCTGCTGGTGTCCCAAGCAGCTTCCTCCTCTTCGTCAGTCATTCTGGGGGTGCGGGCGCGGAGAAATGGGAAAGCCCACGTGGCTGCACTCTCTTTAAGTGTCCGATGTGGGCGGAGACCGGTACTTCCCCGCCCTCGATCCCCCGCCAGCCGCGCCGCGCATTTGGGTGCGTCTCTCCATTTTGTGCTCAGAGAAGTGGGGTAGATGCTGTGCTGTGCCCAGGAGAAGTTGAGGGAAAGAGAGAGAGATTAAAGAAAAAAAAAAAAGAGAAACGCCGGTCCCCCGCTCGGGGGACCTGGCGGAAACTCTCAAGTCACATACTGCAGGTTGCTGGTGGGCTGCTGGTGTCCCAAGCAGCTTCCTCCTCTTCGTCAGTCATTCTGGGGGTGCGGGCGCGGAGAAATGGGATTTCTCTATTTTTTTAACCTCTCTCTCTCAACCCCTTCCTCCTGAGCACAGCACAGCTTCCACCGCTTTTTGAGCACAAAATGGAGACGCCGATCCAGCTCTCTCTAGGTTTTACCATCTTATGAACACCATAAAAGGGTAAAAGTTTGCAGTGATGTAATTTCTGGCAGTACTTTCTCTGGACTTTATACAGAAACATAATGTCATCTAATCATCAGCAATATGAAATGGTTCCTTTTTAACGGGCTGGACTTTGCGGGGAAATCCTAAGAAGAATAGTAAGTCTTTTGTTGAAATATTGAAGGCAATCAAAGTGGTAGCCATCTCTCTAGACTGAACTAAGCCATATCCCCATGCCGGCTGAGGAGAAGAAATATCCTTCTTTCTCGGGAAGAAACGCGGCGTGGCGTTAGCCATAGTATGATGTCCATTAAGCAGACACGGACCTGGTGGCATGGGAATGGGATATAAGGGAAAAAAATTATTATGTACATGGAACAGCGGGATGCTGGTGGAATCTCGAGCCGGGGCCGATACCAGTGCACTACTTTTGGTTCCAGAAACTGCTTGCAGACATTCTGCTAGACTATCAACTAAGCCATAGCCCCGCGCCAGCTGATGACGGGAAATAAACATCTTTCTCAGTTTTTTTCCCTTCATCAGACAGCGTGGCGATTACTAAGCAGGCATGAACTCGATGGCGCGGGACGAGGGGGGGAAAAAAAAAGAAAAGTTATGTAATAAACAGCTGGACTTAATATCTCTACATTCTCAGCAATGGAAAACTAACTATCAAATGCTTCCTTGGCAGTAGGACTGTCTTTTTCTTTTTTTGGGGAAACTCCAGCAACAATAGTGAGTTATGTGTTGAAACATGGAATGTAATCAAGCTAAAGCGTAAACGAAGTGAAACTTATCACTTACAAGGGCGGGGACTGGGGGGGCCCCGATCAATCAGGCGAACCTTGTCCATTCCTCCAGAAACTGAAACCCGATCAGTAAATTCTCTGCAACCCACTGCAGAGGACAGCTGGCTTTGGCTATTCCCTGTCATGAATCTGTCACTATCGGCTCTGCTCAATGTCCATTGAAATTGAAATCAGGAATGAAAGGATTTCTGCAGGCACGTTTCTTGTAGGCAGCAGAATGTTGGTTTCAGTTTCTGGATCGATTTTGCCACTCTGTGTCTCTTAATAGGTGCGTTTGGACCATTGACATTGAGAGAGATTATTGTCATGGGGTTTTGTGTCATCTTTCTAGAAGGGTTTGTTGCACTTATGGGTGTTTTCTTTCTTGTCTTATAGGAGCCCTTTTAGTCCTTCTTTCAAGTTTGGTTTTGAATCTATGAAGTTCCTGAGCTATTGTTTTCTATAACATGGTGTATTTTTCCATCGAGTTTGAATGAGAATTTGGCTGGATGAAGTATTCCAGGTGAGGCGTTCATTTCATTGAGTTTTTTCACTATATCCCACCACTGTCTTTTGGCTTGGAGGGTTTCCTCTGATAGGTCTGCTGTAAATCTAAGGGGTGCTCCTTTGTATGTGATTTCTTTCTTTGACCTTGCTGTTTGCAGTATTGCGTCTCTATCTGTGGCATCCATCATTCTATGATATGCCTTGGAGTGTTTTTATTAGGATTTCTTTTAGCTGGCACCCTTCTGGCTTCTTGGATCTGGATGCTTGCATCCTCTAACTCTGGGAACTTTTCAGCAATGATTTCTTTAACTGTGATTTTTCATTGGGGTTGGCTCCCTGTCCTTACGGTACTCCAATGATTCTAATGTTGTTCCTCTTGGAGTTATCTCCTAGGTCTCTGATTTGCCTTAGAGCTATTTTGAGGTCTTTCCCCATTGTTTGTTGTTGCCTGTACGATTTCTCTTGCTCGCCTTCAAGTTTGCTGATTCTGTCTTTGGCCGTAGACATTCTACTGTTGAGGGCACCTGTTGAGTTTTTAAGTTCATCTATTGAATCCTTCATTTGTGACACTTCTTTTTGTAGTTTTTTTTTCTGCTCTCATTTCTTCTTGTAATTTCTCAGCTATCCATTCCCCATTTCTTTCACTTCTTCCTTTAATTTTCTGTATGACTGTTCCCTTGATTTTTTGAGTTCCTTAAACATCCTCAGCATTTCATCTCGGAAATCTTTGTCAGAGAGATCATATTTGTGGGTACCCCCTGTTGAAGATTCGGGACTCCTTTCTTCATCCTCTACTCATAGTGGAGATTTGTGCTGTTTATTCATGTTGTTGGATCTATAGAGGTAAAGCCTTTAAGTTCACTAGCATTGTTCCCTCTTATTGCCAGAAACAGTTCTGAATAAGATCGACAGTGGTCAACCTTCTCCTCATTTAGAGTACGTCTTTCCTCTTGGACATTATTCTTTAACTTAAGATAGGCATCTAGTGCAGCATTGGAAGAGATGTTGTTTCCTACAGGGCTCTATGCAAATTCTGTCTAACATTCATTGACTTAAAGAAGGCCTTCGATTTTGTTGAGACTGAAGCAGTCATCAAAGCCCTAGCCAAACAGGGCATTCAAACTCAGTACATCAGGATCTTCCATGAGCTGCATTGCAAATTCACCACCAGGATCTCACCATTCTACAAGGAAGTGATCATTGATGTAAAGAGAGGGGTTCAGCAGAGCGATACCATTTCACCGAAACTCTTCAGTGCCACCCTCAAAACGTCTTGCGACTACTGGAATGGGAAGGAATGGGAGTGATGATAGATGGTCGGCAACTACACCACCTCTGCTTCACTGATGACACCGTTCTCATAACACCAAACATTAGCCAAGCGGCACAAATGCTGGCCGACTTTGACCGCGAGTGTGGAAAGGTCGGATTGCAGCTGAACCTCAACAAGACGATGCTCATGAAAAACAAACTAGTCCCTGAAACTCCATTTGCTCTCAATGAAACGAACATCTCTGAATGCAGCAGCTATGTGTACCTGGGTCAAGAAATCAACATGAGGAACGACTTGGCACCAGAACTGCGCAGGAGGAAGAGAGCAGCGTGGAACGCCTTCAAGAGAGTTGAAGAAGTGATTAAGAGGACGAAGGACCTTTGACTCTGGGCACATGTTTTCGATTCCACTGTTATTCCTGCACTAATGTACGCCTCAGAGACCTGGGCCCTACACAAACAGGATGAGAATGCTATTCGAGTATCCCAAAGAGGAATCGAAAGAGCTATGCTAGGAGTATCATGTCTCACTCAAGTGAGAGAAGGAATCTGACCTCTGCCGACTGTCAAGAATCAGGGACGCTGTCTCGTTTGCCAGACATCAAAAATCAGATAGGCCAGACATGTAATGCGATTCAGAGACGACCGCTGGACTAGAGCTGTTACTGACTGGATTCCCGGGACGTCAAAAGACCGTGTGGCCGCCCACCAATGAGATGGTCAGACTTCTTCGTCAAAACCATGAATGAATGGTTTGAGGCTCTTCCTGTTTCTGGAGCGATTAGATATCACTGGGCTACTCTAGCACGTGACAGGGACAAATGGAGACATTATTGGCATCCGCTTGAGCAAATCGAAGATCAACGGGAAGACAAGTGATACAAGTGAAGTGATACTCTTGTCATTGGATAGACAAACCAGATAGTACATCAATAAGGTAAAAAGTGCCCCAAATTGGGGCTGGAGCGATAGCACAGCAGGTAGGGCATTTGCTTTGCACGCGGCCGACCCAGGTTCAATTCCCAGCATCCCATAGGGTCCCCTGAGCACCACCAGGGGTAATTCCTGAGTGCAGAGCCAGGAGTTACCCCTGTGCATCGCTGGGTGTGACCCAAAAGGCAAAGTTAAGCAAGCACTATGGCAACAGTGGTCAGGCAACATTGGTCAGCAGTTAGACAATAGTTTCCAGTAACAGTAATATTTTAAGCTTCTCATTCTATATGATTAACAAAAGAATTTCTGGGACATTGTGATGGGTTGAGCCCACTTGCTGGACCCAAGAACTTTCCAGGTGGGTTCAGGTTGCCTAGTTACACTTTGATTGCTGGGAAACCGAAACTGTTTCAGTTCCAGGAACTGAACCTGAGACCTAGCTGAGTTTGCTGTTTTCTGCTAGCTGTCATCATGTCAGTTTAGCCCTTACAAGGCAACATCATATGCAGGGGCAAAAACACAAAAGCTTTCTCTTTTGGGAAAGGGCACAAGGCTAGGGTGTATCCTTTCTGTGCTATTATTCAATGTAGAGTTTTGGGAATCCTCACCACAGAATTCAGGCAAGAAAAAGAAACCAAAGTGATTCAATTTGGAAAGAAGAAAGTAAATGTTCACTGTGTACAAATCACATAATATACATAGAAGGCCCTAAAGACTACAATAAAATAATAAACTAATACAACAAATTCATTCTACAGCACTGTTGCACTGTCCTCCCGTTGTTCATTGATTTGTTCGAGCAGGCACCAGTAACGTCTCCATTGTGAACAATAAAGTAAAAGACTATAAAATCAACACATACTGAACGAGAGAAAATATTTGCACACTCTATATCAAGTTCAGATGAGCCTCACGCATGAAGAGACCAGCAGGGGAACCCAGGTGTGCGGGACCTGGAGCTGAGATCTCCCAAGCCTGTTTGGATTGGGACTGATCCTTCTCCACCCAGACCCCCCCATTTTCCAGTAGCTTGGCAGCCACACCCACAAACTGTCCCCAGCGCCATGTAATCCCACCAATGGGCAACATCCAGAGACTAAAAGACCAAGCTCCCAGAAGAGAGCGACTCAGAGTCTCTTGACCTCCACGTCTGGCTGTCTTCACCAGGGCCCCTCGGAGGAGATGGGTTGCCTTTTTTTCCCCGCCTCAAGCAGGGCCTTGACAGTTGAAGACCTCCGGAACCCAGCCACAGCCATGCTCAAGGTCGATATGTTCAGATGAGCCTCACGCATGAAGAGACCAGCAGGGGAAGCCAAGTGTGCGGGACCCGGGCCTGAGATCTCCAAGTCTGCTTGGATTGGGACTGGGCCTTCTCCACCCAGACCTCCCATTTTCCAGTAGCTTGGCAGCCACACCCACAAACTGCCCCCGGCACCGTGTAGTCCTGCCAATGGCCAACATCCAGAGACTATAAGACCAAGCTCCCAGAAGACATCTAATAGCCTAGTTCTCCCTCTTGGAGAACCTGACAAACTACCAAGAGTCTATTGCCCACATGGGAGAGCCTTGCAAGCTCCCCATGGTGTATTTATGTCCCAAATACAATAAAAGATATAGACATACCTCTCAGAGAGCCTGGCAAGCTACCGAGAGTATCCCGCCTGCATGGCAGAGCCTGGCAAGCTACCTGTGGCGTATTCAATATGCCAAAAACAGTAACAATAGGTCTCATTCCTCTGACCCTGAAAGAGCTTCCAATCGTTGGGAAAGACGAGTAAGGAGAGGCTTCTAAAATCTCAGGGCTGAGTTTAATAGAGATGCTACTGGTGCCCGCTCGAGTAAATCGATGAACAATGGGATGACAGTGATACAGTGATATCAAGTTAAGAGCTAATATCCAAGATTTGCAAAAACCTCATTGAGCTCAATAATAACAAAAAAGACTAATAATCCCACCAAAAATAGGCAGAGGAGGTAAACAGGCATTTTCCTAAAGAAGATATATGAAAAAGGGTTCATCAAAACTTATAAGGAAAATGCAAAAGAACAGTGAGATATCATCTCACACCAGTGAGAATGGCTTATGTCCTCATGCCACTGGACTCTGCGCCAGGCTGTTACACATGAGCAACCAAGATAGGGGTGTGAGAGAGCCTTCCCCACCCCTGGGGACCCAGTCCCGGCAGCCAAACAGCCTCCAGAACCCAACCACCGCCACACTCAAGGCCACTCCCCACTCGCTCGGGCTGAGCCTCACACATGAGTGAATGTATTCCTGGACCATGTGGCCACATTCACGGCCACAAGACACATCATATCACACTCCCTATCCATTTTTTTTATAAGCACCACACCACATTTGATGGGGTTCAAATAGTAGGCAACAAATCATAGAGGGAAATATATATACACATTTTCATATATATATGTATATATATATATATATATGAAAGCTCACATCACTCAAATTTTAACAACATGTTATTGATATCCTAAAGCTATTGATGGCTTCTGCCAAAATAGCACAATCTTCATGTGGATACTTTTGTAGCATCTTCAGAAGTTTTTCATAACAGAGAATACAAAATATATTATTTTGGTTGTGATTTGGGACAGGGACTGGGTATTGGGATGGAAACATCCCAAATTTGGTGGTAAGAGGGTGTAATGGTGGTGAGCTTGGTATTTAAATATTAAATGTAATCAAATATTTTGAACTACTTTATAAAATTTTAAAAAATTTTAAAAAGAAAATGGCTTATGTCAAAAAAGACTGGAAACAGTGTTAGCAGGGATGTGGTGGAAAATTGGTAGGAATGTTGTCTGGTTTATCCTCTAAGAAAAATAATGTGATAATTCCTCAAAAAATGTAAGAATATAACTTCCATATGACCCAGTAATTTCATTTTTTACCATATCCCCCATCTAAAGCATTAATTTGCAAAACATACACATACATCTATTTTATTGTAGCTCTTAGTATAATATCCAGGATATGGAAACAACCTAAATGTCCAACTACAGATGAATGGATAAAGAATTTTTAATATGGTGACTCAATGCAATACTATGCTATGTAACTGTAACAAAAGATAAAATTATGCAGCTGATGATAACATAGATGGAGCTACAGAATATTATGTTCAACTAAGTAAGTCACTGTGTAGTATAGAGGCAAAACAAGTGAATAGACAATATTGACAATGGCAAACTTAACTTTGTGTTATAAAACTTTAACATAGTAAGGAGACATGGGAGAGTGAGAAAGGGTCAAAGATATTTTGGTGGTGGGGGGCGTTGCTGTCTGTACATTTGAATAAAACAAACTCCAACACTATTGTAATTGTCACCTAAACCATAATAAACATAGATAAATTAAATTTTAAAATAATTTAATTTAAAATTAATTTGGGGAGAAAGACAGTAGCTTCTGTGGAAATTAGAGCCCTAGATTGCTCCAGGTAGGTGGAGATAGAAAGACAGGAAAACTAACAGACTTCCAAATGCTAATGATCTCTCCCCAATAGCTGCCTTCTTCTTCAGGCCTTGATGGACCTAACCTAATAAGGAGAGGGTGCTAATCTGACACTCATCTCACAGTCTGAACCTAGAACCAGGAAGCTTTAAAATTCCACTGCAGGACCACCATTTTGGGAACATACTTAGTGCCACTGTGGTCCCAGTACCCACTCAAGCTTTCACCCTTAGCTTAACACTCTTTTTTTTTTTTCTGGAAATAAAATATTTTAATTCAGTTTCACTTAAAGAATACAAGTTTCCATAGTCAGACAATGAGCCATTGACATTCTCACATACAGAAAGCTCAGGTACATTCAACTGCTGACAATATCTCCATATACACTTACATTCATGTGAAGTTTGTACAATTCTGCAACTATTTATTTGTGACTTTTACATCAGGTATCTATTAAAACTAACATGTAACATGTCTATCAAAATAGTTTAGATATGATTTGTTATTAGGAGGCTCCTGAAGAGCTTGAATAATTACAGTACTACGAGAATTAACTATTTTTTCTAAACATATGCTTTAAGCTAAATCTTTAGCAATTTAAATTTCTCACGGGCAATGCACAGAATTCTTATGCATTTGAACAGTTTAGTTTTCAGTTTAAGTCATTTCACATGGTTCATAATTATTTGTGGGTCGGGGGAAAAAGCACCAACAAAATAAATATCTTTTACAACACAGATGAAATCATAACATAATCTCAGTTTTCTTTCAAAATCAATCTCTTGGAACATGCATCTATTTCACATGCCAAACTTTTAAGCCTTCTAAGTGAGATCAACTGATACAACTGAGTATACGTATGAATGGAAACGGCAAAAACAGATGCTAAACACAGTATCTACTAACTATAGAATTCAAATATTCTCACATTGATGATTTCCTCTTGTGAACTCAGTGCCTTAGATCTAAAAACGACACCGAAAAGAAGTGTGCAACACTTTCAAACATGTCAACTATAGCTCTTAAAAAGAAACTCTGAAAGTATCTTTCTTTTTTTTTAATTAATAGTTTATTTTTAATTAGTGAGTCAACCTGAGGGTACAGTCACAGATTTATACATTTTTGTGCTAATGTTTCTCCCTTACAAAGTTCGATAACCCATCCCTTCACCAGTGCCCATTCTCCACCACCAGTAAACCCAACATCCCTCCCCCCCTCCCCAGTCCCGTCTCCCCCGACCCCACATGATGCAAACCACAACTCTGGTTAGGTGTTGTGGTTTGCAATAAAGGTGTTGAGTGGCCATTGTGTTCAGTCTCTAGTCTATATTCGGCCCGCATCATCTTTCCCCCACATGACCTCCAACCACATTTTACTTGGTGTTCCCTTCTCTGAGTTGCCCGGAATGAGAGACCAGCCTCCAAGCCATGGAGACAACCTCCTGGTACTTATTTTTACTATTCTTGGGTGTTAGTCTTAAAGTCTATTATTCTATATTCCACAGATGAGTGCAATCTGAAAATCTTTCTTACTAATAAATGAAGCAAATTTTTTTCCTGATGAACCGAAGCAGCTTGACACTCTTGTGCCTGCTCCTGTCATATGATTTCCCCACAATGGTGGTGCACCATTCATTAGCATTTCCCACTGACACCCTGTGGAAGTGTCAGACTACATATGAGTGCTGAGTTGCAAGACCTCCATGGAAGGCGAAAAGGTGACACGGTTATAAATAAACTAACAGACTCTGTTCCCAGGCATAAGCAGGATGCAGGAAGCCAGCATAGGAGCCACTGGTCAGATACACGTCATAAATCTCTCAGGCAACCAAAGGGGGAGATAAGCTTCTGTGCTGTCCCTCCAGGATGTCTCCCCAGGTTTCTGTTCCCATGAGACAAATTCAGGTCCTTTCAGCAACTCAGCACAATGCTGAATCCCTACTAAGTATGCACCTTCTGAGCAAAAACTAGAAACTCTCCTAGGCTTGACTCCCAGGCCTAAGTCACGTCAACAGCCTCCCATAAGTGAGGACTTACAACCCAAAAAGGTATATAAACTTGGACAAGGACAATACTGTGTCTTCTATTCTGGAGTTAAGGCCCACTTTCTCTTTTTTGAAAGAATCTTGTTTCCCTAGTAAATTGTTCCACGTGTAAAATTCTTTTGCAAACCCACACACCTGCTTGCTTCCTGTGATATCCGGGTATGCACCTTGGGACTCTGTTTTCTTTTCTCATATTCGTGTCTTACTGGGAGATACTTTGAATGATGTGGAAGTTGATTGGTTCTATGCAGGGTCACTTCTAGTCAACCCTGAAACCCTCTCTGCCTCTCTCAGTCTCTCTCGTCACTCTCTTCCTCTCTCCCTCCCTCCACATCTTTCCCTCTCTCTCTCCTTCCATCTCTTTCGCTCTCTCCCTCTCCTCTCCTTCCATCTCTCTTACTCTCTATCTCTGTCTCTCTCTGTCACTCTCTCTCCCTCTTAGAATAAAGCATGCACGTTCCCATGAGGCATGCACCTCACAGTGAAGAGCACCCATCCAGTTAAGATAACCAAAGACCAAATGCTACTTTTCTGTGTGCAGCATGAAGGAGGTGACGATTGTCTGACAAATAGAGGAGATTGCAAGAGGGATCAGAGGTATATAGGGCCTTTCTGATTGTCATGTAGCACCCAACACCGGCCATAACAGCAGGGATATGGTTGCAATGGCACCCTGACAGCTTTTTGTAGGGCCCCTATTGAAGACTTGAGGCTGTAATCTCTTTATAAAGGTCACCCTGACAGCTTTTTAAAAAATTTTTTATTAGTGAATCACTGTGAGGTACAGTTACAAACTTATGAACTTTCATGTTTGCATTTGGTTTACATCCCTCCACCAGTGCCCATTCTCCTCCACCAATGTTCCCAGTATCCCTCCCACCACCCCTACCCCAACCCCCACCACCCCACCCTGCCTCTGCAGCAGGGCATTCCCTTTTGTTCTCTCTCCTGTAGGGTGTGGTAGTTTGCAATAGAGGTATTGAGTGGCCATCATGTTTGGTCTATAGTCTACTTTTAGTATGCAGCTTTCAACCCAAGTGGGTCCTCCGAACACTCTCTACGAGGTGTTCCCTTCTCTATTTCTGCTGCCTTTTCCCCCAGCATGTGAGGCCAGTTTCCAAGCTGTGGGGCAGACCTCCTGGTTCTTATCTCTACTACTCTTGGGTGTAAGTGTCCCATTCTGCTACTTTATATTCCACATATGAGTGCGATCTTTCTATGTGTGTCTCTTTATTTCTGGCTCATTTCACTCAACATGATACTTTCCATGTTGATCCACTTATGTGCAAATTTCATGACTTCATTTTTTTCTAATAGCTGCATAGTATTCCATTATGTAGATGTACCAAAGTTTCTTTAACCAGTCATCTGTTGTTGAACACTCCGTTTTTTCCCAGATTTTGGCTATTGTAAACAGTGCTGCAAAGAACATACAAATGCAGATGTCATTTTTACTGTACCTTTTTGCCTCTCCAGGATATATTCCCAGGAGTGGTATCGCTGGGTCAAATGCCTGACAACTTTTAGTTGCCTGAAAAACTTGTGACTAAAGTCGTAGTTAGACTGAAGCAAGAGAAGGGGGAGAAAGCTATTTAGGCTATTTAGCCTTCCAGGCTATTTAGTTTTCTATTAAGGTGCTGCCAAGGGACCTTCTGAAATGCTTGAGCAATATCCCATGAACTCATCAGTTTCTCTGAGACCCTGTATTTACTCTTAGAAAATCAGGAAATCACATAAACAAAGTTGACACGGGGGACAGAGTTGTTACAGAGACAGGATGAGCTAAGAAAGGGAGATCACATCAGTAAGTCAGAGACTGGAGTAAGAAAAGTGTTTCTCCTGCCCCATAACCTCAGGAGGAGAGAGGTGAATTTAAAGACTCACTTGAGACTAAGAGGGAAGAGGCAGGGATGACTCTTACCTTGTTGATGAAGATACTCCCGACTGGCTCATCAAATTGATGTTTTCTTATCAGGTTTTTGTGTTGGTGAATGAAGATTAAAAACAAGAGACAAAACAAGGAGCTAGAGTGATAGTTGGGTAGGGCACTTTCCTTGCTCGTTGCTGACCTGTCTTTTCACTTCCCTCTTTAAATCCCCAGAACCCTTGTGATATCTTGGACATCAAGTTGAACCCTGAGTGCAGAGACAGAGTAAGCCCTGAGCAACCCAATGTGTAGCCCAAAAACCAAAGAAAGGAAGAGAGCGAGATGTGAGGGAGGGGTTGAGAGGGAGGGGGAGAGAGAGAGAGAGAGTGTAACCAAAAATAATCAAACCCAAGAAGATTTTTTCAGAAAATGAAAGCAAGTGAGCAAGTAAGAAAGTTCCCAAAGCATAGGAGGGCGTTCCAAGAACAGGAAAATCCTATGAGCAGATGCTGTTATCTCTTTTTTATCCTTTTCCAAAGAGGGGGATGAGCAAGCAATTTCTTGCATTCTTATGAAGCATAGATTCAGACCGTCTCTTATCTCCAAGGTCTCCCTTGATATCAGACAGAAGACTTGATGTCAAGACCCAGACACATAGAAGATTAAGATGGCTACCTCCTGACCATTTGTCAGTCTGTCTCTGTGATAGTCATTGGTTTTTGTTTTTGGGGAGAAAGTGTTTTAAAACTTACTTTTCCAAATTTCACCTTGACTTTTTATCTTCACTTCCTAGTTATTTCTACATCATTACAGGAGGCAAGGGACAGTAGGTTTTGGAGCTGCTGCTTCAAGTTGGATAGAGTCACTGTGTTTCCTCAGGGTCTTGAAACCCCCTTGTTCTCTATTGGTGGTGTGGGAGGGGGCGGAGGACATGAGTGGATGTTTATAATGTGCCTGAAATTCCTGCTCATTTGAGTCCGTGGTTTAGAGTCATTTCACAAGACATTCTTTCAGACCAAACCTGTTGTTATACCTGTTGAAGGACCATTTATAGATGAATAACTTGGAGGCAAAATAGAAAACAATTCATCAGAAGTTTCAATAAACAGAGGCTAAAGACTATAACAGATGCAAAATCTCTAAAGAAAGAGTCAAATGAGTTCTGAGAATCATAAAAAAAGGACAAAAATAATGAGAGAGAAGAAAGTAATATGAATAAAGCAATCCCATTCACAATCATCCCTCAGAAAATCAAGTACCTTGGAATCAGCTTAACTAAAGAGGTAAAGGACCTATACAAAGGGGCTGGAGTGATAGCACATCGGGTAGGGCGTTTGCCTTGCAACGTGGCCAACCCGGGTTCGATTCCCAGCATCCCGTATGGTCCCCTGAGCACCGCCAGGAGTAATTACTGAGTGCCGAGCCAGAATAACACCTGTGTATCGCCAGGTGTGACCCAAAAAGCAAAAAAAAAAAAAAAGGACCTATACAAAGAAAACTACAAAATGCTACTTTAAGAAATAAAAGACTGTACGAGGAAGTGGAAACATATCCCCTGCTCATGGATTGGGAAAATTAGCATTGTCAACATGGCAATACTCCCCAAAGCATTATACAGATTCAATGCAACCCCTATAAGGATACCCATGAAATTCTTTAAAGGAATGGATCAGACACTCCTGAAATTCATATGGAACAACAACCCCCCACGAATAGCTAAGGCAATTTTTGTGAAAAAGAAGATGGGAGGCATCACCTTCCCCAACCTCAATCTCTACTACAAAGCGGTAATAATTAAAATAGTATGGCATTTGAAAAAAAGGCAGAGCTGCAGACCAATGGAACAGGGTTGAATATCCTTACACAGACCCTCAAGTATATGATCAACTAATCTTTGATAAGGGAGCAAGAGATGTGAAGTGGAGCAAGGAAAGCCTCTTTAACAAATGGTGCTGGCAGAACTGGACAACTATATGCATAAAAATGGGCTCAGAACTCTACCAAACACCATGCACAAAATTCAGATCAAAATAGATTAAAGACTTCAACATTAGACCAGAATACATTGAAGAAAAGGTCGGCAAAACCCTCCACGACATTGAAGCTAAAGGTATCTTCAAAGATGACAAACCACTGACCAAGCAAGTGGAAACAGAGATAAACAACGGGACTGCCTTAAACTGAGAAGCTTCTGTCCCTCAAAAGAAACAGTGACCAGAATACAAAGACAGTCTACAGAATGGGAAAGGATATTCACCCAATACCCATCTGATAAAGGATTGATATCAAGGATATACAAGGCACTGGTTGAACTCTATAAGAAGAAAACATCCAACCCCATCAGAAAATTGGGCGAAGAAATGAACAGAAACTTTTCCAAGGAAGAGATACAAATGGCCAAAAGGCACATGAAAAAATACTTTGCATCACAATAATCAGGGAGATGCAGATCAAAACAACTATGAGATACCACCTCATACCACAGAGATTGGCACACATCCAAAAGAACAAAAGCAACCGCTGTTGGCGAGGATGTGGGGAGAAAGGGACTCTCCTTCACTGCTGGTGGGAATGCCGACTGGTTCAGCCCTTTTGGAAAACAATATGGACGCTTCTCAAAAAATTAGAAATTGAGCTCCCATTTGACCCAGCAATACCGATTCTGGGAATATATCCCAGAGATGCAAAAGAGTATAGTAGAAATGACATCTGCACTTGTATGTTCATTACAGCACTGTTTACAGTAGCTGAAATCTGGAAAAAGCACGAGTGCCCGAGAACAGATGACTGGTTAAAGAAACTTTGGTACATTTACACAATGGAATACTATGCAGCTGTTAGAAAAGATGAAGTCATGAAATTTTCATATAAGTGAATCAACATTGAGAATATCATGTTAAGTAAAATGAGTCAGAAAGAGAGGAACAGACATAAAAAGACTGCACTCATTTGTGGAATATAAAGTAACAAAATGAGAGACTAACACCCAAGGATAGTAGAGATAAGGACCAGAAGGATTGTGAAGCTGGCCTCACATGCTGGGGCAAAAGGCAGCTCAGATAGAGAAGGGAAGACCAGGTAAAAGATGCTTGGAGAGCCTGCTCAGGATGGGAAATGTGTGCTGAAAGTAGTCTATAGACTGAACATGATGGCCACTTAATACCTGTATTGCCAACCACAACACCCTAAAGAAAGAGTGAGCAAAAGAGAATGTGCCTGCCACAGAGGTGGGGTTTGGGGGATGGGTGGGCATGGTGGGAGGGATACTGGGACCATTGGTGGTGGAGAATGGGCACTGGTGGAGGGATGGGCACTCAATCATTGTATGATTGAAAGGTAAGCACGAAAGTTTGTAAGTCTGTAACCGTAACTTATGGTGATATATTAAAAAAAATTAAAAAATTTTTTTTTAAAAAAAACATGACCTCTTATTACTTGTATTGCAAACAATAATAAACAATAGGGGAAAGAGAAAGAAGACGTGAGCATTCCGGAGAGGCAGGCTGGGCAAGATGGGGGTGTTGGAGTTCGTGGGGAAATGGGAAATATTGGTGATGGGAAACATATACTGGTAGAAGGATGGGTGTTTGGTCATTGTAGGACTGAAATAAAGTCAGGAACAGCTTTGGAATGGTCTATCTCACGGATATTCAGGTTTTTTTTTTTTTTTTTTTGCTTTTTGGGTCACACCTGGCAATGCACAGGGGTTACTCCTGGCTCTGCACTCAGGAATTACCACTGACGGTGCTCAGGGGAACCTATGGGATGCTGGGAATTGAACCCGGGTCGGTCATGTGCATGGCAAACGCCCTACCCGCTGTGCTATCGCTCCAGCCCCCAGATATTCAGTTTTTAAAAATTAAATAAATAAATTAAAAAAAAGAATTGGAGAGCCAGTCAGAGTTAAAGGACAGAAGGCAGTTTATTAAAGCAAAGGATACACTCAAAAAACAAAAGTAAAGGCAAGACCCGAAGAGAGGAGCATCATTACTAGGTAAGACAAAAATTCCCTAAAAGTACACACACAGAGAATTGGATATAGGCTTATTCTAGACAGAGCAATGCCATTTCTACACAAATTTCAAATACACTACTGGATGTGACATACTATCCTCCTATATACCCCATTGTTAATGCACTGTGGCTATCATGAGTAATTAAAAACTTTAGTACTTTCAACAAGAGATACTGATTATCTTGTAGCTCCCAATATCAGAAGTCAGAAATCAGAAACATGTCTCATTAGGCTAAACCTGAAGTGATTCAGGGCTGAGATCCTTGATGGAGGCCCCAGAGAATAATTCCTTTCCTGACTATTTCAATTCCTATAACTTGCACTCAGTGCTTCAGTTAGGATTCCATTCTTCTAGACTGAAAGGCAGCAAAGGCATTTGGGATCCTCCTTACTCTGATCTGCTCCTCTGCTCCCCCTACCACCTCTTAGAGCCTCTACAATCGCATCAGACTTGTGCAACATACCTCCCTCTCAGAAAACCAAGCAACTAGCTATGCTAACGTCCTCTGTCACTGTAACTCTCCTTTTCTGTGTGTTTCTTGTTCTTGGGCCCATCCGGCAATGGTCAGAAGTTACTTCTGTCTCTGCACTCAGGAGTCCCTCCTACCAGTGCTGAAAGTGTGCTGAAAGTAGACTATAGACCAAATAGAGTCCAGGGACTGAACCCACCTAGGCCACATGTGAAGCAAGTACCCTACCTGCTGTGCTATCTTTCTGGCCCCCCACAGTAACTCTCCCTTTTTATAGAGGAAACAAATGCATGCAGGCTCAGAAAGGAGGACATGTACAGCATTCAAGGTCATTATCCTATCTTCCAGAAAGTCCTATACTTGGAGTCTCTCATTATCTGCCTTATTTTTGTGGGGCCTCCAAAGAAGTGTCCAGAAACCCCAGGTACTCCACGCTGTGATACTGTCTGCTAACTGGGTCGGATGATTCAAGGATATTGGATACTGGATAGCCACACCACAGGGTCCTTGGGGAGACATGTGCTGAGATTCAAACTCATGTCTGGTGCATGCAAAGTACGTGTTCTTAAAATTTGAGTCATGTCCCTAACTCCTTTAACTACCTGTGTTCAAGTACTTTCTCTCCTTATATTCTCTAAAACGTGATGCATATAAAACATAAAAAAGATCAACCTTCTAAGAAGATCCTAAGAACATCCTATTAAACAGCAAATCAAAACACCATATAAAGAGAGTAGCATTTTTCCTCTTAGGGTAGAATATACTCAAAATCTGAAAAATTGATATGTGAATATTCTGTTCTGCCTAATTGCTACGTAGCAACTTTAAAAAAAAATTTTTGGGTCACACCCGGCGATGCACAGGGATTACTCCAGGCACATGCACTCAAGAATTACTCCTGGTGGTGCTCAGGAGACCATATGGGATGCTGGGAATCGAACCCGGGTCAGCTACATGCAAGGCAATGCCCTACCCACTGTGCTATTGCTCCAGCCCCGTAGCAATTTTTTAAAAAAATATTATGGATGAACAGAAGCAGTATTTCTTTTTCTTTTTTTTTTTAAATGTATTTATTTTTAATTAGAGAATCACCGTGAGGGTACAGTTACAGATTTATACACTTTTGTGCTTATACTTCCCTCATACAAAGTTTGGAACCCATCCCTTCACCAGTGCCCGTTCTCCACCACCCGTAAACCCAGTGTCCCTCCCACCCTCCCCAATCCCATCTCCCCCCCACCCCACCCTGCCACTGTGGCAAGGCATTCCCTTCTGTTTTCTCTCTCTAATTAGCTGTTGTGGTTTGCAATAAAGGTGTTGAGTGGCCGCTGTGCTCAGTCTCTAGCCCTCATTCAGCCCGCAACTCCCTTCCCCCACATGGCCTTCGACTACAATGTAGTTGGTGATCGAGAAGCAGTATTTCTTCACTGATTTAACACTGGTTTCATTCCTTTCCATTTATTTATTTATTTATTTATTTATTTATTTTGCTTTTTGGGTCACACCCGGCGATGCACAAGGGTTATTCCTGGCTCTGCACTCAGGAATTACACCTGGCGGTGCTCAGGGGACCATATGGGATGCTGGGAATTGAACCCGGGTTGGGCGAGTGCAAGGCAAACGCCCTCCCCGCTGTGCTATCACTCCAGCCCCGCATTTATTTATTTTTTATTGAATCACTCTGAGGTAGAAAGTTGTTCATGATTGGGTTTTATTCATACAAAGTTATAACTCCCCTCCCTTCATCAGCATACATCCAATGTCCCTGTTTCCCTCCGAGCACCAACCAGCCTTCCTATATAAATCTTTTTTTTTTCCTTTTTGGATCACACCCAGCGATGCACAGGGCTTACTCCTGGCTCTGAACTCAGGAATTATTCCTGGCGGTGCTCAGGGGACCCTATGGGATGTTGGGAATCGAACCTGGGTCGGCCTCGTGCAAGGCAAACGCCCTCCCCGCTGTGCTATTGCTCCAGCCCCTATATGAATAATTTTTTAAAGTGTGTTCTTTCGTAATAACACTTAACATGAGATCTCCCTATTAACAATTTTTATTTCACAATACTTAATTGTTGATTATAGGTATGATGCTCCCTAGAGAGGGACTCAGCTAATCTTGCTCGGGAGGGCAGCCCAGAATTTTCTGTCCAAAGACTAATGTACCTTTGAGGCTTGCTGACTTGCATCTCTTCCAAGATTAGTTGGGAAGCTGTAGAGCCTGGTTGCTATTTTTCCAGAAATTACTTTTGTTTGTTTGTTTGTTTGTTTTGAGAGGGTAGCACCCAGTGATGCTCAAGGGTTACTCCTGGGTCCTACCATCAGGAATTACTCCTGGCGGTAATTCTTTCTCTCTTTGTATTTTAATTGTTAAATAATGCTCCTGAAAAGATATGATACTGTCACACATTGTAGGTAGTGCGATGGAAGGCCAAGAGAACTCTGGAGAGTAACTCAGAGGTTTTGCTAATGAGGTCCAATGTAGATATAGTACTGTTTTGGATTTGAGGACAGCGCAGGGAGTGTTTGGACCACCAGGTACAACAGTCAAGTTTAGCATTCTTTCTCAGATATGTTTTAGTTGGGTAGAAAAAAAATTCAAAAAATGCCTACTAAGTAAATGCATCCATATCTTGCGATATGGCAAAAGTTGTCATGGTAGATTCCTGATATAGTAGAAACCCATTTTTCCCACAAATGCACATAAAACGGTTCTCTCAAACTGCTAGTTCTAATTTAATACTGACCGATAAAGGGATTAGAAAGGAGGATATTATGCAAGGAGAATATTTCTTTGTAGGGAGCCATTTTACAGAGCTTGGCTCTTATCTTCTGATCAAACAGAGGCTTACTTAAATTCCTGTAGCAAGGTTGCCACTCCTGATCTTACTGATCTTATCTTATCGCCATTTATTTATCACTAGCTGACGCCCATGCCACACCCTGCATTTCACTACTGTTTGTATTGCCCCCCCCCCCCATGCAAACCATACCACCTCCTCCCAGCAGAGAGGTATAAATACTGTAACTGCCATAGAATAAACTCTCTCTCTCTCCTCCTCCTTCTGGCTCTGCATCTGTATATTCGGCTGCGTCCCCTCCTTAGCCCCGAAGGGTCCTCCCTGCTGGACAGGATGGGACCCCCACATTTCTTTTCTTCGGTTTTAAATTGTTTTAAATTATATTGTCAGGTAATGGAGGTACAGTAGGTAGGAACTTGCATCCAACCTGGGTTCTATCCCTGACATTTATCTCAGTTCCCCTTCCTTTCCTTTCTTTTCCCCTGTTGCTGATGAGTTTTTCCATTTTAAGTGCAGCAATCTGCTGATGGAAGAAAATGAATTCCTTGAAAGTACTAATGTATTTATCTCCATTTACTGCTACCCACATTTTCTACTACATATGAAAAATGAAACATTTACCCACAGTTTTTGTGAGGGAAAGGGTGTGTGTATGTGTGTGTTTGTGTGCATGCGTGTGTATGTTTGTGCAAGTGTGTGTGCATGTGTGTATATATATGTATATATGACATTGGTTTTAATATAAGGGCTTATCTTAAACCTCTACAAAACCCACAATGATGTGTAATTGCCACCATGTCACCTCCAAATGCAGTGACTCTCAATTTGAAAGATGATGTATAGTGTCCACTTTAGGGGCTTAGACCCTTGCATTGAATGCAGTCAGCCATAGTTCAACCCCAATGCCCAATGACCCCAAACTTCAGGATGAGTATTCCCTGATCATCACTGAGTATGTGCAGAGAACAAAAAGATGAGACATAAATTTCTTTGTGGGTTTTATATAATTACTTCAGACTAAATGGAAATTCCTGTCACACTAAACAATTAGTTCAAATACCAGACTTATTTTTTTCTAAAATTTATTTTATTTTTATGAAGCTGTTCACAATAATTCATTACATTATTGGAATGAATCAATATTAATATTCAAACTCCAACCCCACCACCATTGCACCCTTCCACCACCATATTTCGAATGTTCCCACCCCAAATCAAAAACCGTGTCCCCCCAAATCAGAACAAAAAAATTAATTTTGTATTGCTTGTCACAAATAATCCACTAAAAATGGTCCAATAAAGTTTTCTTAGAAGAGAGCGTGTGAAGATTGTTGTATTTCATCGTGGAGCCCTTGAGCCCTTGTATAAGAGATTACAAACATGTTTGTTAAACCTAATGAAATGTTGTGTGCTACTGCAGGTCCATCAGTGGGCTAGATTGTGAGAGGTCTTGGGGCAGTGCACTCCAGGAATTCTGAAATTTAGATATAATTATACAGCAGAATTACTCATGGTGAGGCCTATGTTGCTCTCTTCTAGGAGCTTTATTTCTGAATCTCTGGATCATAGCCACTGATGAGATTATACGTGCCGGGGCAGTGTGTGGGCGTGACTGCCAAGCTACTGGTAAACTTGGGAGATGGAGGCAGGAGGTCCCTTCCCTCTCCAAGCAAGCTTGGAGATTTCAGTCATGGTCCCGCATACCTGGGTTTTTCTTCAGATTCATCACGGGTGAGGCTCATCTGAGCCTGTGGAGAGTGGCCATGGGCATGGCGGTGGTGGGATTCTGGAGAGTTTTTGGTTACCAGTATTCCAAATGCCAGATTTAAATGAAGCAAAAGAGATTCTTCGGCATTTTGGGCATTGTATCGATGACCTTCAAATCTGCTCTTTGCGTACTGTTTCTATTGACTCCTATGGGCCACACTGTTGGGCCAGGAAAGCAGAACCCTCTGGTGACAGGACCTAGAAAGACAGGGACACCTAAGGCATCTTGCTAAGGGACCTGAGTCTCAGGGGTCAGGCTGGGGAGGCCTCCACACCTTCACGCTGCCAAGAGAAATCTTCAGTGAAGATGGGGTCTCTTGTCCCCCAGGACACATCCATCCTTTTCTAGTATTTCCCAGGGCAAGACACAGGAGACAGACACAGCAGAGCAGTGAGGGCTGAGCCCCCATCACCAGCTCACACCTAACAAAATGAGGATCCTTCCGAGAACAAGGACCATCGCGAGTCCCAGGATTTTAGTCGTCCTTGAGGAATAGGTCATAGTTGTGTGCTAATGGGTGCCTGTTCTTCAGTCACAAAATGTAGGAATGTTTTTTCTAATATCTTAGAATTTTGTATAATGTCCAGTGAGAAATTGGAGTAAGAGAAACATGGTAATGTATTAGTTCCACCAAAGGCGAGAAATTCCCCTTTTTCCAACCTACTTCCTTCCCCTGATAGAGCATCCCCTCACAATGTAAACAACGCCATCCTATAATGCACATCGTCTAGATTTCACAGGGTCTTGGCAGGCCTCAACATACTCCTTTTGATGAAAGCATCCGCCAGAAATGTGGGCATGTAGCTCAGGGGGATTAAGATGAATTTGGCATGCCAGCCAGCTGAATATCGGGTGCGAGGGTGACAGGATATCAGGGCATGCTCCATGCAGTCAGTCACCAGGGACAGATCCTCACACAATGTTGACTTGTATTTCTGAAGATTTTCAATGACTGTTCAGAAAGACAAACCATTGAAATACAGTCTTCCTTTGAAAACTTTCAGATTTTCATTATATACTGAAAATCATTGATTCATTAATAATTAAGTAATAATAATTCTTCTACAGGTGTTCATGCTAGGCCCCAAATTCAAAATCATGCTGTGTATATTATGAGGTGATTCAGAGAGACCGGCAAGCTACTGAGAGTATCCTGCCCACACAGAAGAGCCTGGCAAGCTCCCCATGGTGTATTATATATGTCCAAAACTGTAACAATAACAGGTCTCATTCCCCTGACCCTGAAAGAAGCCTTCAACCATTGGGAAAGGAAAGGCTGTTAAAAATCTCAGGGCTGGGACGAATGGAGACATTACTGGTACCCACTCTAGCAAATCGATGACCAACGGGATGACAGTGATACAGTGAATAACCATCATGGATTTTCTCAGAGAGTTTCTCATTTCTTCATACAGCAACGCTCTCTTTATGAGGGTCACCGTGTTTCTTCCTTAGAGAATATGTGCTCTGCTCAATCTCGAGTATGACAAATTAGTATGACAAATCTAGATTCTGAACCAGTCGATGTTAGTAACTAACATCAGGTTACTATGAGCCCAGGAAAATACCAACTCTGGTTCCAGTTATAGCAATGAATGAGACATGTAAGAGAATGGTTCTTACAACTAAAAGATCTAAATTCTTCTCTTGCTTATTTTAGCCATATGGGCACGAGAAATTGTATGCTGGTTATGCTGACTCTAACCTGGATATAAACTAACGCTATAGGAGGAACTGATGAAAGACCCAGAATTCCAGGCATTAATTGCTACCCCTCTCCATGACCACCAACACAATCCAGTGCACACTCACGGGTCACCAAGAAGTTTTCCCCATAGATGTCCTTGACTTCTGGGCTAGCATGATCCCATGCGTCCTGGAAATTCTGAGAAAGATTCTCAATATTGTTCATTTCAGTCTTGAAGATACCAGGTACAATCACAGCCACCTTCACCCCAAAGAAGGAGAGCTCCCTCCTGCAAATATATAATACAGAAATTAATTTTAATGCCTTAATGGGGAACAAAACAAAGATAAACCACAAAGCTCACATGAACCAAATAAATTTCCCAATGTTGAGATGGGATAAACACAAAATTTGGGGAGTCTAAGTGCAGAGCCCTGGCAAGAACAACTGTGATGATAATGTAGTCTTTATAGAAGGTTTCTCCATATTCCCAGATAACTAACATGTAAAAACAGACTAGGTCTAAGGACTTATACTTCTACAAGACACTGCTTACTCATTGATCCAACATGTTCCACCACTATCCACACCATCAACATTCCCTTTTATCTTTCCCTCACCTCCATTTGTCCAACCTCTACTCTGTTGTTATCATTCCGTGCTCAACTATGATTTCTGCTGTTTTGAGCATCCTATAAGAACAAGCTCCTTATTAGGAAAGATGAAGTCATGAAATGTGCCTCTACGTGGTCATGGAGAGTAACATGCTAAGTGAAATGAGTCATAAAGAGAGGAACAGACATAGAATGACTGCATTCGTTCGTGGAATATAAAATATCATAATGTGAAATAATGCCTAAGGACAGAGCAGACAGGGCCAGGAAGACTGATCCAGGTTGGAAACCGGCCTTATGAACTGGTGGAGAAGGTAGCTGGGATAGAGAAGGGATCACTAAGTCAATGATGGTTGGAGGGACCACTCAGGATGGGAGATGCATACTCAAAGTAGATAAAGGAACAAACGTGATGACCTCTCATTATCTGTATTGCAAACCATAATGCCCACAAATAGAGAGAAAGTAAGAGGGAAACTGTCTGCCAGAGAGGCAGGGGAGGGGTGGGGATGGGAGGTGGCAGGGATAATGGAGACATGGTGGTAGAAAAATGTACACTGGTGAGGGATGGGTATTCGATCATTGTATGACTGAAACTCAAACATGGAAGCTTTATAAGCGTAGATCACGGTGTAAATTTTAAAAAAAGAAAAGAAAGAGCTCTTGAGGGTAGTTAGTGGGAAAGTGCCTGCCTTGTGTTCAAAAAATCAAGGGTTAAATCTGTTGTTGCACTGTGCAATCCACTATCACAAACTTTGGGTTCCCTGGAAACACAATAAAAGCTAATTGTGCAAGCATTATGAACAAGGGTGCTATTCCCAGTCATCCCACAACAGCAAAGGGAAGGGAAAACGAAAAACATCTCATGTAAGCACCCGTGTAAGAGCTCATTTCTCCAATTTCACAGTCATCTGGACTTTGAAGTCATTAGGTCCATAACTCTGAAAGCGTAACCTCCCTGCTGATTTCCTGCCATGGATTCTGTTGCCATTGGAAGAAGAACCACACCTGCCAGGAATCACACCCCTCTCGAACCCACCAAAGTCCTCTGCTAAGGTTTCCTCTAACAAGAGACCAGCCTGTCCTCACCATTCCCATGAACCCTGAAGCACTGGGTAACCACTCTGACCTTGGCTTGACTCATTGCATCCCTCACTTAGGAACCTTCCTGCATTACATTAATAAGTGGCCAGGGAAACAACCTGGGTGCTTCAGTCTTCAACTCAGGCCCTCTCTCCAGAATGTTCACCAATGCAACCACTACAGCCCGATGAGAGCTAACTCAGTGGCCAACACCGTGAGAGATGGGCACAGTACACCCATCCCTGTCCTTTTCTTGAGTCTCACACTGTTAGGTCAGGAAGAAATTGCTTTGTCCTCACAATTAATTGTGCTCAGCAATCTCCATCAAGCACAGCCAAATGCTCTAAGCCAAGTTCATGGTCTTCTGTGTCAGAATATCATAGAGTTGATATCATGGGCCCATAGCTAAATGAACTCTCTTTTGTTCCACTTCCGACCCATTGTCTTGAGCCCTCACCCAGAGAAAAGAGATGGAATCAGAACCTATAAGCCAGATTTCTAACCAAAGCCCAGAACATAGAACAGAGCCTCCCAATGCAAGTGGCTCTAAGAAGTCAAAGAGGTCCACAAAGAAAACATGAAGAAGGTAAGTAGTGGAAGTACGAGTCCAGAAAAGGTCCCTGGAAGCAAAGCAGGAGCCCCACAGGACAGTCTCCTCTGCCCTTACCTGAGGGAGTCAGAGAAGGCCTCCAGACCAAACTTGGAGAGGGAGTAGCCACCACCAACTTGAGATACACGACCAGAGATACTGGAGACATTGACCACTCGACCTCTGGCCTTCCTCAGCAGGGGCAGCAGGCTCAGGGTCACCTCGATCACCCCCAGTAGGTTCACATCCAGTGTCTTCATGAAGTCCTGTTTGGTCAGCCACTCGTTGGGAGTCATGAGCCCTGCGATGCCAGCGTTGTTTACCAGACCCCAGAGACCTGGACACAGAGAGGTTGGGAGGGCACCAGTGTGCTGTGCCTCGAGGGAGGTCACAGATGGGGTCCCACACCCTTTCCATCGTAGGACATGGAGAGGTGGCACAGGGTGTGGGTAGAACAAAACCAACAGGCTGCCTGCAGGGCTGAAGTTCAGTAGCGTCAGCTACTGCAGGCTAGAATGGGCCTGAAAACTTTGGGTCTCACACATAAATTCTATGGTTGAAACATAATTTTTCACCTACATCTTCGTGTATCACAGAGTCTGCACAGTGGTCTGACGCAACTATCGCTTGAGCAAAGAGGCAGAGAGAAGAAAGAAGGAAAGGAAAGAAATAGAGGAATTAAAATAGGTAGAGACAACACCATTATTCAAAGGTTGGCCCTACTCAGGAAAGTTGTTGGATTTTTTTTTTTTTTTTGGTGGTGGTGGTTGGTTATGTTTGGTTCTGATCTTGGGTTTTGACCACAGCTGTTTGTGCTCTGGGTTTACTCCTGGCTTTGGACTCAGGATCCCTCTGGGTGAGCCTTGGGGGATGCTGATAATTGAACCGGAGTCTGCCGCTCTGGGCAAGAACTCTACCCACTATACTATTACTTGGTACAAACTTAATCAGGAAAATGCAGAAGGCTCAGTCATGTCAGTATTATGTGAAGGTATACTGTCTATGGAACATACGGGGGACACCGGTAGCATATCACAGAAGTGTCAAGAACTTCTGTTTAAATCTGGTACTGACACAAGCTCTGCATGCAATGTCCACTCCAATATCTTCCTCCCCACCCTTAACATACAGCTGGTTCCAAACCCAACATCAGCATCAAGTAAAGAGACTCCTAACCTCTCCTCACTGCTCCACAATCCCTGGTGATGCTTGCTTCTGGTGGACATCACTGGGCTAATCCCTAAGCTGGAATTAGAACCACTTCCTAACAATTAGCTCCCTGCAGCCTCCACACCTGATCTGCACCCCATTAAGGACCCACACCACAAAAAAAAAGAAAAGAGGAAAAAAGGGGAACTTCTGCTGCTGAGAGATGAATCAGGAAAGGTCTCACTTCAAAAGGAAACATTTCCCCAAGAACACAGTGACTGTGTAGTCAATTCAAGAGGCAGGGACACAGGCTGGGGAGTTTGGGACTGAGAAAAGTTCATGCAACTCAAGTTCTGAAAGATTCTAGAATTCTGTCCAGGAAGCACAGTCGGACGCTCCCCTTCAGATACAAACTCAGCAGTGCATGGTACCTCTGTCTCCCGTGCGCTCCTTCACCCACTGGGTGGCCGCAGCGATGCTCTCTGACTTGGTGACATCCAGGATCACCGTCTCCAGCCTGTCGGAAGTCTTGACCTTCAGAGACTCGGCCCCCGTCTCGGTCAGACACGCAGCCAGCACCCTCAAGCCCCGCCGGTCCAGCTGCCTGGCCAGCAGGTTGCCGAAGCCCGAGTCACAGCCCGTGATGAAGACGTACTTGTCCCGCAGCTGGCTCACCACCTGCCTCTCCCGGTACCAGCGCACAAGGTGGTACAGAGCCACCAGGACCCCCAGGTACAGCCACATGGCCTGTAGAGGACAGAAATTTAGTCCCTGGTGACATCAAGGACAGGTCTGTGTGCAGGAAAGCAATGTTGACCATGGGGGTTCTGGGTTATAGACCAGCCTACAGGCTCTCTGCAAAGACACCCCATGTTTTCTCGTTTTCCCAGTTTAGTGAATCCTGACCCCTCCTTCCGGGCTCTGTATCACATTTTCCTAAATTATTTTCATTCAGGACCCCTTTAGTCTAAGAAAATTTTACACAACTCCAGGCATTTGGGTATATAAAATAAGCTCAGAGTCACTTTGTAATTCAAAGTGATTCCATTTTAAATATTAATTAATTAAAAAGATGTATACATATCAAATATTCATTGATAACACATAAAGAAATTTAGTTTGAAACAAAATTAAAAAAAATTTTTTTAAAATTTGATTGAATCACCTTGAGATAGTTACAAGCTTTCATGTTTGGGTTACAATCACACGATGATCAAACACCCATCCCTCCACCAGTGCACATTCCCCACCACCAATATCCCGGGTATACCCCCCCTTTCCCACCCTCCCCCTGCCTCCATGGCAGACAATATTCCCCATACTCTCTCTCTACTTTTGGGCATTATAGCTTGCAACACAGACACTGAGAGGTCATCATGTTTTTGGTCTATTATCTACTTTCAGCATGCATCTCCCGTCCTAACTTGTTCCTCCAGCCATCATTTTCTTAGTGATCCCTTCTCTATTCCACCTGCCTTCTCCCCTCTGCTCATGAAGCAGTCTTCCAGCTATAGGGCAATCCCCCTGGCCCTTGCATCTACTGTCCTTGGGTGTCAGCCTCATGTGATGCTACCCTACACTCCACAAATGAGTGCAGTCCCTCTATGCCTGTCCCTCTCTTTCTGACTCATTTCACCTAGCATGATAATCTCCATGTCTATTCATTTATAAGAAAATTTCATGACTTCATCTCTCCTAACTGCTGTATAGTATTCCATTGTGTAGATGTACGAAAGTTTCTTAAACCAGTCATCTGTTTTAGGGCACTCAGATTGTTTCCATATTTTGGCTATTGTGAACAGTGCTGCAATGAATATATAGGTACAGATGTCATTTATACTGTGCTCTTTTGCATTCTTGGATTATATTCCCAGAAGTGGTATCGCAGGGTCATATGGAAGCACAATTTCTAGTTTTTGAAGGAATGTCTATATTGTTTTCCAGAAAGGCTGGACCAGTCGGCATTCCTACCAAAAGTGAAGGAGCGTCCATTTTTCCACACACCCATGCCAGCACTGGTTGCTTTTGTTCTTTTGAATGTGTGCCAGTCTCTCTGGTGTGAGATGATATCTCATTGTTGTTTTGATTTGCATCTCCCTGATGACCAGGGATGTGAAGCATTTTTTCATGTGCCTTTCGGCCATTTGTATTTCTTTTTTGAGGAAACTTCTGTTCATTTCTTCTCCCCATTTTTTAATGGGGTTGGAGGTTGTTTTTTTTTTTTATACAATTCTACAAGTGTCTTGTCTATCCTGGATATTAATCCCTTATCAGACGGGTATTGGGTAAATATTCTTTCCCATTCTGTGGGCTCTTTCTGTATTTTGGTCACTGTTTCTTTTGAAGTGCAGAAGCTTCTTAGTTTGATGTAGTTCCATTTGTTTATGTTTGCTTCCACTTGCATGGTCAGTGCTGTTTCGTCCTTAAAGATGCTTCTAGCTTCAATGTCATGGAGAGTTCTGCCTACATTTTCTTCTATGAACCTTATAGATTCATGTCTGATATTGAGGTCTTTAATCCACTTGGATCTGACTTTTGTGCCTGGCATTAGACAGAGGTCAGAGTTCATTTTTTTGCAGGTAGCTATCCAGTTTTCCCAGTACCACTTGTTGAAGAGTCTTTCCTTGTTCCACTTCTTTGCATTTCTTGCTCCTTTGTCAAAGACTAAGTGGCCATATATTTGGGGGTCTGTGACAGGACACTCAACTCTCTTCCATTGTTCTGCAGGTCTCTTTTTATCCCAGTACCATGCTGTTTTAATTACTACTGCTTTGTAGTAGAGTTTGAAGTTGGGGAAGGTGATGTCACGCATCTTCTTTGTTCCAAGGATAGCTTTAGCTATTCGTGGAGGTTTATTGTTCCATATAAATTTCAGGAGTGTGAAACAAAATTTCTAAAGGTTCAGTGACTCTATATCATGTGTTACTCAGTTGAGACAAGGCTCAGTGCTACTTTGACCAGTTTATAGATGCTGTCAGATTCCCAGAACTTTCAGGGTTCCCAACCAAGCTCCCTGATCCCCCGCCCCTTCTCTCTCTCTCCTAAACCCTCATCTGCAGTGCACACGCATCAGAGCCTCATTAAGTTCTGAGTGAGCACCTTTTTTTTTTTAGCTGGTAATTTCACTTATTTATTTTGAGTGTTTCAGGATCATGTGTGATCAAACTGCTATTTGGATAAAATAAAATAGTCTAATATCATTATAGTTCCATTTATCTTTTACTATAAATTGCAAAAATAGTTAAAGCGCTTTCTTTTTTTTTTGCATTTGAGTACACTTGATTTATTTTTGTTTATTAATAAGTAATTTTAAACACCTCTTTCAGGGTTGGCAAAACAACCTTAACACATATGAGAGTATCAGATATGTTGCAAGAGACACATATATATTTTTTAATTAATAGTTTATTTTTAATTAGTGAGTCAACGTGAGGGTACAGTTACAGATTTATACATTTTTGTGCTCATGTTTCTCCCTTACAAAGTTTGATAACCCATCCCTTCACCAGTGCCCATTCTCCACCACCAGTAAACCCAACATCCCTCCCCCCCTCCCCAGTCCTGTCTCCTCCCACCCCACACTGCCACTATGGCAGGGTATTCCCTTTTGTTCTCTCTCTCTGATTAGGTGTTGTGGTTTGCAATAAAGGTGTTGAGTGGCCATTGTGTTCAGTCTCTAGTTTATATTCGGCCCGCATCATCTTTCCCCCACATGACCTCCAACCACATTTTACTTGGTGTTCCCTTCTCTGAGTTGCCCAGAATGAGAGAACAGCCTCCAAGCCATGGTGACAACCTCCTGGTACTTATTTCTACTATTCTTGGGTGTTAGTCTTATAGTCTATTATTCTATATTCCACAGATGAGTGCAATCTTTCTATGTCTGTCTCTCTCTTTCTGACTCATTTCACTTAGCATGATACTTTCCATGCTGATCCACTTATATGCAAACGTCATGACCTCATTCTTTCTAACAGCTGCATAGTATTCCATTGTATAGATGTACCAGAGTTTCTTCAACCAGTCATCTGTTCTAGGGCACTCGGTTTTTTTCCAGATTCTGCCTATTGTAAACAGTGCTGCGGTGAACATATAAATGCATATGTCACTTCGACTATACTTTTTGGCTTTTCTGGGATATATTCCCAGCAGTGGTATTGCTGGGTCAAATGGGAGCTCAACCTCAAGTTTTTTGAGAATAGTCCATACTGTTTTCCAAAAGGGCTGAACTAGCCGGCATTCCCACCAGCAGTGTAGAAGGGTCCCTTTCTCCCCACATCCTCTCCAACAGTGGTTGTAAAGTGCTTTCTTCAAAACACTCCCCTTTCTTCAAATGCTGGTTGTTTTTCCATTCCCTTTTTCTTTTTTTTTAAATTTATTTATTTTTAATTAGTGAATCACCATGAGGGTACAGTTACAGATTTATACATTTTTGTGCTCATGTTACCCCCATACAAAGTTTGAGAACCCATCCCTTCACCAGTGCCCATTCTCCACCACCGGTATACCCAACATCCCTCCTACCCTCCCCAATCCCGTCTCCCCCCACCCCACCCTGCCACTGTGGCAGGGCATTTCCTTTTGTTCTCTCTCTCTCATTAGGTGTTGTGTTTCGCAATAGAGGTGTTGAGTGGCCACTTTGTTCAGACCACATTCAGCCCGCATCACCCTTCCCCCGCATGGCCTCCGACCTCATTATACTTGGTGATCCCTTCTCTGAGTTGCCCTCTCCCCAGAATGTGAGGCCAGCTTCCAAGTCATGGAGTCAACCTCCTGGTACTTATTTCTACTATTCTTCTATTCTTGGGTGTTAGTCTCCTACTCTGTTATTCTATATTCCACAGATGAGTGCAATCTTTCTATGTCTTTCTCTTTCTGACACATTTCACTTAGCATGATACTTTCCATGCCGATCCACTTATACGCAAATTTCATGACCTCCTTTTTTCTAACAGCTGCATAGTATTCCATTGTATAGATGTACCAAAGTTTCTTCAACCAGTCATCTGTTCTAAGGCACTCAGGTTTTTTCCAGATTCTGGCTATTGTAAACAGATTGAGTGAGCACCTTTTTGTTTAACTCATTTCTAGTATCTTGACTCTGGACTCCCTTAGATCAACAATAACCTAAAGTTCAGCAAACAAGGGGGCATAAACCCACTTCCACCATCATGTGTGGGACACGAATGGGGCTTCCTGCTGCACCTGGACTTCCCATCTGGCTCAGCACACAAACTCCCCTGAGACACCCAGGCCCTGTCAGCCTTCCAAGGATTTGGAGGACAAGGAACAAGTGAGGAGACTTTCCTGATAAAGGGGTTTACAGGCCAAAGGGGACAGAGCACAGCAGAGGGAGTGTGACCTCAGAGAAAGAGCAGGAGAAAATGAGGAACACATGGGACTCAGGCAGTAGGGAAGCTTCTCTGAGAGGCAGAGAGCAGCTGAGGGACATACACAAAGTGAGTCTCAAGGCCACTCCCCTTGAGATGCTCTGTCTCAAGCTTTGCCAGCGCCAACAGTGCTCCTGCCCCTGGTGCCTGGCCCACCCTCACAAGCCCCGTTCCCATCCCGGAGCACTCAGATGCTGAGACTGTCAGAGTGGCTGCCATGAGCAGACAGGGTTGCAGCACCCCACGCTAACACGGAGGGAAAAGGTGAAGGTTGTATCAGGTGATGTCGGAGAGGCAGCGGGACTGCCTCCAGAGAGAACTAAGGAAGCACAGGACCCTGGCCCCCAGACACTGGCCCTGCAGGGACAGTAGGTGAGGAGAATCTGTACATAAAGGCTGGGAACGGCTGAACCCGGAGCCAGTGTCCTCTCCAGGCCTCGCCCTCTCTGCCCACACTGCCTCCGCTCTCTGGACACTGGCAGGCAGAAGGACCAGCAGGAGGAGAGGTTCCCACACACAGCGGTCAATGCTCCAAAGGGCGCAGACACAGTGGGACTCGGGGGCAGGCTTGTGGTCACTGGATCTGCAGGGGCTGCTGCAGGCCTGGGAGTAGGTGTGTCCCCAGCTGAGAGGCTGCTCTAGGTCTCCCAGAGATCATTTCTCCTGCCGCCCAGGACCCCAGGATCCTCCTCCCAGCCCAGGTCCAGGTGAAGGAGGCTGAGCAGAGGTTGCAGGTCTGGGAAGCCCCAGGCCCAGGACACAGGCCAACCCTAATGGGGCAGGGCCTTCCTCCAGCAGCCTGGTTAGGAGCTGCAGACATTTGTCCTGGACCCCAAATTCATAACCCATCAATCCCCAGGAGCCATGTGGGGAGACATCTCCCAACCCCGGGCCAGAGCTCACTCTGACTCCCACAGTCAGAGAGCAGAGGGTGGTCTGTGGGTGGGTTCATGGGTGCAGAGACCATGACTCCCCAGAAGCTGACAGGGGTTCAGGGGAGAGAAACAGGGGAGAAAAGGAGTCCACATTGACCCTCACTCACCTGGGGTTTGCTGAGCTCTCAGCGACACACCTGATACACCAAAGTCAGGATCTTGTCTACCGATCCTGGTAGAGTACTGTAAGACCTTGAACCTCTGTCCTTAGCTCACACTGCACCCTCCATCAGGGCAGGCATTGAACTTCGGTCCTGGTCTTCATATCTCACATTTTCTGGTTGGGAAGTTCTGCTGACTCTGGGAAAAACCTGTCCAGAATCTTGCGTCCTCTCCCCCAGAATTCTGTCCATTCACATCATCCCTCTTGCCTCACCCCCAGGCATGGATAAGGAGATACTTGAAGCCAAAGGAGAGTCGGCGGGGCGAGGAGGAGCTTACTTGTCCAGCTTATTTCTAGTTCTCTAGCTTTTCACCCCACATTACCTTGAGTTGGAAGCCTAAAGGTGGGTCTTCCTCTGAGCTTCCTCAGGTGCTGAGGGTTGGAACATGAAGCGAAGGAGTTTGTGTGGAGGGTCACTGACCTCTCTGTCTCTGCAGCAGCAAAGGTGGGGTAAAGGAAGCACCCTTATTCCAAATTAGGGCTTTCTGGTAGGAATTCCATGACCCGCCTGTTGGATTTTAACCTCCGAGTTCTTTAGACTTCATCAGTGAATTGCCCCTTTTCCTACCCCAGAGAAGCTTGTAGTGCTCTTAGGAACACTCCTGATGCCCAAGTTTAATTTCAATCTTATCTTTGTGCTCTAACTCTCTTTCTGTTAGTGACTATTCCCCCAAGTCATGCTTGGTTTCTTATCAAGTCAAACTTTCTAATAACTCCGGGCTTTGTATCTGTAAGGAATTAGTATCTTTTCTCTTTCCCTCTAACATTTTCATATTTTACTATAGACCTTTGCTTAAACATGAAAAGACCATCCATGCTATACTC
Source organism: Sorex araneus (assembly GCF_027595985.1). NCBI lineage: Eukaryota > Metazoa > Chordata > Mammalia > Eulipotyphla > Soricidae > Sorex > Sorex araneus. The sequence continues at coordinate 218,509,841 of NC_073303.1, forward strand.
TTAATAGAGGGAAGTTAATTGACTCAAATACATCTACTTATAAGCATCAGCCATAATTACTTGACTATGTTTCAGTCATCGTAGTTCACAGAACCCCAAAATACTGGGTACCAACAAAGGGTCTCTGGATGGTTTCCAGGTCATCCAGCTTTGCTAAGTTCCTCTGGTTTTGATACGAATGGTCTAGAAATCATTAAGCACGGTTGATACAAGCCATGATGACCTACAAGACAGGACCCTAAGGAGCAAGAAAAGCTAAACTGGCCTGAGGACTTAGTCTTGGATGTAAGGTAAAGGCCCAGCCTACTTTCTGTTTTATTTTTAAAATTTTATTTATTTATTTTTGCTTTTGGGGTCACACTCAGCTATACTCAGGGGGGTTACTCCTGGCTTTGCATTCAGGAATTACTCCTGGCGATGCTTGGGGGACCATATGGGATTCCAGGGATCGAACCCAGGTTGGCTGAGTGCAAGACAAATGCCCTACCCACTGTGCTATTGCTCTGGCCCCTTCTGTTTATTTTTTAAAAAAATTTATTTTATTGAATCACCGTGATAAAGAGCATTACAAAGCTGTTTGTCATTGAGTTTCAGTCATACAATGTTCCAACATCCATCCCTCCACCAGTGTAATTTCCAGCAAGTGTTCCAGTTTCCCACCCACCCCCACCCCCATATAACCCCCCCACCCCGCCTGCCTCTTAGGCAACTGGGTGCTAGCCCAGAGAACTAAGTTTTGCAATCTATATTTCTTATCGTGTTTTTCCAAATAACTCCAAATATTGACAAGATTACTGTATAACTGTCACTGTCATCCCTTTGTTCATCGATTTGCTCAAGCAGGAGCCAGTAACATCTCCATTCATCCCTGTTGCGTGCCAGTGTAGCCCGATGGAGTATTGGGGGCTCTTTCAGGATCAGGGGAATGAGGACCATCGTTGTTACTGTTTTGGCATATGGAGTATGCCATGGGTAGCTTGCCAGGCTCTGCATTTATTATATGCTAAAATATTAATAAGAAGCAAAATTAATTGTTTAATGTATACTAGCAGCTCGACTGGAGTGATAGCACAGCAGGTAGGGCGTTTGCCTTGCACCCGGGTTCTATTCCTCCGTCCTCTCAGAGAGCTCGACAAGCTACTGAAGGTATCCCACCTGCACAGCAGAGCCTGGCAAGCTCCCTGAGACATATTCAATATGCCAAAAACAGCAACAGCAAGTTTCACAATGGAGACTTTACTGGTGCCAGCTCAAGCAAATCGATGAGCAATAGTGTGACAGTGATACAGTGATAAAGCACATCAAATAGGTCATTTGCCTTGCATGCGGCCGACCTGGGTTCGATTTCTCTGTCCCTCTTGGAGAACCCAGCAAGCTACCTAGAGTATCCCGACACATGGTAGAGCCTGGCAAGCTACCTGTGGCATATTCAATGTGCCAAAAACAGTAACAACAAGTCTCAAATGGAGATGTTACTGGTGCCTTCTCAAACAACTCGATGAACAATGGGACGACAGTGCTACGGTGCTACAGTACTAGCAGCAAGGGGAAAGAGAAAAGCAATATGGAGTGAATTTCTCAGTATAGTCTCAAACAGATCATCCGCTTGAGTTAATCACCGCAAATAATTGTCTCCATCAAAACAATTTATTTCTGTAAATGAGCAATCACACCTACTTGCGTTCTATGCCTCCAATCTCTCAGATGTTCTATAAGTATGTTGTTTGATTCTAAATCAAATGTCCCGTGTCCATTTGTTGGATATCATTGGTTTGTCCTTTCCCCCTTGCCACTAGGAGCTTAGGTTTATCAGTCACACCCATCAAAGTGCTCCCGAGTCACTCCCATTCCTTTGTTTATCTGTAACCAATTCTACCAGTTTATCTGCTCTTCCTCTAATCAAACTCTGTTAATTGGTAAGGTCAGAACTTCCTAGGACACTGAATATTATAACATTGCCTTTCTCTCCTCTTTATGCCTTTTGAATAATTTACTTTAAAGCTATGTCTTTTTTGTATAGACACAAGAAGACAATATTATGTTTTTATAACTTAAGACTTAATTGGCCTCGAATATTATTCCCTTCTGGACATCTGCTTTCTCCACTTAAGCCTCAGTTGCCCTCAGTTCCTAGCACCCCAAAGTAGGGTCCCCGACGTGGGACGGGAAGGATCCAGGGCAAGCGGTGAGTTATGTGCTACCCTGGCATTGAGATGGGCCTGGCCAAAGTGCCTAATTCTTAACTGTAAGTTAAGAGCTTGATCATAGACAAATGCTGTCATGATCCAATAGTAATTATGAGACTGGGACCCTGCCAGGGATAGGAAAGACTGATCTGGCCTGAGCACTGTAGTCTGAGATTGAGATGGCCCCAGGAGAGCAATTCTATAAGCTTTAATGCATCTCTTATTGTGTCCATACAAAATAATGAATATTATGAATTCTTATATGTTTGCTGGCTGAGGAGAAGAGAAACACATTCATGGGACTCCGCCCTTGGGTGGATCCTCCTGCTGAAAGAGAATTAAGTCCTAGGAGAAGCATCCCCTGAGGGAAAAGAACCTAACCCTATTGCTGACCACACCTATGTGTATGCCCCAACCCCCTCATGCTGTGGAGATTTAACTAGGCTGTAAGAGTGGGTTGGGGGCGAGATCCATCGGGGCCAGATCCACGGGGGCCAGATCCATGGGAGCCAGGTCCACGGGGGCCAGATCCACAGATCGAGAGAGAGACCGAGAGCCGGGAGAGAGGCAGAGAGAGAGAATGAAGTAAGATGGGGGAGAAAGAAGCGGGAGGAGAATCAGAGGAGAATGGAGATGGACATGAAATAAACCGATCGAGCAACCAGTTTGGCCTTCTTCCTTCCTTCGCCTGCCTCGCCGCCTGCGCGCCTTTTCTTTTTATTTTTGTGTTTTACACATCCATTGACCTGACTCAATCAGTCTGTGGTCCTGTCTCTTTGTTCCTCCATTGAGGAGGTTGGGAAGGCTGTTCTCAGCCACCAAATGCATCACCAAGGAAACCCCCCACTCACTTTTCTTCACACTCCCCATGCGAAAGGATCCAGGGGAATCTGGGTCCTACCCAGTCTAGGGTGAATCTTGGCCTCATCGAACCCTCTATCAACATTATATCCAGTCCACCTTGAAAAATTGGTTGCTTGCTGTTGGAGAGGATGTGGGGAGAAAGGGACCCTTCTACACTGCTGGTGGGAATGCCGGCTAGTTCAGCCCTTTTGGAAAACAGTATGGACGATTCTCAAAAAACTAGAGGTTGAGCTCCCATTTGACCCAGCAATACCACTGCTGGGAATATATCCCAGAAAAGCCAAAAAGTATAGTCAAGTGACATATGCACTTATATGTTCACCGCAGCACTGTTTACAATAGGCAGAATCTGGAAAAAACCCGAGTGCCCTAGAACAGATGACTGGTTGAAGAAACTCTGGTACATCTATACAATGGAATACTATGCAGCTGTTAGAAAAAATGAGGTCATGACGTTTGCATATAAGTAGATCAACATGGAAAGTATCATGCTAAGTGAAATGAGTCAGAAAGAGAGAGACAGACATAGAAAGATTGCACTCATCTGTGGAATATAGAATAATAGACTATAAGACTAACGCCCAAGAATAGTAGAAATAAGTACCAGGAGATTGTTTCCATGGCTTGGAGGCTGGTCTCTCATTCTGGGTAACTCAGGGAAGGGACCACCAAGTAAAATGTGGTTGGAGATCATGTGGGGGAAGGGTGATGCGGGCCGAATACAGACTAGAGACTGAACACAATGGCCACTCAACACCTTTATTGCAAACTACAACACCTAATCAGAGAGAGAGAACAAAAGGGAATTCCCTGCCATAGTGGAAGGGTGGGGTGGGGGGAGATAGGATTGGGGAGGGGGGGAGGGATGTTGGGTTTACTGGTGGTGGAGAATGGGCACTGGTGAAGGGATGGGTTATCGAACTTTGTATGGGGGAAACATGAGCACAAAGATGTATGGATCTGTAACTGTACCCTCACGATGACTCTCTAATTAAAAATAAACTAATAAAAAAAAAAGAAACCAGCAATAAAAAAAAAAAGAAAAAGAAAAATTGGTTGCTTGATCACAGCAACAGTTGGACAAGGTACCTTGTCACCAGACTTTGGTCCTACAGAGGAAACACTCTGAAGTCCAAGGTCACTCTGGTAGTTCTCTGAGTCTGGAGAAGACTTCTGGAGTGAGGTCAAATCTCCTGAATCTACACACCAGAGGCTCTCAAGTGGTTTCGTTTTTTCTTAATTGATCCTTTAATTTATTTTTTTGGTATGTTTGCACGCAGTCGACCCGGGTTCGATTCCTCTGCCCCTCTTGGAGAGCACGGTAAGCTATCGAGAGCACGTCCCTCTTGGAGAGCACGTAAACATCCCATATGGTCCCTTTAACACTGCCAGGAGTTATTCCTGAGTGCAGAGCCCTGAGCATCTCTGGGTGTGATCCAAAAAGCAATAATAAATAAATAAATAAATAAATAAATATGGAAGAGGTGTCCTCACCAGCACTTCTGGCCTTTAAATGGGAGCTGAGACACATGCAGAGACACAGACACCTCTGTCCTTAAATGACGGGGCAAAACATATGACACAGACATCTCTAACTGAGCCTGCACAGTCAAATGGAGACACTGGGCACTTGTACCTAGGACTAGGTGGCTCCCCAGCCCCTAAATGTATGGATTCATATTTTGAATTACAGGACTTACCAGAAGAGGCAACAGAGGAAACTAATCTATGGCCTCAGTTTCACTTATCTTATCTCTTATATCTTAGGTTTGGGCACCAAATAATGAAACAGATAAAGGGAGAACCATAATTGATAGATCAGATATGAGATAAGACAGGCTGATATTAAAGAATATCATTTACAAATATCATGGACAATGAGTCACAAAATAAATTTTATTTCATAGGCATGAAAGGGCAGCAGAGAATATAGTGATTTTCCTGCCCCTAGAAAAGGGAGAAAGAGTTTATATAAACATGACTTTACAAACTATTTAACACAGAGCAAAAAATATTTAGATATTATTAAAAAAATGAATTTCTTCTAACAAGATTTTATCTAGCAAGGCATAAAGCTAGGACTGAAACGCTAAGCTTGCAAGGTCATTTGGAAATGGGAGCATTAATCTTTGTGTTATCTGTATAGGGAGGTTCACAAAATGCTTTGTTTCTAATATCTCTGCAAAAGACCCTGGGAATCTAGCTCAAAGTATCTGGCCAGATGCTTAACATACTGACCTAGAAACTTCTCCTACAAAGGAGTGGTGACGCAGGCTAGGACTCCCTTTGGTCTTGGGGAGGGCCCTTTCACTTGTCACAGTTTAAATCCCTGGTATATGGTATGAGGCTCTTTCATTTGGGTCTTATTCTCAGGAGAGTTTGTGTCACCTTTTTGCCTGGAAGTTTCCAATTTTTTAGTGGCTCGCTGTAAATTGCAGATTTATAAAGTTATTCATGATTAAGTTTCAAGCATACAATGTTCCAACACCTGTTCCTTCACCAGTGTGACTTCCCTGTACCAATGTCCCCAGTTTTGCTCCCACCCCACCCCCAGCCTGCCTCTATGACACTACTTTATTTCTCTTTTTCCTTTTTTTTTGCCCCCTTTTAGTCACTGTGATTTTCCACACTGTTACTGATTGTCACTTGTCAATCATTGTCACTTGTCAATCATTGTCACTTGTCAATCATTGTCACTTGTCAATGCATGTCACTTTATCTACTTTCAGCACTGAGTCCTGGTCCAGAGTGATGACTTCCCTCTCTCTTTGCCACAGTGGTCCCTCCCATAACCTATCCCACCTCTCCCTCACAGTAGCAAGCTTCCTGCCAAGAACCAGTTCCGCTCTTTGTGGAGATTTACATTTTGATAGCATGGTCGTTGAATCTTGGGTAACCCACATTGGCTACTATCATCTACATATTGCAGCAAGTATCGCTATACACCTGTCTTTTTGGGGACCAACACAAATATGGTAGGGACATTTTTGAATCCTTGGGGCAGTACATTCCAACAGTTTTCCGTTTTCATGAACCTTGGGAGCCTCCCATTCAAAAGCAAAATCTGGGGACCAGAGGGCTCAGAATAACTCAGTGGCAAGGCACTGTCCTTGCAAGAATATGGTCACAAATTCATGACGTTGACATTTGGGATAAGCTGGTGCCACATAGTAAGATCTCTGGTATGTTGCAACCAACTGAATGAGTCACTGTATGAGTTCACACTATGAGTGCACAACGCGTGCGGTTGGTAGCCAGGAGTGGCCTTCCCATCCCAGGTGGCAAACGACTACCAGTGAACAAAGGAGGGAAAAGGGGGCTGACAGAGACTCACAAATGAATCTCGGAACCAAGCGGCTCGCTGCAGGAATGGCTCCAGACCATACACCAGGCTGATTTCACCCGGGCACCTCAGATGGGAGCAGGCGTCCTCTCTCTCTTCCTGCACCAGAAGAATTCCAGCAGTCCCAAACCTCCAGAACCGATCACCGCCACCCTCATGGCCAATCCTCACAGGCTCGTCTTGGGCCCCCCATGCAGGAGGATAAATCTGCTGCAAAACCCAGGTATGCGAAATCAGTGACTGAAAACACTAGGCCTCAAGGGTCAGGACTGGGCCATCCCTTCCCATCTCCCCACCCTTCTGGGGTCCTGGCTGTCACATGCACAAACAGCCTCTTGGGTGCCATTTAAGCTCATTAATGGCCATGATCCAGAGACTCACAAATGAATCTTGGAACCAAGCAGCTCGCTGCAGGGGTGGCTCCTCACCCCAATTATTTAAAACTTTAGAACCCCAGGAGCACGGCCGCTTTCATGACCATGCGATATCTCATACTATTTGTTTTTTTTTTGGTTTTTTGCTTTTTTTGTTGAATCACTGTGAGATAAGTCCTTGCAGATATCTTATATGAATCATAACAAGCAATGAAAAATAAATTATCTAGCATCTGAATGTGGGTCAGGCTTGAGTGGTATTGGGAAACTTCAAAATAATGATGGTGGGAAGGTGTAATGGTGGTGGGATTGGTGTTGAAATATCGAATGTTGAATTATAATATTGAAATATTGAATTATTGTGAACAACTTTTTGAAAATAGAATTAAAAAAATTTTTTTGAAAAGGGGGCCGCCAGCTTTGTTGGTCACTGTTCATTCCAGTCTCACCAAGCCCCTTATTCCTGTATCAAAGTGTTAGTTATAGAGAAGGGTTGGAGATACCAATTACACGTAGGTGTTGTTGTGCAATCAACAGACATAAAGCCCTTCCTTCAGGGGAAAGTTCTTCTAGAATAAAATCTCATCCTGCAAGGAGATCCGCTAAAGGGGAAATTCCATCTAAGTGTGTATTTCTATTTTCCTTAGTCCAAATCCATTTAAACATCTTAAAATCTTAAATTTACTTCTTAATGGGCTGAAGAGATAGTCCAGAAGGTAGGACATTTGCCTTGCACAAGGCCAACCCGGGTTCAATCAATCCCTGATATCCCATATGGTCCCTCAAGCAGCACCAGGAGTAATTCCTGAGTGCAGAGCCAGAATTAACCCCTGAGCATCGCTGGGTGTGATCCCAAAAGAAAAAAATATTTCTTTATAATATTTCTAGTCATTTTGTATGGACACAGTAAGAGATATATTAAGCTTGAAGAATGGGGAAATCTTGCTATATATCCCAAACTACAGTCCTCGGGCCAGTTTAGTCCTTCCTAACTCCATCAGAGTCCTTATCCAGTTGCTTCTTTTTGGGTCATGACAGAGTTTGTCCATGACAGTGCTATTAACTTATTATATGTTTTATGGCTCTTGACCTGATCCTTACAGCTTGTCTTTTTTTTGATGCTTGGGTAGCTTATGACTTGCAGTGTGTTCATCCAAGTCCCTCATTGGTACCCTCCTTTTTTGGGTGTTAGGGACTAAGAGCAACTGAGGCTTAAATAGAGTAAATATGGCAGATGCCCAAGAGTAAATATTATTTGGAGTCAATTAACGCCCAAGTGACAAAGCGTAGTATTAATTGTCTTCCTGTGTCTACACAAAAAGGACATTGCTCTAAAGTAAACTATGCAAAGAACATAAAGGAAAGAGAAAAGCAACATTTTACTTGCATAAAAGGAAATCCAGAGTCCTCGGATTTTGTAAGTCATAGAGTCTGATTTGCGATATAAATGATTAACAGATAGGAGAATCAGAGCACAAAGGAAAAGTTATAAACACAGAGGAAAGTGCCTCGGGAGCATTGTGATGGGTGTTACTCAATAAAACTAAGCTCCCGTTTGGGGGGCGGGGGAGGGTGGAGAAAGGACAAACCAATGTTACCCTATAATTCTGCTGGTAGCTGGTTATCACTTAAAATCAGTTAGGGGGCTGGAGTGATTGCACAGTGGGTAGGCGGTTGCCTTGCCCGTGACCGACCCAGGTTCAATTCCCAGCATCCCATATGGTTCCCGAGCACTGTCAGGAGTAATTCCTGAGTGCATGAGCCAGGAGTAACCCCTGTGCATTGTTGGGTGTGATACAAAAAGCAAAAAAAAATTTCATAATTAAATAAAATCAGTCAGGTGATGAGAGCAGAAGATAGAGAGAGACAAGCAATGCTAACAGACTATCCCACAAAAGACTCTAAGTGAGGAAACAGCAGTTATCTGTGGTAGTGATAAAAGACCACCTGGTTTTGTGTTTCCGTACAAGGTGTCTCCTCACACGGTCATTCAGGCTGAGTCTTGAAGCCTTAAGTCCATCCAAGCTAAGACTTCTGAGTCAACTTCGCAAACATTTTTTCTCACAAAGACACAGATTCCCTATACTAATAAGCCCTGAGTGCGACTTAGCACAACCTTGCAAACTTGTTCTATGTGTCTGGTCACACAAGAGAAGAAACATGACTAGGTTTTTCTAATTCTCAATGTTTCTCTTGTATAAAGTCCACTTCCATAATGTATGCAATTGCTCTAGCAACCCCTAGAAACATCAAATTTGGTCAAACCTTAGTTCTGAAGGAATCCCCACCATATGGGAAGGGAATAGGCACAGTGAAAGATTTTAGAGTATAAAGAGAGAGAGAAAACAAAGGCAGTCAGCACTGTTTTCCCCTAAGCCCCCTACTCCCAGTATTTGAAGGTCTGTCATTGCTGCTTTCTCTTTTTCTTAAATAAATACTTCTCCATAAACTCAGAAGGATGCTTGTTCATTTGTGTTCTGCATTCTTACATAATTACTTACTTTTGTTTGTTTGTTTGTTTGGGGGCAACACCAGCTATCTCTGCCACCCTACTTAATGTACTATCTCTCTGGCCCTTGTAACTGCTTACTTTAAACACGTTGTGCTCACCATGAAATTTGTCCCTGGAAGGCACAGGAATCAGGAATGGCAGGGACCAAGGTGGTTTGTGGATGATTTACCTAGCCCCATCATGCTTGATCAGTTGCAATGAAAGGGCTGGAAGAATAAAAAAATATATCTTGGAAGTCATTGGGGCATGTAAAACACATGGTTTATGTTCAATACTGTAAGCCAGCAAAAGTCCTGGGTGAGTGGATAAGGAGGACGCGTGGATTAAGCACTTTTACTTTTTAATTGAACCACTATGAGATACACAGTTACAAAGTGGTTAATGATTGGGTTTCTTCATACAATGTTCCAACGCTGGTCACTTCACTAGGGCAGATTTCCCACTCTCAATTCCCCAAGTTTCCCTCCAGCCATGCCCTAGCCCCAGTCTGCCTCTATGGCAGACACTTTTATTCCTCTCTCTCTCTCTCTCTCTCTCTCTTTCTCTCTCTCTCTCTCTCAATCTTGCTCTCGCTCTCTCTCTATTTCTCTCTCCTTTTGGGCTTTATGACTTGCTATACAGGTTCTGAAAGGTTATCCTTACCTACTTTTAGCACTCAATTCTTGTCAGAGTGATCATTTCCAACTATCATTGTTATATTTATACTAACTGCCCTCTTTATGCACCAATGTAGCAAGCTCCCAATCATGGGCCAGTCCTCCTGGCCCTCATTTTTACTCTCCTTGGGTAATAATTTCATACTATGTTTTTTTTAATATTCCACAAATGAGTGCTATTATTCTATGTCTATCCCATTCCTTTAGACTCATTTCACTCAGCATGATAATTTCCATGCCCATCCATTTATAAGAAAATTTCATGACATAATTTTTCCTGCTTAGTATTCCATTGTGCAGATGTGCCATACTTTCTTTATCCAGTTGTCAGTTCTCAGGAGTTAAACACTTCTAAGTGAATGAATGCCCTTCCTAACACTTTTATCCCTGTGTCAAGAGACATCTATGAACAAGTTCACTATGCGAATGTGATATGTGAACATCCTTTGAAAATTATAAGGTTCCTTGTGTGTTAGCTCTTTTTATTAGTGTTTAGTGAGATATCACTGAACTAAAAAAAAATAAAGACTAGTTGGTCGAATATAAGTTATCTTTTAAAAGAATGTATATTGTCAAACTACAGGTAGCAACACCAAAACAGGCAAAAAATCATAGTCAGAAGTATTGGTAATTCCAGGAATTGAAGCTATTTTAATAAACTTAGAAAAACTTATGTTATTCATAGACTATGTACAATATGGATGTTAGGTTCCCTAAGTCTCTGAAAATAACTTACTTTTTCAAGAGATCTTTCTCATCACTAGAGGAAAAATAGACTTTGTCCAGATATCAGTGCACTTTATTCTCTCAGGTCTTGTGCAAATTTATGTCAAAGTGAGCTCTGAATTAGTCATTCAGAGCTAATGAAATTACACTACTCCTGTGGGAGACAGTTTGAAAACAGATCAATATATTCCTGAACTTTGATAAGTAATATCAGTGCCACAGTCAAACCATTTATAAAATGGGCTAATAGCAATCCACAACTTCACCAAAACACAAATAAAACAGCAAATGTGAAATTGCCCAGAAAAGAAATCCAACAAGTGCATGGCTCTACCTGGATGCCTACCTGCTAGGACATCGAGTTCCAAGCAGTAGACATGCAGAACTAATGCCTCTTTGCGGTCACTATTTAAACCTAAGGGATGGTCCACTGGCCAGTGCATCAGAAAGCCAAACACTGGCACACAAGCTTTTGTAAGAAGGGAAAGCTTGACCTTGTCACAGCTGGACCTGCAATGAAAGCAATAAAATGCTCAGTTCTATCTCCCAGTCCTCTCGTTTCATTGTAATAATTTTAATAACAATTGTAAGGTAGAAGGAAGCATTTTATCTTCTGTGTTTCTTGAAGAACAAACGGTGAATTTCAGAGCAAACAGAACAGGAGCCTTGAAGATAGGTCTTCCGAAAATGTAACTTAGGAGAGAAATGGCCCAACTTCAGGACCAATCTCAGAGAGATGCCAGCAGTTGAGTTATCCCAGAAAGGCCTGATAGCCTCCAGGCCAGTTTTTTTGGGCCCTAGGAAGGATGGGAGCAGACTGAGTTCCCAGCCTGCCAAAGGCCCACCGCTCTACCCCCCAACATCCAGCTCCTGCCTCTTCCAGAGAAACGGGCCAGCTGCAGGACAGATCTCATAAAGATGCCAGAGAGATACTGCAGCTGATGACCCAGCTCCAAATATGCAGCCACGTTTGTGGTTGTGCAGCACTTCCAAAATGTCATGGAGCTGACAGCCCAGGAGAAACAAGAAAATTAGAGGAGGAAATTGTGTAGAAGCCCACTAAGTTCAATAAGTGAAAACAATTAGCACAGAAGACCCAGCTCACATCTAACAGCTCAATAAAGCCTCATGCCAGAACTTTAGCAACATCATTGCAAGATAAATGTTGTAATAAGCAACATAAAATCAATTAACTAACCCCCTGGTAAGGAACCAGCTTGCGGGGTAGGGGGGGGGCACATGGGGGGCGGGGGGAGGTGGTTAACTAGGGACATTAGTGGAAGTAAAGGCACACTTGGTGCTGGGACACTGAATACCTAAAATAACTATGTTGTGAACAACTTTGTGAATTGTGGTTTGTAAATAAAGATTTTTTTTTTTAAGCATTGAGTATTGGCTCAATGCTATCACCCACAGCAGCCATGACAAAGAGCAGAGAGTATACATCTGTGAAGGTGGGGATCTCCCTCGCCCCCTGCAAAAAGCCTGCCAAGCGATCTGCACCCTTCTTTATGCATTTCAGATTCATTAAACATTCCCAGTTTAAAAAAACCGTAACTTGGGGAGGTGTACTGTGATTCTTGGTGGTGGAATATGTGCACTGGTGAAGGGATGGGTGTTTGAGCATTGTATACAGAGACTTAAACCTGAAAGCTTTGTAACTTTCCACGTGGTGATTCAATAAAAGAATAAATTTTAAAAAAAGAAAGAAAAAGAAAAAAAGCCCATAATTTATAATCCGTCTTATATAGCTCTGACTCTTTTGAAGGTGAAAGGCAAGCAGAGCAAGGTGGAGAGTGTCTAAGAGATTTCACCTTTGTCCTTCCTGGGCAATAGTTGAGAGTCTGGGGATGCAGATCTATAGCAGAGCTCTTGCCTTGCCTAAATTCAGTCCCCAGTAGCACTGCACTGTAGCACTGTCGTCCCATTGTTCATTCGCTTGAGCGGGCACCAGTAACGTCTCCATTGTGAGACTTGTTGTTACTGATTTTGGCATATCTAATATGCCACGGGTAGCTTGCCAGGCTCTGCCGTGAGGGTGGGATACTCTCAGTTGCTTGCCGGGCTCTCCAAGAGGGAGGGAGGAATCAAACCCGGCTGGCCACATGCAAGGCAAATGCCCTACCCACTGTACTATCACTCCAGCCCAATGTGTCACTGTCACTGTCACTGTCATCCTGTTGCTCATCAATTTGCTCGAGCGGGCACCAGTAACGTCTCTCATTGTGAGACTTATTGTTACTTGTGTAAACACACACAAAAATGAAAAGGGAACTGTAAAAAACTAAAGCTCGCAGAGGGGCGAGTGCACTCTCGGGCTCTCTGGGTGGCTCTGTCTCGCCGCCCGCGTTCGGTGCTCTGGAACCGCTGTGTATGGGCTGGATCGGGGTGGCCGTTGGCCAAGGACAGGCGAAGGAAGAACGAGGACCAGGCTGGTTGCTGATTAGTTACCGTTTATTCAATCTTCCATCTTTCTTATCTCCCGCACTCGCAGCTCCAGCCTCTCTCTCTGGATCTACTGCAGCCTCTCTGGCTTCTCTCCTCTCTCCTCCTACTTGTCTCTCCCACCTTGCCCTCTAGGCTACACCCAGCCAGGTGGCAAAATCAACATAAGAAAGCCCTTCCTGAGGGCAGGGCATTCCAAAGCCCTTCCTGACTCTTAAGGTTTTTTTTTTCCTTTCCTTAGTCCAAACACTCATTAACATCGCTGCGGCCACCCAGGGGTGAAGGAGCACAGGGGAGACAGAGGTACCATGAGCTACTGTGTCCGTCTCTGAAGGGGAGACCCCCAACACTGCTCCCTGGGCAGAACCCAGGGTTTGTTCAAGATTTGAGTCTCAAAAGTTTTTCTCAGTCACCAGCGAGAGCCTTGGATCCTTGCACTGACCCCCATGCTGGGTGTCTAGGGTGCTGGGGAGACTTTTGGGATGTGTCCTTCCAGAGCTCCTGCCTTTGCCGTGTCCTCTCTCAGAAGATGTTCTATTTTCTTCTTGGTCATATTGGGGTCTGATGAGGCTGCTTCTTTTTAAAAATTAAATCACCCTGAGATACAGGGTTATAAAGTTGTTCATGGATGGGTTTCAGTCCTACAGTGTTTCAACACCTATCCCTCTACCAGTGTACATGTCCCACCACCAATGTCCCCAGTTTCCCTTCCACCACCCTTCCCAGCCTGTCTCTATGGCAGGCACTTTCCTTCTCTCTCTCTCTCTCTCTCTCTCTCTCTCTCTGTCTCTGTCTCTGTCTCTCTCTGTCTCTGTCTCTCTCTCTCTCTGTCTCTCTCTGTCTCTCTCTCCTTTTGAGCTATTTGCAGTAGAGAAGATGTCCTGTTTGTTCCTTTAACTATTTTCAGCGCACAGTTCTGATACTGATCAAGTTGCTTCTAATATTGGTCAAGTTGCTTCTAATACTGATCAATTTGCTTCTAATACTGATCAATTTTCTTCTAATACTGGTCAAGTATACTTCTCAGTATAACCCAACACTGCTATTTTTCCATTTATCATAGTAGTCTGACTTAGAAGTAACAATATACCCTTCCCAGACAGGAAGATTTGGACTGTATTTTGAAACTCCTTAACATATGTGTCTGGATCCTCAGGAAGCAATACTGCTAACTTCAATTTCTTAACATACTTCAGAGAAAAGCATGTTAAGAAAAAGTGTGTTATCACTGGAGTGATAGCACAGCGGGTAGGGTGTTTGCCTTGCACGCAGCCAACCTAGGCTCAATTCCTTCACCCCTCTCGGAGAGCCCAGCAAGCTATCGAGAATATCCTGCCTGCATGGCAGAGCCTGGCAAGCTACCCGTGGCGTATTCGATATGCCAAAAACAGTAACAACAAGTCTCACAATGGAGACATTACTGGTGCCTGCTCGATCGAATCGATGAACAACAGGTCAACAGTGCTACAGTACTACTTCAGAGAAAATGGAATGTGTATTCTACGTGCTTCCTGAAGGTACCATTAATTAGGAGGTCCAGGGAAAAGGGAAATAGGTTTAGGTTTTGCAAGCATAGGGGCACCAGAACCCATGTCTTGGAGTTTTTCTGGCAAGGGAGTATTGCTGGTGAGGAGACTACAGGAAGTATCCAGGCCGACACTCCTTCTGCAGCTTTAGTTGGGACTGGCAAAGGGTATATAGATGTGGATGACACATGACTTTGATCTGCCAGGCACTAACAATCCCTCAGCAGTTTGAGTTTACTTTAAAGTAAGATTCATTTCTGGGCAACTCAGAGAAGGGAACACCAAGTAAAATGTGGTCGGAGGTCATGCGGGGGAAGGGTGATGCGTGCCGAATGTAGACTAGAGACTGAACACAATGGCCACTCAACACCTTTATTGCAAACCACAACACCTAATCAGAGAAAGAGAACAAAAGGGAATACCCTGCCATAGTGGCAGTGTGGGGTGGGTGGGGGGAGACGGGACTGGGGAGGGTGGGAGGGATGCTGGGTTTATTGGTGGTAGAGAATGGGCACAGGTGAAGGGATGAGTTCTCGAACTTTGTATGGGGGAAACATGAGCACAAAAATGTATAAATCTGTAACTGTACCCTCACGGTGATTCAGTAATTAAAAATAAATAAATTATAAAAAAATAAATATAGTTTGTTTTTAAAAAATAAAGTAAGATTCATGCTGCATCAACCTTTCACTGACAGGGAGGTCTGGCTCCTCAGTCAGGGGACAGAATATCTGAACATAGAGAATCTGTGACCATTTCCCCCTTTCCTTACAGAAAAGGTTTAGTGCAAGGTAATAGTATAACACACACGTTGCTAGTCCAGCCACCCTGTTCTAATTTATACCCATGGCCAGGCAGAACAGTTAACTTTTTATTCCCGAGAATCCTTGGATAGAATTTGTCCCAGTTTTACAGAATGCATCCCAAGGCATGTACACATGAACATGTTGGTCACCTTTTCTATAATGAGGCAGAACTACTCACTGAGGTGTCCCCTGACATGAAGTTGATTAACCTGTGAGTCACCATAGCTTCTGTTGGGCTAAATTCTCAACCAAGAAGTAGGTACCTCTTACTTGATCCATACCCAGCATCCCAGCTACCACTTTTTTTTTTTTTATCTTAGAACTACTGTCAGATCTGGCTGCTAGAATTGGGAAGGTGATACAACAAATGATCATGTAACAAGGGGCTATTGAGGGGTGTATATGTAGTGATTGTGCGTTCTTATGAGTGTTTTCCAGAGCCAGTTCTATTTTGCCGTGACATTCACACTCCCCAGGAGATTAAGGAACAAGAGAGAGCTAAGTTGAGGGGGTGAGGGCTCCAACTTTACATCTGCACAAGCTTGAGAGCAGTCTCAAAAGTGTATTAACTGGTGCCAGAGTGATAGTACAGAGTACAGGACACTTGCCTTTGCACACGGTCAGCCTGAGTTGAATCCCCGTCATCCCATATGTTTTATTGAGCACCACCAGGACTGACTCCTGAGTGCAGAGCTAGGATTAGTCCCCGAAAATCACCAGGTATCACTATTACTATCACTGTATCACTATCATCCTGTTGCTCATCAATTTGCTTGAGCGGGCACCAGGAACGTCTCCATTGCAAGACTTGTTGTTACTGTTTTTAGCATAGCGAATACGCCACAAGTAGCTTGCCAGGCTTTGCTGTGTGGGCAAGATACTCTCGGTAGCTTGCTGGGCTCTCCAAGAGGGGTGGAGGAATCGAACCCATGCAAGGCAAATGCCCTACCCACTGTGCTATCGCTCCAACCCATTGCCAGGTATGCTCCTCCAAATAAAAATTAATTAATTAATTAAAACTGTATTAACTTATTGGGTAAGATGTTACATGAGAGTTGCTGACCATCTTCAACCATATCTGAATGAAAAAAAAAAACACCACTTAATAGGCTACAAGGGAAATCAAATACCAGTCAGAAGGGAAGGGTCTTTCTTCAGGAAGGACCTTCTGAAGGCTCTGATGTCGGTGTGAGGGCAGCTTAGTAAACGTGGCTTATTCAGACGAAGAGAGTAACTATGGTAAGGCCCCCACACCAAGGAAAAATGGGTAAAGATGGGAATCATGAGCTAAGGGACTGCGAAAGGGACAAAAGTACAAGGAAAAAGGTACCTTCGACTCAAAGTGTGTGCTGTGATCAAGGGGCCAACCATTCAAGGCAGAATTGCAATGATGCTGAAAAACGATCCAATATAAACAAGGTCAAGTACCAGCCTAGACTTAGTCAAGACTCTTCCTGATCCATGCAACTGATCCTGATCAGGGAACAGGTCCCTCGGATGACTCAGAGCAGAGACTAGAATTCATCCTCAGAGGATGCAAGGGGGTACCACAGGGAAGGTGACCTCACATCTCCCCCACCTTCCTGGATCTTCTGAAGTCAGAGTCAAGTGTCAGAGATCTGCCTCCTTAACTCTCATCCTCTGCATAAACCAGATCTTTTGATAACTGAAGGCAGGACCACAAATGTATAGATACCCCTAAGCTATCATAGGCTGCTCAGCAATGTACACAAATTCACTCCCACAATTGACCACTTTGCCTGCCTTTTCTCCTCCTTTTTCTTGTCCAGGGAATTTATAGGTGGGAAGAGAAATAAAATGGATGGGGAAAGACTCTGTATGCGTTCCAGTGTTGTTATTTTGCGACACCACCCAGGAAACCTGGCATCAGCTCCACACTACATTTGGCTCATGTGGGATGACTAGAGTTCTCTGGCCCTGTCCCACGCTTGGGGTCAGGCTTGAACTGTCAGTCTTGGTGAAGACGAGCCGTGCTGGGTGAAGGCCAGGAAGAAAATGCTGACTCATCACTCTGTTCCAAAAGAAAATCGGCTCAGCGCATCCTCCTGGCTCCCCGGGGAACTCTCCCCTGGTGTGTCTCAGGGTAGACACACAAGGATGGGACTGCTATGTGTCTCTCAAGCACTCTTTGCTACTCAGTAGAGAAGTTTCACTCCTGCTTTCTCCTCATTCCTTCCTGCTCTTAGGTCAGACACCCCCTGCGGTCCTCAACCCACAACATTTATCCACAAACTGCTTTATCAGAAAGGGCTCTAGATTCCTTGCTTTTTCCCTATGAATATTTGAGTAACTGGGTGTCTCATGGGTGTCTGTGTGCTGAGCGAGCCTTCAGTGTCACACAGCACTAGTTATCTGAACCCATGGCATTCCTGGAGGATTTGAGAAAAGGGGAAGGATGGAGTGGTGTGTCCACCTCTCAGACTGCAATAGAGAAAGCCGTTAGCACTTATACTTTTGTGTCTGGTGGAAATAAGGAAAATGTAGAAACTGTATAGACTTGACAATAGAAACACTAATAATGGCCTCAAACTTCCAGACAAAGATTTGCATCTCACAGTCCAGTGCTCACTCACTGGTTGTCAGGTAGTTTTCTCCACAGACCTTCTTTATTGTTTTTACTTAAGGGCCACTCCTGACAGTGCTCAGGGCTTACTCCTGACTCTGTGCTCAGGGATCAGTCCTTGCAGGCTCAGGGGATCGTATGTGGTGCTGGGAGCTGTGCCCAAGATTAGCCATATGCAAAGCAAATGCCCTACTCTCTCTATATTGTTCTGGCCCCTCCAAACATGTCCTTGACCTCTGTGCTGGCTCCATCCCAAGCATTCTGGATGCCCTGAGAAAAACTCTCAAAATTGGCTGGATAGGTTTTGAAGTAACTAGGTTCAATGTAAACTTTCTGTAAGGTGGGAGCTGGAGCAATAGCGCAGTGGGTAGGGCATTTGCCTTGCATGCAGCTGACCCAGGTTCGATTCCCAGCATCCCATATGGTCCATTGAGCACCGCCAGGGGTGATTCCTGAGTGCAGAGCCAGGAGTAACCCCTGGTTCGGCCACCACCACCTAAACCCAGAGAAAAGAGATGCAGAGGGACCTGTCTCTTCAGAAACCCAAAGAGGAAGATAGCATCACTCAGACACATGTATTTGTTCAATGTTAGACCCTTAATTGCAGCAGAGTCTGTGTTCCATACGATGGAGTGAAAATGACATTGGTACTGGATATCTGGGTGTGTTTATGGTGGAGTGTAAGGTGAGACAAGAGATAGGAGTGGAAGGAACAGAAAACAGGATGGGGAAATACCCTCAGAGTTTTTATGACATTGGCTTATATTGATGAGAAATGGTCTTGCTATATCTAGAATATGGAAGGGAGCCAGAGTCTACTAAAGTGGGAATAGAAAAATGTGGGAGCCCCTTGCCAGAGAGCCTGTAGGCTGGCCCACAGACCACACCTTGGAATTAAGCATTACTTTTCTACACACAGGTTGATCCTGAGTCTTACCTGGTTCTGTCTGTCTGTCTCTGCACAACATGCAGCTGTACCTAGTGACCCTAGTTGGCCTGTACCACTTTGTGTGTTGGCACCAGAAGAAGCAGGTGAGCCAGTTAACAAGACAAGAACATCTTCATCACAGTCTGTGACCTGGCTTGAGGGTATTTGCGCGTTCCCCTGGAGATCTCTCCGGCCCACGGAGAGACAACAGTGGAAAGCGCTCCTAATTGGGTGGGTTCTGTGAGCGGTTCCGACCTGAAATAAAACTAGTGAGGATAATAAATAGGGGGCCCAAGACAACACATGCCGATCAAGGGCAACTTTATTAACTGCCACGCTGGTTTTATACTTTTTTTAGCAGGGGGTTGGTACATAAGTTGTCAATCATCAGGGAAGTGTCTTCTCAGACCAAATAAGGAAAGGTTCGGGGTGTATTAGGTGGGCTTACAATATTCTTCAAGAGTAGATTGAGAAATAGTGGGGAGAGGAAGGCAAGGGTTTATCTGGCAGGAGCATCTGGCAGGAGGAAGGCACAAGGTAGAGGAAGGTATTCTACTTAGGGGCTTAATGGCGTCTCTTAGTTAACTGCCCTGGGCTACTTTTACCTCTTGAGTTTGGCTATTTCCTTTGTCACAAGGGCACCTGTGCCTCAGGTCAAGCAAAGCTGGTAATGGAATTTTCCGGTTTGTCCAGGGTAAAGGTTTCGGGGTCCTCTTTCATTCAGGGTCCTGAGCAGTCCCCAACAGGTATTGACTGAGACACTGAGGGCGCACACTTCTGACAGGCTGGACACGGTGCTCCTGGATGTCACCAAGTCAGAGAACATCACTGCTGCCACCCAGTAGGTGAAGAAGTGCCTGGGAGACAGGTGTCACGGGCAGCTCCTGTCTGTGTCTGTGCCTGATGGGGACACCCTGACGGTGTTCCCTGGGCAGAATCCCAGGGGCTTTCAGGACCTGAGTCCCATGAGCTTTTCTCAGTCACCAGACTCCCAGTCTGAGCATCTTATTTTTTGCTGTTCCCCACCCTGTGCTGTGGGGTGCTGGGGAGTCTGCCCTGGTGAGACTTGTCCCTGTGCAATTTGTCCCTATGCTATGACCTTGCTCAACAGATGTTTTCATTTCTTTCATGCGATCCTCATATCTTCTCAAGGTACTTTTTGATGCTGGCTACTCGTGTTCGATTCCTCCGCCCCTCTCGGAGAGCCGGGCAAGCTACCGAGAGGATCGCGCCCGCACAGCAGAGCCTGGCAAGCTCCCCGTGGTGTATTGGATATGCCAAAAACAGTAACAATAAGTCTTACAATGAGAGACGTTACTGGTGCCTGGTCCAACAAATCGATGAGCAATGGGATGACAGTGACAGTGACAGTAGAGAGGAGACATCCAAGCGATGCTCAGAGGGGAACACACCCTGTAAAACTTGGCCAGGCTATAGGGTATTGGGGCTTTGGTCAATCCAGGACAGGACCAGCAGAGCCATCTGAATGATTCTTGGAGCTTTATGGTGCCAGGGTTCAAAATGAGCTTCCTGTGCACACAGACTGGCCCTTCGTACTTAGAGATCTCCCTCGCCCCATATCTGGGTGCTATTAAAGAGATATAATTCTCTTGGCTTGGAATTTCGCATGCTGATTTGGGGACACGACTGGGCGTCCTTGCTGTTCTCGGCCCTTAGTCTATTCTTACTGGTGTCCTGCACACAAGCCCACCTTCACCCGCCATCACTGAGCCTTCTGCACATTCCTGCAGAAGGGCAACCCCCTCTAAGAGTTGTGTTGCCCAAGAGTAGTAGAGATTAAGGACCAGGAGGTCTGCCCCACAGCTTGGAAACTGGCCTCACATGCTGGGGGAAAAGGCAGCTCAGATAGAGAAGGGAGCACCAAGTAGAGGATGTTGGGAGGACCCATTCGTGTTGGAAGATGCGAACTGAAAGTAAACTTTATTTTTTTTTTAATTTTTTAATTTTTTTTTTTTTGTTTTTGGGTCACACCCAGCGATGCACAGGGGTTACTCCTGGCTCTTGACTCAGGAATTATCCCTGGCGGTGCTCAGGGGACCATATGGGATGCTGGGATTAGAACCCGGGTCGGCCGCGTGCAAGGCAAACGCCCTACCCGCTGTGCTATCGCTCCAGCCCCCTGAAAGTAAACTTTAGACCGAACACGGAGGCCACTCAATACCTCTATTATAAACTACAACACCCAAAAAGGAGAGAGAACAAAAGGGAATGCCCTGCTGCTGAGGCAGGGTGGGGTGGTGGGGGATGGGGTGGGGGTGGTGAGAGAGATACTGGGATCATTGGTGGAGGTGAATGGGCACTGGTGGAGGGATGGGTAAACCATCACTGTATGACTGAAATGCAAACACAAGAGCTCATAAGTTTGTAACTGTACATCACAGTGATTCTCTAATAAAAAGTTAAAAAAAATAAGAGTTGTGTTGTTTTTAGCCATTGTGCTTATCTTCCTCTATTCCTCTGCCTTCTCCATTCCCTCTCTGAGTCTTTGTTTAGTTGATGGTTGTACACCCACCACCATATGCAGACACACAAACACTCAGAGAACTGTTCATTAGGGGGTAACCACAGCTTTGGTGTGTGAGACCAAAGGCTCAGGCCCACTCTGTTCTCCAGCAGCTGACAGGGCCTGAGCGCTCTGCTTCGCAGGACACCTGTTGGTTTCTGTCCTCTTCCCACACCCGTTGCAACCTCTTCATGTCCTCCTGGCGTGGCCCTGGGCCCCCATCTGCGGTATCCCTCAAGTTGCAGCACCTATTTTCTATCCTTTTCCCTTTGTCTATGTGTCTGGAGTCCGATGAACAATGCTGCCATATCATTAATGCCAGTTAATGAGTGGCTGACCAAACAGGACTTCATGAAGGGTCTAGACATGCACCTGCTTGATGTGATTGAGGTGACCCTGAGCCTGCTGGTTCCTCCTGAGTAAGACCAAGGGCCCCGCTGTCAATGCCTCCAGCACTCAGGGCTGGCTGTCCCTGTTAGCTGCAAAGTTACTGCAAAGTTTGCCTTGAGGCCATCGCGGGCTCTCTCAGATACGGGAAGAGGAGACTGTCCTATTCGCACTGCTGTGTTTACTGGGAGCTTTGCCCAGGGATCATCCCATCACCCACTTGCTTGATCCCTCTGAATTTCTAGTGCCATGTGCTTTGGGACATCCTTTTTTATGCTGTAGGCAGAGGAATAGAGTCCAGGCGTGTTAAGTCTGATTCCACCTCCTCTCTTGGAGGGGGCCTCAATTCTTAATTGAGGGGGTCTGAAGAGGACTGGAATCAGGACCACTGGGCTGTGAACCTCATGATATCAGCTGCCAGACATTCAGACTCAGGAAACTTTGCGATGGGCTTAGAGCCTTTGGCTACAGGATGGATATTTCTGGAAACTTCTACTAAAGGTGAAGGACAAGAAGTTAAGAAAATGTAGACAACTTCTGTAAACTATGTCTTAGTTGCAGGCCTTCTTTTTTTTTTTTTTTTTGGTTTTTGGGTCACACCCGACAATGCACAGGGGTTATTCCTGGCTCTTCACTCAGGAATTACCCCTGGCGGTGCTCCGGGGACCATATGGGATGCTGGGATTAGAACCCGGGTCGGCCGTGTGCAAGGCAAACGCCCTACCCGCTGTGCTATTGCTCTAGCCCCAACAGGCCTTCTTTTTAAATTTTTTAAAAAATTAGTCACTGAGGGCTGGAGCAATAGTACAGCAAGTAGGGTGTTTGCCTTGCATGCAGCTGAACTGGCTTCGATTCCCAGCATCCCATAGGGTCCCCCGAGCATGGCCAGGAGTGATTCCTGAGTGCAAAGCCAGGAGTCACCCCTGTGCATCACTGGGTGTGACCCAAAATGCAAAATTAGTCACTGCTAATTACAAAATTATTCATGATTGTGTTTCAGGTGTATAATGTTCCAACAACCAATCCCTTCACCAGTGTCCGTTCCCTCACCAATGTCCCCAACTCCCCTCCCCAATCTTCCCCACCCCACCTCACCATGTCTGCCTCTGATAGTCATTTTTTAAATTTTAGGCTCTAAAATGTACTGTTATTTACAGTACTGTTAGTTTCATGTATAACACTTTACTGCCTTTCAGTACCCCTTCCTCCCTTCCTTCTCCAACTACTCACTTCCCTTCCCCATTATTGTTGTGTTTTCTTTCCTTCCCCGTAGTCCCCAAGTCCCCTGTCCAGAGATAAGCTTCCTGCTAAGGACTGTGTATTCATCAAACCAATACGACTGTGTATTCATCCCTCTCTCTCCATCTCCATCTCCCCATCCATCCCTTCCATCTGTCTCTCTCTCCCTCTCTCTCTCTTAGTCTGTCTGTCTGTCTGTCTGTCTGTCTGTCTGTCTGTCTGTCTCTCTCTCTCTCTCTCTCCCTCTCTCTCCCTCTCTCTCCGACTTAGTTCAGTCTTGGGCCACCTCCCCCACCTGGGACTGCCAATGCCATGAGCGGACAAAGGAGGAAACGAAGGCTAGGCTGGTGGGTGATCAGTTGTTTGTTCATTCTCCCCACATACCTGTTCCCCATTCCCATCTCCTCCTGTTCCCCTTGCTAGTGTCTCTGAGCTCCCACTCGCAGTCCTCGTCTCTCTAGTCTCTCCCAACTCCCTACCTCGGTGGTAGTACAATCAACATACGAAATTCCTTCCTGCAGTCAGGAGATCAGCTCAAGGGGGAACTACCACCTAAGGTTTTTTTCTCTTTTCCTTAGTCCAATAACCATTTAAACATTCATATTAATTCTACTTCTCAATATTAGTCCTTTTGTATGGACACAGTAAGAGATACATTAAGCTTGTAGCATGGCTCTTCTGGAAGCATCTCGCTATAGACCCCAGGCTACAGTGCTCGGGCCAGATCAATCTCTTCTAACCCTAGCAGGGTCCTAATCCAGTTGTTACTTTTTGGATCATGACAGAATTTATCTATGACCATGTCTTAACTTATAGTTAAGTATTATGGCACTTTAGCCTGGCCCATTTCAATGCTAGGGTAGCTCACAACTTGCCCTGGGTCCATCCAGTCCCTTATCGGTACTCTGCTTTTGGGGTGCTAAGAACTAAGGGCAACTGAGGTGCAAGTCGAGAGAACAGATGCCCCAGATGAATATTATTCAGAGTCAATTAACTCCCAAGTTACAAAAGCATAGCATTAGCTGTCTTCCTGTGTCTATATAAAAAAGAAATTGCTCTGAATTAACTATGCAAAGGACATAGGAGAAGAGAAAAGCAATATTTACAAGTTAACAGAGTCTAATTATGAGATAAAGATGATTGATCAGTTGGGAAATCTGAGCACAAAGAAAGAGGTTACAGATGAACGCAGAGGAATGGGAGTGCCTCAGGAGCACTGTGATGGGAGTAACCCAATAAACCTAAGCTCCCTGTGGAAAGGCAGAAAGGACAAACCAATGTCATTTTACCAAGGACCAGTCCTCATGTTTTTCATTTATATTGCCTTTGGGAATTTGTCATTCCCCTATAATGTATTGTGATATCCCATGTATCGGAGATCATTGTGTATCAGTTTTTCTCCCTCTAACTAACTTCACTCTGTATGATACTCTCCAGATCCACCCACAAAGTAGCAAATCTCATGATTTTATCTTTACTTTGTTCCATTGTGTATAGTACTATAGTTTCTTTATCCAATCATCTATTCTTGTAACTTGGGTTGTTTCCAGATTTTGGCTATTGTGAATAATACAATAACCGTAGGAGTGAAACTGTCTTTTCTGCTTTGTGTTTTTGAGCCCTTGAGGGCTACATTCCAGGAAGTGGTATTCCCGGATCACATGGCAGCATAATTCCTAGTTTCTTGGGGAGTGTCCATATTGTTTTTCAAAAAGTCTGGACCACTCAACATTCTCACCAGCAGTGAATGAAGGTCTCTTTCCCCCACATCCTTGCCAACAAGAGTTTTTTTAGCTATTTTTTATGAGTGCTAATCTGTCTGGTGTGAGGTGATATCTCATTGTTGTTTTGATTTTTATTTCCCTGATGATTATTGACGCAAGCATCTTTTCATATGTCTTTTGGCCATTTGTATGTCTTCTTTTAGCAAGTCTTTGTTTATCTCTTCTCCCTATTTTGTTTATGGAATTGGATTTTTTGCATGCGGCTGATACGGGTTCAATCCTCCTTCCCTCTTGGAGAGCCCCTGCATGGCAGAGTCTGCCAAGCTCCCCGTGGCGTATTCGATATGCTAAAAACAGTGACAAGTCTCACAATGGAGATGTTACTGGTGCCCGCTCGAGCAAATTGATGAACAACGGGCCGACAGTGCTACAGTGCTACAAAGTTCAGCCAATGCCTTATATGTCTTGAATATAAACTCTTTATCAGATGAATGGAAGGAAAATATTTCTCCCAATCTGTGGAGTGTCTTTATATTTTGGTTGTCACTTCCTTTGTGGTGCAGAAGCTTAATTAAATGTAGTGCCATTTGTTTGTCTTTGCTTCTGTTTGTCTGGCTCAGGATCAGACTTCTTAAAGATGCCTCTAGCTTCAATATCATGGAGAGTTCTGCCTATATTTTGCTCAGTATAAATTATGGATTAAGGTTTTTTATTGAGGTCTTTATTCCATTTTTATTAGACTTTTATGCATGGTGTTAGAAAGGGGTCTGATTTTATTTTCCTTTTTATACATATGGCTGATCAGTTTCTCCTTGCCACTTGTTGAAGAGGCTTTTCTTTCTCTAGTTTATGTTTTTTCTCCTTTTTTAAAAAAAATTAGCTGTCCATATACCTGAGGATCTGTTTCTGGATTGATTTTCAATTATATTTCACTTACCTGAGAGTTTGTTCTTATTCCAGTACCATGCTGTTTTAATTACTACAGTTTTGTAGTAGAGTTTGAAGTTGGAGAAGATGATGTCATCCACCTTCTTTTTTCCATAGGATTCCTTTGGCTATTCAGGCTGGTGGAAGGTATTAATCCATTTGAATTTCGGGACTGTTTGATCTATTTCTCTGAAGAATGTCATGGATATTTTTTTATAGGAACTGCATTGAATCTATATAATACTTTGGGGATTATTTCCATTTTTTGATAATGCTAACCCTGATCCAAGAACAGAGGATTGCATTGCTGCAGACCAATCAGACACAGCACATGGTAGTGTCACCAAATTTGGAAGCTGGGGAGCAACACACCTCACTGACTGACATGCTAACCCAAAAGAATAAAGAGCAGGTATGTGCCAAATTGAGAAGGTACATAGGTACATGCAGGAAGGAACATTCTTCAGAATGGTATAAAATTAACTTTAAGAAGAGAGTTTAGAGAGCAACTGGAGGAATAAAGAAATTGGGCAGAGTCTCAGAGCCATCTGGATACTAAAAACAGTGCTTGGGCCTTGTTTCAGTTCCTTGGGGAACACTGTGTGTTCTGAAGAAGTCTGTGACTGCTCTTATTCACACCACATGCCCAAGGCGTCCATGTTTCCGTGTCCTCATGCACTCTTTTTCTTAGCAGTATTTTGTGCTTTTCTTTGTATAGAAAATCTTTTACCTATTTTGTTAAGCTATTCCTAAGTACTTGATTGTTTGAGGCACAGTTGTGAATGGGATTGTTTTTCTAATTTCTCTCTCTTCTATTTCTTTTTCTGAAAATAGAAAAGCATGGGTTTGTGCGTGTTAATTGTGTAGCCTACTATTTTACTATACAAGTGTATTGTTTCTAAGATCTTTTCTGTTGAGTCTTTAAGGCTTTCTAAGTGTAATACCATGCCATGGCTTCTTTTTATATATGGATGCTCCTAATATCTCTTTATTGCCTAATTGCTATGGCAAGTACTTCTAATACTATATTGAATAGCGGTGGTAAAAGTGGGCATCCTTTTCTTGTGCCTGCTCTCAGAGGAAAGGCTTCAGTTTTTCACCATTAAATATAATGTTTGCTGTGAACTTGTGGTAAATGTTTTTAACTATGCTGAGGGAAGTTCCTTTAACTCCCATTCTAATGAGTTTTTTAAAATTTTTTATTAGTGAATCACTGTGAGATAAAGTTACAGACTTACAAACTTTTGTGCTTGCGTTTCAGTCATACAATGATCGAGTACCCATCCCTCCACCAGTGCCCATTCTCTACCACCAATGGTCCCAGCATCTCTCCCACCACCCCCACTCTGTCTTCTCCACACAACCCCACCTCTGTGGCAGGGCATTCCCTTTTGCTCTCTCTCTTCTTTTGGGTGTTGTGGTTTGTTGTAGAGGTATTAAGTAGGCATCGTGTTCAGTCTATAGTCTATTTTCAGCCCGCATCTCCCATCCCTAGTGGGCTTACCTAACACCCTTTGCTTGGTGGTCCCTTCTCTATCCGAGCTGCTTTTTCCCCCAGCATGTGAGGCTGGCTTACAAGTTGTGGAGTAATCCTCCTGGTACTTATCTCTACTGTTCTTGGGTGTTAGTCTCAAATTCTGTTACTTTATATTACACAAATGAGTGCAATCTTTCTATGTCTATTCCTCTCTTTCTGACTCATCTCACTCAACATAATACTTTCCATGTTGATCCACCTATATGCAAATTTCATGACTTCATCTTTTCTTACAGCTGCATAGTATTCCATTGTGTAGATATATCGAAGTTTCTTTAACCAGTCATCAGGCACTCAGGGTTTTTCCAGATTCTGGTTATTGTGAACAGTGTTACAATGAACATATAGGTGCAGATGTCACTTTTACTATACTTTTTTGCATCTCTGGGATATATTCCCAGAAGCGGTATTGCTGGGTCAAATGGGAGCCTAATTTCTAATTTTTTGAGAAGCGTCCATACTGTTTTCCAAAAGGGCTGAACCAGTCGGCATTCCCACCAGCAGTGAAGGAGAGTCCCTTTCTCCCCACATCTGTGCCAACACCGGTTGCTTTTATTCTTTTGGATGTGGGCCAGTCTCTGTGGTGTGAGATGGTATCTCATTGTTTTGATCTTCATTTCCCTGATGATTAGTGAGGAGGAGCATTTTTTCATGTGTCTTTTAGCCATCTAATGAGAGTTTTTATCATGAATGCATGTTGGATCTTGTCAAATGTTTTATCTGCTTTTATTGGTATGATGACATAATTTTTGTTTTGGGGGTATGGAGCAATAGCATAGCGGTTGG
This sequence comes from Sorex araneus, assembly GCF_027595985.1. Classification (NCBI taxonomy): domain Eukaryota; kingdom Metazoa; phylum Chordata; class Mammalia; order Eulipotyphla; family Soricidae; genus Sorex; species Sorex araneus. The sequence continues at coordinate 218,537,915 of NC_073303.1, forward strand.
GCTTTCGCCTTTCCCGCGGCCGACTCGAGTTCAATTCCTCCGCCCCTCTCGGAGAGGCCGGCAAGCTACCAAGAGTATCAAGCCTGCTCGGCAGAGCCTGGCAAGCTACCCGTGCGTATTGGATATGCCAAAAACAGTAACAATAAGTCTATCAATGAGAGACGTTACTGGTGCCCACTCGAACAAATTGATGAGCAATGGGATGACAGTGACACAATATAGTAAATTATGTTATTTAATTTTTGTATGTTAAACCATCTTTGTACCCTCAGGATAAAAAGCACTTGGCCATGGTGTGTGTCTTTTTGATGTGTTGTTGTATTTGATTTGCTAATGTTTTGTTGAGGATATTTTCATCTACCTTATCAGGAATATGGGTCTATAGTTTTTCTTTTTTGTGCTGTCTCTGTTTGCTTCCTCTCCTCCCTCTCCCTCCCCACACATTATTTAAACATCGTGGTTTACAAAGTTGCTCATAATGATTTCTTACAGGTATTCAATATTCCAACACCAACATCACCATCAGTGTCACCTTCCTTCTCCATTTTCCCAACCACCCCTCAAGCCCTGCCCCTGTGGCAGGTGCACAAAAATTTATTTTATATTACATATTACCCATAAGTGGATAACAGAATGATCAAAAAATAGATCCTTAAATAAAAATTAGTGAAAATTGTTGCATCTCATCCCGCAGATATTAAGTTCTTGTCTGAGGGATTACAAAGATGTGGTTACAAGTTAACCTTCTGTCTTAACGTTTAATTGAGATTGGTTGACTTCTACATTGCATGCCATCCATGTTGCTGTGTTACTACTGGTTTGTCAGTGTTGTGGAGTTTGGATATGTCACTCCAGAACATCAAAAGTTTTTAGCTGGTCAGTACAGCTGGTGTTAAATTTTTAACTGCTGAGTTTCTGTGACGGTGGAGGTGGTTGGTGGGCATAACTACTGTGAAGTATGACAAAGTACTCATCTAAATTCAAGAAGGCCCAGAGCTTTCAGCCCCAGAGAACTGAGTATCTGAGGTTTCAGCAGGATTTAGCTCACAGTGAGGGTCAGTAGTCCTGAGATGATGGAATCTGGTCAGAGGCATGGCAGTGGCTTTGGGGCTTTTGTGAGTTGCTGCTGGGACCTTCTTTGGGCAGGTGCCAACCCAAACCTTTCCAAGAGTGCCTGGGGTGTCTCATTCAGGTACAGATCTCCAAGGACTTTTTGCCACTAGTTGATCTCTTTCAACATTTATGAGTCTCTAGAGCAAGGCCCATAAAGATGAGCTTACATAGAGGCTGAGGTAGTTTATAGGCATGACTGCCAAAGATTCTATCTTGTTCTTCTTCTTTTTTTCTTTTTAGCTTTTTGGGTCACACCTGGTGATGCACAGGGGTTATATCCTGGCTGTGCGCTCAGGAATTACTCCTGGCAGTGCTTGGAGGACCATATGGGATGCTGGGAATCGAACCCGGGTCAGCCGTGTGAAAGGCAAATGCCCTATCTGCTGTGCTATCACTCCAGCCCCTCTATCTTGTTTTCTTGCTTACCCTATAATGTCTCATTTCTTGGATTTTTCATAGGATTTTACACAAGATTCTAGGATAATAGGAACAGAGGTACATATTTTGTGTCTGAGGAACAAGGACCCACTAGCACACAACTAAGGCTTGTTTCTTGAGAATCTTCTAATGTCCCAGAATATCCCTTCCTATTGTCCCTGGAGATACCACTGGGAAGCTTGTGACCAGGTTATGTGGCTTGAACTCCAGCTGCTGTGCAGTCTCTGCCTCCTGGACAAGAGTAAACATGGATAGAAGGACTGCACTCATTTGTGGAGTATAGAATAACACTACATGAAGCTCACACCCAAAGACAGTGGATACAAGGGCCAGGAGGATTGCCCCATAGCTGGAAGACTGTTTCATGAGCGGAGGGGAGAACGCAGATGGGATAGAGAAGGGATCACTAAGAAAATGATGGCTGGAGGAACCAGTTGGGATGGGAGATGCATGCCGAAAGTAGTTAATGGAACAAACATGATGACCTCTCAGTGTCTGTGTTGCAAGCCATAATGCCCCAAAGTAGAAAGAGATTATGGGGAATATTGTCTGCCATGGAGGCAGGGGGAGGGTGGGGAAGGGGGGGTATACCCAGGATATCGATGGTGGGGAATGTGCACTGGTTGGAGGGATAGGTGTTTGATCATTGTGAGATTGCAACCCAAACATGAAAGCTTGTAACTATTTCACGGTGATTCAATAAAATAAAATTTAAAAAACTAGAGTAAACATGGATAGAAATGTTCTTATTTTTCATCTTCCCTCTCAAAGGAGTCCCATTTAGAGGCAGAAAATTCCAAAATATAAATGATAACTGATAACTAGCTGGGACCTGGAGAACACAAAACCCAGTGTAGTTTGCTTTGCACTAAGGAATTTGTCAGAACTTTGCCCGGGAAAAAATTGGTGCACCCTCACACTTTTGGGATAAATTCTTTTCAGAGGGAACTTTTCTTTGTTTATTAAAATGCTGAGTTCTCCAGAAAAAAGCGGTACAATGTGTAAAAAAGTGGTACAATGTGTAAGGCAACTGCTTTGCATGTGGCCAGCCAGAATTCATTCACCCCTTATGATCCCCTGAGCCTTTCATAAGGAAGCCCTGAGTTCAGTCAAGGAGTAAGACTTGAGCACTGCTGGCTGTGGCCCAAAAAGAGAAGAAGAAGAAGAAGAAGAAGAAGAAGAAGAAGAAGAAGAAGAAGAAGAAGAAGAAGAAGAAGAAGAAGAAGAAGGAGGAGGAGGAGGAGGAGGAGGAGGAGGAGGAGGAGGAGGAGGAGGAGGAGGAGGAGGAGGAGGAGGAGGAGAAGGAGGGGGAGGGGAGCTGGGAGGAGGGGGAGGGGAAGGGGGAGTAGAGGGGGGAAGGAGAGGGGAGAGGGAGAAGAATGTTCTGTATATTTCCACCCAGTAGCCATAGCACATCGGGTAGGGTGTTTGCCTTGCATGCAGTTGACCCGGGTTTGATTCCTCCATCCCTCTCGGAGAGCCCGGCAAGCTACTGAGTGTATCCCGCCCACATGGCAGAGCCTGGCAAACTCCCTGGGGCGTATTGGATATGCCAACAACAGTAACAAGTCTCACAATGGAGATGTTACTGGTGCACACTTGAGCAAATTGATGAGCAAGGGGATGACAGTGATACAGTGATACAATAACAGTCTCTCTCTGAAGTTAATCTGATAATTACTACACTCTTTTTTTTTACTGAATCACCATGAGATAGTTACAAGCTTTCATGTTTGGCTTACAATCTCACAATGATCAAACACCCATCCCTCCACCAGTGCACATTCCAGTTTCACTACTGTCTGTGCTCTGGCATCCTCCCATGACTTCGACTTCTCATTTTCTCCCATGACTTCTCAGATGTGAGACATCCTCTGCTGTTCTCAGCCCACAAAGTTTTCCCACAAATTGCTTTGTCAGGAAGTTGCTCTACACTTCGTGCCTTTTCCTTGGAGTCCTTGACAAGCTGAGCGTGACTACCGGGTGTCTTAGAGGCATTAGTGTGATGAGCTGGATGGGAATCCCAGGTTCAGGAGACCTCCCCACTTTAGCTTCACACAGCACTAGTTATTTGAACCCAGGTATTTGCTCAGTGTTAGACTCTTAATTGCAGCAGAGAGTTGGTGTTCCATATGATGAGGAGAAAGTTGAGAGTATTCTTGACATCAGAACAGGATATAGGTGTCAATATGTGTGTGTTTATGGTGCCATTTCAGGTGGAGATAAGAGCCAGAAATAGGAACAACACAGGAATAGAGAAGGGGGTCACTAAGTCAATGATAGTTGGAGGGATATTTTGGGATGGGAGATGTGTACTGAAAGTAGATAAAGGACCAAGCATGATAGCCTTTAGGTATCTGTATTGCAAACCATAATGCCCCAAAGTAGAGAGAGAATGAGGGAAATTGTCTGCCACAGAGGTGGGGGTGAGGGTGGGTGGGACGGGGATGGATACTGGGGACATTTGTGGTGGAAAATGTACACTGGTGAAGAGATGGGTGTTCGATCATTGTATGAATGAAACTCAAACATGAAAGCTTTGTAGCTGTATCTCACAGTGATTCAATTTAAAAAAAAAGGAGTAGGAGCCCCATTTCTCCGCGCCCGCACCCCCAGAATGACTGACGAAGAGGATGGAGCTGCTTGGGACACCGGCAGCCCACCAGCAACCTGCAGTATGTGACTTGAGAGTCTCCGCCAGGTCCCCCGAGCGGGGGCCTGGCGTTTCTCTTTTTTTTTTTTTCTCTTTAATCTACCTCTCTTCCCCTCAACCTCTGGGCACAGCACAGCATCTACCCCACTTCTGAGCACAAAATGGAGAGACACACCCAAGTGCGCGGCGCGGCTGGCGGGGGATCGAGGGCGGGGAAGTACCGGTCTCCGCCCACATCGGACACTTAAAGAGAATGCAGCCACGTGGGCTTTCCCATTTCTCCGCGCCCGCACCCCCAGAATGACTGACGAAGAGGATGGAGCTGCTTGGGACACCGGCAGCCCACCAGCAACCTGCAGTATGTGACTTGAGAGTCTCCGCCAGGTTCCCCGTGTGGAAATCTCTCTCTCTCTCCTTCAACTTTTTCCCTGGACTTTAGACAGAAACAGTATGTAATGGTTCCTTCTTAATGGGTCGGACTTTTGTGGGTGATCCTAACAAGAATAGTAAGTATTTTGTTGAAATATTGAAGGCAATCAAAATGGTAGCCATCTCTCTAGACTGAACTAAGCTATATCCCCACGCCGGCTGAGAAGAAATATCCTTCTTTCTCGGGAAGAAACGTGGCGTGGTGTCAAACATAGTGTGATGTCCATTAAGCAAACAGACCTGGTGGCGTGGGAATGGGAAATAAGGGGAAAAATTAGGTACATGGACCAGTGGGACGCTGGTGGTATCTCGAGCCAGAGCCGATATCAGCGCAAGAGCTTTGGTTCCAGAAACTGCTTCCAGACACTCTACTAGACTATCAACTAAGCCAGAGCCCCACGCCGGCTGATGACGGGAAATAACCATCCTCTTCGGTTTTTTTCCCTTTGTCAGACAGCGTGGCGATTACTAAACAGGCGTGAACTCGGTGGCTCGGGGCAAGGGGGAAAAAGAAAAGTTATGTAACAAACAGCAGGACTTAATATCTCTATATGCTTAGTAATGGAGAATTATCAAATGCCTCATTGGCAATAGGACTGTCTTTTTCTTTTTGGGGGGAAACCCCAGCAACGGTAGTGAGTTGTGTGTTGAAACATGGGATGTAATCGAGATAAGCGCAAATGAAGTGAAACTTATCACGTACAAGGGTGGGGACTAGGGAGGTGGGAGGGGGCGGCAGATATACTGGGGGGGTTGGGGATGGAAGATGGGCACTGGTGAAGGGAGGGGTGTTTGAATATTGTATAACTGACATAATCCTGAGAACTTTGTAACCCTCCACTTGGTGATTCAATAAAAAAAATTAAAAAATTAAAAAAAAAAAAAAGGAGTAGGAACAACAACAAAAAAGGGGGTTGGAGTATGCCCTCAGAGCTCTTATGAAATTGGCTTACATAGATGAGAAATAGACAGCACATGCCCGAGAGTATAGAACTGGCCAGATCTTAATCGAAAAGGGTAATAAATATCCTGTAAAGAACCCTTCCAGAAAGCCCTCAGGATGTTGGCTGATTCACAGACAACATCCTGACATTTAAATGCTGCTTTCTGGCCCGTGCGAAAGTCTTTGTCTCTCTGTGTGTCTCTGCACATCACCATGTGGCTGTACCTGGGGGCCCTGGTGGCTCTGTACCACCTTGTGCGCTGGTACCGGGAGAGGCAGGTGGTGAGCCAGCTGCAGGACAAGCACGTCTTCATCACGGGCTGTGACTCGGGCTTCGGCAACCTGCTGGCCAGGCAGCTGGACCGGCGGGGCTTGAGGGTGCTGGCTGCGTGTCTGACCGAGACGGGGGCCGAGTCACTGAGAACACAGACTTCAGACAGGCTGGAGACGGTGATCCTGGATGTCACCAAGTCAGAGAGCATCGCTGCGGCCACCCAGTGGGTGAAGGAGCGCACGGGAGACAGAGGTACCATGAACCTGTGTCTGTCTGAAGGGGACTCACGGACTGTGCTCCCTGGGCAGAATCCTAGGGGCTTGATTCTCATGAGCATTTCTCACTCACCAGACTCCCAGACTGAGCCTTTTCTTTTCTCACTGACCCCCGCCATCTCCACACCCTGTGCTATGGGGTGCTGGAATGAGTTTGCCCTGATGAGACTTGTCCCTCTGCCGCTGAGCTGTGTCCTCTCTCAATGGGTTTTTCGTTTCTTTCTTCTGCTCCTCAGAAAAAAATCAGTTGCTTTTTCTCGCTGGGAGAGGGCGGACTCTCAAGCAATGCTCAGAGAGGTTCATACCCTGAAAATATCTGTCAACTATTACAGTATTGCTAGTTTGACTGCTGTATGCCAGGACCAGTAAGACCCCTGAGATGGTTCTCAGAACCTTCTGGGGCCAGGACTCTGAGTTGAGCTCTCTGTTCCAATTGAGCTTCAGGTGCACACAGAGGGGCCCTAACTTCTTAGTGATATGCCTCGCTCCAAATCAGGGTGTTATTATAGGAGTGAGAGAGCCTCTTAGGCATGGAGGTTTGTAGGCTGACTTAGGTCACCCCTAGTGTGCCTGCTGTCCTCAGCTCTTACCCTGTTTTGGTGGTGACTAGCAATGTCCCCACCGATGACCATCCCCACTTCCACCCGCCATCACTGAGCCTTCTGCACATTTCTGTACACGATCAGACCCTCTCAGAGTTGTGTTGTCTTTAGCCATCATGTTTCTCTTCCTCTGTCTTCTTCATTCATTCCTTCTTTGCTTAATTGAGAGTTGTGGCTAAACCACAGCAGCCACACGAAATGCAGGATTTCTATAAAATTCAGGATTTCTATGAAATGCAGGATTTCTATAAAAATGCAGAATTTTGATAAAGGGCAGCCACAACTTTGGTGTGTGAGACCCAAAGGCTAAAGAACACTCTGCCCTCTGGCCACTGACAGGGCCTGAGCTTCCTGCCCTGCAGGCATCTCGGTGGTATCTCCTCTGCGCATTCCCCAGGGAACCTCTCCGTGTCCTCTGAGAGGTCGGTCTGGAACCCCGAGGGGTGGCCTCCCTCCAGGCACAGCACACAGTGACTCTCCCATCCCCTGTGTCCAGGTCTCTGGGGTCTGGTGAACAACGCTGGCATCTCAGTGCCCACGGCTCCCAATGAGTGGCTGACCAAAGAGGACTTCATGAAGATACTGGATGTGAACCTGCTGGGGGTGATCGACTTGACCCTGAACCTGCTGCCCCTGCTGAGGAAGGCCAGGGGCCGTGTGGTCAACGTCTCCAGCATTGGAGGTCGGCTTGCCCTGATAAGTGGTGGTTACTGCATCTCCAAGTTTGGCCTTGAGGCCTTCTCTGACACGCTCAGGTAAGGGCAGAGGAGACCTTCCTGTGAAGGTCCAGCTATTGTGCTTCCAGGGAGCCTTTCCCTGGGGGTTCTTCCATCACTTACTGGCATCCTCTTCATTTCCTCTAAATTTCTGGCACTATGCGCTCTGGGATATCCCTTTCTATGTTTTGGGTATGTAAGAGAACCCCTGACCTGTTAAGTCTGGTTCCACCTCCTTTCTTGGCGGAAGCCTCAGCACCAAGGGTCTGAAGAGGAGTGGAACTGGGACAGTTGCGCTATCGATCCCATGATATCACCTCCCCGCTATTCACACTTGGGAAACTTGGAAAAGGGCTTAGAGCCTTTGAGTGCAGAATGCACATTGCTAGGAATTTCTGAGAGTGCAACTAAGTGTGAGGACAAAGCCATTTCTTCCCCAAACTGACATGTGAGGGTTGAGAAAGGGGCAGAGATGGAAGTGATGTGCCCGCGTCTCAGGCTGTTTGCTGAGGAAGCCCATAGGACTCATGCTTTTGTGCATGTTAGAGATGCGTGCTGAAATTAAATAATGGACCAGACATGATGACCTCTCAGTGTCTGTGTTTCAAGCCATAATACCCAAAAGTAGACAGAGAGCATGGGGAATATTGTCTGCCATAGAGGCAGGGGGAGGGTGGGAAAGGGGGGGTATACCCAGGATATCGATGGTGGGGAATGTGCACTGGTGGAGGGATGGGTGTTTGATCATTGTGAGACTGCAACCCAAACATGAAAGCTTGTAACTCTCTCACAGTGATTCAATAAAATTTAAAAATTAAATTAAATTAAATTAAAAAAATAATAAAATGCCCCCAAAAAGAAATAAGAAAACTTTGTGGGTGGAGCGATAGTACAGCAGGTAGGGGTTTGCCTTGCACGAGGCCAACCGGGTTCAATTCCCAGCATCCCATATGGTCCTCTGAGCACCGCCAGGAATAATTCCTGAGTGCAAAGCCAGGAGTAACCCCTATGCATCGCAGGGTGTGACCCCCCCACCAAAGAAAAGAAGAAGGAAACTGTAGAGCCCTCTGTAAAACTTAACTTAAATTGTTGCAGGTTTTCTTCTGCATTTTGACTTTCTAAGATTGAGTACCTCCAACCTCAACCTGGGAGGGTTATACTATTTATGTGAATTTTGTATCATTGTTTGAATTTTTTTTCTTCCAGGGCATTGAACTTTATCTCTTTACTTTATGTTTGCAGGCGGGAGCTCTCCTTTTTTGGAGTTAAGGTGGCTGTGATCGAGCCTGGTCACTTCAAAACCTTTATGACCAATTTAGAGAATATTTCTCAAGGCATCCAGAAAGCTTGGGAGCAGGCCAGTGCAGAGGTCAAGGATATCTATGGAGAAAATTACTTGACAAGACGTAAGTGGGCACTGGGCTGTGGGGGAGGGTCGAAAAATCAGTGTCTAGGAAATTTGAGTCTTTCATTCATGTTACATACATGTTAACGTGTTATATACATACGTGTTACATACATGTTAACATACATGTTAAGTATATCCCAGACTCACTATATTTAGGGACATTTATAACATTCACAAATCCAATAGGCTACCCAAAGCAGGACAGAATCAGGCTATTTCTTTCTTTTTTTTTTTTGTGTCGATTGCCCTGTGCAATTTTTTTTATTAGTTTATTTTTAATTAGAGAGTCATCGTGAGGGTACAGTTACAGATCCATACATCTTTGTGCTCATGTTTCCACCATACAAAGTTCGATAACCCATCCCTTCACCAGTGAGAATCAGGCTATTTCTACCTCAGAACCACGATATCATCCGAAAACCATTATTTGAGAATACTGAAGCAGAGAGTGACCACATCCCAGGGCTTATGGCAGTCTAATTTTAGAGCCAATGGCTCAGGAACTTGATTTGTAGTGTTTGAGGAACCACTGGGAGTGTGGGAACTACATCCTGATATACAAACACAATGTCCTCATGTAGAGAGTGTTTAGAGATAGATTTGGGAAATTCTCAGATGAATTCCATGGAATCCATTTGAAACATAATTTTGAGAAGGGGATCAATGCCATTCGTAGATATTTTCTGTAAATTCACCCCAAATCTGAAAAATTGGAGATAAATGGTTGTTTTTTAATTTTTTCTTTCTTTTCAGTCATAAAAATGGGTAAAATAATGGAGACATATAAAAATTCGAGTCTGTCCTTGGCAACGGACTGCATGGAGCATGCCTTGATCTCCTGTCATCCTCGTATCCGATACTCACCTGGCTGGGATGCCAAATTCATCTTCATCCCCCTGAGCTACATGCCCAGCTTTGTGACAGATTACTTGATCAAACTGGCCACATTAAGGCCTGCAAAGGCTCTCTGAGGGGTACAACATAGGGTGGGGTTCAGTATTTGTGAGCAAAACAAAACATGAGGGAATAGAATGCAAAGAGATTCCATCTTGTCTTCATGCTTACCCTGTATGTTCCTTTTCAATTCCTCCTGGATTTGTCATAGGATTTTTCCAGTATGCTGGAAAAATAGTAGTACATGGGATACTGGGAACAGAGGTCCATGCTTTGTGGCTGAGGAAGCGTCATCCACTTGCACACAACTATGACCTGCTGTGAGTATCTACTGATGTCCCAGAATATCATGCTCCTTTCCCCATTGTCCCTTGAGGTACCATTGGGAAGCAAGTGACCAGGTTCTAGGTCTTGAGCCCTACCTACTTTGCAGTATGTCACCTGGACACCAGTAAACATGATAAACATGTTCTTCATTTTCATCTTCCTTCACAACTGAGTCTTACTTTGAGACAGAAAATTGAAAAGAGAGGATACCTAAAACATATTCTCCTGGGACCTGGAGTTTAGTTTTCTTTTTCTTTGCATCTGTCTTAAGTTTGCCCTGAGAGTTGAAACCTTGGAAAAAAGGCACCAAGTGTCATCTGCTCTGGAATAGGCTTCCCTGGCACCCTCTCCCATACTTGGCAGCATCCCTTATTGAAGCACCCTGTGAACACCTGCAGGGATCAGTGGGAAGAGCTTCTCATCCTGGAAAACTTGGTGCACCCTCACACCTGTGGAATAAAATTTCGTCAGAAGTAAATGCTTGGACATGATACTTTTTTTTGGAGGGGAGGGGAAGAAACTTCTTTGCATATTAAAATGCTGAATACGCTGAAAAAATAAAAGTACACCAATTTAGGTATGGACCCTGAGCCGCTTATGGTCTTCCAAGCCTTCCAAGAGTGATCCCTGAGAATGCGTCTGCCACAGAGGCAGGTGGTGGTGGGGGATGGGGAGGGAGAGATACTGGGAACATTGGTGGTGGAGAATGGGCACTGGTGGAGGGATGGGTACTCAATCACTGTATGACTGAAACGTAAGTACAAAAGTTTGTAAGTCTGTAACTGTACCTCACAGTGATTCACTAAAAAAAAAAATTAAATTAAAAAAAAAAAAAGAGTGATCCCTGAGTGCAGAGCCAGAAGTCAGTCTTGAGCACTGCTGGGTGTGTCCCAAGAAGAAAAAAAGAAAAAGAAGAAGAAGAAGAAAACTGCTGAGTAAATTCCACTAAGTGTACAATATCAGTCTCTTTCTGAAGGTATTCTGATAAATAAAGCACTACCAACAAGTGAGCCAAGGCAAACTTCTATCACAGTATATTCATTATCACCTTCTGTCAGGCATTGCCTTTTACACATCTAGAATATTTGCTACTTCATATCTTAAAGTGCAAATGTAGTTGATTCATCAGGATGTACATATTCCTTCTTTGTAATGTAGCTCAAATATAAAACTTCTCAGCTATTAAAGAGTCTCAATGTTTTTTTAAATTTTATTTATTTATTTATTATTATTATTATTTTGCTTTTTGGGTCACACTTGGCGATGCACAGGGGTTACTCCTGGCTCTGCACTCAGGAATTACTCCTGGCGGTGCTCAGGGGACCATATGGGATGCTGGGGATTGAACCCGGGTCAGCCAAATGCAAGGCAAACGCCCTACCCACTGTGCTATCGCTCCAGCCCGAGTCTCAATGTTTGTAAGATATAGACCTGAGTTTTTTTCGCATTGTAGAAGACACTGCAATGTATGCTTCATCTGATTGCTCTTTGGAGTGTCTTTGAGAAATCTCTGAGACTGGTGGGCTTTTGATTGGTGTGGGAAGAATCACATGATGGGTGTGTGGCTCACAACGGCCAATTTATTGCTCCACGTCAACAGGGCCAGGACAAGTGGAGGAACCAGCACCACAAAGAACTCTTAATCAGTACCACAATTGGCATCCCAAAATGTCAGGCCTCAGTGACATTTTGTACTTTTTTGGTGTCCCCTCCCTCGGGACTCGGTCAATGTGGGTAGCTGGGAGAGGGTGCGAGAGTGAAAAGGAGACAGACACAAGAAGAAAGAGACAGACACAGACAGACACAAGAATGGGAGCAAGCTCCAACTTTATTTCTCCTAAGCTAGTCTTTTATATTTGATTATATGAGGAAGTGGGCAGAGTGGGAGAACGCAAACGTTTAACGAAACTGGATGTGGGCCCCGATGGCAGTTTCCCTGGGCATTGTTCTGCAACCTTTCCCAAGAATCGGTTGTTCCTTAGTTACAGGTCAGGTTATACTGACATATTGGTTCCCAGGCATGGGTTTCTGGCTGTTCCCAGGCATTGGTTCCCGGCATTTTGATTTCAAGCCCATGCTGTTTCAAAATTCTTATATGGAAGAATATATTCTTATAGGGAAGAGAAGATTTAACTTTGGAAAACAATGTTATTCTTCTCGCCCCAAGGCCTCCATCTGGACCACATGATCCAATTGAGGCAAACTGCCTTACTGAACAAGGAATTTTTCAATTATATTGTTATGTTCTTTTTGACCTATCATGTTGTTCAGACAGATACAAACTAGCCTAACTTTTTTGTGCAATGCATATAAGATAAACCCACAGATCACCACATGTCTGTACAGACATTACATCTCTTTTTTTCACAGCTCTTGATTTAAAACTTCTTGTAGGTATATGTTTGCGGGCTGTTGTTGCCACAAAAATAAGAACTTTCTGGGGCTGGAGCTATAGCACAGCGGGTAGGGTGTTTGCCTTGCACGCGGCCGACCCGGGTTCGATTCCCATCATCCCATATGGTCCCCTGAGCACCGGCAGGATAATTCCTGAGTGCAGAGCCAGGAGAAACCCCTGTGCATTGCCAGGTGTGACCCAAAAAGAAAAAAAAAAGAACTTTGAACTCCTGACCAGCTATCATAATTGTTATTTTATCCCTCTTGCTGCTAGCCTATCACAGCTCCTTCTCACCATCCTGGTCTCTTTCCCATCTTCATGAATGAATCCATCATCATCACAACTGACTAATTAGACTACTCTTGTCAGACTCTTAATGTCAGACTCTTAATTGCAGCAGATAGTATTTCCTCTGTCTCGGAGAACACCGGGAGACTGCCTTCAACATTAGAACTGGCTATAGGCTTCAATATGGTCATGTTTATGGTGACATTTGGGATGAGGAAAATAATACAAACTTCACAATTTCTTGTGAAACTGGCTGACATGAATGAAAGAATTTCAAACTGAGTTTCCTGTGCCTGCAGACTGACCCTAAAGTCTTTGAGATTTCACTGGCCTGGATCAGGTTGAGAGAGTCTCTTTGGCATGGAAGATTTTTAGGCTGACTTGGGGTTACCTCTGGCTGTGCTTACTGTTCTCAACACTTACTCTGTTCTTGATGGTGACCAGCAATGTCTCATAGATGGCTCAACCCCACTTTTACCTGCCATCACTGAACCTTCTGCACGTTTCTGGTTAAGGTCAAACCCTCTAAGAGTTGTGTTGTCTTTGTCCATCGTGCCTTTCTTCCTCTATTCCTCTACCTTCTTCATTCCCTCCCTCTGCCTCTTTGTTCAGTTGATGGTTGTGGTGCACCCTCTCCTGAGGCAGTGCAGGCACGTGGAAATGCAGGGGGGTGTTTATAAAGGGGCAGCCACAACTTTGGTGTGTGAGATCCAAAGGCTCAGGCCGACTCTATACGTCAGCAGTGAAGAGGGTCTGGGCTTCAGCCCTGTATGTAGTCCATTTATTTATTTATTTTGCTTTTGGGGCCACACCCATCAATGCTCAGGGGTTATTCCTGGCTCTGCAGTCAGGAGTTACTCCTGGCAGTGCTTGGGGGAACCATATGGGATGCTGGGGATTGAACCTGGGTTGTCCTCGGGCAAGGCACACACCCTTGTTTGCTGTCTTGTGGCTCCAGCCCTGGCCCATTTATTTTTGTTCTGCCACTCCCTGTGTAATGTCTCCATGTCCTCCCTGGGAGAGTTACCGGAATCCAGCTGTGGCACCTCTCCAGGGACAGCACACTGTTGACTTCCGGGCCTTTGGAGCCTGGTGACAATGCTGGGATCAGTGCCTGCGGCTCTCACGAGAGGCTGGCCAAGCAGGATTTCACGAAGATACTGAATGTGAACTTGTGGGGATGACTAAGGTGACTCTGAGCCTCCTGTCCCAGCTGAGGAATCAGGTCAGGGGTCAAGTGATTAATGTCTCAAGAATCACTGATAATGTGCCAGCAGTTGTTCCTTCTCCAATTTTGGGTCATTGGATCTAGGGGTCGAAATTGGCATCTGTGGACATTTGGATTCTGGGTATCATCATTCCTTAGATTTATAGCATGAGGAAGGGCCTGGCTGTGAGCCAGTTCTCTACCTTCTTAGCGTCGTGGGGTCTCTGCCTCATCGGCGTCCCTTCTCCTTGCAGTAGGCACAGCATGTGGGTCCCCCAGGGTTCTGATTTTTTCACTGACCTGCCGTTCTTATCCTCTGGGTACTCGGGGAAGGAATATTGAAACCAGGATTTGGGGGCTACCTAGGCATGCAGGGAAGCTCTGGGACTAATCCCAGACTGTTCTCAGTGATCACCACTGGTAGTGACTGGGACCATGTCTTGATGGATATCAAAACCAGGTTTCCCTCAGGCAAAGCATGTGACCCCAACCTTTGTGTCTTCTTTACAGCCCCGTTGTCAGGATTCTTGCCTTCTGGTTAGCTAAGAAACCAATATTTTACTCCAGGTGATTATACTTTTAGGCCTCTTCCTCATCTCTTCTTCCATTTTCCTATTTATAAAGAACTTCCCTCCCATACCAGGACTAGATAGTCTCTTGCCTCTTCTCTATATCTTTAAGTTTCCTTAGCTTCTGGGGGTAGCCCAGTCATGAAGGGATGAGCTAGGAGTATCCTTCCTTTTTCACTTTTCCGTACATTAAGGGAGAAGTTCTTGAAAGTCTCCAAGAGGCCCTTGAGCTGGACAGGTTTTCATGATTATTTTGGCTATGCTCTTGACTTTATTAGTGTTAACTATCTTTTTGATAGCTCTAGACATGTCCCCATGAAGACAGACAATGACCATTTTCATGACTTCTAGTCCCTCATTTTTCTGTAGTACCAACTAGACTCAGAAAGGAGAATGGGTCATTCAGGTGAGTCTCAGAGCTATCTGCTGGGCCTTCTATACTGTTCAACAGCACCTGGTTATGATGGTCATTATATTTCTTCAAATCAGGTCAAAGTTGATCATTACATTCATCCAAGTCCAATTAAAGTTTCTTATATTCATCCTTAATAACTTGGGAGCATTTTCTGAATATAATCCAAAGAGTTTCAGATATTTTTCAAAATAAGTCACAGAGAGGGGGACATACTTACAGGTAATATCCCCACTACTGCTAGGAAAATCTGAAAAGGACCTGCTAGGGATACGTGACCTTCTCCCTGTGTGTCACCCTGAGCCCTGCTCTAAGACCCGTGGATGAAGGGACACAGGAGGATGGAAGTGGAATTTGGCTTCCATTATTGATGCCTGAAATGCAGGGGGACACAGGAAGCTTCTGTAGGGCACATTTTATCTGTTCTGTGGTGATTTTGTCACTGAGGAAACACAGGCCTGGTTGCATCTTGCCCGTTGGCACAGAAGAATCATGTGACAAAGCTGGGGCACAGGAAACTTGTTTATATATCCAACACTAAGAAACACTTGAATGGGTGACCCAAAACCACAGGTGGCACCTGCATCTGCTTAGGACCACAAGCTATTTCTAGATCTTGGGCTTTGATCTGGGTCCAAATTCCGAATATTGTTCTTATAAGTTCACGCCTGTTGGGGCCTGTATAGTTGTGAGAAAATAGTGGGAGAGAGATAGTAAGGGTTTCTAAGTATCTCTTAGTTTTCTATACTTTGAACCCTCATCTGTCTGATGAAAACTTAGCCTATAGTTGCAACAGAACTTGCTGCCATACCCAGAAGGCTTTTTGCAAGAACATTGTAATATTAATTAGTATTGTGATGTTGCCAAGTTTGACAGACTCTTGGCTATGTACTGCTACTACTAATAATATGAGGAAATGTTCTTTTCCCCAAGTTCTCTTCTAGACTCTCACACTCACTAGGACATCCAAGAAACTCTGAGAAACAATTTAAGTTTCTCCTTTGCATCCAAATTCCAAAATGATTAATTTTTGTGTCAGGGGCATCCTGGTGTAAAATAAGCCATCGCCTTCTTGCTTTGGGGGTCAGGGTTTCCGGGTCAGCAGAGCATCTCTGTCCTGGACCTATTCAAAGTCAGCCCTCGGGGCCGGAGCCATAGCACAGCGGGTAGGGCGTTTGCCTTGCACGCGGCCGACCCGGGTTCGATCCCCGGCATCCCATATGGTCCCCCAAGCACCGCCAGGAATAATTCCTGAGTGCAAAGCCAGGAGTAACCCCTGAGCATCGCTGGGTGTGACCCAAAAAAGCAAAAAAAAAAAAAAAAGTAAAAGTTAGCCCTCACATGTGTGTCAGAATGCAAAAAAGATGAAGAAATAGCCCATAAGAATGAGACTAAAGGAAAAAACTGAAGAACACACAGACAGGATCTGTGATCCAAAACCACAAGTGGCATCCCTTTAGGACCATATTCACTTACATTCCTGCATTTACACTCTCCAAACTGTCAGAGAACTGTGAGGAGTTAAGCCCTGGTCTCCGTGCTTTAGCCTCTGCAGGAGCAGAGATTTGGTGACAAAGTACCTTTGATTCAAAGTGTGTGTTGTGATCTAGAGGTCAACTGTCAAGGAGGAAGAGCAATAACGAAAGAATCCAAAGTAAACCAGGCCAAATCTGAGCCTGGACTCAGTAGAGGCACACTCCTCCTGGATTCAGGCTACTGGTCTTAAGCAGGGGGTAATTCCAGTTGACGGACTCAAGATTGAACTAAAAGTCTATCTCTAGAGAGCAAGAAATGTGAAGTGGAGCAAAAAAAAAGACTCTTTAACAAATGGTGCTGGTGAAACTGGACAGCTACATGCAAAAAAAAAAAATGGGTTCATACCTCTACCTAACACCATGCACAAAAGTCAGATCAAAATGGATTAAAGACCTCAACATCAGACCGGAATCTGTAAAAAATATAAAGGGCGCGTGTGCTCGGAAGGGGGATGATGTGATGTGTGTTGTTGTTCGAAGGCTCTTGGGGCAGTTTTCTCTCACTCGCGCAGCTCATGATTGGTGCTTGTGTTCGGTGCTCTCGAGCTGCTGTGTATGGACCGGATCTGACTGGCTCCTCCTTGTGCTCTGCTTCTGTGTGTGCCACTGTGCTCTCTTCTGTCTGTCTATCTGTGTCTCTGTCTCTGTAGTCTCTCCTCTGGTCTCTTCCGACTTCTCTCTGTCTCTGCTCCTGGTCTTCTCTCTTGCTTCTGTATCTTCTCTCTCCATTTCTGTCTCTTCTCCTTGCTTGTCTTACCTCCGTCGCTTCTGCCTTGCCTCTCCCCTTTCTATCTTGCCTCTGCCTGCTTCTGTCTTGCCTCTGCCTTTCTGTGTCTTCCCCCCTTACAGTCTTAGTGTATATAGCAAATTACATAGGGTGGTGACACAAAAGTGGGCTGAACATTAACAAATCAACAAAGAAGGGTAAAACCATTTCTCTAGGAGATTAACAAAATCTCATCTAAGGAGATTACTCCAGATTACTAGGAGATCTGCTCAAGGGTGGGATCCAAACAAAGGTGTGTCGCTTTCTTCCTTCCTCAGCTAGTTATCCTCTTAAATAGTTATAGTAAATTTACTTCGAATATTTCTAGCAATGTCATTCTGTATGAGCACAGTAAGAGATATATCAGACTTAAAGTTTCGTTCTTCCTGAGGACATTCACTATATATTCCAGACCACAGTCCTCAGGCCAGGTTAGTCTTACTAACCCCATCAGGGTCCTAGTCTCGTTGTTACTTTTGGATCATGACAGCATTTGTCTATGACCGTGTTCTCAACTTACAGTTGAATATTGTGGCGCTTTGTCCTGGCCCATTTCAATGCCAGGGGAGCTCACAGCTTGCCCTGGGTCCATTCTATCCCTCGTCGGGACTCTGTTTTTGGGTGCTAGGAACTAAGAGCAACTGAGTTGAGAAAGCAGATGCCCGGGAGTAAATATGATTGGAGTCAATCAGCTCCCAAGTTACAAAGCATAATATTAGCTGTCTTCCTGTGTCTGTACAGAAAGGCCATTGCTCTAAGGCAAACTAAGTTCCCTGTGGCAAGACTGAAAGGGCAAACCCAATGTTATCCTACAAGAATTCATCAGGTACATTGAAGACAAGGTTGGCAAAGCCCTCCACAACATTGAAGCTAAACGTATCTTTAAAGAGCAACATACCACTGGCCAAGCAAGTGGAAACAGAGATAAACAAATGGGACTATCTTAAACTGAGAAGCTTCTGCACCTCGAAAGATACAGTGACCAGAATACAAAGACAGCCTACAGAATGGGAAAGGATATTCACCCAATATCCATCTGATAAGGGGTTGATATCAAGAATTTAAAAGGCACTGGTTGAACTCCACAAAAAGAAAACATCCAACCCCATCTGATGATGGGGCAATGAAATGAACAAAAACTTTCTCAAAGAAGAAATCCAAATGGCCAAAAGACATATGAAAAATGCTCCTTATCACTAATCATCAGAGAAATGCAGATCAAAACAACAATGAGATATCACCTCACACCACAGAGACTGGCCCACATCTGAAGGAACAAAAGCATGATGGGTGCTTAATACCTCTACTGCAAACCACAACACCCAAAAGGAGAGAGAGAGAGCAAAAGGGAATGCCCTGCCACAGAGGCGGGGCGGGGAGGGGGGAGGGTGGGGCAAGGGTGGGGGGAGGGATGCTGGGACCATTGGTGGTGGAAAACGGGCACTGGTGGAGGGATGGGCACTCGACCATTGTATGACTGAAATGCAAGCACGAAAGTTTGTGAGTCTGTAACTGTACCTCACGGTGATTCACTAATAAAAATTCTTTTAAAAGAATTCTATCACTAGAAAGTCCAAGAAGTGCCACAGTGAGTCTGTCCTGACCTGACCCGTCCTCCACTGCCCTGCATGTTTCTGAGGAGCGAGCACAATGTAAGTGATCTTTTACCCAAATCTCATCTTCACAAAATCACGCTTGATGGCTAGTGTAGGCGACAGAATTGCGCACACAAAACACTTTCACAATTATGTATCACAACAACCCTTTCCTGTTTCTCACTTGACTGTGTCCTTCTCCTCAGAGTTCCTTGTTGGCTGGGTGGGGACAGACTCCTCTGTGGTATTAATGTAAAGCACCACCAGAGGGTACTGGCCTCAGCCCCGGGCAGACACCTACTCACCCACGACGAGAGCCTGTAGGGCTGCCCTGCCGGGGAGTGTGATGCCAGTGTCTGTGCCCTCCAAAGAGATCTGCAGAGACAAGGCTTGCCGTGGCAAATCCGGACTGGCACTGTGATCGTGGCAGGTCAATCCCAGGTGAGTGATGGGTAGTTCAGGTTCTTTGTTTCCCCTCCTCCTCTCTCCTGAGCCCCTGTCAGCTCGGCCCTCATACCCACCCACATCATCCCCTGTTCTCTGACTGTGGGAGAAACAGGGATGCTCTGGCCTGGGGGGCGGGGGGAGTGAGTGGGAGATGCCTCACTGCTTTGCTCTTGGGGATTTATGGGTTAATGAATTTGGGGTCTGGGACAAATGTCCCAGCTCCTTCCCAGACTCCCATCGAAAGGCCCAGTCGCTTTAGAGTTGGCCTGTGTCCTGGCCCAGGGCTTCACAGTCCTGTGCCTCCCGTCACCTGGGCCAGGGCTGCGAGGAGGACCCGGGGGCTCCCGGGCTGCAGAAGAGGCTTCTAGAGAGCAGAGGGGCCTCACAATCCCAGGCCTGCAGTGCTCCCTGCAGATAAAGTGACCATACCTCTGCACCATGTGCCCCCCATGTTTGTGCCCTCGGAGAAGTATGGCGGCATTGACAGCGGTCGGTGTGGGAACCTCTCTTCCTCACTCACTCTTCTTCCTCCCAGCGTCCACTGAGCAGAGACAAGTGTGGGCAGATTGTGCAGAGTTTCCCAGAACAGGAATCACCATGAGAACAAACTTAACTCACCACCTCATTAGTGCTCAGCTCAGCTTCTTCTTCTTCTTTATTTTTAATTTTTAAAAATTTTATTGAATCACCGTGAGAGAGTTACAAGCTTTCATGTTTGGGTTACAATCTCACAATGATCAAACACCCATCTCTCCACCAGTGCACATTCCCCACCACCAATATCCTGGGTATACCCCCCTTTCCCACCCTCCCCCTGCCTCTACGGCAGACAGTATTCCCCATACTCTCTCTCTACTTTTGGGCATTATGGCTTGCAACACAGACACTGAGAGGTCATCATGTTGGGTCCATTATCTACTTTCGGCATGCATCTCTCATCCCGACTGATTCCTCCAGCCATCATTTTCTTAGTGATCCCTTCTCTATTCCATCTGCCTTTCCCCTTCCACTCATGAAGCAGTCTTCTAGCTATGGGGCAATCCCCCTGGCCCTTGTATCTACTGTCCTTGGATGTCAGCCTCATGTGATGCTACCCTACACTCTACAAATGAGTGTAGTCCTTCTAATGTCTGTCCCTCTCTTTCTGACTCATTTCACTTAGCATGATACTCTCCGTGTTTATCCATTTATAAGCAAATTTCATGACTTCATCTCTCCTAACAGCTGCATAGTATTCCATTGTGTAGATGTACCAAGGTTTCTTCAGCCAGTCATCTGTTTTAGGGCACTCAGGTTGTTTCCATATTTTGGCTATTGTGAACAGTGCTACAATGAATATATAGGTACAGATGTCATTTCTACTGTGCTCTTTTACATCCTCGGGATATTTCTCAGAAGTGGTATTGCGGGGTCCTATGGAAGCTCAATTTCTAGTTTTTGAAGAACTGTCCATATTGTTTTCCAGAAAGGCTGGACCAGTCGGCATTCCCACCAACAGTGAAGCACAGCTCAGCTTATTCTAAGTGTTTTGGTGACTGGGCTGTGATATGTGCTGGTGAGGGCAGGCCTGCCTTAGTGGAGTGGGTTCAACATTTGCATGCCATAGCGCTGGGGACAGTCATCTGCAGGAGCTTGATCTCTGAGACCCGTTTTGTATTCGTTCCTCAGCCCCTCCTTGCCACTCAGAGCTTCACTGCTGCTGTGCCTCTCACACCCTCCTCAGTCCCTCCCTTTACTTCGCTGTCCTCAAGTGCTTTGTAGCCACAAACTACTTCATCTGGAAGAGACTCTATACTCTGAACCCTCAAAATGCTGATGGATGGTATGTTTTCTTGGGGTGTTTGTGTACTGAGCTAGACGAGAAGCCCAAGTACAGAGGGTGCCCAACTCAGTATCTTTCGACACCAGCAGAAAAGCGAGTGTAACTGTGAATGATGAGAACTGTATAGAGGCTCCAATGTCTTTGGGCTGGGGTTTCAGGCTGAGGGAAAGAGGTAGGAGTTGGAGGAGCAGAGAAAGTGCTTAGGAGAATAATCTCAGAGTTCTTGAAAAATTCTCCTGGCACTGATTAGAAATGGCCAAAGAACCACAAAATCTTTCTTCTTAAACTGTGTCACTCTCCTCCTGAGTTGTGCAAACATTTTATTTTTTTTGGAGGAGGAGATTCTTATTAATTTATCTTAAGTTAAAATTTATTTTTCAAGATTATACCTATGTATAATTATTTTTATAAGTATATTTATAAAACCGAGCTCCTGGATGAGAGCGACGCAGAGTCTCTCACCCCTGCACCTGGCTGTCTTCACTAGGGCCCCTTGGAGCGGGATGGGTTGAGTTTCCTTCCCTCCCTCCCCTGAGGAGACCCCCGGCAGCCGAAGACCTCCGGAACCCAGCCACAGCCATGCTCAAGGCCTCTCTCCACATGTTCAGATGAGCCTCACACATGAAGGAACTGAGACCTGGGGCTGAGATTTCCAAACCTGCTCATATCAGGACTGGGCCTCTTCCACCCAGATCCCCCATTTTCTAATAGCTAGGCGGTCACACCTAGAAACGGCCCCCAACATTGTGTAATCCCATCAACGGCCAACATCCAGAGACTATAAAACCAAGCTCCCAGCATTGTATAGCCTAGTTCTCCCTCTCGGGGAACATGGCAAGCTACAGAGAGTTTTCCTGCCCGCATGGGAGAGACTGGCAAGTTCCCCGTGGTGTATTCATATGCCAAATACAGTAATAATGATGGATCTCATTCTCCTGAGCCTGAAAGAGCCTTTAATGTGGCACCGTTGGGAAGAATGAGTAAAGAGAGGCTGCTAAAATCTCAGGGCTAGAACGAATGTAGACATTACTGGGTCTGCTTGAGCAAATTGAGGATCAAGGGGATGATAGTGATAGTGATAGAAGTATAATTTATTTGTATATTTTATTATAATACCTTATATTATTTGTATATTTTATTTACAACACTGTTAGTAACCTAGTTCAGGCATACAATGTTCCAATGCCACAAGTACCATAGGTGTGGCATCTTTCCTTGACTCATGTTGCTAGATCCTTTCCCATTCTTCTTATTCCACTCTTGAAAAACCTAGTTTTGTGACCTATTTTCTGGGACTGTTATTATTGACCATTATCTTCTTTTTCTTTATTTTCTGTATATGAGAGTGCTCATTCTGATTCTGTCTGTCTCTCTCTGACTTTATGCAGCATGATCCATCTAGTTTCTCAAGTTCTTCCACAAAGTGGTTGCATAATGTCACTTCTTATTATTGCTGAATAACATTCCATTGTGTTTGTGCAGCACAGTTTCTTTATCCATCATCTGCTCTTGGAACGTTGGGACCTCACAATTTGGCAATTGTGAATAGTTCTGCCATGAACATAGGATGTGCAAATGTATTTCCAAAATATTATTATTTTGATCTTTGGGGTAGATCTCAAGAAGTAGAAACACTGGAATGTGGAAACTCAATAATTAATATTTTCTTTTGCTTTTTGAGCCACACATACAGTGGGGCTAAGGGATTACTCCTGACTCTGCACTCAGGGATCATGCCTGGTGGTGCTTGGGGACCACGTGGGGAACTGAGGTTGAACCTGGGTTAGCAGAATGTAAGGCAATTGTCCTGCCTTCTGTACTATCTCTCCAGCCCTCACTTATACATTTTATAAATATTAAGACACTGTGATTTATAGAGGTAGTCAAGGTTGAGGTTTCAGGCGTACAACGTTTCAACACCACTCCCACCATCAGTATCAGCTGACCTCCACCAATGTCTGTAGGTTTCCTCCCACCCCCAGACTGCCTCTTTGACAGGCACACACTATAGTTTGCTTATTGTAGTTTGGATTTTATGCCTAAAGTATTGTTATTTCTGTAGTTTCTATATAGACATACACACACACATATCACACCTCTACAGTGCTGCTGTGCTTGAGGCTTCAGCCCTCTGTTACATCTCTTCTTATTCCCGCTCTTGGTTTCTTTCCTTTCCTGCCCTTCTCATTTCTATGATCTAGGGTCAAGGGTAATCAGGGTATACCCCCTTTGATACCATGCAGTCCCTCTTCCTGTTAGTCTTATGAATACCACACATAAGTGAGATATCCCGGTATTTGCTTTTCTTTTTGCTTACTTCACTTAACATGATATCCTCCATTCCATACAACATCCAACTTGCAGCAAATTGCATGATTTCATCATTTCTTGTACCTGCATAGAATTGCATTGTGTATATATACCATACTTTTACTATCCATTCATCTGTTGTTGGGCACCTATGTTGATTTCATATCCTAGCCATTGTGCTTAGTGCTGCAATAAATAATGGTGTGCAGGGGGCTGGAGTGATAGCACAGCAGGTAAGGCATTTGCCTTGCATGCGGCCAACCCAGGTTCGATTCCCAGCATCCCATATGGTCCCCTGAGCACCGCCAGGGGTGAATCCTAAGTGCAGAGCCAGGAATAACCCCTGTGCATCACCGAGTGTGACCCAAAAAGCAAAAAAAAAAAAAATGGTGTGCATATGTTCATTTGAATGAATGTTTCTGTGTCCTGGAAGTAGATGCTAAGAAGTGGAAATGCTAAGTCATATGACCACTCTATTTTTACATTTTTGAAAAACCTCCATACTTTTTTCTATAGGATTTTTTTCCACACAACATTCTTAGAGACAGTTGATAAGATTTCCTTTTTCACTACATCTCCACCAACAGACTGTTCTAGGGTTCCTTTTTTAAAAAAATTTGTGTCATTCTTACTGGTGTGAAATGATATCACATTATCAACTTGATTTGTATTTCCCTGATAAGAAAGGATGATGAGAATTTGTGTGTATGTGTCTGTCTGTCTGTTTCAAAGAAGTGTTTGTTCATTTCCTTTCCCCATTGTTTTAGTAGGATTTTGAGGGGTTGATCTTTGTGAATGCTTTACATGTCTTGGAAATTAATCCTTTATCTGATGTGTTATGTGAATATTTTCCCATTCAATTTGGGTGTCTTTTAGTATTATCCTGTGTTTCTTTACCCATTTTTAGCTTGATAAAGTCCCATTTGTTTATTTTTGTTTCCATTGCCTTTGTCAAGGAAGCCATACCATTTAAAACTCCTTTAAGGTTCAAAAATTGGAGTTAAATGCCTATATTTTCCTCAATGTCTCTTATGGATTCTGGTCTAATCTCAAGATCTTTAATCTATTTTGAGTTGACTTTTATTTAAGGTGTAAGATATGGATCCAGTTTCATTTTTTTATATAAGACTATACAGTTTTCTGAACACCATTTGATTCATTGAAAAGGCTATTGTTACTCCGTTTTCTGTTCCTAGCTCCCTTTGTTGAAAATTAACTGGGCATAGATTTGAAAATTTGTCTTTGTGTATTCAATTCTAAGCCATTGGTCAGAGCTTCTGTCCTATCCTGATACCATGCTGTTTTGATCGCTATAGTTCTATTGTATAATTTCAAGTTAGGTAAAGACATACCTCCCAATTTCTTATTTCTCACTATGACTTTGGCTGTTCGGGGAGTTTTATGGTTTCATACAATCATTGTTTATCAATACAAGTCCTTGAAGAATGTCATTTGGATTGGGATTGCATTGAATCTACATAGTAGTTTAAGAGATGGTCATTTTGGCAACATTGGTTCTTCCAATCCAAGAAAATGGGATATTTTCCCACTTAATATGGTCTTTTTCTATCTCTAAAGTATTTTATAGTTGTCATAAGATAAATCTCTCATATATTTTGTTAAATTGATTCCTAGGTACTTGATAGTTTTTGACACTTGAGAATTAAGTAGACTCTGATCTTTTTGTTCATTAATTGCATATAGGGACGCAACACAATTTTGTGTTGTCTTTATATCTAGGTACTTTGTTGTATCAGTGTTTTGTTTCTAAAAGTTTTTTTTAATCAAGTCATCTGCAGAGAGTGATAATTTGATTTCTTTTCCACTATAAATCCTTTTGATTGTTTTGTTTTTCCTGATTTCTATTGCTATGACTTCTAAATCTATTTGAATAATAGTGGAGATAATGGCCGTCCCTGCCTTATGCCTGGTCATAGGAAATGCTTTTAGTTTTTCACCATTGAGAATGATACTGGTTGTAGGTTTGTTAGAGATGGCTGTTACTATTTTGTGGAAGGTTCCTTTCACCCCTATTTTGTTGAGGATTTTTAATAGATGTTGGATCTTGTCAAAATGAATCACTTGATACAATCATGTTAATTTTATCTTTCCTGTTATTGATGTGATCTATTATGTAAATTGATTTATGTATATTGAACCATCTTTGCATCCTGGGATGAATCCTATTTGTAGTGTATAATCTTTGTTTGTTTGTTTGTTTGATTTGCTTTTGGTTTTTTGGCCCATGCTCTGCAATGCTTAGGCGTTACTTCTGGCTATGTACTCAGGAATTATTCCTGGAAGTGCTTGGATGACCATATGGGATGCCAGGGATCGAATCCTGGTCAGCCATGTGTAAGGCAAGTACCCTACGTGCTATATTACTTTCCAGCCCCAGATCTTTTTTTATATATTGTTGAATCCAGTTTACTAAGATTTTGTTGAGGATATTTGCATATATGCTTGTCAGAAAAATTGGTTTAAAATTTTATTTTTTACTGGTCTCTCTATATGCTTTGGATATTAGTGTAACATTGACTTTGTATAAACTTTTAGCAAGAACACCTATTTCTTCAATATTTGGAAAAGCTTTAGAAGCAAAGGTAGTGTCTTCTTCTAAGTTAAGACTTTGGGGGCCATAATTGTGAATGGAGATTTAAAAATCCTCTTCTAATTAACTGTTTACATATAGAAATGTCACAAATTTCTGTCTATTGATTTTGAAATCTATAACTTTGCTATAAAGGTTTACTGCTTCTATGAGTTTCCTTATATCCTTTAGGATTTTCTAAGTATAATAGCATGTCATCTGAAAATAGTGGTCATTTGACTTCTTTTACAATCTTATTTTACAAGATATTAGAATCCCCTAATATTTATTTCTTCCCTAATTACTGAGGCAAGGATTTCCGATACTATGCTGAATAAAATTGGTATGATTGGACTTCCTTTCCTTGCACCTGATCTCAGAGAAAAGCTTTTAGCTTTTTACCATTGAGTATGATGTTAGCTGTGGGTCTGTGATATATTGAGGAAAGTTTCTAATATTTCAATTATACTGATAAATTTATTTGTCAGGATATGAGGGACTCACAAGTGGTGCTCAGGACACCCTAGGACCCACCATGTGATTCTCAGTCAAATGGGTCATTGGTTCAATATGAGGACCTAATGATAAGGTAATGCTCGGGCTCAATTTCTGAGGTGCAATGATTACCTGGAAAACCCTGGAATTGTTTTAGAGCTTCCACAATCATACCTGGCAGTGCTCAGGGTTCTCCAAGCTGCACCCAGAAACACTTGGGAGACTGTGTGATGCTGTAGACCAAACCCAGGATAAACTAAATGCAAAGCATGCACTTTAACCTCTGTACAATCTTTCTACCACCATGTTATGGGTTTTTGTCATAAATGGGTGTTGGACATTGTTACTTTTGTTTGAATTTAGATAATCATGTGATTTACTATTTCCTTATACTAATATGGCATATGACATTTATTTACTTGCATATATTAAACTATCCTTGCATCATTGGGATAACTTCCATTTTACCATATTATGCAAAATTTTTAAAGTATTATAGGTATCAGTTCACTAAGATTTTGTTGGGGATCACTGCATCTATGTTCATCAGGTATATTTATCTGTAATTTTCTTTTTGGTGATGTCTCTGCCTACATTTGGTAGCATGTTGATATTGGACTTGTAGATGGAGGCTGTTTGTTTGACTTTATAGAAGAGCCTCAGAAGGTACAAGCTTGCAGTGATGGGTGTGCGGGAGATCTCGGGATGGGGGCCGTTACTGGAGTGCTCTCCGCCCAGATGAGACCCAGAGCAGCTGCACACAAACGGCTCCTCTGCTCCTCAAAGACCATGATCCTGGAGGCCTACCAACTACTTTCGACACCCAGTGGCTTCTTACAGAATTGCCTCTAGACTGTGAACTGAGCTGCGACCCCACGTAGCCCCAGGAGGGGAAAGGTTTTTCTCTCTCGGCCTTTCCTTTCCGAGGTTGCGTTGGCAGCGTCGGAGGTGGCTGCGTGGCAACCGCCATCTTATAAAGCCCACTAACCAGAGGTACGAGCTTGCAGTGATGCAACTCCTGCCAGAAATTTCTCTGGACTTAATTACTAAAATACCAGAAATCCAAAACCTCATAAACTCTTCATTCTTAGCAATGGAAAGCAAATTATCAAATGATGCCTTTTCAGCAGGTTTGATTGTTGGGAGAAAATTCCAAATAATAATAGTGAGTTTTCTGTTGAAATATTGAATGCAATCAAAGTATAGAGAGAGTAAAGTGAAGATCATTAGCCACACAGGTGGGGGCGGGGAGTGGGATGGGAGTTATACTGGAGTTTTTGGTGGTGGAACATGTGCACTGGTGAAGGGATGGGGGTTTGATCATTGTATGACTGAGACTTAAGCCTGAAAGCTTTGTAACTTTTTTCATGGTGATTCAATAATAAATAAATAAATAAATATTTAGGAAAAATAAAAAGAGCCTCAGAAGAATAGGAAATTTCCTTGGAGGTTTAGAAGTACTCACATGTAAACACATCTAGGTTCAGACTTTATTTTTAAAGTATTTTAATACTTTAACTTTCATATAAGTGTAAGTAGCAGTTTATTAAAATGTTTGTTTCTTCCTGACTCAGTCTCGGGGGTGGGGATGCAGGGCAAACATCTTAACCCTGTACTATCTTACTGGCTCCCTAACTACACATATTAAGAAAAAACTCAACAAATGGAACACAGAATAAGCAGAAGGAAGGAAATAATAAAACTCAGAAAGGAGCTCAAATAAATAGAAATAACAATAATAAAAAAGATCAGTGAAACCAAGAGCTGGCTTTCTTAAGGAATAAATAAGATATATAAGCCTTAGCTAGACTCACAAAGATACAAAGAGAAAATTTTCATAATGTAAATAAGAAATGGGGTACAGGGCTGGAGTGATAGCACAGTGGGTAGGGCCTTTGCTTTGCATGCGGCTGACCCGGGTTCAATTCCCAGCATCCTATATGGTCCCCTGAGCATTGACAGGAGTAACTCCTGAGTGCAAAGCCAGGAGTAACCCCTGTGCATTCACCGGGTGTGACCCAAAGAGCAAAAAAGGGGAAAAAAAAATAAATGGAGTAAAATTTAAACAGCTACCACTCACAGAAATCTTTGGTCATTTCTGTGAATAAGGGTTTGCTTTATTTTCAGCTAATGTGATTCATAGTATACTCTTCATCTCCATCCTGACCCAACCTCTGCCAAGTTGCATAATAGCATAGTTTCAAATAAATTTCTTTATGATTATCAGTAATTTTTGAGTTATACACACCTTTTTGAGTTATACACACCAATATATCAGCATCATGTAAAAATTTATTGGACTGAAAGGGGTTGTGAATGGAAAAAGATTAAGAAAGCCTGATACAGAGCATATAGAAGGTGAAACTTGAATCTATTAAGATTGGAAAACAGAAAAATTGAAGACTTCTTTTTTCTTTCTTTCTTTCTTTCTTTCTTTCTTTCTTTCTTTCTTTCTTTCTTTCTTTCTTTCTTTCTTTCTTTCTTTCTTTCTTTCTTTCTTTCTCTCTCTCTCTCTCTCTCTCTCTCTCTTTCTTTCTTTCTTTCTTTCTTTCTTTCTTTCTTTCTTTCTTTCTTTCTTTCTTTCTTTCTTTCTTTCTTTCTTTCTTTCTTTCTTTCTTTCTTTCTTTTTGGGTCACACCTGACGATGCACAGGGGTTACTCCTGGCTCTGCACTCAGGAATTATCCCTGGCCGTGCTCAGGGGACCATATGGGATGCTGGGATTTTAACCCGGGTCGGCCGCCTGCAAGGCAAACGCCCTACCCGCTGTGCTATCTCTCCAGCCCCAAAATCGAAGACTTCTTGCAAGAGAACCTAAAAGTTGGTGTACTAATTGAATCTATGCATTCAAAGTTGTTTTTCTGATATAGGCACTTCCTTGATCTCACACTGGACTGTCTATCTCTGCAGGCCATGTGGCTGTACCTGGGGGCCCTGGTGGCTCTGTACCACCTTGTGCGCTGGTACCGGGAGAGGCAGGTGGTGAGCCAGCTGCGGGACAAGTACGTCTTCATCACGGGCTGTGACTCGGGCTTCGGCAACCTGCTGGCCAGGCAGCTGGACCTGCGGGGCTTGAGGGTGCTGGCTGCGTGTCTGACCGAGACGGGGGCTGAGTCACTGAGAGCACAGACTTCCGACAGGCTGGAGACGGTGATCCTGGATGTCACCAAGTCAGAGAGCATCGCTGCGGCCACCCAGTGGGTGAAGGAGCGCACGGGAGACAGAGGTACCATGCACTGCTGGGTCTGTGCCTGTGTCTGGGTCTTTGTTTGAAGGGGAGGCCCAGAGCGTGCTCCCTAGGCGGAATCCTGAAAATTTTCAGGTCTCTGGGGTTTGGTGAACAACGCTGGCATCACAGTGCCCTCAGCTCCCAATGAGTGGCTGACCAAACAGGACTTCATGAAGACACTAGACGTGAACCTGCTGGGGGTGATCGAGGTGACCCTGAGCCTGCTGCCCCTGCTGAGGAAGGCCAGGGGCCGCGTGGTCAATGTCTCCAGTGTTGCGGGCCGTGTGTCCTTTTTCGGCGGTGGCTACTGCATCTCCAAGTATGGCATTGAGGCCTTCTCGGATTCCCTCAGGTAAGGGCAGAGGAGACTGTGGCTATGGTGCAAAGGAGCCTTTCCCAGGGGGTCCTTCCATCACCCACTTGCAGTCTCTTCCTTCTTGATCTCTGAATTCTCAGCAGCATTTTCTTTGGAGCATCCCTTTCTATGCTCCCTGCATTAGCATCCAGATGGGACCCAGGCTGGGAATTGAACCCGGGTCGGCCACATGCAAGGCAGACGCCCTCCCCGCTGTGCTATCTCCAGCCTTAGAGCATGATATTTTAGGCAGCAGATATTTGCTTTTTTAAAATGAATTTTCATGGTATGATACTCATTTGCATGTGGTAGACAAACTCCAATTTCAGCTACACACAAAAATTCAGCCAGACACTGAAAATTATAATTTTATTGTCACTGAGTCTAATTGCTTATAACTATTGATTTGGGGAAACAAATTTTAAATACGACTCAGCCTGCCAACGGAAAACATTAAATGTATACATATAATTTTATTTACATTTTATTTAAAAGGGTGCTTTTAAAATACTGAATAAAATCAATAATCTTAATAAGTGATGTCAAATGTGGCAGATTAGGTAGCAAGAATCTATTTAATTGGTTCATATTTCTGGACAGGCATGAAATTACTTCGGAAGTTCTCGCCAAAGCTGACTCAGGATCTATCTTTGGTGACCAACTGCATGGAGCATGCCCTGATCTCCTGTCACCCTCGCACCCGATACTCAGCTGGCTGGGATGCCAAATTCATCTTCATCCCCTTGAGCTACATGCCCACCTTTCTGATGGATTATTTGATGAAATGGAACCCCTCAAGGCCTGCCAAGGCCCTGTGAGGGGTAGAAGAGGAGAATGGTAGAGTGGGTTTATGTATTGGGTAAGGCAAGAGATTCACCAACAGAGGGAGGAGACTATATGATTCCCTCTCCCCCATAATTGGGGAAGGAATCCCCCCCCCAATTCCTCATGGTCCATTACACAGGAATCTAAGATATTATAACCATGGTTCGTAGCTAGAAGCATGCAGCCACTAACATATATTCTATTTCTTTCATTGTTGTTGATGTTTTGAGGTCATATCTTGCAGTTCTCAGGGATTTGTGCTCAGCAATTACTCCTGGCTTCATGCTCAGTAATCACTCCTAGAAGTGTTTCGAGGGCTATATGCAATGCTGGTGATCAATCCAGGGTCGGCCCTGTGCAATACTGCATTCTATTTCTTGCAACGCCAACCAAAGGCACTGAGGTTCAAGGCTCCTCTTCCTCCAAGGGATCCGCATTTGGGAGGGTGTGAGCGGTTGAGGGCATCTGCCTTGTGTGACTTTGACCCTGGGAAAGACTAGAAACGGATTAGAAATGGCTTGGAAGAGCCCGAACCAGCGCTCTCGTGGGACCGACCGAGACCCCCGCCCCCCGCCCCCCCAACCAGGCCTCTCTGCCTCATCTGCCATTCAGATACTCGCACCAACTTGAGCCGGGGGCGAGGGGCCCCAAACAGTGCTAGCCTGGGCCCACCAGACAGAGGCATCCCAGCATGCCAAGAGGTTGTTGCTGGGGGCGTGGCCTGTATCTCAGGGGCGTGGCCTCCTGCCAGAGCAGCTGCAGTTATTTTCCTTTTAGGTCACAATCTGTATAATCTATTTCTTTGAAAAACACCCTGGCCATCTCAGTCACTCTATGCCAAATAGTCCATTAGCTTATCCTACATTCACAAAAACTGTCAGTGAACAATGGAAGCTGCACAAACCTTTGGTAAAGAAAGCATAGCCTTAACTCTTTACTAGAGGCCCCACATAAACTTGGAGGAGCGCCTGAGAGTGAGGAAGTATTCTAGAATAGGGAAAAAGCTACCATCATCATCTTAGTACAACCAGAATCCCCCCTGCAGCAAGAGGGGATAGGGATAGACAACTAGAAGGGCCCAACTCTATACTTCCACAACAATATGAAAAAACAGCGAAAATCCCCTACACAAAGAGAGGATAAAGAAAAGATTCCAGAAACCTCAACAGGGGCTACCCACATATACAGCCTGTCAGATAAAGAATTCAGAGAGGAAATCTTTTATTTTTTTATTTTTTATTTTATTATTATTTTTTAATTTATTTTATTGAATCACCATGTGAAAAGTTACAAAGTTCTCAGGCTTATGTCTCAGTTATATAATGTTCAAACACCCGTCCCTTCACCAGTGCCCATATTCCACCACCAAAAATCCCAGTATGCCTCCCCCCCATCCCACACCCTCGCCTGGGTAACTGATAAATTTCACTCTTCTCCAGAGAGGAAATCTTGAAGAGGGTCGACGTACTCAAAGCATCCATGGAACAGACATCCAATAAATTAAGGGAGAATGTGAATGAAGCATTGGAATGGTCCACCAAGAAAATGCAGGAAGAAATGAGAGCAGAAATTTCAAAGCTACGAACAGAAGTCACACAAATAAAGGAATCGGTCGATGAACTAAAAATCTCAGTTGGTGCCCCCAACAGTACAATGGTTACAGCTGAAGACAGAATCAGGGAGCTTGAAGATGAGCTGCAGAAAGTTTATAGATAACAACAAATAATGGCAAAAGACCTCAAAATGGCCCTAGAGCGAATCAGAGTCCTAAGGAATGACCTCAGGAGGAACAACATAAGAATCATTGGAGTACCAGAAGCACAGGGAAGTAATCCCAATGGAAAAAAAAAACACACAGTTAAAGACATCATTGCTAAGAAATTCCCAGAGCTGGAGAAGGCAGGCATCAAGATCCAAGAAGAGTACCAGCAAAAAGAGACACCATTGTATAAAGGACCTCTACAAAGAAAACTATAAAATGCTACTCCATGAAATAAAAGAGGACATGAAGAAATGGAAACATATCCCCTGCTCATGGATAGGGAGAATCAACATTGTCATAATGGCAGTACTCCCCAAAGCATTATACAGATTCAGCGCGATCCCTATAAGGATACCCATGACATTCTTCAAAGAAATAGATCAAGCAATCCTGAAATTCATATGGAACAACAAACGCCCATGGATAGCTAAAACAATTCTTGGGAAAAAGTTGATGGGAGGCATCACCCTCCCCAACCTTAACCTTTACTACAAAGCGGTAACAATTAAAACAGCATGGTACTGGAACAAAGGCAGAGCTGCAGACCAATGGAACAGGGTAGAATATCTCTATACACAACCCCAAATGTATGATCATCTAATCTTTGATAAGGAAGCAAGAAATGTGAAGTGGAGCAAGGAAAGCCTCTTTAACAAATGGTGCTGGCAGAACTGGACAACCACATGCAAAAGAATGGGCTTAGACCTCAACTTGACATCATGCACAAAAATCAGATCAAAATGGATTAAAGACCTCAACATCAGACCACAATCCATAAAGTACATTGAAGAAAAGGTTGGCAAAACTCTCCACAATATTGAAGCTAAAGATATCTTCAAAGATGACACGCAACTGATCAACCAAATGGAAACAGAGATAAACAAATGGGACTATATTAAACTAAGAAGCTTCTGCAGCACAACAGATACAGTGACCAGAATACAAAAACAATCTACAGAATGGGAAAGGATATTTACCCAATACCGATCCGATAAGGGGTTAATATCAAGGGTTTATAAGGCACTGGTTGAACTCTACAAGAAGAAAACATCCAACCCCATCAGAAAATGGGGTAAAGAAATGAACAGAAACTTTTCCAAGGAAGAGATACAAATGGACAAAGGGCACATGAAAAAGTGCTCTGCATCACTAATCACCAGGGAGATGCAAATCAAAACAACCATGAGATACCACCTTACACCACAGAGAATGGCACACATCCAAAAAAACAAAAGCAACCACTGTTGGAGAGGATGTGGGGAGAAAGGGACCCTTCTACACTGCTGATGGGAATGCCGACTGGTTCAGCCCTTTTGGAAAACAATATGGACTCTTCTCAAAAAATTAGAATTTGAGCTCCCATTATACCCAGCAATACCACTGCTGGGAATATATCCCGGAGAAGCAAAAAAGTATAGTCGAAATGATATCTGCACTTATATGTTCATCACCGCACTGTTTATAATCTGGAAAAAAACCCGAGTGCCCGAGAACAGATGACTGGTTAAAGAAACTTTGGTACATTTACACAATGGAATACTATGCAGCTGTTAGAGAAGATGAAGTCAAGAACTTTGCATATAAGTGGATCAACGTGGAAAGCATCATGCTAAGTGAAATGAGTCAGAAAGAGATAGACAGACATAGAAAGATTGCACTCTTTTGTGGAATATAAAATTACAAAGTAGGAGACTAACACCCAAAATAGTAGAGATAAGTACCAGGAGGTTTGCTCCATGGCTTGGAAGCAGACCTCACATGCTGGGGGAAAAGGCAGCTCAGATAGAGAAAGGAATACCAAGTAAAATGTGGATGGAGATCCCGCTCGGGAGGGGAGATGTATGCTGAAAGTAGACTAGAGACTGAACGCGATGGCTACTCAATACCCCTATTGCAAACCACAACACCCAAAAGTAGAGAGAGAACAAAAGGGAATGTCCTGCCACAGAGCGGGGGGGGGGGGGGGGTTGAGATTGGGGGTGGGAGGGATACTGGGTTCATTGGTGGTGGAGAATGGACACTGGTGGAGGGATGGGTTCTCAAACATTGTATGAGGGAAACACAAGCACGAAAATGTGTAAATCTGTAACTGTACCCTCACGGTAATTCACTAATTAAAAACTAAGTTAATTAAAAACAGAAAAGAAATGGCCTGGAAGACCTAAGGGCCCCTCTGCATTAAAGATGACAATTGACAGTGGTGAAAGTGTGGAGGGTCACCCAGCCTGACACAACAGCCTCCGCTGCCTAATTGTGGGAGTCTGTCACCCCAGAATGCTCTGTATTCCTGACCATGTACTGAGAGTCGTGGTCATTGGGATTCAGTAGACACAGCAAACTAAGAGTAAGTTTGAAGGGCATCATTACAATGCCCAAGATGTCCAATAAAGTGGTCCAAATAACTACCTGCTGCTTCTCTTACTTCATTTGAATATGTTGTTTGTACTTATTTTCCAACATCACAGGTATTTCCCAGTTTAATCTGACATTCTAAATCAGCCACAAAACATATGTGACAGTTTCGTGACTTTTATTTTCCATTGGAGCCGGTCCTACGCAGTTTTCAGGAAGTTGTAGTGCCTCTCAACTACTCTTGGCCCTACATGGCAACAGTTTAACACAGAAATTCCAAAGCTTAGCTATTGTATTGAGTTCTGCAATGAATAATGATGTACATATGTTCGTTTAAATTGATGTTTTTTGTGTCCTGGGGATTGATACCCAGAAGTGGGATTGCTGGGTCAGATGGCAGCTCAATTCTTAGTTTAGTGAGAAATCCCCATACTGTTTGCCATAGGGGTTGAACCAGACAGCATTACCACATGCAGTGATTGAGAGTTCCTTTTTCACCACAATTCCCACACTGCCCCCAGCAAACATTGTTTCCCATATTTTTTATATGTTATTTTCACTAGTGTGAGATGATATTTCACTGACATCTTGATTTGGATTTCCTTAATTGAAACTGATGATGAACATTTTTTATGTGCCTGTTGGCCATCCATTGGTCTTCCTCAAGAGAAGTGCCTATTTATTTCTTCTCCCCATTTTTGGGACACTTTTTGTTATGGGGGGTGAGGACCGGGCAGTGTTCTGGCCTTACTTCTAGCTCTGCACTCCAGGATGATTCCTAGCAGATTCTGGGGGTCAGATGTGTTAGGGATGGAATCCGGGTCAGCCATGTGCAAGGCGAATGCCTTACTCTCTGTACTATTGCTCCAGTCCCTCCTCTTCTCATTTTTTAATAGGGACTCGATTTATTTTTGAGCGATTTATATATTCTATATGTCAATATATAAATTCTGTTGAGTGCAAATATTTTCTCCCATACAGATGCTGTCTTTTATTTTTAGCCCGTCTTTCTTTTGCCATGCAGACATTCTGATAAGGTGTGGTCCCATTTGTTCATTTTTTACTCTATTGCCTTTGCCAATGGCATCTTATCATAGAAGACTCCTTTCTTAAAACCTAGGAATGCCTTTCAGGAAACAGGATTCTTGGGGCTGGAGTGATATCACAGCGAGTAGGGTGTTTGCCTTGCACTTGGCCAACCCAGGTTCGATTTCCAGCATCCCATATGGTCCCCTGAGCACCTCCAGGAGTAATTCCTGAGGGCTGAGCCAGGAGTAACCCCTGTTCGTTTAATTGTGACCCAAGAACAATTAAAATTAATACTTTGTGTTTTGGAAGTAGATGCAAAGAAGTGGGATTACTGAATCATATGGAGGCACTACTTTTTTTAGTGAGGTAGTTGAGTCACAGCCAGCAGTACTCAGGGCTTGTTCTTGGCTCTGTGCTCAGGGATCATTCCTGGCAATGCTCAGGGAACCATATGTGATGTCAAGAATTGAGCCAGGTTTGGCCACATGCAAGGCAGTACCTTAACCTTTGTATGATCTCTTGGCCCCAGAAGGGATTTACTATTTTTTGGAAAAATTCCTATGCTGCTAACTAAAGTTTTGGAAGGTTTTACTTTAGTTGAGGGAAGCTCCTTTAGTTTGTGAATGACCTACTTATTTGAATATTCAGAAACTGCCAAAACAGCATGCAACACAAATTCTCAACTTCCTTGCTAGTCAGGATATAATGCCCAGTAATAAGGATCAATCAGTCACTCAAAAGGTCCAATATTTGGGGCTCATGTTGACCCGGATGGGGTCACTTTCAGCAGAAAGTCCAGGCTATAAATCAACTCCACCACCACCACTAGGAAAAATTTATGTCGTTTTGAGACTAATGAATGTTGCAGAATGTGGGGAGTGGGCTATGACTCATGGTTAATCTTATATATGAGGTCCTTGGGAAAAGAGAGAAAACAGGGCCCTTTTTTGGGTGGGTAGAAATAAAATAAAGCTTTCATTCAGTTGAACAAGAAATTTTGAGCACTCCCTCCCGCAAGCCTTCGAAAAATGGATAAGCCATTTCAATTATTCACTACTGAGAAAACAGAATAGTATTGAGAGTTCTCAGCCAAACCTGGGGCCCTGTTCAATAACTGGTGGGAAACATCTCAAAAATTAAACAGTAGCACAGGGATGGGCTGGAGCGATAGCACAGCGGGCGATAGCCTTGCACGCGACTGACCTGGGTTCGATTCCTCCGCCCCTCTTGGAGAGCCCGGCAAGCTACCAAGAGTATCGCTCTGGCATGGCAAAGCCTGGCAAGCTCCCCGTGTTGCATTGGATATGCCAAAAACAGTAACAACAAGTCTCACAATGAAACATTACTGGTGCCCGCTCGAGCAAATCGATGAGCAATGGGATGACTGTGACTGTGAGCATAGGGATGCCTGGAATGTCTTTGGGTAGTAGATGCCACCACACTCTTTTTGTTTGTGTGTTTGGGGGGGCCACACCAGGCAGTGTTCAAAGTTAACTCCTGGCTTTGCACTCAGGAATGAATGCTGGCAGGCTCAGGAGATCATATGGGAGTCAAACCCAGGTTGGTTGCATGCAAGACAAGCATCTACCTGCTGGACTGTCTCTCCAGCCCCCTTCCACCACACTCTTTTTGAAAAATTATTTTAGTTTAGACACCATGATTTCCAATACTGACAATGTTGGGGTTCCATGCTCTAAACATTCCAGCACCACTCCCTTTGCCAGAGTGTTTGCTTCCCTCCACCATTGTTCCATTGGCCTCCAACCACCACTGCAATCATCACTACCCCTGCCACCCACCCCTTCTATTTTCTTTTCAAGGTTTCTATTTTATTTTTATTTTTTAATGAGACATTAATTTGTTATTGAAAATGTATAAAATCCATTACCAACCTAGGAGTAAACATATATCTTTCTTCATCTTGTAGAGGGCAACCATTTGCACGATGAGTGAATCCATGCTCAGTAATACATGTTGAGAAGGTTTTCTGTCCTTTATTTTATTTTATTTTTACTTTTTAAATATTTTATTTTTTAATGAATCACTGTGAGGCACAGTTACAGACTTACAAACTTTCGTGCTTACGTTTCAGTCATATGGTGATCGAGTACCCATCTCTCCACAAGTGCCCGTTCTCCACCACCAATGTTCACAGTATCCCTCCCACCCACCTCCATCCCCCCCTTCTGTGGCAGGCGCATTCCCTTTTACTCTCTCTCTCCTATAGGGTGTTGTGGTCTGCAATAAGTGGCCATCATGTTCGGTCCATAGTCTCCTATCCTAAATGGGTCCTCCAAGCATCCTTTACTTGGTGTTCCCTTTTCTATCTGAGCTGCCCTTTCCCCCAGCATGTGAGGCCGGCTTCCAAGCCATGGAGCAATCCTCCTGATCCTCATCTCTACTATCCTTGGCCACACATCCCTTCTAGAGTGATCTATTTTCTGTCACCAGTTCTCAGTTTTTGTTTTCTTTGGGCACTTGTTCTTTCCTAACTACATTTATTTATATACCACACATGAGAGAGATCATTCTACATCCATCTCTCTCTTCTGACCAACTTCACTTGGTGTGATACTCTCCAGATCTATCCATGTAGCAGAAAATTGGGTGATTACACCCTTTATCCCACACGGCAGAACCTGGCAAGCTCTCTGTGGCATATTCAATATGCCAAAAACAGTAACAACAAGTCTCACAATGGAGACATTACTGGTGCCCACTCGAGCAAATCTATGAGCAATGGGATGACAGTGCTACAGTGCTACTGCATCTATCCATCCATATAGAAACTCAGTTTCTAGTTTTTTGAGAAGTGTTCATTATTGTTTTTTTTTTTTTTTAAAGGCTGGACCAGTCAACATTCCCCAAATCGGTGAATTAGGCTCCTTTTATCTGCTCATTCACACTAGGACTGGTTGTTTTTTGTTATGGGTGCTAGCCCCTGGGTATGAGATGATATCTCATTGTTGTTTTGATTTGCATTTCACTGATTAAATGAGGCAAGCATTTTTTGGTGTACCTTTTGGCCATGAAAAGGTATGTGGAAAAAAGGTGTGTCTTCCTAACACCCAAGAGTAGTAGAGATTAGAACCAGGAGGTCTGACCCACAGATTAGAAACTGGCCACACATGGGGGAAAAGGCAGCAGAGACAGAGAAGGGAATACCTAGTAGATAATGTTGGGAGGACCCACTTGGGTGGAAAGCCGCGTACCAAAAGTGGACTATAGACCGAATAGGATGGCCACTCAATACCTCTATTGTAAACTACAACATCCAACAGGAGAGAGAACAAAAGGGAATGCCCTGCCGCAGAGACAGGGTGGGGTGGTGGGAGGGATACTGGGGGGAAAAAATGATGTGTCTTCTTTGACTGAAGAGGAGGGCAGGTTAAGGGTTAAATTTGCCTTTGTAACTGCTTGGCTGCTTTGAAAGATGTTTTCACGACCTACCGATGGGCAGGAACTGTCACCAAATGGGCCAACAAACTGCCCTAGGAACTGTAAGCAAACATTTGCAGGGAAACAGTTAACAGTCAACAAATGTTGAGATAAGCAAATTAAGTGACCTATGTGTGATCCCCTTTGATCCAATAGGTGTAATTTCCTTTTGTCCAATATGTGTGATTCCCTTTGATGCAATATGTGTGATTTTCCCTTTTCTCCCCCAAAAGTGTATAAAACAGCTCGCTTTTTGAGTTCGGGGCCTTCAGCTTTGCCGCTTTTCAGGCACAGTTGAAGGTCCCGATATAGCTATATTGGCTTGAATAAACCCCTTAACATGACAAAGTATACGTTCATGTTCATCTCATACCCCCAGTTTTTGATAGGATTGGGTTTTTTCTTGTAAAATTCTACCAGAGCTTTGAATGTCTTGAATAGTAACCCTTTATCCGATGAATAGTGGGCAAATATTTTCTCCCAGTCACTGGGTGTGTTCTGTTCATTGTTTCTTCGGTTATGCAGAAGCTTCTTAATTTGATGCAGTTCCATTTGTTTATTTTTGCTTCTGTTTGCTTGGCCAATGGCACTGAATCATTGAAGATGCCTCTAGAGTCAATGTCATAAAGTGTTGTACCTATGTTTTCCTCCATATAATTTATAAATTCAAGTCTTCACAGAGGTCTTTAACCCATTTTTACTTATCTATTTTGATTTGGGGGCCACACCTGGTGATGCTCGGGGTTTACTCCTGGTGGTTCTCAGGGGACCATATGTGGTGTCAGGGATCAAACCCGGATCATCTGCAAGCAAGACAAAGCCCTATGCACTGTACTATCTCTCAGGCCTCCTTTATTTTTTATTTTACTTTTGTGCACGGTATTATAAAGGACTCTGGTTTTGTATTTTTTATTTTCTGCATGAGACTGACCAGTTTTTCCAATGCTATTTGTTGGAAAGGCATTTCTTGCACCATTTTATACTTATTTCTCCTTTGTTAAAGATTAACTGTTCATATACCTAATGAACTAATGTGAGTCTGTCTCTGGACTCACAATTTTATTCCACTGCTCTGAGAATCTGTATTTATTTTAAGACCACACTGTTTTTGTTTTGTTTTGTTTTGCTTTTTGGGTCATACACGGCGATGCACAGGGGTCACTCCTGGCTCTACACTCAGGAACTACCCCTGGCAGTGCTCAGGGGACCATATGGGATCTGGGAATCGAACCCAGGTCGGCCGTGTGCAAGGCAAACACCCTACCCGCTGTGCTATTGCTCCAGCCCCAATACCACACTGTTTTGATTATCACAGTTTTATATAGTTTGAGGCCTCCAATATTCTTTTTTTTTATTAGTTTATTTTTAATTAGAGAGTCATCGTGAGGGTACAGTTACTGATCCATACATCTTTGTGCTCATGTTTCCCCCATACAAAGTTCGATAACCCATCCCTTCACCAGTGCCCATTCTCCACCACCAGTAAACCCAACATCCCTCCCCCACTCCCCAGTCCCGTCTCCCCCCACCCCACCCTGCCACTATGGCAGGGAATTCCCCTTTGTTCTCTCTCTGATTAGGTGTTGTGGCTTGCAATAAAGGTGTTGAGTGGCCATTGTGTTCAGTCTCTAGTCTGTATTCGGCCTGCATCACCCTTCCCCCACATGACCTCCAACCACATCAAAATAACTTTTTAAGGTTGTGCCGGTGCTTGCTCTCTGAGGTTACAAAGGTGCTGGCTCTCTGAGGTTACACAGGGCTGGCTCTCTGAGGTTACTCAGGTGCTGGCTCTCTGAGGTTACTCAGGTGCTGGCTCTCGGAGGTTGCACAGGGCTGGCACTCGGAGGTTACACAGTGCTGGCTCTCTGAGGTTACTCAGGTGCTGGCTCTCTGAGGTTACACAGTTGCTGGCTCTCTGAGGTTACACAGGGCTGGCTCTCTGAGGTTACTCAGGTGCTGGCTCTCTGAGGTTACACAGGGCTGGCTCTCTGAGGTTACACAGGGCTGGCTCTCTGAGGTTACACAGGGCTGGCTCTCGGAGGTTGCACAGGTGCTGGCTCTCTGAGGTTACTCTGGTGCTGGCTCTCGGAGGTTGCACAGGTGCTGGCTCTCTGAGGTTACTCAGGTGCTGGATCTCTGAGGTTACACAGGGCTGGCTCTCTGAGAGAAAAGGTCTAGCGCGGCCGCGCGGCTCGGATCTGTCCCAGTCCCAAATCCTGGAGTCGTGTTAGTTGCTGCTCAGTGTCGCCGGGGTTCCATCCGGAGAAGGTGTGCAGGCGGCACCTCCTCCCTCCGGCCCCCCGGTGTTGCTGGCCCCGATTCGGGTCCGGAGCATTGTCCGGGCCGCGTTGCTCACCAGAATGCCTGCCGCTTCTCTCTCCAATATTCTTTTTTCCTGGGATTTCTTTGGCTGTTCTGGAAGGAAGAATTTATTACTCCATATAAATTTCAACACAATTACATCCCTGTCTTTAAAACAATGTCATGGATATTTTTATAAATACTGCATTGAATCTGTATAATGCTTTGAGCAAGATTGTCCTTTGGATAGGATTAATCATTCCAACCCAAAAGCAAAGAATGTTTTCTTATTTCTTTGGAACCTCTTTTATTTCTTTTAGTGATTTATAGTTTTCTTTGTGCAAGTCTTTAATATATTTTGTTAAGCTGATTCCCAGGTATTTTATTTTCTGAGGCACTGTTGTGAATGGGGTTGGATTTTAAAAACTATTTCTCTTTTCTACTTCATTATTTGCACATAGAAAATTCATGACTGTTTGTGCATTGATTTTGCAGCCTGCCACTTAACTATACAATTCTATTGCTTCTAGGAGCTTTTTTTGGTAGTGTCTTTAGGGAAAATTTGACTTATTCTTTAAAATCCAAATGCACTTACTCTCCTTTCTTTGCTTAATTGCTATCATGCAGACTTCCAATACACAACTGAATAGTTGTAGTGAGAGAATGAGAGTGGGCAACCTTGTCTACTGTCTGATCTTAGAGTGAAGATTTTCAGTTTTACCATTGAGTATGATGTTTACTGTGTGCTTGTGGCTAATAGCTTTAATTATGTTGACAAAAGTTCCCTTAATTTCCATTTTATGAGAAGTTGTTTTGTTTTGCTTTTTGGGTCACACCCAGCAATGCAGAGGGGTTACTCCTGGCTCTGCACTCAGGAATCACCCCTGGTGATGCTCGGGGGACTGTATGGAATGCTGGGAATCAAACCTGGGTCAGCCGCATGCAAGGCAAATGCTCTTCCCGCTGCGCTATTGCTCCAGTCACTATGAGAAGTATTTTTTATCATGAATGAATGGATGTTAGTTCTTGTCAAATCCTTTATCTGCATCTATAGACATGATTATATGATACTTACTTTATTGTATTTATAACATAATTATGTGATTAATATAATTGACATAACTAATAATTAATATAATTAATCCTTAGTACAATTCCTTCTATTGATAAGTATAAATTGATTAACATTTGTATATTAACCTATCTTGCATCCCCGAGGATGAACTCTACTTGGTCATGGTATATGATCTTTTTTAATGTATTTTTGGATTCAGTTAACTAATATTTTCTTGAGAATATTTACATCCATGCACATCGTGGATACAGATCTATAGTTTTCTTTTTATGTGATATTTCTGTCTGCTTTCGGTACCCAGGGTAGTTTGCCTCTCAAAAGCTGTTTGGGAGTTTTTATGTTTCTTCAATTTTCTGAAAGAGACTGAAAAGTATGGGGTGTAGGTTTTCCTTAAATGTTTGGAAAAACTCGGGCACATGATAGTACAGTGGGCACACAAGATAGTACAGTGCACTTGCTTGCATGCAGCTGGCCCAGGTTCTATCACCAGCACCACATATCAACTCCTTCCCGCCCCCCCCCCACACACATAGAACCAGGAGTAAGCCCTGACAACTGTTGGGTGTGTTACCTCCGAAAGACAATGACATCAAAAAGTTTTGGGAGAGCTCACTAGTAAACCCATTTGGACCTAGGATTTTGTTTTGAAGAGGGCTTTTAATTACTATTTTATTTTCCTTGAGAATAATTGGCTCTGTTTCCTCTGGATTCAACCCTGGAAAGTTAGAGAGTCCAAAGTGTTATCCATTTCTGCTAGGTTCCATAGTTTCAGACTGTCAACAGTATTAACACTAGACCCTGGGAAGACCTGAAGCTGCAGGTGGAACTGGTAAAGAGGCAAAACTACCGTAAGTCCTGTGATATCTTGGGCAGGAAAGAGCTCAATGAACATTAGGTACAAACTTGTAAGCAGAATACCTGTGCTCAATCATTGGCACTTTGTACAGTCCCCAGAGCACTGCCAAGAGTAAGTACTAGCACTGATAAGTGCCCCAGAGTGCTATCAGGTGTGCCCCAGAAACCCAAACAAAGAAAAGACTTGCATGGTCTTGCTGTATCTAAAATTTGTGCCAGGGGAGAGGGGAGGATGGGCAGTGATGGGAGGGAAACTGGGGACACTGGTGCTGCGAATGTACACTGGTGGAGGGGTGGGTGTTTGAACACTATAGGACTGAAACCTAATTGTGGACAACTTTGTGAAGATCTATCTCACAGTGATTCAATAATAATTTTTTTTTTTAAAAAAAAGAAAAGAAAGGAAAGGGTAGGAGGAAGAAAGGTCAGATGTAAATACAATCTGGCAGGGTTTTAACATGTAAGTGACCTATAATTCTAGTGTTTAAAAGATAAAAAACAGCTCAGGGGCGGGAGAGATAGCACAGCGGGTTGCACGCAGCCAACCTGGGTTCAATTCCCAGCATCCCACATGGTCCACCGAGCACTTCCAGGAGTCATTCCTGAGTGCAGAGTCAGGAGTTAACCCCTGTGCATCGCTGGGTGTGACCCAAAAAGCAAAAAGCAAAAAAACAAACAAAAAAACCAAAAAAACAAAAACAAAAACAAACCAGTTCAACACTTCTTCCAATAAAAATAATAAATAAAAATAAAATAAAATGTGTGCCAGGAATATACTGAAACAGCCAGCTCTGCTTGTTTTACATAGTTTCTGAGGTTCACATGTCTTGAATGAAATGAAGCCTCTTCTCCATGAAAATAATAAGCAGCAGGTAGTCACTCCTGGTTGCCTAGTATTTATCTTGCAACCACTGGATGTCCATAAAATAAA
This sequence comes from Sorex araneus, assembly GCF_027595985.1. Lineage (NCBI taxonomy): Eukaryota > Metazoa > Chordata > Mammalia > Eulipotyphla > Soricidae > Sorex > Sorex araneus. The sequence goes on from NC_073303.1 coordinate 218,582,569, forward strand.
CCCTTTAAAGACCTTTTGTGCTGTTTTTGTGAATCGATAGTGAGTGATTAATTGATTTATTTATTAATGGTTAATAATTAATTAATCATTGATTAATGATTATGGTTGATAATAAATGATTGATGATTAATTAATCAATGATGATTACTTAACACCACTGAAAACGTTAAGCTCTAGTCCTTGGAATGATTATGCTGGTGGGCAAGTATAAGTTTGAACATTATATCCCATGAAATAGTCGTTAAAAGCTTCAAAGATATGGGAATTTAGATTTGCTAGATGGTTTTGAAGATGACACACTGTGGAAGAGCAATGAAGAAAACACATAAGAGTGTCCTTGAGGGCAGTGGGTCAGATCAGAAAACCAATGGTAGAGGTAGAAAATCTTTGAACACAGAAGACTAAATTCTATAAGCCTGCACAACACTACAGTTCACATTCTCAGGTGTAATATTTCAACTATAGTGTACAAATCAGTAACTAATACATTAATTTTTCAGGCAAGAAAGTTGTTTGCTAAACTGTCACAAAAATGATATGCCTTGATTTGGATTATTCATTTTAAGGCATATTTACAGATGTTTTGCGCATCCTATTCTTTCTTTTTTTAAAGAATTTTTATTTTATTATTATTATTTTGCTTTTTGGGTCACACCTGGCAATGCACAGGGGTTACTCCTGGCTCTGCACTCAGGAATTACTCCTTGCGGTGCTCAGGGGATCATATGGGATGCTGGGAATCGAACCCGGGTTGGCTGCGTGCAAGGCAAACGCCCTACCCACTGTGCTATTACTCCAGCCCCTTGTGCACCCTATTCTTGCACAAGACACAGTTCACTAACAATTGCTTTTTCAGTAATAATTTTTTTTTTTCAGTTTTGGGTCCACACCTGGAGATGCTCAGGAGTTACACCTGGCTCTACATTCAGGAATAACTCCTGGCAGTGCTTGAGGGACCATATGGCTGCCAGGAATCAAGTCTGATGGGCCACGCACAAGTCAGGGGCCCTATCTGTTCGAAACCAGTAAAATTTTTTTGAAAACTTCATGTAATTGCAACGGTTTACTTTTTTTTTTTGTCATCTGGACTTTATTGATCTAATAAAATTACATTAAGAATTGAAATGAATTATACATTATTGTGCTCATGTTTCCCCCACACAAAGTTGAGAACCCATCCCTTCACCTGTGCCCATTCTCTACCACCAGTAAACCCAGCATCCCTCCCACCCTCCCCAGTCCCGTCTCCTCCCCACCCCACACTGCCACTATGGCAGGGTATTCCCTTTTGTTCTCTCTCTCCGATTAGGTGTTGTGGTTTGCAATAAAGGTGTTGAGTGGCCATTGCGTTCAGTCTCTAGTCTACATTCGGCTTGCGTCACCCTTCCCCCGCATAACCTCCGACCACATTTTACTTGGTGTTCCCTTCTCTCTCTGAGCTGCCTTTTTCCAACGGTTCACTTTTTTTCAATTAGCATAAGTCCTACAATGATTATGCAGTGAAATATGGTAGCCCTTCTATGGAAAGGTGTTTTTTCACTATTCTCTCCTCCACTGCCACAGCAGTTAAGGTCCCAGCATCATAAGCTGAATACACCTTTCTCGACTTAAATCTTAGAAGGGAGCCACTGAAGTGTTTGGAGAAGAGAGGACCAGACACTACTAAAACTAGAGAAGTCCTCAAACTCCTTTCCGAAAAGAGTCCCGGAGAATACTAAGTGACTCCACAGCTCACATGGATTCCACTATCACTATGCAACTGGGCAGGGCCTCTGGAATTTTACATCTCAAGTTCTCAAAATAAGTTGATTGACTCTCTCTCAGCAAACTTGCATACGTGTGCTTAGACTATATCAATGACTAAGTTGTTTTTTTTTTTAAGTACGAGGTCACTGACTATGCAAATCTTCACTCTTCTTACACTGGTCCAATCAAATATATGTTCAGGTGATTTTCTGGTAAATTTCTCTTGAATTTTGGAAATTCACTGGGAAAAATCTTGCATGTCACCCAATCCTGAATCCTCATCACAGTTAGATCCCACAATAAAAGGTGATCCAATCCCCAAGTCTTCTTTCTTTAAAGTCATTAACTTCTCTTACTTCTCTGTAAAGTCTTTCTTGTAGCCACTTTTCCTCAAGGCGATCTGCAAACAAAGCCCACCCAGATGCCCCCGCCCAGTCCTCCAGCTCGTCCTTTTTAATGCCTCCACACCTGTCCTCATATGCAGTTCCTCAAGAGGCTACACCCCTTTCTACAACAACACCATGTGATGGATATTGATGCCTTCGAGGTGTCAACAGGAGTGTTGACATCTCCGGTTATGGAGAAAGATCTCTTCAAATCTCTCTCAAAGGCCCAGATCTTTAGCAAGTCTGGTTATAATTTCCCCCTTAAGACCCTATTTCCGGTGTCTCCTGAATGACTTTGACACTGATGTCAGCATCTTGAGTCTGAGGCTGTGGATGCTGAGGGGGTCCCTCCATCGAGTTTATAGCCATCTCCAGCTGTCACTCAACAACAAGACCTCACATTCTTCTTAGGAAGAATAATGGCCCACAAAAATGGTTCACCCCCTGCTGCGTGAACTTGAGTGGCCAACTTGAACCAGAGAGTGGCCAGAGAGAGGGAATGAGTGTTGAGTGGGCTAGGGAGGACTGCATGCAATATGCAGCATACCGCAAGTTTATTGAAATCCAAGCAGGTCTATATAGTCTTACTTTAGCAATAATCATCAGGTTACGTAAGTGGCATAAACATTATTAATCAAGTGGTGCAAGCAACTTTATTTTTGCCAATATTACTTGTTTTTCGGTTCCTTATCTCAGCCCTGAGAAAGATGGGAAAGCAGATGTGGCCTTGAGCATGGCCAAGGAGGACGTGAGTCAATCCTCCCTTCAGCCTCCTCTGAGTCCAGCTGCCAGAACATGGTGGCCCTTCAACTTTTCTCTCGAGGCAGGTCGCCAGAGCATGGTGGCCCTTCGACCCCCTTTCCAGGCTGGCTGCCAGAGCATGGTGGCCCTTCGGCCGCCTGTCAAGGTCAGCTGTCAGGGGATGACTCGCCCTCACGCCAAGTTTCTCCATACTCATTCCTGTTTACAGGAACTAAGGTAGGGAGTGCCTAGGCCTCCCCTGCACCCAGTCCCTGTTTACAGGGACAGAGGCAGGGGTGTCCAGGCCTGTCCCCCACATCTCCCCCTTTCCTTTCTCAAAGCTGGACAGGCTGTCCAGTTCTAATTTGCAGAGTATGTACGTGGAACCACAATTTTTGAATATTATAAACAACATCTTTAAGCAAGCAAGGTACAATGGTAAAAGTTATGGATAAACCTGTGACGCCAAGACCTAAACCCACTAACACGTGCATCATCCAAGCTGGATCCAAAACCTTATCAAGAGCCTGTAAGAAATCTGTTGTTAAGTCTTCTTCAACTAGAGGAGGGGAATTTTGGAGATCCAATATCTCCTGATGCAATTGCCTCAAGTCCAGACTAGCATTGGCATGATGCCAAATCCCCAATACATGATTTTTAACTCTCTCCCAAGGGTATTGGGTATCATTATACTTCTTATGGGTCACACATATCCACTGATATTGCTTTGACAGCGGAGGCTAGTCTTCACCCTCAATGCAAGTACCTCATCCCCAATAACTTGCACAGTGTCCCATAATGCATTCAGTCGCTCTTCCATCTTTCTGTCTATGTCTTCCTGAATATTGAGAGCCTTACTAACATTCCTACCCATCATGTTTACCGTGTGGGCGGTCTGGACTTCTCTGGCTAAAGCAACTCCAGCAGTGGTTGCCGAAGCAATCATAGCTATGAGAGCAAGAATCCCAGCAATCATCATTCCAACAAATCTCTTTTTTTCTAGCCAATGCATTAGTGATTTTTCTCCAGATATCTATCCCGCTTTCATCTACCCATTCCCCAGAAATATTGGTGGGAACAAGTAAAAATGCAGGTTGGTGCACAATCAAGAGCTGCTTATTATCCCCTATTCCCATCACACAGTTAGACAAGGTACAATTCTCACATGTAATATTCCAACCCAATTTTGACTTACTTATATTCACTTTTCCTATCATAAGACCCCAGGGGAATGGTACACATGCCTTAAGCAATCCTCCATAATGCCGATTTCTCCCATTAACAGACACTTGTACATTAACATCTCCCTCCCCCTTGGGTTCAAAGTTCTCTTGATTATCAGGTCGAGAATAATTGTCCTTAGTCATGGCCAATGCCAATTTCCAACTACTTTGTTGTAGTCCTTCACCAAGCACCCCCCAAGGGGAATCAGTCATCCAAAATTGACCAACACCAAGTACAGTCTCATCTCCCTGAGGATGCCAGGAGACCCAGGTGATGTTTCCAGCAGTGTAGATAGGAGCCTTTTCAGCATGACACCGAGGCCATACAGGATGTCGAGAGTCCTGTGTAGGGGATTCACACACTGAAAGCGGGGGTGCAGGAACATCATGCTGCGTGGGAGAGTTTGGGAAGGCCAGTCCAGTGACCAGGATCTGCGTGGTGTTGTAGCAAAGGCGGCATGGATCACCCAGGCAGCTTTCTTGTCGTGGATGGTAGTACACCAAGGTCTTCAATGGGAGGCATCCATAGGCTGCTCTTTTTGTCCTGCTATTATGTAAGCAAATGTATTAAGTGACTCATTCCAGAAAAGTTAAAAGATCCCCTTTCCCAGCTCAAATGAGAAGCTGAGTATCCTCCCACCAGAGGTGTGCAGTTGGTGTAAATTGGAACCTTTGACTCTCCCCAAGCAGCTGCTTGTAAAACGGGAGGGTCTGGTATATAGGTCCAATACTGCTCCCATCAGCAGTGTTCACCCTTATGGCCAGGAAGGCCACAAATAGCAAAGCTGGATTGGTGCCAATCTTTTGGAGCAGTTGTAATGCTCCCGGTACCATAGCTGTGACTGCTGTCTCCGGCTTAAGCAAACCTCTGGGAATATTATCCCTGACTCGGAGAGTCATCTGACTCATCCTTTTGGCTGTTTTCCTCAAGGGTCTCTTTCTTCTTCATCTCCACCATCTGGACGAATCTCTCCGGTATCCATCTCGGCTCATGTTGGTCTCTGGAAAATATACAAACATGTCCTCTGCCCCAAGTTAGTAACGGGTCTGAACCATTCCATTTGTTGGTAACGGGGTCCTTCCAAAGGACCTCAGGTGTAGGTTGTTGCCCAGGGGAACTTTTCCAAAATTTATCCAATGCTGAAAGTCCATCCTGGTCCAAATGAAAAATATTCAAAATTAAAAGAGCATGATTTAGCAAATTATGTGGTGTAGGCTTGTAATTCACCACCATTTCCTCCTTTTTTCTTTTTAATTTTTGTAACATAATTTTTAGAGAATGATTAGCACGCTCGACAATTGCTTGTCCTTGAGGAATACCAGTAACATGTTTCACACCAAAAATGTCACAAAATTTTGTAAATGCTTTATTAAGATAACCAGGATCATTATCTGTTTTAAATTGGTGTGGTATTCCATAAAAGGCAAATTGAGCTAAACAATGGCGTGCAACATCTTTAAATGCTTCTCCTGTTTGTAGAGTAGCAAAAATAAGTCCTGAATAAGTATCAACAGACACATGAATATATTTGATTGCCAAAAGAGCTCTCATGCGTAACGTCCACTTGCCATAGTTCATTTGGCAAAAGTCCTCTAGGATTGATTCAAGATGAGGAATGGGAAGGTGAGGTGCACAAGCTGGGCATGTTTTAACAATTTGTCTAGCAGTTTCACGGGTGATACCAAACTGTTGTTGAAGGGCTCTAGAGTTTTGATGATGAATAGCATGAGAGGAAGGAGGAGTTAAAACTGGGTGAAGCCGGATTGCTTGATCTGTTTTTTCATTTCCCAATGCAAGAGGGCCAGGTAATTTGGAATGTGACCGCAAATGGCCAATAAAAATAGAATGTTGTCTAGCTTGGATGTATAGCTGTACCTTAAGAATAATCTCCCTATAGGAGAAGGAGAATCATGATTTAGAATGGCAGTCTCCAAAGGACCTAAGGCTTTGGCTACGTACTGACTATCAGTATAGATGTTAAGTTTTTGATTATATTTCTTAATAACTTCTAAAACAGCATGCAGTTCAGCAACTTGTGCAGCTCCTTGTTTTGTTGGGAAGACATGAGTGTCACCATCAATGTATGCAGCATAGCCATCAGAGGAGCCACCAGTAAAAACAGTTAAAGCTTGAGGCAAAGGATTGTGAACAAATACCTTTGGAAAAATATAAGAGGTTTGTAATGAAAATTGAAGCAACTTGTCAGCAGGATAGTGATCATCAATAACTCTAGCAAAAGACAAAAATGCTAGCGCCCATGTCTCTGATGTTTGAAATAGCCAATCAACTTCCTGTTTTGTATAAGGAACAATCATTGTATTAGGATCTTTACCAAAAAGTAATTGACTTCTACTCCTGCCCTTTTGAATTAAGAGCACACAAGCGTCAGAATATGAGAGAAGGGATTTATTTGGAGTGGCAGGCAGATGAAGCCACTCAAGAAGTACATCTTGCCAAAGAACAGCAGTAGGCATATATTGAGTATTACATATGCACAACAAAAATGGTCGGGAATAGTCAAGAAATTTTAACTGCGCCATAGAAATAGCAACTTCCACTTTTTGGAGTGCTTGCATAGCAGCATCAGCCAATTGGTGAGGGGAAGTAGGGTCAGCTTCCCCTTTCAAGATGTCGAAGAGAGGTTTAAGATCTCCTGTAGTCAATTTTAGAGATGGTCTAATCCAATTAATATCTCCAAGGAGTTTTTGAAAATCATTAAGTGTCTCCAAGGAATCTGTTCTAATTTGTAGGTTTTGCAGGATGATAACATCTTGCAATAAACGATATCCTAAATATTCGAAAGGTGCACGCCGCTGAATCTTTTCGGGAGCAAAGTGTAGTCCATGCTCTGTTAGCTGTTGTTTTAATAACTGATAAGCCTTAACAAGCATGCATTCTTGAGGAGCAGCTATTAGTATATCATCCATGTAGTGTATAATAACTGTTTCAGGCAAAGCATCCCGCACGGGTTTGATAGCAGCAGCAACATACTTTTGACACAGAGTAGGACTATTTTTCATACCTTGAAGCAGGACCACCCACTGATATCGATCATTGGGTTGGCTCAAATTAGTACTAGGAACACTGAAAGCAAATCGCTTACTATCAGCTTCTGCCAACAGGATAGTATAAAAGCAATCTTTTAAATCAATAATTAAAATATGAGAATTCTTTGGAATAGCAGTAGGAGTAGGTAAGCCAGGTTGCAAGGTACCCATAGTTTCCATAGTTTCATTTACAGCTCTTAAATCCTGCAACAACTGCCACTTTCCCGACTTCTTTTTTATGACAAGGATAGGTGAATTCCAAGGGGAAGTAGAAGGTATAATATGACCCGCTTGTAACTGCTCTTGAACTAACATGCGAGTGGCAGCAAGCTTTTCTGTAGTTAGAGGCCACTGTTCCACCCACACCGGCGTGTCAGAGAGCCAGGTAACAGGCTCCGCTCGCTTAACAGTGACCCCAATTAAAAAGGCGGCTCTGGAGAAGTGGAAGGAATAACCAACGTTGCTCCCATGGCAGCAAGAACATCACGTCCCCAGAGGTTAACAGGGAGATTAGGTAATATAAATGGACGGAAGGTTCCAGAATGATTGTCTGCATCCCTCCAGGTCAGCCAAGCTGAAGATTGTTAAGAAGAAGTGGCTTGACCTATTCCTGATAACTGAACATTGTGCAATATCACAAGGCCAGTTTTGTGGCCAAAAATTGAAAGAGATAACCAAAACATCCACTCCAGTATCCATGAGACCTCGAAATTTTTTGCCATTTATCCACAGGTCCATGTTTGGTCTAGATGTTTGTATACGGGCTGTCCAATAAATGTTAGAAGATCCGAAACTCCCAGTACCTCTACCCTTTTTCTTGTAAGGCCAGTTCTTAGTAGCATAGGGCATCAAGAGATGTTGAGCCACACATTCTCCCTTATCAATATCAATTATTGTCTTTAAGGCCTGGGCCATAATTTTTATTTCCCCCTTGTAATCCTCATCAATAACCCCAGGAAATATTTGTTGTCCTTTCATAATTACACTACTTTTGCCAATTATAAGTCCCATAGTTCCTTCTGGCAGTGGGCCACGTATTCCAGTAGGTATAGATTGAGGCCCCATTTCAGGAGTTAATACAAGATATACCGAGCTGGGAAGATCTAATCCCACACTCCCTGCGGTGGCTCTGGTGAGGGGAGAAATGGATTGCAATTCCCCTCCATGTTCAGGGCTACATAGCGTCCCACATTCTTTGGCGGGGCCTGGGCCGGGCCCCTCCAAGAGTTTCCCTGATCCTGTCCTTCTGGTATGCTCTTACATGTACTAGCCCAATGCCTTCTTTTTATTACACCGTGGACATATACCAGGACCCTTATTAGAGCTCCTACAGTTTCTTGCAAAATGGCCCTTTATCCCCGCATTTAAAGCAGGTCCCCTTTGCTGGCTGTCCTGGACCGAGCTGTTTCTGAAGCTCCATCTGATAATTTGTTCCCTTCAGAGCAGCGGCCATGGCAATGCCCTGAACTCTTGATGGAGTCATCTCAGCACACCACCTGATGTAATCCTGTAGATCTGCCCGCTTTCTATAGGGGCAGATGGCTGCCTGGCAAGCCTGATTTGCATTTTCTTTTATTTTTTTATTTTTTTAAATTTTTGGGTCACACCCAGCGATGCTCAGGGGTTACTCCTGGCTTTGCACTCAGGAATTGCTCCTGGCAGTGCTTGGGGGACCATATGGGATGCCGGGGATTGAACCCGGGTCAGCCACGTGCAAGGCAAACGCCCTACCCACTGTGCTATTGCTCCAGCTCTGATTTGCATTTTCAAAAACCAATTGCTTGCTTATCAATTCTCCGGCAGCAGGGTCTGGAATCATTCTACTTACTGCTGTAAGCAGTCTATCCACAAACGTAGCAAACGGTTTATCAGGCCCCTGTTTAACACTTGGAAGTTCATCATTCCTGTTAGACTCCGTGGGCAAAGCCTTCCAAGCCTTTCGGGCTGCTCCCTTAGTTTGAGCATAGCATAGCAAGCTGCTGTAAAGCCTAACTGATCCTGAGTGTCGGTGTCGATTCCTTCTCCTGTTAGCATCTCTTCCGTAACTGGTATCTGCTGTGCCTGATTCATTCTAGCCGTTTCTCCGCATAAATCATAAAAAATCAGCTTTGCGTAACAAATAATTACCTTCAGAAAGGACTGCGCAAGCCAGTTGTTTCCAGTCATTGGGACATAAATTATCCTCTGTTAAATTTTCCATGACAGTTAAGGTATAAGGAGTGGTCGGACCGTACTGAGAACATGCCAATTTCAACTCCTTTATCTCCTTGAAAGGAAGGGGCTTGTGCATGCAACCTCCTTGCTGGTTAAGATGGACGGGAAACATAGAGAAACCTGTCACGTCCTGGCCCTGCTCTTTTGCCATGGCAATAGCCTTTTGATAAGGGGAAAGGTTAGCATGTTTATCAGCAATCAAGGGCTGAGTTTTCCTCTCTCCAGAACTTTGTATAGGGTGAATTGTTACCTGTAAGCCAAGCTTTTTCAACTGATCCCATAACTGCAGATTGATATCTGCAGAATCTGTGCTCAAAGATCTCCCCTCGGGCTCATGCAACTGCTCTCCTTCCTCCTCCCGCTGCTCTGTCTCCTCTTGATTTTCACCAGGCATAGGTTCAGTTTGCACAGACTTAGAACTTTCAGTGGGAAACGTTACAGAAGCATACGTTCTCTCAGAAAGAGAAGGAGAATATACTGGATTAGGCAAGACCTCTCGTGACTGTAGCTCCGGGACAGAAGAAAGACTAATATTATCCATTGTAAAACGCCAAAGCGCAAAAGTATCTACAGGCGTCTCAGCCGGGTCACAATTATTATAATACTGCTGAAGCTCATGCCCTACTTGTCTCCATGTCGTTTCATTCAAAATACCCTCCTTAGGAAACCAAGGACAAACTTTCCTTACATGCTCAAGAAATGCTTCTATCTGCTTCTTCTGCATTTTCAAGCCTTTTGCTGTGAACATCATCTGCAAAGTTTGCGCGAAAAGCTGCTGGTGGCTAGAAGCTTGCCCCATTTTACTCCCTATTATTTACAACAATGCCCCAGAACTCCAGAAATTCCGTTGAATTTCTTTTATTTTCTTACGACGCGTCTCTTCTTGCTGGGGACTCTTCATTGACTCCCTCGTTCTCCGGTCCCTGTGTTCGGGTGCCACTTGTCTCGGACCACGCGGCCAACTTGAACCTTGGCCAGAGAGAGGGAATGAGAGTTGAGTGGGCTAGGGAGGACTGCATGCAATATGCAGCATGCAGCAAGTTTATTAAAATCCAAGCAGGTCTATATAGTCTTACTTTAGCAATAATCATCAGGTTACATAAGCGGCATGAACATTATTAATCAAGTTGTGCAAGTAACTTTATTTTTGCCAATATTACTTGTTTTTCGGTTCGTTCTTACTATTTCGGTTCCTTATCTCAGCCCTGAGAAAGATGGGAAAGCAGATGTGGCCTTGAGCATGACCAAGGCGCACGTGAGTCAATCCTCCCTTCAGCCTCCTCTCGAGTCCAGCTGCCAGAGCATGGTGGCCCTTCAACTTTTCTCTTGAGGCAGGTCGCCAGAGCATGGTGGCCCTACAACCTCCTTTCCAGGCTGGCCACCAGAGCATCGTGGCCCTTTGGCCGCCTGTCAAGGTCAGCTGTCAGGGGATGACTCGCCCTCACACCAAGTTTCTCCATACTCGTTCCTGTTTACAGGAACTAAGGTAGGGAGTGCCTAGGCCTCCCCCGCACCCAGTCCCTGTTTACAGGGACAGAGGCGGGGGGTGTCCAGGCCTGTTCCCAACAACCCCCTAACCCCCTAACCGCTCCATGCAGTGCATTCCACCACTGATGATTTCCTCTTTCGTGAACTGCCAGGTCTAGTTAGGCTCCATGGAACACCCAACGATTTCCTAAGAACCTGTCAAGTGTCACTGGAGTCTATTCACACCTAGCATATTTCCTCTTTGGTGAGATTGCACCTTGGGACATTCTTTTCCTGGGGGGCATCAAGGTTTTCACATCTCTCCTAGGTCCCATGGTTGGGACATGTGAGCCTTAGACTGGAAGAGCTGATGGTGATGGCAGTCATCACCTCACAGGTCCTCTGGGATGGATTTGCCAATCACAAGACCACCCATAGGGTTCTTACTGATTCGAGACATCTCCCTGAAAATGACTCATCTCCTCAGAGGACTTCAGAAGTTACCTAATTCCCTGACAAATGTAAGTAAGGATAGGCACATGAAGAGGAGTCTGTGCAGTCATCGATAAAACTTGCTGAACTTACATGTCAATAACTCCTCTCAAATTGAAAATGATATCAAATTTGTGAGCCAGCCAACTGACTACATGAATACAACCAGCAAAGATATGCTTTCTTATATATGTTTACTTCATGATTCCCAGGGCTAACCTGACTCGCCTTTTTGGAGCATTTGCAGCTATCAGATTACATTTACATTTGGTCTTTGTTTATTGAATTTGGGGGTGAAATTTTTCTCTCTAGCCTTTGGGCTGTTTAGCTACAAATGCTCCTTCAACAGGGACATCAACAAGTTTGCTTTAAAAAAATAAATCGTCCCTCCCCGCCCCCTGCCCGCTGCGGCTCGGGGCTTCTCCTGAAGCCCCTGCCTGGCACCTTTCCGCCGCCGCCGTCGGATCCTGACCAATCCCCACTCTGCTGCTTAGGGGCGTGTCCTCATCTCAGGGGCGTGGCCTAAAAAGTGGGCGTGGCCTCTTTCCGGAGCGGCCAACGCTAACGCGGCCGCAGATATTTTTTTTTTACCATTCCATGCCTTCTCCTTTGGCCACAATTGATAGAATTCATTCCTTCAAAGAACTCCCTGAGGCCCTCCCTTTCCCCCACTTCCCGCTGCCGTCTGCGTCTCCCGAGTTTCTGAAGTCACTCCCTGCTCGCCCGGTGCACCCCGTCTCCCGAACCGGCTTGTAACTGCGCACGTCCCCCCCATCAACAGGAAGACACTGGGGGCGTGGCCTGTGTCTTAGTGGGCGTGGTCTAAAGTGGGCGTGGCCTCCTCTCAGAGCGGCCAACGCTAACGCGGCCGCAGTTATTCTTTGCTACCTCAGCTCAATCCGTACTGTGTATTCCTTTGAAAACTCACTTTTGCAATCTCAAACATTTACGCAAAATAGCCATTAGCTTAGGCTGACAGTATAAAAGCTATCAGTGAATAAGGGAAGTTTAGCACAATCGGAGCCCCTTCTTCCCACAAAAAGGAAGAGGAATAAATAACTACAAGGTTCCAACTCTGCACTTCCGTGACAATATGAAGAAACAGCGAAAATCCCCTCCACGAAGAGAGGGAAAAGAAAAGGTACTAGAAACCTCAAAAGAGTCTCCCAACATCTACGACCTCTCAGATAAACAATTCAGAGAGGAAATATGGAGGAGAGTCGACCTACTCCAAGCAACTATGGAACAGACATCCAATAAATTAAGGGAGGAGATGAATGAAGCGCTGGAATGGTCTACCAAGAAAATACAGGAAGAAATGAGAGCAGAAATGAGAGCAGAAATTTCAAACCTTCGAACGGAAGTCTCACAAATAAAGCAATCGGTAGATGAAATAAAAATCTCACTAGATGCCCTCAACAGCAGAATGACTACAGCCGAAGACAGAATCAGCGAGCTTGAGGATGAGCTGCAGAAAGCTTACAGACAGCAACAAATAATGGCGAAAGACCTCAAAATGGCTATAGAGCGAATCAGAGCCCTGGGGGATGACTTCAAGAGGAACAACATAAGAATCATTGGAGTACCAGAACCACAGGGAAGTAACCCCAATGAAAAAAACATAGTCAAAGACATCATCACTAAGAAATTCCCAGAGCTGGAGAAGGCAGGCGTCCAGATACAAGAAGTCCGAAGAGTGCCAGCAAAAAGAGACCCAAATAAAAAGACTCCAAGGCATATCATAGTCAGAATGGCGGATGCTGTAGATAGAGACACAATTCTACAAGTAGCAAGGTCAAAGAGGGAAATCACATACAAAGGAGCACCCCTCAGATTTACAGCCGATCTGTCAGAAGAAACCCTCCGAGCCCGAAGACAATGGTGGGACATAGTGAAAAAACTCAACGAAATGAATGCCTCACCAAGAATACTTTATCCGGCTAAACTCTCACTCAAACTCGAAGGAACCATACACTACTTCTCGGATAAACAACAGCTCAGGTCCTTCATAGACTCAAAACCAATCTTGAAAGAAGGTCTAAAGGGGCTACTGTAAGACAAGGAGGAGCCCCATAAGAACAACAAATCCCACAGAAAGATGACACAAAACCACATCACAATAATCTCTCTCAATGTCAATGGCCTAAATGCACCTATCAAGAGACACAGAGTGGCTAAATGGATCCGGAAATTAAACCCAACATTCTGTTGCCTGCAAGAAACACACCTGAACAAACAGAGTAAACATAGACTCAAAGTCAAAGGATGGAAAACAATCCTCCAAGCAAACAACCCCCTTAAAAAAGCTGGAGTGGCCATCCTGGTATCCGACAACATAGATTTCAGGATGAAAAAGATCAAAAGGGACAGCGAAGGTCATTTTCTGTTTATCAAGGGATATGTACAACAGGAAGAAATCACACTCTTAAACGTATATGCTCCTAACAATCGACCGGCTAAATATTTAAAACGACTCCTAACAGACTTCAAAGAGGACATCACTAACAGCACAATTGTAGTCGGAGACTTCAATACGGCCTTATCACCTCTAGATAGATCCACAAGAACAAAACTCAACAAGGAAACACTGACCCTGAATGAAGAAATTGAAGAGAGAGGCCTAATAGACCTATACAGGGCCTTATACCCCAAAAAGAAAGAATACACATTCTTTTCCAGTGCACATGGAACATTTTCAAAAATAGACCATGTACTGGGCCCCAGAACATACCTCAATCGAATCGGAAAAATAGAAATTGTATCAACCATCTTTTCAGACCACGATGCGCTGAAGATAGAAGCTAACCACCCACAAATATGGAAAATCAAATCAAACACCTGGAAATTAAACAATTCCATGTTGAACAATGAGTGGGTCAAGAAGGAAATCAAGGAAGAAATCAAAAGATACTTAGAAACAAATGAGAATGAAGACACGAGCTACCAAAACCTATGGGACGCAGCTAAAGCCGGGTTAAGGGGAAAATTTATAGCTCTCCAAGCATTCCTCAGGAAGGAAGAAAGGACCCACATAGATAGCTTGACTTCACGACTCAAGACCCTAGAAAAGGACCAGAAAAAGGACCCCAAACCCGACCGAAGGAAAGAAATAATAAAAATTAGAGCAGAAATTAATGACATCGAAACCAAAAAAACAATCCGAAAGATCAATGAAACAAAGAGTTGGTTCTTTGAGAAAATAAATAAGATTGATAAACCGCTAGCAAGTCTCACAAAGAAAGAAAGAGAGAAAACTCTAATAAATCGAATCAGAAATGAAAAGGGGGACATCATAACAGAAACCAGTGAGATTCAAAAGATCATTAGAGACTACTTTGAAAGTCTTTACGCCACAAAAAAGGAGAACCTAAAAGAAATGGATGGATTCCTTGATTCCTACAATCTCCCAAGACTGAAAAAAGAAGACCTGGAATACCTGAATAGACCCATCAATGTTAAGGAAATTGAAACGGTAATCAAAAACCTCCCCAAAAACAAAAGCCCAGGCCCAGATGGTTTCACTGGCGAATTCTTCCAAACATTTAAAGAAGACCTATTGCCTGTTTTCCTCAAACTTTTCCAGAAAATTGAAAAAACAGGAACTCTCCCAAACAGTTTCTATGAAGCACATATCTCCCTAATACCAAAAGCAAACAAAGACACCACTAAGAAAGAAAATTACAGACCAATTTCCCTGATGAACACCGATGCGAAGATCCTCAACAAAATACTAGCAAATAGGATCCAACAACTCATCAAAAAGATCATACATCACGACCAAGTGGGATTCATCCCAGGGATGCAAGGATGGTTTAACATTCGGAAATCAATCAACATAATCCAGCATATCAACAAAAGTAAAGATAAAAACCATATGATCATATCAATAGATGCAGAGAAAGCATTTGACAAGATCCAACATCCTTTCATGATGAAAACCCTCGCCAAAATGGGGTTTGGAGGAACTTTCCTCAAGATAGTCGAAGCCATCTATCACAAGCCTACGGCAAGCATTATCCTCAACGGGGAAAAACTAAGGGCCTTTCCTCTGAGATCAGGCACAAGACAAGGATGCCCACTCTCACCACTCCTCTTCAATATAGTACTGGAAGTACTTGCGATAGCTATTAGACAAGAAAAAGAGATTAAGGGCATCCAGATAGGAAGGGAAGAAATCAAACTCTCACTATTTGCAGACGACATGATACTATATCTAGAGAAGCCTAAAACCTCTACTAAGAAACTCTTAGAAACAATAGACTTATACAGTAAAGTTGCAGGCTACAAAATCAATACCCAAAAATCCATGGCCTTCATATATGCAAACAATGAGGCAGAGGAAAGGGACATGAAAAAAGCAATCCCATTCACAATCGTGCCCCAGAAAATCAGGTACCTCGGAATCAGCTTAACCAAGGAAGTAAAAGACCTTTACAAAGAAAACTACATAACGCTACTCCATGAAATCAAAGAGGACATGAGGAAATGGAAACATATACCCTGCTCGTGGATAGGGAGAATCAATGTTGTCAAAATGGCAATACTCCCTAAAGCATTATACAGATTCAATGCGATCCCTATAAATATACCCATGACATTCTGCAAAGAAATGGATCAAGCAATCCTAAAATTCATATGGAATAACAAACGTCCAAGGATAGCTAAAACAATTCTTGGGAAAAAGATGATGGGAGGCATCACCATCCCCAACCTCAAACTTTACTACAAAGCAGTAACAATTAAAACAGCATGGTACTGGAACAAAGGCAGAGCCGTAGACCAATGGAACAGGGTGGAATATCCCTACACACAACCCCAAATGTATGACCATCTAATCTTTGATAAGGGAGCAAGAGATGTGAAGTGGAGCAAGGAAAGCCTCTTTAACAAATGGTGCTGGCACAACTGGACAACCACATGCAAAAAAATGGGTTTAGACCTTGACCTGACACCATGCACAAAAGTCAGATCAAAATGGATTAAAGACCTCAACATTAGACCACAAACCATAAGGTACATTGAAGACAAGGTCGGCAAAACCCTCCACGATATTGAAGATAAAGGTATCTTCAAAGGCGACACGGAACTAAGCAATCTAGTAAAAACAGAGATCAACAAATGGGACTACATTAAACTAAAAAGCTTCTGCACCGCAAGAGATACAGTGACCAGAATACAAAGACTATCCACAGAATGGGAAAGGATATTTACACAATACCCATCAGATAAGGGGTTGATATCAATGGTATATAAAGCACTGGTTGAGCTCTACAAGAAGAAAACATCCAACCCCATCAAAAAATGGGGCAAAGAAATGAACAGAAACTTTACCAAGGAAGAAATACGAATGGCCAAAAGGCACATGAAAAAGTGCTCTACATCACTAATCATCAGAGAGATGCAGATCAAAACAACCATGAGATACCACCTCACACCACAGAGACTAGCACACATCCAAAAGAACAAAAGCAACCGCTGTTGGAGAGGATGTGGGGAGAAAGGGACCCTTCTTCACTGCTGGTGGGAATGCCGACTGGTTCAGCCCTTCTGGAAAACAATTTGGACGACTCTCAAAAAATTAGATATTGAATTCCCATTTGACCCAGCAATACCACTGCTGGGAATATATCCCAGAGAGGCAAAAAAGTACAATCGAAACAACATCTGCACATGTATGTTCATCGCAGCACTGTTTACAATAGCCAGAATCTGGAAAAAACCCGAATGCCCCAGAACGGATGACTGGTTGAGGAAACTTTGGTACATCTATACAATGGAATACTATGCAGCTGTTAGAAAAAAGGAGGTCAAGAATTTTGTAGTTAAGTGGATGGGCATGAAAAGTTTCATGCTGAGTGAAATGAGTCAGGAAGAGAGAGACAGACATAGAAAGACTGCACTCATCTATGGTATATAGAATAACAGAGTGGGAGACTAACACCCAAGAACTGTAGAAATAAGTACCAGGAGGTTGACCCCATGGCTTCGAGGCTGGCCTCACGTTCCGGGGAAAGGTCAACTCAGAGAAGCGATCACCAACTACATTGTAGTCGAAGGCCATGTGGGGGAAGGGAGTTGCGGGCTGAATGAGGGCTAGAGACTGAGCACAGCGGCCACTCAACACCTTTATTGCAAACCACAACAGCTAATTAGAGAGAGAGAACAGAAGGGAATGCCTTGCCACAGTGGCAGGGTGGGGTGGGGGGGAGATGGGATTGGGGAGGGTGGGAGGGACACTGGGTTTACGGGTGGTGGAGAATGGGCACTGGTGAAGGGATGGGTTCCCAAACTTTGTATGAGGGAAGTATAAGCACAAAAGTGTATAAATCTGTAACTGTACCCTCACGGTGATTCTCTAATTAAAAATAAATAAATTAAAAAAAAAAAGAAAATGAAAATAAGAAAAATCAGTCAGGATGGGAGATGTGTACTGAAAGTAGATAATGGACCAAACATCATGGTGTTTGGTCCATTATCTACAAGACCCCTATCAGTGTCTGTTTTGCAAGCCATTTTGCCCAAAAGTAGTGAGATAGTATGGGGGGAAAAAAAATAAATCGTGACATGGCAAGACCTCACCCTAACTCAAGCGGGCAAGAATTTTGCTATGAACACCCATTCACCTCCTTTGCCTGAAAGAAAGGGATTTGAGATTCTGAGGAAAGAAAGTGATCCTATCCAGGTTCAAGAAGTTCCAGAAGAATCTACTATTCCCTGCTCCCAGAGGCTCAGGGTCTCAAATGCTTGATGGGGTGGTGAATGCTAACAGGGGCAATTTTAATAAGCATGAGAAGGTGAGGGGAGGCTCACATGCACAATTGGGGGAGTGCTGAGGGCCCATCTCGAATGCTGACAGATAGGGAAAGCTGCTTAGAACCAAGGCATCCTGGGGTGTGGATCTTAAAACCTAGGAATGCCTTTCAGGAAACAGGATTCTTGGGGCTGGAGTGATAGCACAGCGAGTAGGGCGTTTGCCTTGCACATGGCCGACCCGGGTGGAATCATAAAAGCAGTGTTCGGCAGAAAGAAATTCTCCTAGAATTGTAGCACTGTCATTCTGTTGTTCATCGATTTGGTCGAGCGGGCACCAGTAACGTCTCCATTGTGAGACTTCTTGTTACTGTTTTTGGCACATGGAATACAGCTCAGGTAGCTTGCCAGGCTCTGCCATGCGGGCTGGATACTATCCTAGAATTAGATGGAAAAAATAGTCATCCTTCCCACTCCCGCCTCCCACACCCTCCTCCTCCCCCCCCCCACTAATCTGTCTCACTCCAGAGCTCTAACAGTATAAAACCTATACCACCACCAGGGGGCAGTATCCACAGCGCCAGCACACATCCAGCTCATTTTATGACTAGAATATGACCAGACCCTATAAGGCTTCTCTGGACAAAGGAGTGCGAGGCCAATTCCGGGAAGTCCTCCACAGAGATGTGCGGAGACAAGGTCCTGCCTCCAGCACCTCCGGGCTGTCAGCATGGCTCTGCAGATCGGCGCAGCTATTCATGGGTCGGTGCTCAGGAGTGACCCCTGGCAGTCCTCAAGAATAATCAGGGGCTGGGGCTGGAGCAATAGCACAGCGGGTAGGGCACTTGCCTTGCACGCAGCCGACTCGGGTTCGATTCCCAGCATCCCATATAGTCCTCTGAGCACCGCTAGGGGTGATTCCTGAGTGCAGAGCCAGGAGTAAACCCCTGTGCATTGCCAGGTGTGACCCAAAAAGAAAAAAAAAAGAATCAGGGGTCTGTGCGGTCATTAATAAAACTTGCTGCACATATGTCTGTCAATCCTGTTAGACTGAGCCTAGTATCAAATTTGTGAACAAGATACAACCAGCAAGGATGCTTCCCCCTATTTCTTTACTTTATGGTTCCCAGCACCGTTTCGACCCTTGCTTTCTTTGAACCATTTGTAGCCATCTTTCTACGTTTATCTTTGGTCCTTGTTTATTAAATTTTCTTTTAAATTTTAGATTAATTTTTTATTAAGTTATCGCTGTATCACTGTCATCCCGTTGCTCATTGATTTGCTCGAGCAGGCACCAGTAACATCTCCATTGTGAGAGTTGTTGCTACTGTTTTTGGCATATCAAATGCGTCACGGGGAGCTTGCCAGGCTCTCTGTAGCTTGCTGGGCTCTCCAAGAGGGACGGAGGAATCGAACCCGGGTCAGCCCTACCCGCTGTGCTATAGCTCCAATGTCTTTAAGTTAATATAAATTAGTGTTTATCTAGAACACCATGGTTTACAAGGTTGTTCAGGATGCAGTTGTTTCAAACATCTAGTATTTCAACACTACAGTGACCTTCCCTCCACCAATATCCCCAGTTTCCCTCCCAATCACAACCTGCCACTTTAGGCACATAAAAAATTTACTTTATATTGCTTATTCCAACAAAACTCTAAGAAATTGCAAATAGAATGATGACAAAATAAATCAGTAAGAGCCAATTGTGAATATTTTATGATTTTGACCTACATAAATAAGAAAATTAAAACTATTTAATGCAACAGAGTAAAATGGCTATTCTTATTTACATATATATGTTTTCAATCCTGGAATCTAAGGCATATTAAATTAGATTTCATTTATACTTGGATCTTATTATGGTAGTAGTTATGTCTCACCTGTCATTCATAAACCTTTTTAAAGCAATTCTATATTATTATATACTGGAATTTACATGGAACATGTAAGGCCTACAGTATATGTAAATTTCCCCCCTACATGTTATATAAACACTGTGGTTTACAAAGTTATTCATGATTATTTGTTACAGGCATTCACTATTCCAACACCAATCCCAACACCATTACCCCTTCCTCCACAATTGTCTCCAATTTTCTCAGTTGCCCCTTAAGTCTGTAGATCCTCAATAATTTATTTTATATTGCTTTCTATCAATAACTTTGCTAACAGAATGTTTAAAAAAAGTTTCCTTAGAAGAAAATTAGTGTAACTTGCTATATCTCATCATGGAGACATTAAGTCCTTTGTATGAGAGGTTGATCTGGCCAGCTGTTAGCCAGATTAATGGTCTTCCTGTCTTTATCTTGACATCAAGACTAGAAGAACCCTGAAGGCAGGAGATTGGATGCCTCTAGGCTTAATGAGAAAACTTTTAAAAGTAATTGCTCAAAAAGGGAATGTCCTGTTACAGAGGCGGGGTGGGGTGGAGGGGACTGGGTGAGGGTGGTGGGAGGGATGCTGGGACCATTGGTGGTGGAGAGTGAGCACTGGTGAAGGGATGGGTACTCGATCATTGCATGACAAGCTCAATGTTTGTAAGTCTGTAACTGTACCTCACGGTGATTCACTAATAAAATTTTTTTTAAAAAAAAGTAACTGCTCGGGGCTGGAGCGATAGAACAATGGGTAGGGGGTTTGCCTTGCAAGTGGCCAACACGGGTTCAAATCCTAGCATCCCATATGGTCCCCTGAGCACCGCCAGGAGTAATTCCTGAGTGCAGAGCCAGGAGTAACCCCTATGCATCGCCAGGTGTGACCCAAAAAAGCAAAAATAAATTAAAAAAGAAAAAGAAAAGTGACTGCTCACCTCCCTAGTTACATAGATATAAAAAGGAGAGAAACTTTTCTCCTTGTGAGATTTCCTACTCTTGGGATCCCCTCCCATGCTTTGTGAGCTTTCTAGATTTCTTATTTGCTTTAATTTTCTAATAAAATCTGCTTCTTTTAGGACATTTTTGCTTTGTCTCTTGCTTCTAGTCTTAAGTGGCTGGGGACAAGAATCCTGAATAACATTTACCTGACAAGCCAGCCAGGAGTTACTTCATCACCCAGGTCAGATGCTCAGGCCCAACCCCTACCTCTCTCCCTCACGGTCTCGTGAGGTTTTCAAGTTACTTCCATCCCCCTGAGGAGGCAACACCTTTCTTACTCTGGTTTGTGAGCTGCTGGTGTTCTTCTCCTTTCCTAGCTCATCCTTGTCTCTGGAACATCCAAGTTTCTAGCCCTTGTTTCCACTACTGGTGCCCACTCGAGCAAATCGATGAGCAACAGGATGACAGTGACAGTGACAGTGATTTTCTAAGTCTCTGGGAGTAAAATTCAGGTTCTAATGTACAACTGGAAAGTGCTCAGGAAATCCCCTGATTATTTCTGAAGACTCCTTGGGGTCACATCATGAGATATCTATAGCTCCGCTAGTGGAACCTTTCTTTTTCATTTGTTTATTTATTTTTATTTTATTATTATTATTATTTTTATTTTATTGAATCACCTTGAGATAGTTATAAGCTTTCATGTTTGGGTTACAATCTCACAATGATCAAACACCCATCCCTCCACCAGTGCACATTCCCCACCACCAATATCCCAGGTATACCCCCTTTTTCCCACCCTCCCCCTGCCTCCATGGCAGACAATATTCTCCATACTCTCTCTATACTTTTGGGCATTATTGCTTGCAACACAGACACTTGAGAGGTCATCATGTTTGGTCCATTATCTACTTTCAGCATGCATCTCCCATCCCAACTGGTTTCTCCAGCCATCATTTTCTTAGTGATCCCTTCTCTATTCCATCTGCCTTCTCCCCTCCACTCATGAAGCAGTCTTCCAGCTATGGGTAAATCCCCCTGGCCCTTGTATCTACTGTCCTTGGGTATCTGCCTCATGTGATGTTATTTTATACTCCACAGATGAGTGCAGTCCCTCTATTCTGTCCCTCTCTTTCTGACTCATTTCACTTAGCATGATACTCTCCATGTTTATCCATATATAAGCAAATTTCATGACTTCGTCTCTCCTAACAGCTGCATAGTATTCCATTGTGTAGATGTATCAAAGTTTCTTTAACCAGTCATCTGTTTTAGGGCACTTGGGTTGTTTCTATATTTTGACTATTGTGAACAGGGCTGCAATGAATATATAGGTACAGATGTCATTTCTACTGTGCTCTTTTGCATCCTCGGGATATATTCCCAGAAGTGGTATTGCGGAGTCATATGGAATCTCAATTTATAGTTTTTGAAGCACTGTCCATATTGTTTTCCAGAAAGGCTGGACCAGTCGGCATTCCCACAATCAGTGAAGGAGCATCCATTTTCCCCCACATCCACGCCAGCACTGGTTGCTTTTGTCTTTTGAATGTGTGCCAGTCTCTGTGGTGTGAGACAATATCTCATTGTTGTTTTGATTTGTATCTCCCTGATGACTTGCATGTGGAGCATTTTTTCATGTGCCTTTTGGCCATTTGTCTTTCTTTTTTGAGGAAAACTTCTGTTCATTTCTTTTCCCCATTTTTTCATGGGGTTGGAGGTTTTTTTCTTATACAATTCTACTAGTGTATTGTCTATCCTGGATATTAATCCCTTATCAGATGGGTATTGGGTAAATATTCTTTCCCAATCTGTGGGCTCTTTCTGTATGTTGGTGACTGTGTCTTTTGAAGTGCAGAAGTTTCTTAGTTTGATGTAGTCCCATTTGTTTATGTTTGCTTCCACTTGCATGGTTAGTGCTGTTTCATCCTTAAAGATGCTTTTAGCTTCAATGTCATGGAGAGTTCTGCCTACATTTTCTTCTATGAACCTAATAGATTCATGTCTGATATAGAGTGTAGGATGACATTACTTTGGAAAAGGCTATGCTTTTGTTACAACAGATAACCCCACTAAGAAACTTCGGGTCCCATTATGTCTTGTCAGAAGTAGAATTCAACCACCTGATTTGGATCTCAGACCACCAGAGACTCACAACCCTTCAAATTCCAGCTCAGATTCATCACCAAACTGATCTAAGCTGGAAGTCACAAGGAAAGAAGAGGAGCCAGCATCAGAGGACCTAGATAGAGCAAAGGCCTCTAGCTCCTTACACATCTTATGAGGTCACATTGAGACCTTTCCTTATACCCCTCTTTACAGGTTGTAGATTGGACAACGACCAGGCCTCCATATTTTGAATTAAGAATACTTTACTTTTACCCTTTCCTTGTAACTCACAGGTTCCTGAAGGAGAAAGGAATGATTTAACAGGAACACCCTCTCATTTATCTCTAGGATATCCATTTGTATTGGAGCTTTCCTCTGTCTCTTTATCCACAGGCATGGAGACCAAACCCCAACTGCGAAAGCCTCTAATAACTTTAAAGTGTTTTTTCCAAACATAAGCTAAGTTGCACCTAGGACTGCTGAGGAACCAGACCAGAGAATGTCTGTATTCTCCTGCTGAAGTTCTCCTGCCAGAAGTTGTGGTGCTCCAGTTCCAGTGCTCCCTGACTGATCCAGTGCTTCCTGAAATTTATTGGATTTCTATTTGCTGCTCCCATGAGACTCATTGCTGCTACCACTACTGATGCTGTTACAGGACAACTCTTCAGTTTTGATACAGACACTTAATTTCTTAAAAACAGGACTAAATGACTCTTATCATTGGTGACTCTCATCACCCCTAGACAGTGCAGGACAATTGAACGCTTTACTATAAGCACTGCTCTGGGCCCAGGGTCGGACTGAAATCTTAGTACAACTATTAAGACTGTATTGTGATTTAGAATTGTGCTGCGATTTGGAATTGTACTGTATTTAGTATTGTTACTCTTTCTAATTCAAAATTTTGTAATTTTGTAAACAGAAAAGGGGGAGATGTAGGATGACATTACTTTGTCCTCTCCCCTTTGCCATGAGTAGCTTGTCCCAGTTTTTCCCGGAGTTTAGGCTTACCCCAGTCACACCCATCAAGGTGTTCCCGAATCTCTCCCATCCCTTTGTTTAGCTATAATCACTTCTCCATGCTCTCTTCCCCAAAAGAGTTAATCCGCGGCTTTCCCTTAATCTGACTCTGCTAATTTGTAAAGTCAGACCTTCCTAGGATACTGAATTTATATTATATAAGTTAATATTGCCTTTCTCCTCTTCTTGTGCCTTTTGAATAATTTACTTTAAAGCAATGTCCTTTCTGTATGGACACAAGAAGACAATATTATGCTTTTGTAACTTGGGATGTCTCATGATGTGCCCCCAAGGAGTCTTCAGAAACAATCAGGGGATTTCCTGAGCACTTTCCAGTTGTACATGAGAACCTACATTTTACTCTAAGAGACTCAGACAACCACATTAAAAAAGTGGAAACAAGGGCTAGAGTTGTTCCAGAGACAAGGATGAGCCAGGAAAGGAGAAGAACACCAGCAACTCGCAGGCCAGAGTAAAGGTGTTGCCTCCTCAGGGGGATGGAAGTAAACGGAAAGCCTCACAAGAGACCATGAGGGAAAGAGGAAAGAGTTGGGCCTGAGCATCTGACCTCAGTGATGAAGTAACTCCTTCATCAGGCTGGTCAGGTAAATGTTATTCAGGATTCTTTTTTTCAACTTAAGAAAATTATTTATTGAATCAACATGAGGACAGTTGGAAAGCTTTTGTGTTTGAGTGTCAATCATACAATTTTCAAACACCCAAACACCCATCCCTTCACCAGTGTACATTTTCCACCACCAAAATCCCCCTTATACCCCCAATCCCACCCCTATTCCTACCTGTGTGGCACAGAATTTCCACATTACTATCTCTCTACGTTGATTACGTTCAATATTTTGACACCAGTCCCACCAAGTTTATACGGAATTTCCCCCCAACACTCAGACGTGCCGAAAAGGCAACATTAGACAATGTTTTGCTATTGCTGGTAATGAATAACATATGAAGTTGTGTTGCCACGAGAGTGGCTGCATGGATATTGGAATTCTAAAATTTTAATAATTAGGTCAGGAGAGATTTCTGCCAAGAGCCACTGGGTTCCAAGATTCATTTGTGTGTCACTGGGATCATGACCATTAAGGAGCTTAATAAGTAGAGGGCAGGTATGTGTGTGTGGGGGAGGCGTTAATTGTCGGCTTCTCGGGTTCTGTCAGGGTGGGGGAAGAGAAGAACTGGCTCCACCATATCCCATGAGGCCCGGCATGTGTCGTCACTCCTGGCCCATACCTGGATTTTCCAATGTATTCGGAAGATGGCAGGCACGGGATCCTCAGGAAGCAGGCGGAGGGACAACATTCGCTCCCATCTGGGGTGGCCCAGCGAAGGTGGCCTAATGCAAAGTCCGCAGACTGTCTGTCAAGAGCCGCCTGATTCCGAGAAACGTTTGTGTGTCTCTGGGATCGTGGCTGTTAAGGAGCTGACTAGTAGGCAGAGGGCCATCTGTGGGCATCACCTCAGGGTCCTGTCAAGGCAGGGGAGAAGAAGGACCGGCTCCTCCCCTATCCCATGAAGGGGTAGAAATCTCTCCTTGGCAGAAATCTCTCCTGACCTAATTATTAAAATTTTAGATTCCCAAGGCCTTTCCTGGCCTTGGTTTCAAGAAATCCCTTTCCTTGGCCTTTGTTCCTGCTGCAGCTTCTCTCCAAGGGGCGCCAGCCTTCTCGGGCTCAGTTGGTGCCAGCTGAAGTCTTAATCGGGATCCAGAGCTCACAGGTGGACTGTTTGTAGCCTTGAGGCTGCTGGTTTGATTACTTTTCAAGAATTCCTTAGCCATGGGGGAGGGGGGAGGTTTCCAATCTACCTGTCTACATTAAAATGAATTAAAATAGAGGCCTCAGGTGTTTCTTTGGACAATAAACATCATTTTATTGAACATTTTGGATAATGTTCGACTTTGCATAATGACGCCCTTCACACCAGTTGTTTCCTTGCTGTGTCCTTTGATTCCTGTAGCCAATGTGCAGGGCCAGGAGTGCAGAGCCGTCTGGGTGACAGGCACCCACAGTTAGGCACCTGAGGCTGAGGGGTCGAGCTGGGAAGCCTCCACACCTGCACGCTGCCAATGGGCATCTCCATTGCAGACGGATACTCTTCTCTTACATCCATCTCTAGGCTTTCCCTGGGTGAGGCACAGGAGACAGGTGATGCAGAGCAGCTAGGGCTGAGCCCCATCAGCTGTTCGCTCCCTGCAAAAGAGAAATTCTTCAGGGAAGAAGGTTATGGGTTTTAGAACCTCCACTCAAGAAAGGTCACAGCTATGTTCTAGTGGGTCCCTGTTCTTCAGCCAAATAAAGGTGGTTTCTTTGTTCCTAAAACTCCAGAATGCATAATGTCTCATGAGACACTGAGAAGGAATGAAGGAAGAGATGCTGGGGATTGAGAGCGCCCTTCTTCTTTCTACTCACCACTCATTCAATATATAATCCCATACTAGGATTCACCTTACGTAGGCTTCACAGGGCCTTGGCCGGTCTTACGGCTTTCCATTTGAGGAAGGCATCCACCAGGAAGGTAGGCATGTAACTCAGGGGGATGAAGAAGAATTTAGCATCCCAGCCAGCTGAGTATCTTGTGCGAGGGTGACAGGAGATCAGGGCATGCTCCATGCAGTCTGTCACCAACGTCAGATCCTCACACAACAATGGCAGTGTCTTCTGAAAAATCTCATACTCTATGCAGGAAGAAAGATCACTTAAATGTATTTCTTATTCCCATTTTTTTTGCTTTTTTTCGGTCATACCTGGTGATGCAAAGGGGTTATTCTGGCTCTGCATCCAGGAATTATCCTGGTGGTGCTCAGGGGACCATGTGGGATGCTGGGAATTGAACCCGGGTTGGTCGCATGCAAGGCAAACACCCTACGTGCTGCGTTATCTCTCCAGCCCCTCCAATTTTTAAGTTTCCGATTCATCCACTGAAAATGTTAATAATTGCTTTTCCCTCCCAAAAACCTGCTACACATCACTTACTTGGATTTCCTCTGAAATTCCCAAATCTAATCCAAGAATAATCACCACACGCTGATACTCTCATTGAAATTCAGGAAATATTTCATTGCATGGCCTGGATGTGCCAACGAACATTACAAATCTATTTCCTGAAATCAGCTACTCACACAACAGTTGCCAAGAATTCAAGAGAGTTCCCTTGTATCAGGCTCCAGTTTTTCCAAAGAGTAAGTTCTTATGAGAGAGTGGTTTAAGACTAACAAGCCTGGATTCATGCCTTGCCTGCTTCATAACCACGTGGTCATGAAGATGAATGTAAAAGTCCCAAGCTGTTGGTGTATCTGACTTAGACAAGGACCTATGCTGACATTCATAAAGGACCCAGCCTTCTAGACGACTTGCTTTTCTGCCCACAGTCCAAAATTAACTCACCGGATGCCAGGTATTTGTCCCCATAAATGTCCTTGACCTCTGGACTGCATTGATCCCATGCATTCTGGCGAGACTTAGTAATGACCTCAGGTTTGGATGCATCAGTCTTAAAGTAGCCAGGCTCAATGATAGCCACTTTCATCCCAAAGAATGAGACTTCTCTCCTAAAAACACACCAGAGAAGAATAAGGTTTGGTGCTTTGGGTGACAGAAAAACATAAAACACAAATTAACATAAGCCACCTAGCCTCTGTATATACCAGCACATAGGTGATATATACTCAAAAGTGTGGAAAGTCAAAGTCCAGATTTGGACATGTGGGGAGAATGGCAGGGTTGATAATGTAGTCTCTACACAAGGTTAACACATTTCGCCAAATAGATCATGGATCAGAAGCATTATCAGTAGATTATTGTCCTCTGCAGTAAATCACCATTTAATCATATCATCTGCTATTTCCACTTCTATCTGTACCAAAAATGAAACCAGCAGGCTTTGCTGTCAATCACTCTAACCCGTTGCCTAGGCCGACCACATCTCTCACTCAGGCAGCTTCCTGACCTACACGTACAGTGCTAAAATTCTCAACTCAGAACTTCATCCAGGCCTGTCTGGATTGCAGCTGGCAATATGCCCCGGGAGGTGAATATACCACTTCCATAGCTGCTCCATTCTCAACTCTCACACTGTTAGGCCAGGAAAGAAGCTGTCCTCTCTTCACTTTTAGTTTGCACTCATGGGATTACTCAGGAATATGCACCAAAGACAGTCAAAGGCTCTAAGCGCACCCCACAGTCTCCTGGGTCTTAGTCATGAAACCAATGTCAGAGTTCAGGTTCAACATAAGACCTTTTATGTTGAGACCACCTCCAGGAAAGGATATATGAGATCAGAGTCTACAAGCCAGGGCTCCATCTGGATGTCAGAATGTAGAAAGGGATGCTCCAAAGAAAATGCTGCTGAGAATTCAGAGATCAAGAAGGAAGAGGCTGCAAGTGGGTGATGGAAGGACGCCCTGGGAAAGGCTCCTTTGCAGCACAGCCACCGTCTCCTCTGTCCTTACCTGAGGGAATCTGAGAAGGCCTCAATGCCATACTTGGAGATGCAGTAGCCACCGCCGAAAAAGGACACACGGCCCGCAACACTGGAGACATTGACCACGCGGCCCCTGGCCTTCCTCAGCAGGGGCAGCAGGCTCAGGGTCACCTCGATCACCCCCAGCAGGTTCACGTCTAGTGTCTTCATGAAGTCCTGTTTGGTCAGCCACTCATTGGGAGCTGAGGGCACTGTGATGCCAGCGTTGTTCACCAAACCCCAGAGACCTGGACAAAGGGGATGGGAGAGCCACAGTGTGCTGTGCCTGGAGGGAGGCCACAGCTGGGGTCCCCAGATCCTCCTTGGGAGGTCACGGAGAGATTGTACGGGGAATGCAGAAAAAAGAAAGACCATGGCCAGGGCTGTAGCTATGGCCCGTTGGCTGCTGGAGGACAGAGAAGGCCTGAGCCTTTGGGTGTCACACACCAAAGTTATGGCTGTTCTTTAAAAATGTCCCTTGAATTTCTACATGTCTAGACAGCAATGTGTGTGCCACAACTATGAGTTTCAAAGAGGCAGCTATATGGTGGGTGAGAAAGAAAGATAGGGAGGAGAGGGACAGAGAGAGAGAGGAAGAGAGAGAGATAAATAGAGACAGTGACAGAGAGACAGACTGAAGAGAGACAGAGAGAGAAACACAGAGACAGAGAGAAACAGAGATAGACAGATAGAGACAGACTGTGTGTGTGAGAGAGAGAGGACACCAAGTAGAGTTTGCAATAATCAATGAGAAAGTCAGGGTATAGAAGACATGTGGCACCAGTAAGTTCGAGAGGGCCTTAGCACCATACTGAAAGATGCTGAAGATGCGGATGCAAACTACCAATGATTGGTCCAATAAGCAGAAAAACTGATTTCCAAATAATTTTGCCATTGGTTGAAAGTTCTATGATATCAGATGACAGTAAGTGGCATTCTGACCAGTAGGATATTGGGTCATAAGTAACAACAAAGAAAATACTGATAGGTTGTAGCCCAGATTGACTCTTGACCTCTGCTCCATGACCCCCTGAAAGCAGCCCAATGGAACCCCAACATTCTCATCAAGAAAAGAGATTTCCTGTTGAGGATTTAAGCACAGACAGGAAGGCTGTCCTGTCCCATTGGCCAAATTCTTCCCAGAGTCCAGGGATCGGGTCAATGCATGGAGCAGAGGTTCAGGCTGGGGAGTCGGTGAGTGAGCAAAGCTCATAGGCTCAAGTGCTGAAAGCCCCTGGGATTCTGCCGGGGAGCACAGTCTGTGAGTCCCCTTCAGACACTGACCCAGCAGTGCATGGTACCTCTGTCTCCCGTGCACTCCTTCACCCACTGGGTGGCCGCAGCGATGCTCTCTGACTTGGTGACATCCAGGATCACCGTGTCCAGCCTGTCGGAAGTCTTGGCCTTCAGAGACTCAGCCCCCGTCTCGGTCAGGCACGCAGCCAGCACCCTCAAGCCCAGCAGGTCCAGCTGCTTGGCCAGCTGGTTTCCGAAGCCCGAGTCACAGCCCGTGATGAAGACATACTTGTCCCGCAGCTGGCTCACCACCTGCCTCTCCCGGTACCAGCGCACAAGGTGGTACAGAGCCACCAGGGCCCCCAGGTACAGCCACATGGCCTGCAGAAAGAGACAGACAGACCCAGGAAGGACTAACGACAGGCCTGTGTGCAGACAAGTGACGATGGCCATGCGGATGTGTGTCTGTAGTCCAGCCTCCAGGATCTGCTCCCAGTTTCTGTTCCCCTGCGCTACAGTAGAGTCTGCCTCCCCCTCCCTCTGTACTCTGTCTCAGGCTTACTATTTCTGTTTGTGACCTCTTTTGCAAAAAAAAAAGTTTTACACAACGCTAGGGTCTGTTGGTCTATAACTCAGGTGTACAAACCAACCATTTATGCTAAACAATCATAAAGATATTTATTAAAAAAATTACCATCATCCCATTGATTGTTGAATTTCTTGAGTGGTCTCAGTAATGTCTCCATTCATCCAAGCCCTGAGATTTTAGAAGCCTCTCTCTACTCGTCCTTCCAGCTATTCCGTATTGGAGGCTCATTCAGGGTCAGGGGAATGAGACCCAGCTTATTACTGGTTTTGGCATATTAATACACCACGAGGACTTTGCTCTCCCATGTGGGGAGGAAACTCCCAGTAGTTTGCCAGGTTCTCCCAGAGGGAGAAGTAGGCTATAAGATATCTCGCGGCTACAAAGCGGCTGTGCACTCCGGGAGCTTGCCTTTAAAACAATAATGTTAAAGATTAAGTGACCCCTTAAAGAACTGCAACCGATTCCCAAGAACACTGAACGTGTTTCCCCGATGCTCTCTGATCCCCCTGCCCCTTCTCTATCTTTCTATCTAATGCCTCCACCCCCAGAAATGTATACATATTTCAACCTATGCCCAGAACTCAGGATTCAGCACATTCTTATTTAATGCTCTTCTCATGAGTTCTGGGCTCCCTGAAATCATGAATAAATTGAAGTATGAGTTTTGTGACCCTAAAAGGGGCTCCCCCTGTACTTGGCATTCCCATCTGACTCACACCAAACACCCCTGAGACACCTGGTCCCTGGCAGCAACGAGAAGGCAAGGAATGGGGAGTTCGTGGGCAAATGGGGACTGAGGACAGCAGAGCGTGTTGACGTCAGAGAAGGAGCTGGAGGGAATGAGGAGCCGTGGGGTGCAGGCAGTAGGGAAGCTTCTCTGAGGGGCAGAGAGTGGCTGAGGGACACACACACAGTGAACTCATGGCCAATCTCCCTGAGCTGCGCTGTCTCAAGCTTTGCCACCCCAAGTGGTGCCGCTGCCCCTCTCTGCCCAGCTCACCCGCACAAGCCCAAGTCATATCCCAGAGCACGCAGACACTGACACTGTCTGAGTAGCTGCCCTGAGTAGAAATGGTGTTTCAGAACCTCACCCAAACGGGGGGGGGGGGGGGGGGCTCAGCCCAAGGGAAGAGAGTTAAGTGTGTGTCAGATCTCGTAGGGATGCCAGAAGAGGTTTCATTCAAGGGGAGCGGCAGGCTGTATAGGTCTGAACCAGGAACCTTCTCCTGCTCCAGGTGTCCCCTCTCTGCCCAACTGAGGCTGAGGGAAGCAGGAGGCCTGGGAAGAAAACCTAGAAAGACTGGGCCTTCCTCCGGGGGTCTGGGAAGGAGCTGCAGAAACTGTCTCAGAAAACAATTCATAACGCATAAATGCCCAGGAGCCAACGGGGGAGGCATCTTCCACTCCCAGGCCAGAGCGTCACTCTGACTCCCGCAGTTGGAGAACTGTGGTTGTGGTTGTGGGTGTCGGGGGTCCAGAGTCCATTGCCATGTCAGAAGCTGACAGGTGCTCAGTGGAGAGGAGGAGGGGGAAAAGGAGCCGAGACGGATCCTCACTCACCTGGGATCTGCCAGGGTCCAACGTAGGTGCCAGAAGTCGAGTCTTGTCCAAGGAAGCTCTGTGGAGCCCTGAGTGACACTGACCTTGAACCCCTGGGGGAGGGTGATATTCTTATCTGCTAAAGTATCACGTGACCCTCTTGTTTGGTAAAGCTGAGCCTACTGCCCCTGCTGGTTCACTGCTGTAACAGTCCTAGAGGCACAGCTAAGATTGTCCCTGACCCAGACCATTGATTCCCCTCTCCACCTAGCAAGGTCTCTGAAGGAAAACAGCTGTGCTGTAGCAAAAAGTCACTTTGAATTGGAAATTCAGGAGAATTCACATTTGTTCTTTTTTTTTTTTTTAATTTTTATTAAATCACCATGTGGAAAGTTACAAAGTTCTCAGGTTTATATGTCAGTTATACAATATTCAAACACCCATCCCTTCACCAGTGCCCAAATTCCACCACCAGAAACCCCAGTTTACCCCCCGCCCCCACCCCCTACTGTATAACTAATGAATTTCACTTCATTTTTTCTTTACCTTGATTACATTCCATAATTCAACACAAAACTCACTATAGTTGACATAACTCTCTCTCTCTCTTTTTTTTTCTCTTTTTCCTTTTCCATTTTTTTTTTAATTTTTCCCCCTCATCCCCCTTCCTGCGCCTCATAGTATGGTGTACTCCACGCCACGTTGGCCAGCGTGGGGCTTTTGCTTAGCTCATAGTCCAGAGGTGGCTGTTACATTAAGAACCTTCAATATTTCAACAAAAACTTACTGTTATTATTTGGAGTTTCCCCCCCAAGTCTGACCTGTTCAAATGGAACCCTTTCACATTGATGACAATTATAAATGGTAAGTTTATAATGGTTTTGGATTTCTGTATAAAGTCCTGGGAAAATTCTGCCAGAAATTACATATTTCCTCCGTTAGCCGGCGTGGGGCAAAGGCTTAATTCACAGTCTCCATACATGGGTGCAGGCACTTGCTGGAACCCCAATTCCTAAAGCTGTCTCTGGTTCCCGCTTGTTCCACATCCACCGGCTCTGCAGGGGCATGGGCGCCCGGGCCGAAAACCCGGCCGGCCGGAGCCGAGCACGGGCCCGACTCTCACATTTGTTCTTTAATTTCATTATATTCTCTTTATCACTCAACCTTAACTTTATTTTTATTGATTGATTGAAGCTTATTGATTTGTAAAATGGCTTGTTTATTATTTTATTTTATTAAATTTTTTTTTATTGAATCACCATGTGAAAAGTTACAAAGCTTTCTGGCTTAAGTCTCAGTCATACAATAATCAAACACCCATTCCTTCACCAGTGCACATGTTCCACCACCAAGAACCCCGGGATACCTCCCATTACACCCCCACCTCCCGGCTCTGTGGCTGATGATATTCACTTTACTTTCTCTTTACTTTGATTACAGTCACTATTTCAACAGAAAACTCACTCTTATTATTTGGAAATTTCCCCCCAAAATCAGACCTGCCGAAAAGGCAGCATTTAATATTTTGTTTTCCATTGCTGAGAATGAAGACCATATGGTTTTGGATTTCTGGTATTTTAGTAACGAAGTCCAGAGAAATTTCTGCCAGAAATTGCATCATTGCAAACTCGTACCTCTGTTTAGTGGGCCTTATAAGATGGCGGTTGCCACACTGCCACATGGAAAGAAAAGGCCAAGAGAGAAAAACCTTTCCCCTCCCGGGGTGGCATGGAGCCATAGATTAGTTCACAGTATACAGGCATTTCTGCAAGAAGCCGCTGGTGCCAAAAGCAGTTAGTTAGCCTCCGGGATCATGGGCGTTCAGCAACGAAGGGGCCCCACGCATGCAGCCACTGGGGTCACATCTTGGCGGAGAGTGGCCGGCTTGTTTATTTTTATTGACTGAAGTTCAGTGATTTATAGTAGGCTAATTTTGGGTCTCATGTTCATAATTACAGTCCCACGCCCATCACCATTGTACCCATTACCCTCCCCTAAGGACCCTGAAGCCCTTTTAAACCTTTCTCCCCCATCTACTCAATGGTCTGGATCAGTTCTCCTGTTTGGCCCCTTTGTAGATTCCTTGTTGTGGATCTTTAAGTCCCACATATGAGAGATTATTCTGTATCTATTTCTGATCTCACTCTAGCATCTATTAGATGCATCCATTAAAGATGCACAGTATTCAATTGTGTATATACACCAATACTTTTCTGTGGGGGGAGGGGCATCACACCTGGCAGTGCTCAAGAGTTGCTCCTGGCTCTACACTCAGGGATCACTCCTGGCGGGTGCTGGTACTCACGCCAGGTTTTCCTCTGCAGAGCAAGCCCCTGACCCTCTAGACTCTGTCTCCGGCCCCAGCACCACAGACTCTCGATTCATTCTCAAACCCTAACTTAAAAGCCCTGACCAATTCACAGCTACCGTCTCAAAATCAGTATGTATTCTTTCCCATTCAGGGAACAAAAAGCCTCGCTTGATATTTTAACTTTAAAATAGAGGAGTAGGAGTGATAGCACAGAGGTAAGGCTTTTACCTTGCGTGTGGCGGACCCTGCTTTGATCCGGCATCCCATCGTTTTTCCCCGAGCAATGCCAGGAGTGATTTCTGAGGACACAGTCACTTCTGAGCATACTGGGTCACTGACCAAATGACGCAAAATTCAACCTTCCATATGTAGCACCCACAGAGCACTAAGAATAATGAAAAAACAGTGGCTTTAGCAGTTGGGGACCGAAGTCCTAGTAAGTCCTCCAATTTACCAAAGCTCTCAGCAGTGTCTCCGAAGGACCTCAGGAAAACAGTCTATTTGAGGGCGACTGATGTTGAGAAAGGACCAGAAGAGTTGTAGGGATTCTGTAGGGGAAGAAAAAGAGAAAGAGCGACTGATTGAAGAGAATAGCTTCGAACTTTCCCAGTCACCGGAGGGAGCTACGTGCACAGATTTAAGAGCCCCAAAAGGTACAAAAGAAATGAAACACAGCACCAGGAAGGTTTGCAATAAAAATGGCATGAAACAGAGGGATTACTTAAAACGTGAAGGGAGAAAACAAAACCTCATGTACAAAGAGCTGACATAAAATTTATAACAGATTTTCACGCAAAAATCTATACATAGAAGGATACATTGAAAGTTTTTTTTTCTTTTTGAGTTACACCCAGCGATGCTCAGGGTTATTCCTGGCGGTGCTCGGGGGACCATATAGGATATTGGGAGTCAACCTGGATCGCCTGCATGCAAGGCAAATGCCCTACCTATTGTGCTCTTGCTCCAGTCCCTACATGGAAAGTTGTAAGTAAAAAGAAAGACCTTCAACCTAGCATCCTTTACCCTGAAAGATGCCTCCTCAGGGGAAAGGAAGAAAATTGCAATGCCTCTTAAGGACCAGAGGGGAACTAGAAGCTGTTATGGAGTCACATCAACCTGGTTCCCATCACCAACGCTGGGTAGCAGGTGGTCTCCTTGGTGACCAGACATTCTGTGCCTTTTGATGGGAGAATTCAGTCGATTGAAATTTGGAGAAATTATTGATGCAATGAATGTTCTGGCCCTTCTCCATGTAGATTCTTGTTATAAACATTTGGCATTTATTTTTTAAGTAGGACATCACTTTTTCCAGAGTTGGTTTAGATGCAGCAATTGACTTCAGTTCATGTTTAAGAATGATTTTACTGTCTCTCCAATCTCACCGACAGTCTTTCATCTTCTAGCGCCCTGATTCATGCCCACAGTCTCGTGGCTAGAGGTCAAAGCCAGACTCAGGAGAGCTGAAGAAGAGACACACTAGAGAACGGCTTTTGCTGTGTCCCACAGGTTTTGGTAACTCGTGTCCTTATTGTCATTCGTTTCCAGGAATCTTTTGATTTCCTCTTTGATTTCCTTTCTAAGCCACTAGTCCAATAGTGAGCTGTTTAATTTCCAGTTGTTTGATTTTGTTTTCTGTTTGTGTGTGTGATTTATTTCTAATTCCAGCGCATCGTGGTCTGAGAAGATCGTTGGTACAATCTCTATCTTCTTAATTTTATGGAGGTATTTTTTTGTGGCTCAGCATGTATTCTATCTTGGAGAATATTCCATGCACACTTGAGAAGAATGTATATTCAGCTTTTTGAGGATGAAGTGTCCTGTACATATCTACTAAATCTCTTTCTTCCATTTCTTCCCTCAGATGCTGTATGTCCTTGCTAAGCTTGAATCTGGTTGATCTACCAAGAGGTGATAAAGCAGTGTTGAAGTCTCCCACTAGTTGTGTCGCTATCGATGTCTATGGGTAGTTGTTTTAAGTAGTTTGCTGGTCCTTCATTAGGTTCATATATATTTAGTATTGTTAGTTCTTCCTGTTGTACAGATCCCTTTATCAATAAGAAATGACCTTCACTTCTCTTGTGACCTTCTTCAGTCTGAAATCAATGTGGTCTGATACTAAAATGGCTACCCCAGGTTTTTTATGGGATTTGTTTGTCTGTAGGATTGTTTTCCAGCCTTTGACTTTGAGCCTGTGTTTGCTCTGACTGTTGATATGTGTTTCTTGCAGGCAGCAGAATGTTGCGTTCAATTTTCTAATCCATCCTACCACTCTGTGTCTTTTAATTGGTGCGTTTAACCCATTGACATTGAGAGAGATTATTGTTATGGGGTTTTGTCCCATTTTTCTGCTGAAGTTTGGTGTATTTGAGGGTCCTGTCTTGTCTTAAAGTAGCCCATTCAGTTGTTCTTGTAACCATGGTTTTGAGTCTATGAAGTTCCTGAGCTGTTGTTTATCTGTGAAACTGTGTGCTGTTCCTTCTGTTATGCATGAGAGTCTAGCTTGGTAAAGTATTTTTAGTCAGGCATTTATTTCATTGGGTTTTTTCACTATATCCCACCACTGTTTTCGGGCCGTGAGAGTTTCAACAGACAAGTTGGCTGTGAATCTTAAGGATGCTCCTTTATAAGCAATTTCTTTCTTTGATCTTTCTGCTTTCAGGATTTTGTCTCTATCTAAGGTTTTGGTCATTTTGATCAGGATGTGTCTTTGGGTATTTTTATTTGGATTTCTTCTAACTGGTACTCTTCAGGCCTCCTAAATGTGGTCACATGTTTTCTTCAGCTCTGGGAACAGCATATCAATGATGTCTTTGACAGTTTCTTCTTCATCAGGGTTTTCTTCCTGTCCCTCTGGGACTCCAATAATTCTTATATTACTCCTGTTGGCTTCATCATGATCTTCCCTTGTCATCTGTTCCCGGATTGTCAGTCTCTTTCCCATTTTCTGTTGTTTTCTAGAGAGTCTCTGGACTTCATCTTCGAGCTCACTAATTCTGTCCTCAGCAGCTGTTACTCTGCTACTAAGGCCGTCCAGTGAGGTTTTTAATTTGCCTACTAGGTTTTTCATGTCTGACATTTCGTTTGTATTTTTCACATCTCTACCTTCAAATCTTCTTGTATTTTATTGGTATTGCTTTCCATTGTTTCTTTTAGCTCCCTAAACATCCTCAGTAGCTCCTTTCTAAATTCCTTGTCAGAGAGGTTGTGTAGCACTTCGTGGGGTCTTCTGGGCTAGCCTCTTCAACAAGTAAGCTTGGTGGGAATCTGCGTTGCTTTACCATTGTGACCTATATGGCTCAGCCCTTCACACTCACTGTTACTATTCTGTTTATGATGCAATATTAATTTTGGTGGGTTTAATGAAATATTGGCTAATGTGTTTCTGTTGGTTAAGCTAACCTGGTAAAAGTTCCGGCTAAGAGGGTAACTTCTGGTTCTTGTGGGATATGGAGGGGCGAGGATAACTCACGGCCGCATTAGCGGCTGTGGCTCCGGGCAGGAGCCCCGATCCGGGCTGGTACCTAAATACAGTGGCAGAGAGTGCGCGGAACAATACAACTTTGGATGTGGCATGGTAGGTGGAACCTTTCTTTAGTCTGTCTCTTCTTCCGCTGTCCTGAGTCTGGCTTTGACCTCTAGCCACTAGTCTATAGGCATGAATCAGGGCACCAGAAGCTGAAAGACTGTCAGTGAGATTTGAGAGACATAAAATCATTCATAAACATGAACTGAAGTCATTTGCTGCATCTAAACCAAAAATAATGTCCTACTTAAAAAATAAATGCCAAATGTTAACAACAAGAATTCACATGGAGGGGCTGGAACAATAACACAGCAGGTGGGGCATTTGCCTTGCACAAGGCCCGGCCGACCCAGGTTCAATTCCCAACATCCCATATGGTCCCCTAAGCACCGCCTTTGCATCGCCGGTGTGACCCAAAAAACAAACCAAAAAAAAATCCACATGGTGAAGGGGCAGAAAATTCATTACATCAATAATTTCTCCAAATTTCAGTGGACTGAATTGTCCCATCAAAAGACAAAGAATGAATGTCTGGTTACCACGGAGACCACCTGCTACCCAGCATTGGTGGTGGGGACCAGGTTGATGGGTTGATGTGACTCCATAACAGCTTCTAGTTCCCCTCCTGGTCTCTACGGGGCATTTCAAATTTTCTTCCTTTCCCCTGAGGAGGAGTCTTTCAGGGTAAAGGGTTCTAGGTTGAAGTTCTTTCTTTTTACTTAAAACTTTCAATGTAGGGACTAAAGCAATAGCACAGTGGGTTTGCCTTGCATGCAGCCGACGCAGGTTCAATTACCAGCATCCCATATGGTTCTCCAAGAATTGCCAGGAGTAATTCCTGAGTGCATGAGTTAGGAGTAACCCCTGTGCATTGCTGGGTATAACCCAAAAAGAAAAAAAAGAAAAACAAAGCAAAACAAAAACTTTCAATGTATTGTCCCAATCCCTTCTGTCTATAGAGTTTTGTGTGAGAAATCTGTTATAAATTTTATGTTGGCTCTTTTGTGAGGTTTTGTTTTTTCACTTACTGCTTTAAGTAATCTCTCTCTCTATGGCTCATGCCATTTTTATTGCAAACCTTCCTGGTGCTGTGTTTCATTTCTTTGGTACTTTTCGGGCCTCTTAAATCTGTGCTCATAGCTCCCTTTCCCGGTGACTGGGAAAGTTCGAAGCTATTCTCTTCAATCAGTCGTTCTTTCGTTCTTTCTCTTTTTCCTCTGCACAACAACTCTACAAAGTTCGAAGCTATTCTCTTCAATCAGTCGTTCTTTCTCTTTTCCTCTGCACAACAACTTCTACAACTCTAAAATTGTTCCTCTTGCTATTTTTTACTAGAGACTTTATATTTTCTCATATACTTTTGTTTTTGTTTTTGGAAATTACTGGAATTTTATTTGTCTCAGGCTTATGACTTGCAACCAAAGACACTGTAAAAAAGAAAGCAAATATTAAGTAGACTTTGGGGGAGAAGGAGACGATACACATTGGTAACATAGGAGTTCAGATCGACAAAGGAAGCCATCCAATACACTATAGATTGTAATATTTAATAGCA
This sequence comes from Sorex araneus, assembly GCF_027595985.1. Lineage (NCBI taxonomy): Eukaryota > Metazoa > Chordata > Mammalia > Eulipotyphla > Soricidae > Sorex > Sorex araneus. The sequence goes on from NC_073303.1 coordinate 218,621,807, forward strand.
TTTTCAACAAAAGATTTTTCAAATCAAGAGCAAAAAAATAAGTAAGCAATGTTTACAGTATACATAAATCTTATACAATTCAAAACGCAGTTTTTTTCAGATCATAGAGCATAAAACGGAAAAATGTATATGCAGGTGAAGTCTAACTACTCTACATTTATTTATCACCTATTAAAGTTGCTTATATGTACCACAGTGTGGAAAAAAACCAATACCAAACAAATAAGAACCTTGAAAATTGCCTGATGAAAAATAAAATAACTAGTGGCTTTTAATAGCTTTTCCTGGTTATCAGTGCTACAAAAAGACAAAAATTTTCTCATTTGAACAAGTGATAAGACCAGATACCATCAAATTGTTACCAAATTAGACCCACTCATAGAAATATACTATGCGCCCACAATAATTTTCATCAAAAGCTTTTTTAAAAAAATTTTTTGCTTTAATCTTTGAAACTTTGAGGCCGATTTGGTCACAATATGTTACAAATGTTTGTGTGCATTTTGTTTACACCATGATATCATGTTTGTCAGCACTAATCTAAAGCTGGACTGGAGAGAAAACACAGTGGGTAGGGCATTTGTGTTGCACGCGGTCTACTGGGTTTGATTCCTCCATCCCTCTCCAAAGCCCGGCAAGCTACCAAGAGTATCCTGCCTGCACAGCAGAGCTTGGCAAGCTACCTATGGTGTATTCGATATGCCAAAAACAGTAACAAGTCTCACAATGGAGATGTTACTGGTGCCCGCTCGAGCAAATCGATGAACAATGGGACGACAGTGCTACAGTGCATTGTAAAGCTAGTTTATAGATGATGATGATGATGATGATGATGATGATGATGATATAAGAAACAACCCAGCGTTTCTATGACAAATGAACTTACTGGGTTAAAATGAGAAAGGGGAGGAAGGAGTTCAGTTCTACCAAGGAAAACAGGTTCATACTGATCACTCATCACCAGTCCCACTTTCTTCAGACTGTTCATTTTCATCCTGCTGTTCATCACTGTCAAAATCGCTCACTACAAGTTTGGCTTTTCTTCGATTTGGCCTTTTCTTACCTTTTCCTTGATCCCGACCTTTCTCCTCTTTTTTATTGAGCTCGATTTTAACCTTAACAGATTTTGCCTCAGACTTTGACTCCTCTTCATCTTCTTCTTCCTCCTCCTCAGTGGTTTCATCCTCACTCTCTTCTTCTGTGGCAATTTTTGCCGAGCATAGCACAGAGGTAGGGCATTTGCCTTGCATGCGGCCGACCCAGGTTCGATTCCTCGGCCCCTCTCGGAGAACCTGGCAAGTGAGAGTACCTCGCCAGCATGGCAGAGCCTGACAAGCTATCCATGGCATATTTGATATGCCAAAAACAGTAACAACAAGTCTCAAAAAAAAGTGGAGGCGTTACTGGTGCCCACTCGAGTA